>NC_133518.1:14423409-15025227 GCF_049354715.1 Callithrix jacchus | reverse complement strand
AGTCCCAGCTACTTAATGGGTTGAGGCAGAAGGATCTCTTGAAACCAGTAAATTGAAGCTGCAGTGAGCTGAGATCTTGCCACTACACTCCAGCTTGGTTGACAGGGTAAGACCCAGTTTAAGAAAAAAAGAAATATCTTAAAACTATTTTAAGTAGACATATTTTATAAAACAATTATTCTTGAAAAGTATAAACTTTTACCTCATTTAATCTAATTTACTCATTTTTAACAATTATGCTTGAACTTTTCATGAAAATTTTTTGCAACACTGAACAAAATCAGTTAACTATCATCTCACCTTGTTTCCCTGTACACTTTTTTTTTTTTTTGAGATGGAGTCTCCCTCTGTCACCCAGGCTGGAATGCAGTGACATGATCTTGGCTCACTGCAACCTCTGCCTACTAGGTTCAAGCCATCCTCCCACCTCAGCCTCCCAAATAGCTGGGATTACAGGTGCCCACTACCATGCGCCACTAATTTTTGTATTTTGAGTAGAGACAGGATTTCACCATGTTAGCCAGGCTGGTCTCGAACTCCTGACCTCAAGTGATTTGCCCACCTCGGCCTCCCAAAGTGCTGAGATTACAGGTTTGAGCCACTGCACATACCCTCCTGATAACCATTTTAAAACATGAGGATGATGGGAAATCATCACCAAAGCAAGGATCAGCATTGTGCTGATCAGAATATACAGCTTTTTTTTCCTTAAACCAATATTTAGTCTGATTTACCAAAGATTCGTCCAAATCATGTAAACTAAAAGGCATTTAAGTTAGTTTCTATTTTCCTGATAAAATACTTCAGTGCTTATTTTTCTTTAGTTAGAACTCTTTCATACATTTTTGTAGATAACTATCATATACATGTAACACATATAGACACACAGACATACAGATTATCCCTTTCAGATAATTAATCCTGTCACTTATTGTTAGCTAGGCACCCTAAATTTCCACTTACAAAGTTATGACTCCTAAGTGAACAAGGTAGAAAATTTACACCTCAAAGACACAGAATTAGATCTGAACATTATTATTTGCAGAAACAAGGAAGGCAGAGGTAAAGTTCCAGGTAAGACAAGATGGCCAGGAAAATCACCTTAAAGTTTCTAGTGACTTAGGTACAAAGAGGGAGACACTCTTACTTATGGAGAATTCCTGTATACATGTACATTTCTTTTATAGAATGTGTTCAGGCAGGGCACAGTGGCTCACGCCTGTAATCCTAACACTTTGGGAGGCTGAGTTAAGCGGATCACCTGAGTTCAGGAGTTCGAGACCAGCCTGGCCAATACGGTAAAACCCCATCTCTACTAAAAATACAAAAATTCGCTGGGTGTGGTGGCACATGCCTGTAATCCCAGCTACTCAGGAGGCTGAAGTGGGAGAACTGCTTGAACCCAGGAGGTGGTGGTTGCAATGAGCCGAGATTGGGCAATTGTACTCCAGCCTGGGTGACAGAGTGAGGCGCCATCTCGAAAAACAAACAAACAAACAAACAAAAGTCTCAAAATAGCCAGCTAAATTTCAGACAGTTGTATTTTAGAGCCTGATTTAGTTTAATAGGCAGTTTTTTCAACTTATTTCTTAATGAGAGTATTCACTTTAGGGCAGAGTTCAGTGATGTATAGGGCAAATAAAGCATTTTCTAGGCCTGCCTGACCTGAGAGTCTAACTTCTACAAACATTTTATTTAGCTTCCTTTTGTCTTTGGGATGGGACAGTAACTAAGTGAAAAGGTGGTACATTTAATTCATTTCAGCCACTTAAGCTCTTTGTTTCATCTTTTTTAAAGAGCCTTTTAAAGGAGGCAATAAAAAAATTTGAAGTATTTTTAGATGGTTCAATGTTGTTCATCTGAAATGTTCCACATCATGACCATCACAATTTTCAATGATTTCTATGAAGATTTAACCATGATTAGAAGTATTTGCAGCTTCTATGGACTAAGACCCAGATGATGGCTGAAAACACGCCTGGTGTGCAGTATACAGATTAACTTATATGCAAAGCTTTTTTCAATAAATATATTGGAAAAAACGTTTGGAAATTTGCAATAATCTGGAAAAACATGCATACGCTGTGCAAGCCTAGAAATATCAAAAAAATTAAGCAAAAGTTAAATATGTCACAAATGCATAAAACGTAGTATAGTCTATTTTATCATTTAAGAAGTGCTATAGCTTAGATGTTTGACCGCTCCAAACCTCGGGTTGAAATTTAATTACCAGTGTTGGAGATGGGGTCTGATAGGAGGAATTTGGGTCTTGGGGCAGATCCCTCATGAATAGATTAATGCCCTCCCTGGGTATTGGGCGGCAGTGAGGGAGTTTTCACTCTGTTAGTTCCCATGAAGCCTGGATTTTTTGTTGTTTTGTTTTGTTTTGAGATGGAGTCTCGCTCTGTCACCCCAGCTGGAGTGCAGACATCTCAGCTCACTGCAACCTCCACTGCCTGGGCCCAAGCGATTCTCCTGACTCAGCCTCCCGAGTAGCTGGGATTACAGGTACCTGCCACCACACCTGACTAATTTTTGTGTTTTTAGTAGAGACAGGTTTTCATCATGTTAGCCAAGCTGGTCTCAATCTCCTGAACTCAAGTCATCCACCCACCTCGGCCTCCCAAAGTGCTGGGATTACAAGTGTGAGCCACTGTACCCAGCCCAGACATAGTTGTTAAAAAGATCCTAAGGCTGGGTCTGGTGACTCATCCCTGTGATCCTAGCACTTTGGGAGGCTGATGCAGGAGAATCACTTGAGGCCAGGGGTTTAAGACCAGCCTGAGTATCAGCAAAACCCCATCTCTACCAAAAAATAGAAAAATTAGCCAATATGGTGGTGCGTGCCTGTAGTCCCAGCTACTAGGGAAGCTGAGGCGGGAGGATTGCTTGAGCCCAGAAGGTTGAGGCTGTAGTGAGCCATGATTGTGCCACTGCACTTCAGCCTGGGTGACAGAGTGAGACCCTATCTCAAAAAAATAAATAATTAAACAGAGCCCCAAGCCCCCCGCCTTCCCTCCTTCCTTCTTTTCCTTTCTCTTTCACCATGTGATCTCTTCACAGGCCAGCTCCCCTTTGTCTTCAAGCATGAGTGGAAGCAGCCTGAGGCCCTCAGCAGATGCCTGTTAGCCAGCTAAATTGTGAACCAAATAGACCAAATAGTAAACAGTTTCTTTGCAAATTACCCAGTCTCAGGTGGTGCTTTATGGCAACACAGAATGGACTAGGACGAAAAGTGAAAATTTATCAAAACATGCACATAAACACAGATCATTTGTGGTGCAGTTTACAGTTGAGAGAAATGCAAACAAACGTAAAGAAACAGTATTAAATCCCAACTGCAGAAACTGAACAACAGGACATATTGTATTACTGTGATAATTTCATAGCCTCCTCCTGTTGCTGTGAGGGTGAGCTCAAGTGTTACCAGTACCCACTTAAAATGTCATGTGATGCTAATATCTCCATGTGAACAGTTCATCTCTCCAGTAAATTGCAAATTGCAGCGAAAGGTGATCTCTGGTGGTTCTCAAGTGCTTTTCATCGTGTTTGCTGTAATACTCTAAGCCTTGGAGAACACTGTGGAAGCCACGCAAACTGCCACTAGTCAGGCTGGAGGTGCTCCCAAGAAGCAGAGAAAAGTCATGACATTGCAAGAAAAAGTTGAATTGCTCA
Source organism: Callithrix jacchus (assembly GCF_049354715.1). Lineage (NCBI taxonomy): Eukaryota > Metazoa > Chordata > Mammalia > Primates > Cebidae > Callithrix > Callithrix jacchus. The sequence goes on along the minus strand of NC_133518.1, from coordinate 15,021,552 downwards.
ATTGTACCACAGATTGAGGTCTGCAGGTATGGTTACCTGCCATTTCATCTGTAAATAGATGACATAAACTTACGGGATGGATAAATGTAGTATAACACTACAGATGTATTTTCTCTTCCTTATGATTTTTGTAATAACATTTTCTTTTCTCTAGCTTCCTTATTGTAGGAATACACTACATAATACATGTAACATAAAAAATATGTGTTAATCAACCATTTATGTTATTGCAAGGCTTCCAGTCAGCAGTAGGAGAGTAGTAGCTCACTACGGGTCAGGTCTTTGACTTCACAGGGATCGGTACACCTGATCCCCTCATTGCTCAAGGATCAACTGTAATCCACGAATTAGTGTGTGGCATACGGTAGCTGCTGAGTGAATATATGTACAGTTATTTAAAGACCATGAGATATTGGGAGCCAAGGGTTTTCTACTATGTTACAGTACAACGGAGTCCATCACAGAGAGCGGGAGAAGCAAGTCTATTTGAGCATGGTGCTGGCTTTGCGGGGCAGGGCCATAGCAGCCTCCGTGGCTGGATTAGTAAGTTACTTTACACTGCTTCTTAGACTTCTGCAAGCTGAAAAAACTTGGTCATTGGCCGGGCACGGTGGCTCATGCCTGTAATCCCAGCACTTTGGGAGGCTGAGACAGGTGGATCATGAGGTCAAGAGATTGAGACTATCCTGGCCAATATGGTGAAACCCCGTCTCTACTAAAAAAATACAAAAATTAGCTGCGTGTGGTGGCGCGTGCCTGTAGTCCCAGTTACTCGGGACGCTGAGGCAGGAGAATTGCTTGAACCCTGGAGGCAGAAGTTGCAGTGAGCCAAGATCGTGCCACTGCACTCCAGCCTGGTGCCTGGCAACAGAGCAAGACTCTGTCTCAAAAAAAAAAAAAAAAAAAAAAGACTTAGTCATAAACACACAGGAAACTTATAGAAAGAACTGGGGAGAGTACAAAGAGAGTGGGAAGTCCTAAAAAGATGGTAGCAGCCAGAGTCGAAGCAAGGAGGTTTTTCAGGTTAATGTGATCAAAATTTTACCCGCTGGCTATTGAGGTTTGAGACACACAGATTACATGTGAAACTCCAAAGGGTATGCTTTCAAGAACTAGAACTAATATGTGGTAACAATACAAATAGTGAGAAAGTACTTAAAATATAACATCCTACCCTTTACAAACCAGAGTAGGCCCAGTTGTTTCTGCAGTTCAGTTTACTCTAGTTTCAACTTAATACTTTCTGGTCAAATCTCAGCATCTTTCCTTCACCAAAATGGCTTGTATCTGAGCAATTGCCGGAGCTAAAAACCTTTCTTGGCTTCATTTTTCTGTGAAGGAAACACTGCTGTGGACTGAATGTTTGTTTTGCTGCAATTCGTATGTTGAAAGCCTAACCTCCCCTTTTCCTTCCCGCATGAGTGGAAGCAGTGATGCTGTTAAAAGGTGGGGGTCTTTGGGAAGTAATTAGATAAGACGGTGGAGCCCTCATGCCTGGGATTAGTGGCCTCAGTAAAAAAAAACATGAGAAAGTTTCTTTCTCTGTCTGTGCTCTGTGTCTTGTGAGGATACAATCAGAAGATGGCCATCTGCAAACCGGGATTCAGGCTCTCATCCTGCGAGGGATCTATTGGTGCTTTGATCTTCGATCACTCAGGATCCAAGAAACAAATTAGAAATAAATTTCTGTCATTTAAACTAGCCGGTCTATGGTATTCTATTACGGAAGCCCAAACTGACTAAGACAGACACATACATGTATGAATATCTACGCACACATTTTTATCTAGGGCATATCCTGAAGTTGTTTGAGGATGATAGTATTTAGCACACCCAATGTGAAGACATCTACATATCATTTATTTATTTATTTATTTATTTTTCTGAGAGGGAGTCTCACTGTGTCACCCAGGCTGGAATGCAGTGGCATGATCTTGGCTCACTGAAACCTCTACCTCTGGGTTCAAGTCCCACCTCAGCCTCCCGAGTAGCTGGGACTAGAGGTGTGTGCCACCATGCCTGGCTAACATTTGTATTTTTGGTAGAGACAGGATTTCACCATGTTGGTCAGGGTGGACTCGAACTCCTGACCTCAAGTGATCCACCTGCCTCAGCCTCCCAAAGTGTTGCGATTACAGGCTCATTCAAAGATCTTGACCTCTTAGGAAAAGAAAATGACCAAAAAAAATTGTCCTGGTTTATTTGTGCTGCTACAACAGAGTAACACAGATTGGGTAATTTATAATAAACATGAAATTATTTGACTCACAATTTTGGAGGCTGGGAAGTCCAAGACTTCCATATCTGGTGAGGGGCCACATCTGGTGAGGGACTTTTCACTGCATCATCCCTGGCCAAAGGTGAAGAGCAAGAGAGAACTTGAAATAGCAAGAGACGGATGAACTTGCTTTTATAACACACCCACACTTGTTATGATGAACCCACTCAGTAGATACACAGATAAAATAGATAATGATACTAACCCATCCACGAGAGCAAAGCCCTCATGACCCAACCACCTCTTAAAAGTTCCACCTGTCACCACTGTTGCTCTTGGGATTAAGTTTGCAACACATGAAGCTTGGGGGAGACCTTTGAACCATAGCAAGAATAAATCAGGTAAGAGGGTGTGTGTCAGGGTCCATGTGTCACTATAAAGGAATACTTGAGTTCAGGCAAGGTGGCTCATGTCTGTAATCCTAGCATTTTGAGAGGCTGAGGCGGGCGGATCACGAGGTTAGGAGATGGAGACCATCCTGGCTAACTCGGTGAAACCACATTTCTACTAAAAATACGAAAAATTAGCCCGGCATGGTGGCACGTGCCTATAGTCCCAGCTACTTGGGAGGCCGAGGCAGGAGAATTGCTTCAACCTGGGAGGTGGAGATTGAAGTGAGCTGAGATCCTGCCACTGTACTCCAGCCTGGGTGACAGAGCGAGACTCCCTCTCAAAAAAACAAAAACTAATACAAAAACAAACAAACAAACAGGAATATTTGAGGCTGGATGATTTATAAAGAAGAGAAGTTTATTTGGCTCATGGGTCTGCAGACTGTAGAAAAATGTGACACTGCCATATGCCTCTGGCAAGGGGCCCGGGCTGCATCTATTCATGACCAAGAGCTAAGAGGAGGTGGCGTGTGCAGGGGTTCAGAGACCACGTGGCAAGAGAGGAAGCAAGAGAGATGGGGGAAGTGCCAGGCTCTTCTTAACAACCAGCTCCTGTAGGAACTAATAGAGTGAGAACTCGCTCACCACTCGAGGAGGACACCGAGCCAGTCATAAGGGATCTGTCTCCGTGACACAAACACCTCCCATTGGGACCCACCTCCAACATCGGTGATCAAATTTCAATGTGAGGCTTAAGGGACAAACATCCAAACTATAGCAGCGGGCAAGAGTAGTGACAATGACTATAAGGAAAGTAAGATTCAGCCCTCCCCTTTGGTGGTACGGCTCCAGGTCATTCAGTGTGATGGACAGACTCATAGTTTTTTTTTTTTTTTTTTTTTTTTTTTTTGAAACAGAGTCTTGCTCTCTCACCCAGGTTGGAGTGCAGTGGTGCCATCTCAGCTCACTATAACCTCTGCCTCCTGGGCTCAAGTGATTCTCCCATCTCAGCCTTCCCAGTAGCTGGGTTACAGGCACCTGCTACCACAACCAGCCAATTTTTGTATTTTTGGTAGAGTTGGGATTTTACCATGCTGGCCAGGCTGGTCTCGAACTCCTGACCTCAGGTGATCCACCTACCTTGGCCTTCCAAAGTCCTGGGATTACAGGTATGAGCCACTGTGCCTGGCCAGATCCGTAGTTTTTTTTGTTTTTTGTTTTTTTTTATTCGTAGCTTTTAAAATAACTTTGCCACAAGAGAAAAATTATTGGTGATATGTCTTTGTCTTTGTTTTATGTTTTTGATAATGACTTAAATGGCAACATGGAAAGCATGCTTCATACTCATCAACGTCACAAAACTGGGGAAGGTTGCTTGATAATACACTCAATATCCAAAAAGTTCTCCTTGGCTGGGATGTGAAAATGAAACTAACAAATAGAACTTCATATAATTATATATATTCAATCAATTGACTAATTAATGTCAGTTAATATTAAATCAATTGCATATCTAATTTATGACCAGCTTGACAGCTTCTCATGGAAGAAGAAACATGAGCTAACAGAATGAAGAGACTGCTAAGAAATTTAACACAATATTAAACTGTAATGATAGAGTTTTGTCCAAACTGAAGCAGGAAAAGATAACACTCTTTGAGGTGTATTCTTATCATGCCTGAAATACTACGAGTGAAATCTAGATATCCAACTTTATCAGTCAGTTCTGGCACTGTTATAAAGAAATACCTGAGACTGAGTAATTCATAAAGAAAAGAGGCTGGGCATGGTGGCTCATGCCTGCAATCCCAGCACTTTGGGAGGCCGATGTAGGCAGATCACCTGAGGTCAGGAGTTCGAGACCAGCTGGCCAACATGTGAAAACCCTGTCTCTACTAAAAATACAAAAATTAGCCAGGCATGGTGGCGTGTGCCTGTAATCCCAGCTATTCAGGAGGCTGAGGCAGGAGAATCACTTGAACCAGAAGGTGGAGATTGCAGTCAGCTGAGATCATGCCATTGTACTCCAGCCTGAGCAACAGAGATGGATTCCATCTCAAAAAAAAAAAAAAAAGGTTTAATTGGCTCACAGTTCTGTAGGCTGTATAGAAAGCCTGGTGGCATCTGCTTCTGGGGAGGCCTCAGGGAGCTTTTACTCACAGTAGAAGGTAAAGTAGGAGTAGGCGTCTTACATGGCAAGAGCAGGACCTAGAGAGGGGGAAGGTGCTATACACTTTGAAACAACCAGATCTCCTTAGAACTCACTATACAGTATCAACTGGGGCGCGGTGCTAAGTCATTCATGAGAACTCTGCCCCCATGAGCCAATCACCTCCTGCCAGGCCCCACCTCCAGCATTGGGGATTACATTTCAACGTGAGATTTGGGTGGGGACACAGATCCAAACCATATCGCTAACTTTCAGAGATGCTGAACAAGCAGGCCCTCAGATGAGTTAAGAAAGAAGTATAAAGAGAGGTCTTGGATGAGTTTGGCACGTCAGGGACGTTTACTCAGGAAAAGAGAATCTCTAGGGAGCAAATGACAGGCATGTTCAATTAACTGGAAGGGAAGTCACGTGGAAGGTGAGTGTTGTTATTTTGTCTGCCTCCGGAGGGCAGAAATAAAACCAGTGGGAGAAAGTTGCAAGGAGGCAATTTCAGAAGACTCGGTTTACAACTAGAGTTGTTGATCAAAAGCTGTCTCTGCAGAAGTGGGTTTTCCTTTCCCTGGTGCTGTTCAGACTGAGGCCAGGTTCTTAGCTGTAATTGACACGGGAGCCAAGATTTCTGCTCTGGGAGGGACAGCAGGATCAACCCTGCGATTTTTGAGCCCTGGCAGTCATTCAGCTTCTACCTGAATAGTTCTGGTAACTATGGGACAGATCTCCTTGTTTAAAATGTATTTTTAAAAAATAAAATATTGAGCTAAAATTTGCTTATCTTGCCTTGAACAATAGAAAAGAAGGCAAAACCAGCCGGTTGCGGTGGCTCACGCCTGTAATCCCAGCACTTTTTGGGAGGCCGAAGTGAGTGGATCACCTGAAGTCAGGAGTTCAAGACCAGCCTGGCCAACATGGTGAAACCCTGCCTCTATTAAAAATACAAAAATTAGCCAGGTGTGGTGGCAGGTGCCTGGAATCTCAGCTACTTGAGAGGCTGAAGCAGGAGAATTGCTTGACCATCAGAGGCGGAGGTCGCGGTGAGCTGAGATGCAGCCTTTGCACTCCAGCCTGGGCAACAAGAGCAAGACTCTGTCTCAAAAAAAAAAAAGAAAAGAAAAGAAGGCAAAAAAACCCACAGATGTGACTGGTTGAATTACTGGAGAAATGTGCTTAAGTGAAGTGGCAGTGTAACTTTTAAAATAAGATGAATTGGCTTTTGGTCAATGTTCATACTGAAGCTGGTATCATATCTGGCTCAGGATATTAGAATAAGAAATAGATGCAAATAGTCAATGTGCTGTATTTAAGGTCAAAGGTTTTTTTTTTTTTTTGCTTTGTTTTGTTTTTGAGACAGAGTCTCACTCTTGTTGCCCAGGCTGGAGTGCAATGGTGCCATCGTGGCTCACTGCAACCTCCGCCTCCTGGGTTCAAGTGATTCTCCTGCCTCAGCCTCCTGGGTAGCTGGGATTACAGGCGCCTGCCATCACACCCAGCTAATTTTTGTATTTTTTTTTTTTTTTTAAGTAGAGATGGGGTTTCACTCTGCTGGCCAGGGGTATCTTGAACTCCTGACTTCAGGTGATCCGCCTGCCTCAGCCTTCCAAAGTGCTGGGATTACAGGCATGAGCCACCATGCCTGGAGGTCAAGAGTTTTTCAGAGTAGGGGCAAGACTGAGCCTGCCTTGAGAACCTGGCAAGTTGAGCTATAGGCAAAAGAAGGACATCGAGACTGAGAATGCAGCTAGGTCTTGTAGATATTGCGTGTTACTAGTCATAATGATCTTTGAGAGAGAGTTTCAAAGTTAAACATTTTAGCTGGCTGGGCGCAGTAGCTCACGCCTGCAATCCCAGCACTTTGGGAAGCTGAGGCAGGCAGATCACCTGAGGTTAGGAGTTCAAGACCAGCCTCACCAACATGGAGAAACCTCGTCTCCACTAAAAATACAAAATTAGCTGGGCATGGTGGCACATGCCTGTAATCCCAGCTATTTGGGAGGCTGTGGCAGGAGAATTGCTTGAACTCAGGAGGCAGAGGTTGCAGTGAGCCAAGATTGAGCCACTGCACTCCAGCCTGGGCATCAGAGCAAGATTCTATCACAAAAAAAAAAAAAAAAAGTGAACATTTTAGACTATAGCAGTGTTCAGAGAAGTTGAATGGTTTGAGACCTTTTCAATGCTAGTTTTAATACTTTCATTCTTTCCTATGTCTTAGTTTTGCATTTTTGATATAAATTATTTGAGATGAAGAAGTATGACTAAGAATCTTTTTAAAAATCAGACTCAACCTACATTGTATAGATGATAGAAGGGTATAAAAGTCTATATATCTTGTTATAGGCCTTAACTTCTAGGCATCTTCATTTGGATGTTAACTTTTGTATTTGAGCAAGTCTTAAACTGCTTTTGGAGCAAAGTTGTAGCCATGACTATTGTTTCATAATTTGGGACCTAGAGCAGCAGATGACACAAGTGTCAACACCAGACAGTCACATTCATTGCCTTAGGTTGAGTTCCTTCTGCCTCTTCCCAGAACCATGACTCTGGTGTAAGTCTTATCATTTCCAATGTAGTTTCAGGGCATGCATCTCTGACATGAACCTTGTTCTTTTATATCCTGCTGCTGAGATAATCAACCTTGAGACCTGTTTCATTCGCTTCGTATCTCAATAATCCCTGTGTTCTCATTGTCTTCAATCTAAATCTCACAAAGTATAGGTGAGAGCCGTCTATCACAAGTTCCACCTTTTCCTCTGAAGCTTCCAATTCTGTCCTATTAATCTTTCTAAGGAAGGTATCTTTGTTAATTCATTTACTCATTCATTCATTCAAGGAGTAGGCAAAATTTATTTACTGAGCACCAGGTGCTTAAGTTCTTTAATCTGTTCAACAACCTTGGCCGGAAGGTTTATTAAGGATCACAATTTAACAAATAAGAAAATTCGGGTTTGGAGAACTTTATGCCCAATATCACTGGCTTTTCTCTCATTAAATTCTATGCCCTCCCCCCTGTACCATACTTCCTCTCATTTTGCAAACATTTAATGGGCTTGTTTTCTATGCCCAAACTGGTGTTAGGGCAAAGAAGATGAATGAAGCACTGAGATCATATATATGAACATGCATTTGGAATTATAAAGCATTTTATGTACATTGATTCCTCTTCTTCTTAATAAGAAGAAATTCAGTCTAGTGGAAGAAACAGGAATAAATAAATTTGTCCTCTGAACTTCTCTTGCCTGCTTTTGCCTCCTTTACCAAGCTTGTCCTTCAACGTGATTTTAACCTTTCACACTCTGAAGTTTGCTCACGTATCTAATCATTCAGATTCTTCCACATATGTTACAATTAATTCATTCACCAAACAGAAGGGGTTATTATATTCAAAGCAGAATTCTAGGTTGATATTAGGGATATAAATATGAACAAAACTCAGTCAAGTGGAAGAGCTAAAGAATAACTAACTTCAGGCTGGGAGCAGCGGCTCATGCCTGTAATCCCAGCACTTTGAGAGCCTGGGGCAGAAGGAGTGCTTGAGCTCAGGAGTTTGAGACCAGCCTGGGCAACATAGTAGGAGCCTTTCTCTACAAAAAAATTGAAAAAACAAAAAAAGTCAGCCAGGCATGGTGGCACACACCTGTAGTGCCAGCTACTTGGAGGCTGAGATGGGAGAATCGCTTGAGCCTAGGAGGTTGAAGATGCAGTGAGCTGTGATCATGCTACTGCACTGTAGCCTAAAACAAAACAAAACAAAATAACTTCAGAGCAATGTGAGGACTGACAAGGATTATAAGATTGAGGGGAAATGGATGGGTGCGGTGGCTCACACCTGTAATCCCAGCATTTTGGGAGGCCGAGGCAGGCGGATCATAAGGTCAGGAGATCGAGTCCATCCTGGTTAACCCAGTGAAACCCTGTCTCTTGTATATCCTGTGTTTTAACCCTGTGTCTTTTATATCCCTAAAAGACACAAAAATTAGCTGGGCGTGGTGGTGTGTACTTGTAGTCCCAGCTACTTGGGAGACCGAGGCAGCAGAATCACTTGTACCTGGGAGGTGGAGGTTGCAGTGAGCCTAGATGGTGCCACAGCACTCTAGTCTGGTGAGAAAGTGAGACTCCATCTCAAATAAATGAATAAATAAATAAGACTGTGGGAAAAAGAGGTAAGAGTCTGTAGGTAGAAAAGGAGGGAGTGATTTTAGCTGAAGATCAAGGATGAGTAAGTGATCTTAAATAGGGAAGAAGAGGTATGTTTCAGACAGAGGGAAGGCACATATAAAGGGACACAGGTACCTTCTGGGGCCATGAGAGGTCAACTGGGCTGAGGGCATGGCACCTGAGCAAGCCAGAGTCTGCAGCCAGAGAAGGCATTTGGACTCAAATGGGGTCTATGCCAGGACAAGAATTTGCCTTTCCCCACCTCCTTATGCAGGACTATGACCTAGAATTGGAATTATGTTTTAGAAAGATTGCTTCAAGTTCCCCTGTGAGGAGCTCCCCAGTAAATAAGCCATTTACGAGAGAGGTTCCCTTTCCCTGGACTCACCATTGCTTCCAAAGGAAAAAAAAAAAAAAAGGCAAAAATCTCCAAAAATGAATGGCAAATTGTACAAGGGAAGGAGCTATTTCTCAGTGTTCTTTTGTGTTCGTTAGACTTTAATAGAGTATTATGCACTGTTACTATATATATATATATAATTTTTTTTTTTTTTAGCTTAACGAAAGTAATATATTGTCTCTGGTGACACCCTGAATGCTCCTTTGTAGCTTAATAGTTGAGGCCGAATGTAGTTATTCAAAATACCTGGACCACTATGGATAGAAGGGGCTTCTCTAAGCTAACTTTTGCTCTCTTGTCTCCTGGATAATTTGAGGGGTGGGATGGGATGCAGTCTGTTAACTTCTTTGAGCCTGTACAACAGAAATACATTACATTTGACTTAATATAAACTCAACAGTTATTTATTGAGTCCTACAGTGATGGTTGCTATATTTTACAGATATAAAGATAAAAGCAAGAAACAGTCTCTGTCCTTGAGAAACGCATTGGGTACTGAAAGTGGAAGTAAGGCTGGGTGAGGTGGCTCACGCTTGTAAACTCAACACTTTGGAGGCCGAGGCGGGAGGACCATATGAGCTCAAGAGTTACATACCAGCTTGGGCAACCTACTGAGACCCTTTCTCTACCAAAAAAAAAAAAAAAAAAAAAAAAGAAAAAAAGAAAAAAGGTGTGGTGGCTTATGCTTGCCCCGTGCCTGCAGTCCCCAAAACAAGCAACAAAAAAACAACAACGAAAAGGAGGAAATAGATATTTTAACTTAAATATAATAACATTTGCTTATACTGTGTTAACTGTGTGAACAAAATGCTGTGGGAAATAGAGAGGGGAGTAATATAGCTCACAAGGTTGCTGTGGGGATTAACAACAAAAAGGGAAATATATGTGTAAATGAAAAAAAAGTCAGGCTTATTACTGAGTAAACGCTGCTTTTATATTATTCTGGCGATCTGCAGAACGCGCAGCGCTTGCCATTCAAGAGTTGTTAGTATCCTAAGCCTCAGGTTTCTTCAGTCTGGCTGAACCAAAAGGAGTTTCTGCTTAGCTAGGCAGGGCCCGGGGGGACAAGCGAGGCCCCCACAGCTTCTGCGAGTCTGCGACTGTGTTTGCAGGTATCCTCGGTGCTTTACGGTAGTGGGCGGGCCCCAAATCCCCATGTGGTCACGACATCATTGACATGGCGGAATCCCCCATCAAACCCTCCTGGTAGTTATTTGAGCGGCGGCAGCGACGGCGGCGGCGGCTGGAGGAGGAGAGCGGCGGCGGCGGCGGCGGGAGCAGCGAAGGGGGCGGCAGGGATCCTCCCGGCTGCCGGCTGGGAAGGCGTGGGCGACCCGGTGTGTAGCGCGCCCGGAGCCCCGCGTTTCAGCCCTAGGGAAGGTAAGGCGTGCAGGAGCCGGGGGCTGGAGGAGAGCGGGACCCCGCGCTCGATTGCAGGGTCGCGGTGCGCTGGAAAGCCCCGGCCTGACGCGGAGTCCGCCAAAGTGCGTCCCTGTCCCGGGAGCGCCCTGGGCTTCCCGGCAAAAACTTGGCGCCGGAGTGCTGGGGCGCCCCGCGCTCGCCTGGGCACCCCGGGAACACGGGACCCGGGAGGGGGCGGCCCCCGCCTTGCTAGGCTCGGGTTCCCCGCCTGTGCCCCTTGCCTCAGGGTTTGGAGGAGTGAAAGAAACCGGTAGATTCCTCCAAAAAAAAAAAAAAAAGAAAATCTGGGCAGTGGCTCGCGGCCTCCCCCCACCCCCAGCCTTCCTAGCAGATTTTGTCCGAGGAATCCGCTCCCCCTCCCGGAATCTCCGCGGCAGGAACACTGCCCAGGAGGGGGAGGGAGGGCGGCGAGGCCGAGGAATCTTCGACGTGTCACTTTCTGAGGCTGTAGATTTCCATATGGTGGAGGGAAGAGGGCGGGTGTGCGAAGTGGGGCTGGAAGTTGGGGCCGCCTTTCCACGCCGGCGGGGGCGGTCGGGGGCCTCGAACTCGGGGATGCTCGCGGGGAGGGTCCCGAGCCCGCGCCGGCCTGTCCCCCTCGCCCCCGGCTGGGCCTCTCCGGGACACTCCCCGCCCCGCCGCTGGCCACCTCCGAGCGCGCCACGTCCTCCCTCCCCGTCCTGCCCCCCGGGCTCCCCCCGGGCTGGGGGCGGTAACCGGCGGCCGCGGCCGGACTTGGCGAGCCTGGCGGCTGGAAGCTCGGGCGGGGGAGCGGGGCGCGGCGGGAAGGAGCGGGCGACCCGGTGTGTGGGCCAGCGGAGCTCCGGTCAGTCGGTCACCCCAAGGGGCGCCTCGGCCGGGGGAGGGGCGGGCGGGCGGAATCTGCGCCCCGAGGCGGCCAGGAGGGGCCGCGCGGACCGTCTGGTGCCCGCGGCGGGGCTGGGGCCGGCCGGCGTGGGAAGGGCCTGTCACTGTCGGCGGAAAGTGGGGCCTCAGGCTGTGCCTGCGAACTTTCCCAGAGGTCCGGGTGCGGGCGTCCCGTGGGAGCCAGAGGACCCGGGCCCGCCGTCTTTCGGGAGACCGGGCTGCTCCGCCTGGCGGCGCCTTTGGCGGGGAGGCTTCCAGGAGTGCGCGGTCGGAGTTGGAGCTTTTGGAATCTCAGCTCCCACCCTGCCTTCCCAGACGAAGGGAAGCAATGGCATTTTATCCAGACACTGCCGTTTGCAGACTTCCTTGAAAGTTGCAACTTTTTATTTTCTTTTCTCCTCCACCCAGCATTTTCTTTAAACAAAATTCAGAATTTGACCGCAGTGGGCCAACGCTGGGGCCAAAAATCCACAGGTTTATCTCTCCATCCCTGATGGTTTTTAGTCCCCCTCCCCCTCTTCCCTCCCAGGCTTAATCATATTTTGGAACGGGCGAGGTCTTTTGTTGGGTGGGCACCCCCTGATTGCTTGTCTGTTTATTTTTTAATGTGCAACTAATTTGGTTTGAATTTCCTCCAATCTCCAGGCCTTGCTAAAAAAAGCTAAGGAAGAGGGAATCTGCTTTTAAAAATCGTTTTCTTTCTTTCTTCTTTTTCCCTTCTTCTCTTTCTCTCCTTCCTTCCCCTTCCTTCCTTCCTCCTTTTTTTTTTTTTTTTTTAAATAAATGTGGCAGGAGGTGGGGCATTGGGAATGGGGAGGCACGGTGGTTGTGGGCAAGGAGTCAAAAGGGGCAGACAGACCCGGAAGAAAAGGAATCTGCTTTGGAATAACACTTTTTTTTTTTTTTTTTTTTGAGGCTTCAGGCCTTGGGCAAAATTGCTTCACTCTGTAATGATTTCTGCTGCCGGAGTTGCTCCTCCACCCCTAAGTTAAAGCTGTGACCCTGGGTGCCTGGTCAACGCCCACAGCGGATAGCAGCCGGGAGGGCTGCTTTTGTGCCTTTTGTGGGGGCCCTTGGTTCCCCCTCATTGGAGGCTGACTCTGAAATTTACTGGATCAGTAAATTTCCTGGCTCCCTGGGAGCAGCTGTTAACGAGGATAAAGTCTCTGGGCATGTTTCTGGCCCTGCAAAGGGACCTCACCCATGAAGGTACAATTCTCACTTTGTTTAGACACCCGAGGGGCACCCACAGGCTGGCTGAGAATGAGGCATAGTTGATTAAAAAAAAAAAATCGGTCATTACAAAATAGTTTTTAAACTCACACGTGCTTTTAAAGTGTTGTGGTTTAAATGACTAAGATAAAAAAGAATTCATCTGTAAAGATAGTGTTCATTTAAAAGATGTTAAAACTGCAGGATCTCATCATGAAATAGGAGGTTGTAACTTCTAATTACAGTATATACAGTTACAGAAAGATATTCCGGTAATCTTTTAAGACGGACTTTATAAATAGCTCGCATCAGACGATGGGTTACATTGGAGAGCCAGTCTTCTGGGGTTTCTTGAAGAATGCGTGGGATCTGTAAGGAAGCTCTAGGCTCTTGGAGTCTAGGTGGTAGTTTACTCAGTAGGAGTTTGTGCTCCTTTTGCTCAATTCTTTAACCCAGTGGCATTTGATTGATAGGTTCATTAGAAGCTAACTAGAAGAACTTCCCACACTTTTCGGTTTTAGAAAAGGAGGCCTAGGAAGGGAAAGTGACTTACTGTTGGTCACCATTAAAGACCAAAGTTTAATACAGGATTGTGTTAATAGCTACCTCTCTGGGATATCTGATGTTTACTGAGCACTATTTCCTGTGTTTTTATACATTATCTCATTAAAATTCTAATAGTCACAATTGAATGCATTTTTCAAATCTAAGTAAATAAATGTGGAAGGGGATGTTGATGATAAAAAAAAAATTCTAATAGTCTTCTGATTTAGGTGGTATTACGCACGCTTTACAAACCAGGGCATTGAGAGTCCCAGAATTAAGTAACTTGCATAAGATTGTGTAGCTACCAACAGTGCCATCCAATAGAATTTCCAAGGGTTGGAAATGGTTCTGTCTGTGCTGTCCAATACAGCAGCCACCAGGCACATGTAACTGAGTCTTTGAAATGTAATTAGTGGACTGAGGAACAACAGCAGTTTAAGTTGTTGTTTTGAGACGGAGTCTCCCTCTGTCACCCAGGCTGGAGTGCAGTGCCGCGATCTCAGTTCATGGCAACCTCTTTCTAGAGAATTCAAGCGATTCTGCCTCAGCCTCCAGAGTAGCTGGGATTACAGGTGCCCGACATCACACTTGGCTAACTTTTTTTGTATTTTTTTAGTAGAGATGGGGTTTCACCATGTTGCCTAGGCTGGTCAGGAACTCCTGACCTCAGGTGATCCACCTGCCTCAGCCTCCCAGAGTGCTGGGATTACAGGTGTGAGCCAATGCACCTGGCCTAAGTTTTATTTGCTTGTAATTATTTTCAGTTTAAATTGCCACTTGTGGCTGGTAGTTACCATATTGGAGAGCAAAACATAGAACTTTTTGACTCCCAAATCTTTTCACATGTAGCTGGTCATCTTGCTCTTTAGTTTGAGACTCACCCAGGCTGGAGTGCAGTGGCACGATCAGGGATCACTGTAGCCTCTGCCTCCCAGGCTAAAATGATCCTTTCTCCTTAGCCTCTCCACTAGCTGGGACTACAGGTGTGCATGCCACCATGCCAGACTGTTTATTATTATTTTTTGTAGAGACAGGTCTTACTATGTTGTCTCGGCTGCATACTGCTCTTTAGATCTCTTGGTTCATTTTTCTTTCTTCTATGATATCAGAAGTTACATTCAGCCCTTAAATGGAATTTAAAGACTGAGTTGGCTATAGCTCAACTTCTTTCATATGGAGAGTGGATAAAATATGCGCATTATTTGTTAACCATTTGGTTTTAAAAAACAGTGCTTACATGTCATAGTTAAAACTGGTAAAAAAAAAAACTTTAAATGATATATGTTTTTGGTTTAATATAGGGATTGCTGAAGAAGTAGTCAGAGTTTGTTGGTTATTTTAGTGTATTACAGGCATATAAATAGGAAGCAATGTGAAAAGTCACTAACAGAAAGTTGAAAAACCAATGCTCTCATACCCATGTTCATCTGTTCATTTGACAGTTCTTTTCAAATGACTTGATAAGTGTCAGTAAACCCCATCATTCACTTTTCCTCATGTAGCTGCAGAATTAATCTGAAGAATTAAAATCATTCTCTTACTATCGGAGTATAAAAATGAAATATCAAACACATTGGATTCATCTGTGAATTGGGAAGAATATGTATAAGTTTAAAACAGAAAGAGCCTCTCGATGGAAGATGATCAAATAGTTTTCTGATTAGTGGATTTAATTTAAATTCGTTGTATTTTAGAGTTTGATTTGCTAAAAGGAATTTCAACAACTTTCTGATTTCGTATGTGAATAGTGAAAATTCCAACTCATGTTAAAAGTAAGCATTCTTTTATCTGGACTGGGTTCTGTCTATACATATCCAATAACCCAGTACCTTTTTTTTTTTTGGTGTGCTTCCTTCAGGAAAAGGCAAATTATAATGTAGTCTCTTTTTATTAGGACTTTTAAGAGGCAGCTGCCAGGTTCAGTGTAAATATACCTGAATCTACTGTACCTTCCATAGTTATAGGACTGTCCAAGGATAATTGCAGTTCATAGTCTTAACTCTAGACATATCCTGAAGGACCTATGTCTGTAAATTATCTTTAAATTGTTCTATGTTATTTTAGTGTTATGTAAATTACATTGCTTCCAGCTCTTTGAAAATTGTTAATTCAACTGCAGGTAAGGCATCAGTTACTGAGACTGTTCAGATAACTGAAACATCCAGTTCATACCCATTCCTGACAATTGGGACCACTCCACTGTACTATTTTCAGGATAAGAACCATGTTATAAATAGAATTATAGTGTCCTAGTGAGTGTGACAAATATAGGAAACATGATTTAACCCATGACATATGGTTTGATTTATAGGACATTCCCAAATGCTTCATACAAATGAGAAATTTACTATAATCTTAAAGGATAAGGATGTTTCGATGAGGGCCACATCTGAGCATCAGTCTGAAACTGGAATATCTCCCTTGTCAAGGAGTGACTTTACTTTCCAGCTGGGTCCCTGAGACGCTTTTGAACCTCTCTTAGTTTGGGTTTCCTCATTTTAATATAATGAGGAAAGATCTAACTCATACCTTTTCAAATGGTTGTCACGAGGGATTAATGAGTCATTGTATTGAAAAGTGGCAAAGCCTTTTGCAGACTCCATAGTTCATTGAATTCCAAAGTTTAAAACGGAGCTGGTCCTGTGGTATTTCTGTGCACATTTTCAGAGACCTCCAAATTGTGCTTGGACAGTTTGAAAAATGCTTTATTTTTCTTTGTGATTAGTAAATAAGGTCCAAGCTTTAGATGCTGTGTTTTATTTTTACCCCACTCCTAATGGAATAGTCGATTTGTGACCTCTCAAAAGTCGTACTATACGTAAGTTGTCCCATATCTGTGCGTTTGGGAAGTTGGTCTTAGCTAAGCTAGTGTTGCTGAAGTGGACAGGCCAGCCTTGATTCAGGGCTGTTTTTGAGGTGAAGGGGAAAACGTGCAGTCTCTTGGAGGAACTTTGAGTACTGAATGAGAGAGGCATAAGGTTTTAGTCTTTGTACATTACCTTAGCCTATTACTTGAACTTTCAGCAATTACAGCTGAGAATGAAAAAGAATTGTATTTTCAGTGTAGGGAATCTTTGCAACCTTACCTGCCTTTCCGCTTTAGAAATCATACATGCCTTTTCTTCATGTTAACGAGGTTAATCCATTAAGTGAGATTTTTATGTGGTAAGACATTATTTTCAAGTAAATTAACTTTCATTCTCAAAGCTGTTGAGAATTCACTTAGGTGGTTGAGGAGAAGCTTTGTTCTTTCCAAGGACCAGTCCTTGGAAACAGAAGGTATGTGGGGTGGCAGTTGAAGATCAGGGGACATAAATGTTTTTATTTATTTAATTTTTTTTTTTTAGACAGAGTCTCGCTCTGTCTCTGGAGTGCAGTGATGAGATCTCGGCTCACTGCAACGTCTGCCTCCCTGGTTCAAATGATTCTTCTGCCTCAGCCTCCCAAGTAGCTGGGACTACAAGTGTGCACCACCACTCCCAGCTAATTTTTATATTTTTAGTAGAGACAAGGTTTTACCATCTTGGCCAGGATGGTCTCGATTTCTTGACCTCGTGATCCGTCTGCCTCGACCTCCCAAAGTGTTGGGATTACAGACGTGAGCCACTGCGCCTGGCCCAGAAATGTTTCTAAAACCACCAAGTATAAACCACATAAGATTGATAGACTGTCATAATCAGCCATCTACGTACAGATGTTTGTCAGTTTGAAAATGGATCACTTCTTGAATTTTTCTTTGTTTCTCCCAGTTAAGATATGCAAGTTTAGCATTCTGCTAAGTGTTGGATCGGTATTTCTGATGCCCTTGGCAATAGTTGGTGTCAGCTTATACATCAGCTTCTAATTTTTTTCTTTTTCTTTTTTTTTCTTTTGAGACGGAGTTTCGCTCTAGTTTACCCAGGCTGGAGTGCAATGGCGTGATCTCAGCTCACCGCAACCTCCGCCTCCTGGGTTCAGGCAATTCTCCTGCCTCAGCCTCCTGAGTAGCTGGGACTACAGGCACGCGCCACCGTGCCCAGCTAACTTTTTGTATTTTTAGTAGAGATGGGGTTTCACCATGTTAACCAGGATGGTCTCGATCTCTTAACCTCGTGATCCACCCGCCTCGGCCTCCCAAAGTGCTGGGATTACAGGCTTGAGCCACCGCGCCTGGCCTCTTTTTCTTTTTTAAGATACAGGGTTTCACTGTTGCTGGAGTACAGTGGCTCTATCATAGCTCACTATGGCTCACAACTCCTGGGCTCAGGTGATCCTTCCACCTTAGCCTCCCAAGCAGGACTATAGCTAGGACTGTGCGTTCACGCCTCCATGCCTGGCTAATACTTTTTTACTTTTATGCAGACAGGGTCTCATTCGGTGGCTCAGGCTGGTCTGTCATTTCTGGCTTGACGCAATCTCCCTGCTTCAGCCTCCCAAAGTGTTGGGATTATAGGTATGAGCCACCCTGCATGGTCCTGTTTTATTTTTGTAGTTTCATTAAAACACATCGTCAGTTTCAAGTAACCATTTTGGGGGATGGTGGGGGATTTTTCTGAGATGGTGTTGAGTCGGAGTGTTATTTGAGGTTCTAGGAAGTATCAAAGTGTGTCCTCTGTTAAATGATTATATTTGATTTTAAAATATAATTTTATTTCAGTTACTTGTTTATTGACTCAGAATGCATTCATTGAGATCTAGACCAGGTTCTTTGTGTTCTGACGTTTGTGGACTCTCATGTAGAGTACAGTATCTACCACCAAACTCCTAGGGCTGGATGGTGATAAGTTCGATTCTTTGCTACCTTCTGAAATGGGAGAAATATTAAAATTGGAGGACCTTCAGGCTGTGTTAGACTTTAAGCCTTCTAAATTATATTAAAATTTAAGGCTACATCTTCGTTTTGACCCTGGAAAGAGTAGTAAAGATTTTCATAAAGGCCAACTATTCAGAAAAATTTACATAAATTGACATGATCCGAATGCACAATTATTGAAATAATTGTCTAGAAAGTGATATTTATACATGAACAAAGGTAGTATGTTTTAGAAATAGTTGAAGATTCTAAAATCCCAGGAAAGAAAATGGTTTACTTTATTTTTAAGGGATTTAAGATTCCCCATAGCCTATGAAAGAGGGCTCTCTATTAAAAATAACTCCATTGTTCTGCATATAACTAATTAGGGGTTTGCAGTGATCCAGGCAAGGCTAGGATGAAGTTTGGCTGCCTCTTCTTTATGAAAAGGTTTTACTATAAATATCAGAAGTTTAAATAGATCTTAAGGGGAATATTTACCTAATTAAAAGAACAAACCACTTTTAAGCACCTTGGGAAAATCAATTTACTTAAGAACAGTGTGAAAATGCAGAATGCGTTCATTAATGCTGGTCTGCTGCTGGGCTTTTCATAAAGATTCAGGAGCTCATGGAAAGTCAGCACTCTCTGATTGCCATGAAATAAACGTTGATTGACTCAATGCCATTATGTGAACGAGAAACAGCTATGGGTAGAACTATATTATTTGCTTGCAAAATATATCACAACAGTAAGCACAGTATCTACCTCCCCCACCCACTCCACTCTACCCATGGACTCCAACTATGCTATTTATTGGTTTTGGAGTTTTTCTATTGAGATTTGTTTTGCTGCTTGTTGATTTCTTTTGTCACCTGTATGCATTTGAGGGCAGATTGGTGAGAGCAGGTGTTAAAGGTTTAAGGTGTTAATCATTATTGCTTTCAGCTTCATTTCTCCTGCCTTTGCATTTGGGCAGAATTGTGGGAGTCCTGAGTTTAGTGTTTCCCTAAGCTGTACCCGTCTTCCTCCTCTAATTTTACTAAAGCAAGATCCTCCTGGGCAACTCAGTTCCAGGTACTGAATGAACTTGCCCGTGAAGAGAGTAAGTTTCTTTTAGAAGATTTCAGGACAATATTTTACGTTTTATACTTTGTTACTCAGATACGAGGTTTTCTAGTATGTGACTACTTAGGGGTCAGATTTGACCAGTTTTTATAGTACACGTTTTACATATAGGTTACTTAATGTATTTCTAGGATATTCTGCTTCACTTTCTCTTAGTATTTTAAAGGTTTTAAAAACCCATTCTAGCCGGGTGCGGTGGCTCAAGCCTGTAATCCCAGCACTTTGGGAGGCCAAGGTGGGTGGATCACGAGGTCAAGAGATCAAGACCATCCTGGTCAACATGGTGAAACCCCGTCCTACTAAAAATACAAAAAATTAGCTGGGCATGGTGGCGCGTGCCTGTAATCTCAGTTACTCAAGAGGCTGAGGCAGGAGAATTGCCTGAACACAGGAGGTGGCGGTTGCGGTGAGCCAAGATCACGCCTTTGCACTCCAGCCTGGGTAACAAGAGTGAAACTCCGCCTCAAAAAAAAAAAAAAACCCCAAAAAAACCCATTCTATACCTTCTATGTCTTTTATTTAAATCGTTCAATGGGAAAGAAAATAATAAAAGTCTTTAGATGCCATTTCTGATTTTTCATCATGGTTTTTTAATCTCAGGAAAAGTAATTCTGATTAAGAATAATAGAGGTAAATATTATTCTGAATTAGTGAATTAGATAATACTTAAATACATTGAGCTGCAATCCTCAATGACTGCTGTTGGGAATGTTAAATGGTACAGCTACTGTGGAAAACAGTTTTGTAGTTCATAAATATTTACACATAGAATTACTGTATGATTCAGCAATTCCAATTCTATATGCAAAAGAAAGCAGGGACTCAGATACTTATAAGCCAGTGTTTATAGCAGCATTATTCACAATACCTGAAAGGTGGAAGTAACCCACGTCCATCAATAGATGAATGGATAAACAAAATATGGTATTCTATATTGGAATATTATGGTACAATGGAATATTATTCAGCCATAAAAAATGCAAGTCTAATATCTGCCATAACCTGAATGAATCTTGAAAACATTATGCTAAGTGAAATAAACCAGATACAGAAAGATAAGTATTGTATATATTCACTTTCATGAGGTGACTAGGATAGGTAAATTCATAGAGACAAAAAGTAGAATAGAGATTACCAGGGCTTGGGGGAAGGGAAAAGGGAGAGATAGTTTCATGGGTATAGAATTTCTGTTTGGGATGATAAAAAGGTTCTGGAAATGAACAGCGGTGGTGGTTGAACAACATTTTGAATGTATGTAATGCCACTAAGTTGAATGCAGAAATGGTAAGTTTTTTGTTAAACATATTTTGTGACAGAAAATGGTAAGTTTTTTGTTACACATATTTTGTGACAAAAAATGCAAAAGTAAATATTGAAGATGTATCCTACATAGTCTCCATATGCCTCTCTACTCCTTGCTCTGTTTCAGGCCGGTATACAGATAGGTTTTTTTTTTTCCCATCTATCTGTTGCAGTGTCAAGGGAGATTTCCCTAAGCCATTTTTTGGAGATCAGAGAGTTTTCTTATTTTATTAACTGACTTGAATTTAGAGGAAAATGTTTAAAAGTAGATCTCTGGAGGGGAAAAAGGGCATTTTAATATTTAGATGATTCAGGGAGTTTATTAATGTTCATAAGCCATGCAAGCACATTAAGATAATCTATCCTCAATAGCACAGCGAGTCATCTAGAAATCTGGGAGTAGGTGTCACATTTTCTAACCTTTAAACATTTTATTCATTCTTGACATCATTAGTACTTGTGGAAAAACTTTGATTTCTATTTAAGAGAAATGGTCTAAGTCATCTCTGTACTCACGTTGGAAATGCAGTGTTAGAATTCTTTCGTTCCTTAGACTGTAAAACCAAGTTACAAAAGGGAAGTGAAGAAAGCACATATATTCTGTTGTATTCATCTGAACTTGTCTCTAGCATGTAATGATTGCATAGTAGGTTCTGTTGCCTTTGTTTTTTCTTGTAAGATATTTGATACTGAGTTTAGTTGGATCATTTACCAAAAGATGGGCACAATTTTCATTTAAGTGATGGGATGCCAAAGCCTAAACATGAGATGGAAAGTATGTATACTCAAAATGTCAAATAAAAGTTCTCATGGAAAGATTTAAATTTAAATTTATTTATTTATTTTTTTAGGGAGGGAAGGAGGAAGGGAGGAAGGCAGGAAGGGAGGGAAGGAGGAAGGGAGGAAGGCAGGAAGGGAGGGAAGGAGGAAGGGAGGGAGGAAGGAAGGGAGGAAGGGGGGGAAGGAGGGAGGGAGGGAGGGAGGGAAGGGAAGGAATTCAAGCAATGAGAGAGACATTGCCGACCTGGATCTAGAAGTTTACAAGTTGATTTCTTTTTTTGAGAGAAGGAAAGAAAAAAAAAATGAGTAAAGGAGTGAAAGAAAGAGGAAGAGAGAGAGGGAGGGTGAACGGAAATATTGCTTTATTCTGAAAAAAAAATGGGTATTAATAATGGTCAGTCAATGTTTCATTTAAACCTATGAGTAGGTGTGATGTGGTATTGACAAGAATGTATATTTTATGTATTTGAAGTGGAGAGCTCTATAAATATTTATTAAGTTTACTTGTTCCAGATCTGAGTTCAAGTCCTTGATATCCTTATTAATTTTCTGTCTCATTGAATCTAAGTTTCTATGTATCTGGGTGTTAGGATTGTTAGCTCTTGTTGTTGTATTGATCCTTTTACCACTATATCTTTGTTGCTTTAAAATCTATTTTATCCGATACGAGAATTGCAACTCCTGCTTTTTATTTATTTATTTATTTATTTTTGCTCTCCATTTGGTTGGTAAATCTTTCTCCATGTCTTTGTTTTGAGTCTTTGTGTATCCATGCATGTGAAACAGGTCTGGATGTAACATGCCATTGGCTTTTGGCTGTGTCTTTTGATTGGGGGATTTAGTCGATTTAAATTTAGGGTTACTGCCGTTTGATGTTAACTGGCTGTTTGATCCATTCATTGATGAAAATTCTTCTTTATGTTGGTGCTCTTTGCTTTTTGGTATATTTTTAGTAAGGCTAATACTGGTTGTTTCTGTGTGTAATGCTTCTTTCAGAAGCTCTTGTAAAGCAGGCCTGGTGGTAATAAAATCTCTGAGTACTTGCTTGTTCATAAAAGATTTTATTTTTCCTTCAGTTGTGAAGCTTAGTTTGGCTGGATATGAAATTCTGGGCTGAAGGTTCTGTTCTTTGAGGATGTTGAATATTGGCCCCCACTCTCTTCTGGCTTGTAGGGTTTCTGCTGAGAGATCTGCTGTAAGTCTGATAGGCTTGCCTTTGTGGGTTACATGACCTTTCTCTCTGGCTGCCCTTATTATTTTCCCCTTCGTTTCAACCCTGGTGAATCTAATGATTATGTGCCTTGGGGTTGCTCTTCTTGAGGAATATCTTTGTGGTGTTCTCTGTATTACCTGGGGTTTTGCTAGTTCAGGAAAATTTTCCTGAATAATATCCTGAAGGGTATTTTCCAGCTTGGATTCATTCTCTCCGTCGCATTCAGGTACACCTATCAAACATAAATTTGGTCTTTTCACATAGTCCCACATTTCTTGGAGACTTTGCTCATTCCTTTTTATCCTTTTATCTCTAATCTTGTCTTCTTGTTTTATTTCATTAAGTTGGACTTTGACCTCTGTTATCCTTTCTTCTGCTTGAACAATTCGAGTGTTTAAACCTGTGCATACTTCTCGGAGTTCCTGTATTGTATTCTTCAGTTCCATTAATTCACTTATACTCCTCTCTAAGTTGTCTGTTCTCAGTAGGATTTCGTCAAACCTTTTTTCAAAGTTCCTAGTTTCTTTACGTTGGGCTACAACATGTTCTTTTAACTCACCGAAGTTTCTTATTATCCATTCCCTGAAGAGTGATTCTGTCATTGGGATGTGCTCGTTCTCCATTAAGCCTTGTTCCATTGTTGATGTGGAACTGTGATCATCTTTAGAGGGAGAGGCATTCTGACTTTGAGTATTCTCAGCCTTTTTATGCTGGTTTCTTCCCATGATTGTAAATTTATCCTCCTGTCGTCTTTGAAATTACCAACTTTCAGATTAGGTCTCTTGAGTGGACGTCCAGGTTGTTAGTTCCCAGGGCCAGAGCAGCGGCGTTAAAACTGATGGTGCTTTTCTGCCCAGGATTCTCCTGTCGGGCTTCCTTCTTGTGTCCGTAGTAGGCGACTCTGCCTTCCCGGGGCTCCAAACCTCGGTCAGAAGGGGAACCAGTCTCATTTACTCTGCCCCGAGAGCTGCCGCGCTGAGGTGCCATCACAGCCGCTGCGCCAGCCTCAGGAGTCGTGCTGGGGACCCGTGTGGGTCCTCCAACCCTCGGTCAGAAGGGGAGCTGGCCCTGTTTACTCTGCTCCGAGAGCTGCCGTGCTGAGGTGCCGGCGAAGCCGCTGCGCAGGCCACAAGAGTCGCACTGGCAACCTGTGTGGTTCCTCCACTGGGATCTTCTGCTCCGTGAGCGACCAGAATTTGTCTGAAAGTGTGGCGTCCTCTAGTTCTCTGCACTTTGACTGAGAGCTGCAATCCCGAGCTGTTATCGATCGGCCATCTTGGATCGTTCCGAAAAATTTAAATTTAAACAAATAAGTTCTTAAGGAAAATTACATACCATTTGCTACCAAAAAATGTTTACCATTTATTCCAGAACTCCTGAAAAACTGTCAAATTGCAAGGGTGTGATAGTAACGTACACGTGTACTCTCTGTGGGTGTGTATATATATATATATAAATTTTTTTTTTTTTTTTTTTTTTTTGCGATGGTGTCTCACTCTGTCACCCAGGCTGGAGTATGGTGGCATGATCTCGGCTCACCACAACCTCCGTCTCCCAGGTTCATGTGATTCTCCTCCTTCAGCCTCTGGAGCAGTTGGGATTATGGGCATGTTACCACCATGATTGGCTAATTTTTATATTTTTAGTAGAGATGGGGTTTCACCACATCGGCCAGGCTTGTCTCAAACTCCTGACCTCAGGTGATCCACTCGCCTCGGCCTCCCAAAGTGCTGGGATTACAGGTGCGAGCCACCATGTCCAACCCCTGAGAGTATATTTTCTTGTGTGTGTGTCTGTGTATACAATGTGTGTATATATAGTATATACACTCTTTATGTGTGTATATATATTGCTGTATATATAAATGGCTTGTTACAACTCCACTCAATGAGCTCTTCATACTATAGCTGTCATTTTTGTGACCTACTAATTTTTCTGGCAGGAGGTTCATTACTAACTGATGTCAAATGGATTGAGAGTCATGGTCTCCTCATGTCTAGGAGTGATATGAAGAATTATTACGTTGTGTTTAGAGTGCTCCTATTGTGGCCTAGTCAAAAGAAAATTCTCTCCCTTTTTCTTTGCATATCCTCATTATGATTCAGAGCCATCATTTTTGGTAACTTCACATTTTCTTAAATTTCTTCTGGCACTTTGTCTGTACTTTTCAGAAGACTTGACTTTTCACTGTTGTCTAATAATCTGCTTGTCTCTCTTATTTGTAGGTTAGGGATGATTTTTGATTTAAAGTGTTTTTTCATCATGGCTTCACAGTAAATGTTCATTTGATGGTTTGGTGGCTGGATTCCCAGTTTGAATGTGCCATTTAAACTTAGAGCCTTTCAATAAGAATGATGCAGTAGACTTTGGGGACTCCAGTTAAAAGGCGGGGAAGGAGGTGAGGGATAAGTGTGTACAAATTGCATTTAGTGTGTACCGCGCGGGTGATGGATACACCAAAATCTCACAAGTCACCGCTGAAGAACATACTCATGTAAATGCCACCTGTTCCCTGGAAACCTACAGAAATAAATAAACAAAATTTAGTGCCTTTCTTCCGGCACTCAGTCAGTGTGTCTTCTCCTGCCTTAATCTCTTTGAAACATGGGCTGTATTATAGACATTTTTGTGTTTCCATGGTTTTCTTGAGTTTTTTCCTCAAAGTAGGTAACTAATAAATATTTAATTAAACAAATGAAGATGAAAGGCATGTGTCACGTGGGATGCAAACCTAGCTTTTTATTCCTGGCTATTTTAAAGAAATGAATGTTCTTCAGGGAATACATGACTTTTTCATATCTGTTAGATTGTGAATTGATTTGGAAAATTCGAATAAATAGCTGTATTTCTGTTCCATGAAAATACGGGCCTTC
Organism: Callithrix jacchus; assembly: GCF_049354715.1. Taxonomy (NCBI): domain Eukaryota; kingdom Metazoa; phylum Chordata; class Mammalia; order Primates; family Cebidae; genus Callithrix; species Callithrix jacchus. The sequence goes on along the minus strand of NC_133518.1, from coordinate 14,996,109 downwards.
ATTACATACATTTTGTTTGTTTATTGGAGTCAGTTCAAATTATAAGATAATTATTTTTAAAAATACAATTTTTTAGGCCGGGTGCGGTGGCTCAAGCCTGTAATCCCAGCACTTTGGGAGGCCGAGGTGGGTGGATCATGAGGTCAAGAGATCGAGACAATCCTGGTCAACATGGTGAAACCCCGTCTCTACTAAAAATACAAAAAATTAGCTGGGCGTGGTGGTGTGTTCCTGTAATCCCAGCTACTCAGGAGGCTGAGGCAGGAGAATTGCCTGAACCCAGGAGGTAGAGGTTGCGGTGAGCTGAGATCGCACCATTGCACTCCAGCCTGGGTAATAAGAGTGAAACTCTGTCTCAAAAAAAAAAAAAAAAAAAATTTTTAATAGATTTGTGGTAGTTTCAAATGATCCCTTTTAAAAATGATCTTTGTCTTCTTCCTTTTTTTTTTTTTTGAGAGAGAGTCTGACTCTGTTGCCCAGGTTGGGGTGCAGTGGTGCGATTGCCACTTAGCCGGCTCCTGGGTTCAAGTGATCCTTCCACCTCAGCCTCCTGAGTAGCTGGGACTACAGGCAAGTGCCGCTGTGCCCAGCTAATTGTGTGTGTGTGTGTGCGCGCGCGCGTGTGTGTATGTTTGTGTGTGTTTTTTAGAGACGGGTCTTGCCATATTGCTCAGGCTGGTCTGGAAGTCCTGTGCGCAATCAGTCGGCCCTCGTTGGCATCCCACAGTGCTAGGATTACAGGCATGAGCCACGCCCAGCCTTAAATGATCCTTTTATAAGTGAAATTCCAGAAAGGACATAGTAAGAGGCAGAAACCCTCTCCTCCCCAAAATGTGCCTTGCTGAGATGTTGGAGGCCCAGCTGAAAGACTTGATTCTGGCCAAGTGTTGGTTAGTGCTCAACTAAGCCATGGAAGAAGAGTCAAAGAGCATGCCTTGGAAAGAACTTGAGGAGAGTGACCTCAGCTATTTGCAGGGGAGTTAAAGCCTGTTACGAGAAGCCTCTCCTGGGGTTTTATAGGGCTGTGTGTTTGGAGAGGGGCCGTGCCTGTGGATTAGATCTGGGGTGGGATCCAGGTGAGTTATGTGATCAGCCAAGTTTGGGGAACGCAGAGGTGGAGAGTTGGCCCTCTTAGTAACCTGCTCCTTTAAGATTTTCAATTTCATGTCTGGAAAGAAGAGAGGTGAGAAGTGTTTTAGATTAAAGGACTCCAATTGGGAGATAGGGCAAAATTGAAGGTTTGAATCGTCATATTCCTTGGAGTAAAATGATAGCCAGCTATTGGCAGTTTTATATAGAAATGAGGACAGTTTTGTGCACTGTACTTCTAAACCCTCTGACCGCAAGTCAGATGTAAAATATAGTAATAGTGGCCAGCAATTTTCCAGCCCTTACTACTCGACAGGCGCTTTCATGTATATATATATTCCACTCATACTTATATTCTAAGTGTGTTTGTGTGTATACATCTATCCATTTATCTATATATGAACATACTTTTATTAAAAATAATTCTGGAGCCAAGCATGGTGGCTCTCACCTTGTAATCCCAGAACTTTGGGAGGCCGAGGCCGGCGGATCACAAGATCAGGAGGTTGAGACCATTCTGGCTAACATGGTGAAACCCCATTTCTACTAAAAATTCTGAAAAAAGAGCCAGGCTTGGTGGCATAGGCCTGTAGTCCCAGCTACCTGGGAGGTTGAGACAGGAGAATTGCATGAACCCGGGAGATGGAGGCTCCAGTGAGCCGAGATCACACCACTGCACTATTCCAGACTGGGAGACAGACAAGACTCCCTCTCAAAAAAAAAAAAAAAAAAAGAAAAGAAAAAGAAAATTCTGTTTTTCTATAGGTGTTTCCGGCATCCACAGCAGAAGCTGGTACATATGGAGTGCCCCCATAAATGTTTATTGAGTGAATCAAAGATGAGAAGTTATGTTCAGAAACTTTCCTAAGGTCACCTAGAGTGATTTTAAAACTTTTTTCAACTGTATCACACTGCTTCTCAGTAGTTCAAGTTAATGATGTAATTTGTATCTCTAGACTTGGTACCGTGTCTGTGTTCCCAGGTGGCTGAATGCTAAGGCTAAACATTAGCTGAATACCTTCTGTGGGTTCAACCTGTCTATTGTCTAGAAAACAAAAAAAAAAAAATTTTTTTTTTTTTGAAACTGAGTCTTGCCCTGTCACCAGGCGCCGGTCTGGAATGCAGTGGCATGATCTCGGCTCACCGCAACTCTGTCTCCTGGGTTCAAGCGATTCTCCTGCCTCAGCCTCCCAAGGCTGGGACTACAGGCATGTGTCACCACACCCAGCTAATTTTGGTATATTTTTTAGTAGAGATGGGGTTCACCATGTTGGCCAGGATGGTCTCGATCTCTTGACCTTGTGATCTGCCAACCTTAGCCTCTCAAAGTTCTGGGATTACAGGCATGAGCCACTGCACCTGGCCAAATCTACTTTTCTTTTCATTAATTTTTTTTTTTTTTTCAGATGGAGTCTCCGTCTGTTGCCCAGGCTGGAGTGCAGTGGTGCAATCTTGGTTCACTGCAACCTCCACTTCCCGGGTTCAAGTAATTCTCCTGCCTCAGCGTCCTGTGTAGCTGGGATTTAAGGCTTGGGCCACCATGCCCAGCTAATTTTTGTGTTTTTCGTAGAGACGGGGTTTCACCATGTTGGCCAGGACGGTCTCGGTCTCCTGACCTCGTGATCTGCCTGCAATGGCCTTCCAAAGTGCTGGGATTACAGGTGTGAGCCACCACACCCGGCCAAATCTACTTTTAAAACAATAATATTCTGGACATTTTCCAAGAGGGAGATTTTCCTAGATTGTTCTCTGTAGTAGCAACTTAAGCTTAGAGTGAAAGAAACCAGAGAATAAAATTTTGCTTTATAGAAAATAATGTATAAGAAATGTAATAGAATGAATGGGAAAAATCCAAGGCAGTTGGTTAAGAAATGGTAGTGAAGTTTTACCTTCTCCGGACACTTTAAACACTCTATGAGAGAGAGTCCTTTTACTCCGTGGTAAACCAGTTCTGTTCATCCTCGGTGCCTTTCATTTAATAAGAGTACCTACAGTTTGCACCTGGAAAAGCAAATCCTCCTAATCCTAATACTGCTCTTCTCCTTTGAAGGTTAAGGTTTCTGGCGGTTTGGGTTGTACGGAAGGCAGCCACAGGGATGGGATGAGCACAGCACTAGCGGGTGTCCATCTCCGAGAACTCAGAGAGCAGCTCCTGCAGTTAATTAAAGGTGACCTCAGGATTCAGAGGAGCCTTGTGCTTTCCCAGACGGCCCAGGCTAAACCTGGGTAGCTGGCAACCCTAAATGTGTCCTTTGTTAGGAATCATGTAGGGCTCCACTCCATCTTTAGAAAGTGAGTTCACGAAGGTGAGTTAAGGACAAGGCTCTGAAGAATGGCCCAACTTGCTTCTTGCCTTGTGTTTGTGGAGTGCTGTGGACAAGGAGACTAAGTGAAGGTGCAGCCCCCCAAGGCTGTGCTGCTGGAAAACCGCTTCTGGCTTCTTCACAGGAGTATTCCTCGTGGTCTAGAAGGAGCTATGTGCTTCTCTGGAGATTGTTCCCACAGCATGGTGAGGACTGTTAGAACTACCTCCTCCTTTCTCTCCTGTCTCAGGAGGGAAGCTGGAAGTGTTCAAATGTCCCCGAACGGGGGGCAGCACCTCCAGAGAAGTGGTCCTTAATGCTGGCTGCCCACCTGACCCCTCTCTCTACAGTAGGAGGCTGGGGAAGCCTTGGCCTCCTCACCACTTTCTGGTTGTAGGTCCTCATGGGGCAGATTGCCACAGCACTGAACTAATTCTTTCTTTCTTTCTTTCTTTCTTTCTTTCTTTCTTTCTTTCTTTCTTTCTTTCTTTCTTTCTTTCTTTTTCCTTCCTTCCTTCCTTCCTTCCTTCCTTCCTTCCTTCCTTCCTTCCTTCCTTCCTTCCTTTCCTTCCTTTCCTTCCTTTCCTCCTTCCTTTCTTTCTTTCTTTCTTTCTTTCTTTCTTTCTTTCTTTCTTTCTCTCTCTCTCTCTCTTTCTTTCCCTCCCTCCCTCCCTCCCTCCCTCTCTCTCTCTCTCTCTCTTTCTTTCCCTCCTTCCCTCCCTCTCTCTCTCTCTCTTTCTTTCCCTCCCTCCCTCCCTCCCTCCCTCCTTCCCTCCTTCCCTCCCTCTCTCTCTCTCTCTCTTTCTTTCCCTCCCTCCCTCCCTCCCTATCTCTCTCTCTCTCTCTCTCTCTCTCTCTCTTTCTTTCTTCTTTCCTTCCTCTTTTCTTTTGAGACAGAGTCTTGCTCTGTCACCAGGCGCCAGGCTGGAGTGCAGTGGTGAGATCTCGGCTCACTGCAGCCTCCGCCTCCGGGGTTCAAGCGATTCTCCTGCCTCAGCTTCCCGAGCAGCTGGGACCACAGGCATGCGCCACCACACCCAGCTAATTTTTGTATTTTTTAGTGGAGAGGGGGTTTCACCATGTTGGCCAGGATGGTCTCAATCTCTTGACCTCATGATCCTCCCGCCTCAGCCTCACAAAGTTCCGGGATTACAGGCTTGAGCCACCGCACCCAGCCAGTCCTGAACTAATTCCTAAGAGTATATAGTTTCTTAAATATCAATATTATATCTGAAGATGTAAAGAGAGCAGTTTTCAGCATGTATCAAAGGAGGCATAGATGGTAATTTCAGGATTCGAGCATTTTATTTGCTTTTATTTCTTTTAAATTGCTTGGACTGTCTTTAATGTCACACACCACCATCACCAAAATTTGCTGTATATTTTTACTCATTTTAATATAAATTACTATAAAATCAGTCATTTAGAGTCTTTTAGGAAGTTCATCTTAAGAAATGAGCCCCATCTTTTTAAAAATTGAGGTGGGAGGAGAAGAAATGGGTAACAATTTTTAAGGTAATATTTTATTTCAGGCTTTGTTTAGCAAGACATACATTAGTGTACTATACAGTTTTCTCACTAAGGAAGAAACCTAATTATTTCCAGTTTTATTTGATTTTGGACCTATTTCATTCTTGCTCTGTAATTATTGTGGCATAGCTTTAATTAGATTTTATTGACACCTGTGGCAATCTCAATAATTTGAAAACAGCTTTTTAGCTCTGACCATTTGCGTATTCAATTTAAACAGGGAAACAGTGTCACTTCCTATTTAAGTTTCACTTTGCAGTTCTCTTAAATTCAGTATTCTCAGGAGTTCATTCAAACCTATGAGGGCATACCAATTGACAAAAAAGAGAAAGAACAGAGCATTCAAGTAAATTTCTCTAATGGATTGTTTTAGCTTCATTTCATTTAGTGTAGTTTTGGGTCTGAAGTGTTTGCCAGTGACTTTGTGGTTGCATGTTTGTCTTCCTTGCTTTCTGAGGAGCAGGGGTGGTGGGAGTGAGCAGGAGAGAACGGGCGTGGCGTGGGGGGGGATGTAACACTGATGAAGGTGACCGAGTTTGTTCCTAGTATGTTTCATGCGGGATGGCAGGTTTTCCACATTCTAGTTTCCGCCGAGTCATCGGTGAGTCCAGTAGAGGGACGATTATAGCCTGATGCCAGACATCCTGCTTGGTAGACTAATGAAGGACTTTTTTTTTTTTTAATGTATTTTTTTTTTATTTTTTGAGACGGAGTCTCACTCCATCACCAGGCACCAGGCTGGAGTGCAGTGGTGCGATCTCGGTTCACTGCAACCTCCACCTCCCGGGTTCAAGTAATTCTCCTGCCTCAGCCTCCCAAGTAGCTGAGACTACAGGTGCAGGTCACCATGCCCAGCTAATTTTTTTTTTGTATTTTTAGTAGAGACGGGGTTTCACCATGTTGGCCAGGGTGGTGTGTCGATCTCTTGACCTCGTGATCTGCCCGCCTCAGCCTCCCAAAGTGCTGGAATTAAAGGCGTGAGCCACCACCATGCCTGGCCTTTGTAAATGTATTTTTAACACAGATTGGGGTATTTGTTCATCTTCAGTAAGTATCAGTTTTAGGCAAGAAATCATCTTTCATAACATTTTCATGAGAAAGCATAGAATGATTTTCTAGAAAGTTTAATGGCAAAATGCGTTAGATTAAAAGGAAGCATTTTCAAGGAAACCATGCTTCTTGGGTATTCTTGAGCCCTTGTCGATAGATAATAGCCGGTTACAACATGCAGTTGTCATATTTGGAGGGGACATGGGAAACTACTCAACTTGGAATCACTTTTTTTGGCAGGAAGTTGAGTCCTGAAATCATCAGTTGTAATGGGAAGGTTGAGCCCACGTGCTCTGGAAACATTTGGGACTGTCTTGTGCACATGTCTCTGGTTAAATTGCTCAGTCTCTCAGTGTCTTCTTAGGACTCTCAGTGTTTTATGCTCAATTTCTCTGTGTCTTGTGACTGTTTGGCTCACCATAGTGTTGCGAATAGGTGAATAGCAAGTGGTTGCTGCTGTTTTATTACTTTATTGCTTTACTCTGTGACTACAGAGAGATTTAATTGTTGGATGTATTTCTTAATGGGATAATAATTATTAAAAAAAAGTCCCAGTTACTTACAAACCTTATGTGAACATTAGCCGTCAGTTTTGTCTTGACCTTGCCTTCGGCTCTTTGGGTGTCCCTGTTCATGTGACAGTTTTCCAGCTCATCCTTAATGTCATCCTAGAGCTGTTTATCTTAGTAAGGTAGTGTGGGCCTAAAATGAAATAATATATATCAAAAGCACTTGTGGGGAAAGGGGCCTCTGAATGCCAAGCAGTACTTAGTTATTGCAACTGCTACTTCTACCAATATTTTTCTTCCTTTCTGCCCCTTTAAAGAGAGGCTGTCCCTTTTTAATAGATATATGACAGCTCTGCTTCCTTTCTTAAGTCTAAGATCAAAGGAAAGTTGTAATAAAGGGGCGTCACTCCCTCCCATTCCATCTCTCTTTTTGTAAATGTTCTGTTTTTTAAGAGAGATCAAGTCTTGACATTAGTGGATGCAGCTGTGGGGCTCCCAGGATCGGCCTTTCATGTCTGGGTCACCACTGCAGATGGCATTCTTCATCTCTGTCATGGTGGAAAGAAACCACTTCGGGGAACCGTGCATTGCAGGTTAAGTACGTGAAGTATTTCTGGAAATCCTAGCCACCTTTGCCGCTTGTTGTTTGGATGTACCTTTCTTTGAAATGCCATAGAATGTTTGGCAGAGTTCTCAATCAATAGTTCCTGTGCGTCAGAGGTACCTAAATCTCACCAACTTCTTGTAAATTGGAAGCCTAGATCCAAAAATGTAAATGGGGAGGAAAAACACAAAAACTAAGTTTCAGCTAGTTGTTTACTGGCAGTTTTTTTCTAGACATAAACACAGTTGAGTGGAAAGGGTAGGAGGGATCTAAGCCTGTCTTGCTCTATGAGAGTGAATGAGCTAGTGTTAGACTTTAATGCTGGAGAAAAATAACATCTACCTTTTTTTTTTTTTTTTTTTAAACAAGGCAGTCTGTGCAGGCTAACTGATGAAAATTAAAGGTCAATTTCTTCAGTGCCCCACCTCAGTGCATGCCTTGGGCCATGTTAATAATGACAATCCCATTATTTCCTTGCAGTAGGCAGGAAATGCTGTCTACACCCATTACATTTGTTTGAGTGGCCCCTGGCTGGAAATGAAGAAAATTTAATTTTCTAATTTGCAGGGAGAAAAAAAAAAAAGCATACAGTGCTACATAGAGGTTGATTCTTGGCTGGAAGGAGTGTCATTTTTAAAAATTTAAAATTCTGAACCTCTGTTACTGGGACATTTGGCCCTAATCCACTGAAATAATGTATGAACTTACGTGCAAGTTAGGTGTCTAGAAAACCTTTTTAAATGTTGTCAGAACTGGCCCAATTGTGGACGTTTTAACCACACGTTTGCAAACTGCCTAGTTGCTTACAAGTCCCACTGGCTGCTGGAAACTTGCTTGAAGGAAGGCTTTGTCAGAGCTTTCTCTTCGGAATATTAGTTTTGCTTTTCAGAAGCAACATTCATGTTGAAGAAAATCTGTATATTCATTAGGGCAGTCAATTACTTTGTGGTTTCAATGACAAGAAAAAAATTATTAGTGTTATGAGGAAAAATATGTGAACCTGTCCTTATAAATTATAATCATATTGCCTTGCAGAGTTACATTTCCTAATCTTAGGATGACTTGGTTCCTGCTACTTTTATGTCCTTGAAGAATGAGATCTTCGATTTTCTTTTTCTTTTTTTCGGTAGCGGGTTGATGTTACTCTTACATTTTTCCTTTCTTTGTAAGCTAAAATATTTTTATTGCTATTTTGATACATTGATTTCTTGGGATGTTCTTTTACAGATCCTCAGTTGTTATATAATTCATTTTTATATGAATTCATTTTATATGATAACTCAATATCATATTTTCCCGTGAAACACATAATGAGAAGAGGGCCTTATGTTGAAAGGACTTGTTTGAAATCAGTGGAGTAGCCAATACTACAGGAAGTAGACATTCAGTCTTTGTGTCTAGAGGAGGCAGAATAAATCATCTAACCTTTTTTTTTTTTTTTTTTTTTTGAGGCGGAGTCTCGCTCTGTCATCAGGCTGGAGTGCAATGGCTCGATCTTGGCTCACTGCAGCCTCGGCCTCCCGGGTTCAAGCGATTCTCCTGCCTCAGCCTCCTAAGTAGTTGGGACTACAGGTGTGTGCCACCACGCCTGGCTCATTTTTGCATTTTTAATAGAGATGGGGTTTCCCCACATCCCAAGCTGGTCTTGATCTCTTGATCTCGTGATCCGCCCACCTCTACCTCCCAAAGTGCTGGGACTACAGGTGTGTGCCACGGCGCCTGGCTAATCGTCTCATCTTAATGGATCTGTAGATCATATCAAACGGAACCTCTCATGTTAGCACCATAGCTTCCCGTCATATATTTGTTTTGTCTTGACTGTGCATACAGAGCTTTTTTTGTTCCTTCTTGAAATTATATATTGGAAAAACAAGGAGTTTCTACCATCTTCATAGGAACGTAGCAGTGAACCAAGAGAGTTTTAGGATCACTTTCTTTTCTTTATGTCCTCATTCCCTAAACCTTTAGCAGTTTGCCTAGAGCAGTCGCCATTTTGCCGCTGATGTTTTATTTCTGGTTGTCATAGAAATCAACATCTTCCATAATGTTATTTTCCTTATTTACTTGTCACTATAAATGTTTACGGGAAATAGCCAAACATGGAATTTTTAACTTTTATAATAACTGTAGTAGTAGTGTAACTCATATGTGTATTTTGTAAAAATACATTTTGATGATAGCCCATAACATAATATGTATCTGGGGGAGCATTTTTTAAACCTTTTCCAAATTTATATTTCACTTAACTTAGAAGAGGGGGGTTTCTAGTGGCCTTTTTTGTATTAATAGTAAGAAATCTGGTGATCTACAGGCCTTCCCACTGGGTTTCTGGATAAGTCTCAGATTAGTTCTCCTCGGGACTCCTGACACTAATTGTTCTCCATGGCATGAGGAATTTGAAGCTTGTATATAAAAGGGTTAAAAGGCTTCAAAAAATTTCTCATACTCAGCATTTGGGAGTCAGAAGTTTGAATCTGAAAAATTGCTTTCTTGATTGAGAATTTAGGTTTGAAAATGACTCTATGGATTATTAACTGGTCACCTGGCCTCTGTTATAGATTATCTGATCTGTTTATTTGAATTTTTTTTTTCAAGACTGAGTCTTGCTCTGTCGTCCAGGCTGGAGGGCATTGGCATCATCTCTGCTTACTGCAACGTCTGCCTCCTGGGTTCAAGCGATTCTCCTGCCTCAGCCTCCCAAGTAGCTGGGATTACAGGTGTGTGCCACCACACCCAGCTAAGGTTTTGTACTTTTAGTAGAGATGGGGTTTCACCATGTTAGCCAGGCTGGTCTTGAACTCCTAACCTTGTAATCTACCCGCCTCGGCCACCCAAAGTGTGTGAGATTATAAGTGTGAGCCACTGCACTTGGCTTATTTGAAATTATCTGGTATACTTAAGTTTGGCAAGAAATCAGGGCACAAATACAAGTTAGGTGTAGTGTTTGTTTTTCTAAGTCAGTAACGCAATTCATTTTGCCATGGAAAAGTAATCATTGAAAACATTAATACCTGATAGCCTATATAAACTTGCTTAACTTTTAGCTTAACATTTTTCCAGGATGCTGACCGGATGGTTATTTCTTATAAGGATGTTTATCTATAGTTGAGTGAATTAAAACTTTTCTAACACTTATTCCTAGGGCAGTTCCTTTATAATGATTCAGTTATTGAGAACTCTCATTTAGATAGATGCCTGTCTTTAGATCTAAATCTTCCAGCCTTCAGCTTTAGGGAATACATATTTGGATTTGCAAGAATGTGAAGATTTAGCCAGGTGGTCACTTCCTATTAGCTGTGAGAGGTCTTTGGACTCAGTTGACTGATGCTTGTTAAATACCTGTTCTTCAGAGAATTTGCTTCCCTCCCAAAGAGAGAGCTCTCATGGTGGGGCCAGGTGACAATTCTAAAAATGATCTTTTAGGATTCATTGACTCAGATTTGTAGTGAACCTCTGAATACATATAAGTAATGAAAGATGGTAGATTTTAATTTAAAAGTGTAGATTATTTGAGATGTCAGGCAGTCCTGTTGCTAGGGTGGGGTGGTAGTGGTATGTTCCTTCAGGCGAGAGTGTAGTGGTGGTGATAGGCAGAGGGAAGACCATTTATGAGTTGGCCCCACACCAGGCTTTTCTGTCTTCCCTAGGCCATGAGACTGATGACTCACTGTGGTAAGAGAAACCGTAAAGACCCACTCTACACTTTTTATTTACCCTTTAGAAGAACTAGAAGATTTTAGGAACAGATAGATTGCACAAAGTGGTATCTGAAGTTTAGGGAGCCATCAGATCAGTCAGAAGCAGTATTTATTTGAGTGTTGCTTTAAAGATGAAGGAGCAGGGAGATGTCTAATTCCTCTTTGTTTGACTTTCCCACTGAAATCTAAATTCCTTGAGGGCAGAGACCAACTCTTTCCTCCTCTCTTGTATACATTCTGGCACATGGAGCCCTCAGCAAGTGTAGTTTATTGAATGAATGATTGAATGATGGAGCAAGACATGTTGTTTTGACACTGAGATGAGGTGAAAACTTATGTTTGATTTTAATGTTAAAGCCATGTTCTAGTTATAATTCTTATTATTGGGGGCATATGGATCTTTGAATCAGGAGGAAAAACTGTGAGATTACTTCAAAAAAATGTGAAGATAGGTTTTTGTTATTCAGTCAAGTATTGCATTGCAGATAACAGAAACCCACTTAAGCTAGTTGAAGCAATAAAGGTTTGAGGAAAATGAAGGCAGTGTTTCTATACCTGCTGAGCTCTTGGACCAGCTCCAGGAAGTCATGGGAATCCCAGGTTGCATTTCTTCTTTCTCTTTCCTCTTCTTTCCTTGATGTTTCTCTTTCTGCAGAGTCCATCCTATATGAATGATGGATGCTTCTTCCAAACTCATGAAGTGATACCAATTTCTTCTTCCAAAATGGCCTGGTCTGCACATTACTTTTTAATAGTAAATTGAAGTTATGGGTGATAGATAGAGTCTTTGAAAGCTGTTTTGAAGCGGATTCCTTTCCCAATGTGTCATGTACAGTGTGTGGGGGAGGAAGGTTATATAAAGAATGACTGCTATTGAACAAAAGAGTGGGATTCTATGTTTTCCTGTCTCTTGTTTCTTTCTTTAAATGAACTACAGTGAGACATGGCCAGATTGATTTCTTCCCTTAAATCGTCTCAGAAACTGTACCCAGTCCATTAATTGCTTCGTTCAGCAGACAGGAAATGGTTATATTTGTACAAGTTACACAACTTCACTAAGTCAGGGCAAAGAACCAAAGAGATATCTGATCTTTTTTTCAAGCATTAACCTTTCAGTTCCACAAACTAATGCATGATGCATAAACCAGGTTACTAAGGGACACTTACCAAAAATTATAAACTTACTTATCTGAGTGACTTTCTGTTAAGGGATGCTAAGAAAAGTTACGTGAGGTAATCATCCTGGTGCTGAGGTTAAGTTTGTGCAGTTTTACCTCTTCCTTAATAGTTTCTATACATGCAGTAAGGGCCATGTCCAGAAGCTGATCAGGGCCAGCATTACCAGGAAGCGCTCAGTCCCCGTTCCTTCTCTCCTTACCCCCAACCCCCTTGCAGGCTATGTATACATTTATTCCTTTCCTTTTCTAAGGTGGGAAATTTGCCTCCTTCATCCTACCCACGTCTGTTTCTGGTTCCTAGTACCCCAATTTCTGCTACTTTTCTCCTTCTTGAAAGTGGGATTTTTCTCTTTGTCACTGATTATCGCGTCAAGTATTATGACTGGCATTTTGCAAGTTGGGCAGAGCTGATTTTATTTATGGTATTACTAAGTTTTTTTTTTTTAAACTCTGCCAAACTCTTTTTTTTTTTTTTTGAGATGAAGTCTCACTCTGCTGTCAGGCTGGAGGGCAGTGGCCCAACCTTGGCTCACTGCAACCTCTGCCTCCCAGGTTCAAGCAATTCTCCTGCCTCAGCCTCCGGAGTAGCAGGCACACGCCACCAGGCCCAACTAATTTTTGTATTTTTAGTAGACAGAGTTTCACCATGTTGGCCGGGATGGTCTTAATCTCCTGACCTCGTGATCTGCCTGCCTCCGCAGTGCTGGGATTATATAGGCGTGAGCCACCGCGCCCAACCAACTGCCAGACTCTTAACTCACTGTCTATCCCTCCTTCCATCCATCCATCCATCAATGCATCCATCCATCAATCCTCTTCTCTTTTCGACTTCTGTGTTATTTCCTGAAGCCCATATATATCACTGAGAAAAAGTTAATCTTTTTTTTTTTTTTTTTTTTGCCAATCAGTTTGAGTTTATAAGGTTGCTCAGGTTAGCCTTGAACTCATGACCTTGCCTCGCAAGCGCCACGACCTCCGGCGGGAGCCACTTTGGACCCCAGAAAAAGTTAATCTTAAGTAAGTGAATAGTTTAGGTCAAGATAAGAGGAGAATGAATGTACGCAGAGTCAGAAAAAAATAGCGTCTTTCTGTAAAGCATTAGTTTTTGGTGACTCCTTTGAAGGAAGTGAAATTGCTATATGAGCTAATGCTACAAAATCTTGCTCTCATAGATTTTAAGATGTCTCTTTTCAATGATCCATTGCTGCGTTTGTTTACATGTATCTATTCTCCCATCTTCCTGTTAAATACATCTTTTTGTTATATACTTTTGAAGCAAGTCTTGAGTTTTCTGTGTTTTCCCCATTTTTCTTCAAATGTCCCACAGTTCCTTAAAATAACATAGCATTCTTGTCTTTGCCTACAGTCTATTCTCTGCTGTTTACATCATTACCCTGCCCCCCTCCAAAAATGCTTTCAGAAGGTCCCTACCTTTTCTTGTACATTGTCCTTCTGTTCAGATTCTTGCATTGTTCATACCTTCCCATGCTACCCATTCTTCTCCTAGCGGTCTTCTTTGATAGTGATATCTGCCTTGGAAATTCCACTTGAGTCTGTTAAGCTCTTTGAGACGGGTAGTTCTGTTAACGTTTACTTCTCTTCCCCTCTAGACCCAAAGACTGAGGACAGAGTATCCTCCTCATGCATTCCTGTGATAAGGAATCTGCTCTGTGGTTTCTGCTCTTTCTCTTACTGGGATTCTGAATTGTCTGTGACTGTCTGATATGATTACTGATCTCTTTCCTGTTCTCAGATAGGACACAAGGGTTCCATTTGGAGTTGGCTCAGGACATTCAGTTGCCATTATTTTAGTAATGATTACATGATGTTTTGAGGGAAACCTGAAAAAACAGAGTCTCTAAGAGAGGGGCTGGGTAAAATCAGAGTAGGACAATCTCTAATGCCTTTTTAGCTCTCTTACTCTGATTTTGTGAATTTATCCTCAAGGATAGTTTTTCATCAGAAGGGAGAGACCCTGCTATGCTCTGAATGTTTGTGTCTCTCTCCCCTCACATTTATTTATATATTGAAATCCTAAAACCGAAGGTTAGGGAGGTGGGGCCTGTAGGAGGCAATTAGATCATCAGGGCGGATCTCTCATGAATGGGATTCAAGGCCTTATAAAAGAAGCTGAAGGGCCAGATGTGGTGGTGCAAACCTGTAGTTCCAGCTGTCTGAAAGGCTGGCAGTGAGAAGATTGCTTGAGGCCAGCAGTTAGAGGTTGCAGTAAGTAGATAACCCCTGCACTCCAGCCTGGGCAATATAGCAAGACTCTTTCTCTTAAAATAGATAGATAGATTAGATAGATAGCCTAAGGGAGCCAGGTTCCCTCCTTCACCCTGTGAGGACACAGCAAGAAGGCACCATCTGTGAACCAGGAAAGCAGCCCTTGCCAGGCATCTGATTTGTAGGCGCCTTGATTTTGGACTTACTAACCCCTAGAACTGTAAGCAACAAATTTCTGTTTGTCAGTTACCCAGTCTAAGGTATTTTGTTAAAGCAGCCCAGGTGGACTAAGTTAGCCCCATCATGACCTATTTTATATTTTTATTTATAATCTACCTGCTGCTTCATTTTGTGATCAGTGGCTAGCTACTGTTGACTCTTCTTTTATTCATCCATGAAATCCCTTTTAACTTACCTTTGTAAGAAACAGTTTGCTAACAGATAAATTTTCATGTGGTTCAGTTTTAAAATGTTTTACTTAAAAGGATAAGACAGTTCCCCAATGGAAAGTGTGACTTCAGAGAAAACTTTCATTTGTTTGAAATGTAGGAAGTCCATAGCTCTTGTTGGCTGACATCTGTCTACTCAGTATGCTCCAGGGGAAGATACCAAATTTTAGCCTCTGAGCTTTCAGGTGGCTCTTCGTATCAATGGCCTATTACATGAAACTCGTTTTGGGCTCTTCAGATTTATATTTCCGGCAAAGATATTGGGAGATCTGATTGCGTTCGTCACTGTAGCACCTGGCACAGCATAGCCTCTCCATTTGGTTCTGCCAGTCAGTGGGGTTTAAGAAGATGTGTCCGCCAACTTTATGGGTCACCATTGATCTTGAGTTCACTTCTGTTGCCCTGTGTATACGTGACCCCATGTTTATTGCAACCTTCTGGGCATCTCAGGCACTGCAGGGGACAGGCTTTTACAATTTCTGGTAGACTCCCATGTGCCATTCCTGGAGAACTGAAATAATAGTGGACATACATAGGATTAATTTTGGTGTAGATATGGCTGTTTTTAGTGAAACTTGAAGTTCTACTTCCTGTGTGAAATAGGATAGTAGGATCACACCCGAAAAAATGCTGCCGCCTTGTTCGGAAGTGACAGGATCGCTGTTCAGTTTGGAATATTGGAAAGTGGGCAGATTTATTTGGAAGCACTTTGTTTTTACTACATGTGTAAAACTCCAGGGAGCATTGAATAGGATATGAGGTGCTCCCTTTGGCTGTGCATTAGCAACGTGGCAGTTACTGATCTGTCATTTACTTTGAAAAGGAATTACAAAGTTTTGGCCTCATGCCTGGAGTAGCTCCAGATGGTCAGAAAAGATTTTTGTACTGAAGTCAGAAAGTATATTGCAGTGATAGAATTGGGTTTGTCATGTTTATATTAGAACACTGGCTTCCCACTTATTCCTCTGCAAAGTTTTTCTTTCTTTCTTTTTTCCCAGAGAATGAGGGGAGGAAATTGTTGCTTTAGAGTTATGAGTCTAATATTTGGGATACTGTTCTTGGTGATAGTGATGTAGAGGTATGATATGCGGTTAATATTGTTACTTTGTCAACCTTAAGTACCCCTGCTACTTAGTACTTACAAAGGATGCATGAAGGCTTGGAATGCAGACATCCACCAAGACCGCTGTAGCTGATGTGGCAATGGAGGTAAGGAGCTTCATTGGGGTTGCATTTGCTTATCTGATAACCTGGCTGTTAGCCCACCACTGTTACTTAGTAGCTTTCCAAACTTCATCTGTTCTCCTTCTTATGATTCTGTGGTTGCTAGGGTAACCCCGACTTTGGATGTTCGGTATGGGTGGGAGGCGGGCCTGCGGAGATCAACAGTGAGGTGATAATGATACTAACCGACAGTTACCAAGTTTTGCCATTCTGGGCATTAGAGCTTCATTTAAATTCCACTAAGGACCTTGTGTACCTTCATATCAACCCTAGAAGGGGAATGGTGTGATTCCTCAGAAAACAGAGACTTAGGGAGGTAATACCTGCCCAAGGCAGTATCTAGGGAACTCCCTTCTGCAGCCTGTTTACATGTAGTTTTGGAGAAAATTATTACAGTTTTCTCTCCTTTCAGGACAGAGGTGGCTACAGCCTTCAGGAAATAAAGCTCATTTTCCTCTGGGAAACTCAGGAATTGTCTGAGTTGAGCCCTTTAGAAAAGCTTGGTCACAAGGCTCAGATTAAGACCTGGAGCTACGCGCTGCTGTTCTCAGACTGCTTTCAGTTACTCTTGTGGTTACTGAGTAACTTGGGAGGTAGAAGAACATTAACAAAGTTTTGGGTTTTCGAAGAAAATGCTACACATGGAGAAGTGACATTAAGTTGCATACTTTAGAAAGGAATTTTTTACGTTTTGAGATTCTGGTATATACATTGAAAATAATTGAAAGAAACTAATTTTGATTATTATACTTTTAATTGGTTGCATGAGCATGTGAACATAGGTAGCCCTTTTGAAGCACTTGTATTGAAAAGTATAAAAGTTTTTGTTGCTATTGTTCAGTAGCAGACATATAGTATAATCTCCGCACCCCGAGACAGACCTGTCACCCAGGTTGGAGTGCAGTGGTGCAATCTTGGCTCACTACAACCCCCACCTCCCAGATTCAAGCGATTCTCCTGCCTCAGCCTCCTGAGTAGCTGGGATTACAGGCATACGCCACCATGCCTGGCTGATTTTTTTGTATTTTTAATAGAGACAGGGTTTCACTGTGTTGGTCAGGCTGGTCTCAAACTTCTGACCTCGTGATCCACCCACCTCGGCCTCCCAAAGTGCTGGGATTGCAGGCGTGAGCCACGCACCCGGCTGGTATTCTCTTACTGTGGACTTATGGGTCTTGTACCAGCTCACCCTTTTCTCAGATTGCAGCTCCTTCGTCCTTGCTTTTCGTAGAGTGGTTTCTAACTGGGTTCGTTTTCCTGTCCAGATCTAAGACTTGGTGCACAGTCTCCTCCCCTCACCCAGTCTACCAGGAGCCATCAGGATTCTCCTCTGGCTTTTATTATTCTGCTTCCTAATTTTGTCCTTTTAAAATTGCACTGTTTAGATATTATTCAGGCAGCAGTGATATTTTTCTTTATATAACGTGGTGCTATAATTAGTTTATGAGTTCTTTTGGGGCGTGTCTTAAACAGCAAGAGTGGCCCATGCTGATTGATGTGCTTTTTGAAGTCTCACTGCCTTTTTGATGAGAGGGATGAAAGTGGTCTGGAGATGCGTTTGTCTGGCTTACTGTAAGTCTCATCTGTGAGGCTTTTCTGCGTTCACTAAGGCACCAGAGCCGGATTCTGCATTTTTTCTTGTTTGATGTTAGTTTACTACACTTATGAATGAAACACTAATGCTATTATTTTATAAAAGATCATAAAATAAAAGTACAACTTTCTTAATGTTTTATATGTTTTTTAAAAAAGATAATTACCATGAGTCATTAAGCTACAATTACATCAAGAGTTTCCTGTATGAAGCGAAGTCTCTGCTGGGTTTTTGGTACAGTCTTTGCACCTGGATCAGTGGAGTGAAATGTCATCACACTTGAAAAAAACTGACTTAACAGGCCTATTAAGAGTGTTCAGAAGTTTGCGTCTTGTTAGGGATTTGTGGTCCGAGAGTTAGTACTACGGAACAGGCTCTTTGGTAGACCTAGAGAAACCGGTTTGTTTGTCTGCTACTTACCTGCAAGACTTAGGATGGGTGTTTCCTTCTGTCTGTTTTGAAGAGATTTCTGGTAATTCACGGTAACATGCTTGTGAAGCCTGAGAGCAGAGAACGTTCAGGGCATCATCATCATGTCCCGCTGCGCTGGACGTGGCCTCCCTGTGTCTCTACTGCCTGGTATACCTCCACACTCCTCCTCCGCTTTAGTCACAGGGTGACTGCCTCAGTTTCCGTCTGCCATTCCCCACTTTGCTGGCTCATCCTGGTGATCCCATTCTGTAGCCCCTGCTGCTCTTTTCAGGTGCTTCCCTTTTGTCTTTCACACTCTTGTCATTTACTTAGCCCCCTGTTTCCCCCCCCCCGGACTCCCATTCTAGGCTCCTGCACAGTGGGTGTAAGTTCACCTTTCTGACCCCAGGGTGAGAGCTGATGCTCTGCTGAGTGAATGGGGAAGAGGGAGAAAGAAGAACAGAAGCTAGGGACAGACTGGCTCGAGCATGGCTCCCACATTTTCAATACTCGTCCCTCTGTACATTTTACTTGAATTAATTTGAATCTTCTGAACTGCTGAGCAAATATTTGGACACTTTTTAAGGAGCCTTCTTTTTTTTTTTTTTGCGACAGAGTCTCACTGTGTCTCCCAGGCTGGAGTGCAGTGGCACGACCTTGGCTCACTGCAGCCTCCACCTCCTGGGTTCAGGCAATTCTCCCGCCTCAGTCTCCTGAGTAGCTGGGACTACAGGCACCCACCACCATGCCCGGTTCATTTTTTTTTTTGTATTTTTGGAAGAGACAGAGTTTCACCATATTGGCCAGTTTAGTCTTGAATTTCTGACCCCAGATGATCCACCTGCCTCAGCTTCCCAGAGTGCAGGGATTACAGGTGTGAGCTACTGCGCCTGGCCAGAGGAGCCCTCATTTATAGCAAGAATAAAAAACATTTTGTCAGGAAATTTAATAATAATAATAAGCCCAGATGGAATGCTTGCTATATGCCAGACAGTGTTCTAAGTACGTTACATACATTTCTTCATTTATTCTTCACGGCTTCCTGAATTAGGCGCTTTATTTCATGATTTCCACCTTGCCAGTGAAAAATCAGAGGTAGCGAGAGGGTAAACTGCTTGCCTGAAGTTAAAAGCTAGTCAGTTGTGGTCTTCAGCGAGGGGACATAACATCATTCCCCTCCTGAAACTCCATATTCCTTTATAAATCTTTTCTGTGCTAACATATTTTCTGGTTCCTGATTTAGTTATTTAGGTCAGCCTCTTGTACTTTTGCTGCAAAACGTTGCTGTCAATTTCCTTGACCTGGTAACCGCCTGGTGAGGTTTGCTAGTCTGCCAGTCAGTTCAGCAGGTCAGCTGAGTACCTGTGGCAGGCTGAGGGCATGTAATCCTCAGGAGAGGGCTCTGCTGTTGACTGCTGTCTCCATTTGAAGTGGACACTTTTGAATATCTTAACAAGATCAAATCAGATGTTCTTGGGTATTTATTCATTTTACTTTCCTAAGCAAAATGTTTTGTAAATGTCTGCTTTTAAGTGGCTAGAGCAAGTAAATATCTCTAGTTACACTTTTAGGCAAAGGTTGAGATCTTTGAAGAATTAGTGGGTTTTTAAAATTTATCTTTTATTTATTTTTAAATTTTACTTTAAGCTCTGGGAAACAAGCAGAAAACACCTTAGGCTTTTTAGATGAGTTTTGTTTTTTTTATTTTTGGGATGGAGTCTTGCTCTGTCACCAGGCCGGAGCGTAGTGGCGCAATCTGCGCTGACTGCAACCTCTGCCTCCCGGGTTCAAGCGATTCTTCTGCCTCAGCCTCCCGAGTAGCTGGGACTACAGAATGTTCGGGTTTGTTACAGGTGAATGAGTGGGTTTTTAAAGTCGCTGTTGCCCGCCTTTGGTCTTACTGGTTTGCCTTAGTTTCTTTACTCTCCAGACCGCTGTGCCGACTTTTCATAGCTCTGACTTTTCAGTCCAGTGCCTTTTGGATGCCCTGGCCAGGTGGCTCGTGTTTCAGCTTCACTGGACGGGAGTTGTGGAATCTGGCTGACAATTCCATTTAGTCTTCTTCAATTTAATTGGCTTTTTTCTTTTCTGATTCCAAGTAGGGGAATAGCCAAAGCCATTTTAGAGGGACTACTAAAGCCGTTGACAAGCTGGTGCCTTATTTTTAAATACCTCAGTATTTACAAAGCTGTTTCTAGTATATATATTGTCTATTGCAGCATTCTCACAGTGACTGCTGTCCCATTTTACAGAGGAGAAAACCTAGTCTGAGAGTGTGTGCCTTTCCTTACTTAGGGCACTGTGGCAAAGAAAGGGAGAAGTCAGTCTACAGCTTTTTTTTTTTTTTTTGAGATGGAGTTTCGCTCTTGTTACCCAGGCTGGAGTGCAATGGCGCGATCTCGGCTCACTGTAACCTCCGCCTCCTGGGTTCAGGCAATTCTCTGCCTCAGCCTCCTGAGTAGCTGGGATTACAGGCACGTACCACCACGCCCAGCTAATTTTTTGTATTTTTAGTAGAGACGGGGTTTCACCATGTTGACCAGGATGGTCTCGATCTCTTGACCTCGTGATCCACCCGCCTCGGCCTCCCAGAGTGCTGGGATTACAGGCTTGAGCCACCGCACCCTGCCCAGGCTACAGCTTTATTTCAGTCTCTGAATTCTAGGCCCCAGCCCTCTTCTCTTTCCAGATCATGATGTCTCAAGCTTGGCTAACCTCTAATTGAAAATCTGTAGGTGTTTATCTTCATGTTCTGAAATGATAAGAACATGAAATATTTTCAACATGCTAACATTTCCCCAGGCCATTATTAGGGTATTAAATCACCCTGTTACCGTTAACTGTGCAATTTTAGATGTTCTGGTTCTAAACTGGGATCTGTAATAGAATGCAACCTTCTGAAAGTCTTAAAAAATAGGGTACATCTTGGACTCAAGAATTATGATATCAAAATAAGACCCTTGGCTATTTCTGGAGAGTGTTAGCCAGTCTACCCTGTGGTTTTCTTTCTCTGGAATTGGTGAAGAAAGAGATAAACAAGATCCAAACCCAGGTCACGTGAAAGAATCAACACTACTCTGGACATAGTTGTTTGGGATAATCATAAATCCTACTGTCTAGAGTGGCTGACAGAGGGAGAAGAGCGGAATCCTAGCACTCCGGCTCCTGCCTGTGAAACTGATGTATCTTTGCTATGTCATATTTAGCATTTACCTTTTACTAGAGGCAAAAAACACCTTATGCTTTTTAGATGAGTTTTTTTGTTTTGTTTTGTTTTGTTTTTGAGACGGAGTCTTGCTCTGTTGACAGGCTGGAGCACAGTGGCGCAATCTGGGCTCACTGCAATCTCCGCCTCCTGGGTTCAAGCGATTCTTCCTCAGCCTCCGGAGTAGCTGGGACTACAGGCACATGCCACCACGCCCGGCTAATTTTTATATTTTTAATAGAGCTGGGGTTTCACCATGTTGGCTAGGATGGTCTCCATCTCTTGACCTGGTGATCCACCCGCCTCAGCCTCCCACAGTCCTGGGATTATAGGCGTGAGCCACTGCGCCTGCCTGGCTGGTGAGCTTTTTTTTTTTTTTTCTTCAAACATTGTAATTCATGAGAAAAAGATGAACATAGAGAAAAGTAGAGAATAGTAATGGATCCCCCGGAGTTGTTATTACCCAGCCCTGGAGTTGTTATTACCCAGCCCCGGAGTTGTTGTTACCCAGCCCCGGAGTTGTTGTTACCCAGCCCTGGAGTTGTTGTTACCCAGCCCCGGAGTTGTTGTTACCCAGCCCCGGAGTTATTACCCAGCCCCGGAGTTATTACCCAGCCCCGGAGTTGTTGTTACCCAGCCCTGGAGTTGTTATTACCCAGCCCTGGAGTTGTTATTACCCAGCCCCGGAGTTATTACCCAGCCCTGGAGTTGTTATTACCCAGCCCCGGAGTTATTACCCAGCCCCGGAGTTATTACCCAGCCCTGGAGTTGTTATTACCCAGCCCCGGAGTTATTACCCAGCCTTGACGATCATCAGCCCATGGCAGTCTTGTTTCATCTTTACCCCTTTCATTCTCTGCTCCTTGCTGTAATATTCTGAAGCAAATCTCAGGGATATTATTTCATCCCTCAGTATTTTAGTATTTCTGAGATAAGTTCTTTCAGAAATATATTTTCTTCTAATCTAAAACTAAAAGTTTTTAAGAGAAATACAGGCATTTTTGTTGCAGAAATTGGTCAGGATTATGCAATTTCTAACTAATCAGCTTTTTTCAAGTTGACTGGTTTTTGCCAACAACATTTTTTTTTTCTAGTATGTGGAAAAAATTATTCACAGTACCAAATGCATGTTTTGGTAGTGTTAAAAATTAGTCTATTTTTCAGCCCTAATTATTCAATTAAAAAATAAGACACTTTATAAACTTTAAAGCTATTGTGTAGAAACATACTGTTCTTCAGTTTTATGTGTTTTCAGTCCTTATATTTCCCAGCTATTTCAAACAGGTTAAATATAGTATACCTTAGTCTTAATCAGTCATTAGTTTAGACTCAACTAATTTGGAATTTTCATTGTGTTGGATATAACTTTAATAATAGGTTTCCATTCAAGCAAAGTATTTGCTAATTGCAGGTGATTATTAAGGTGAAGTCTTAATGTTTTATAGAATAAGTAAATGGTTTTATGGGCTCATGTATCTTTAGGTATATATATTTATACCCCTTAATGCTATGAATTTAGCCTGACTTGGAAAAACTAACCTAGTTTATATGTGTGTATAGTCAATTAGTTGATTCATTACAATTTTTATTTTGTTAATGTTTTTGTTGTTTTGCTTTTTTTTTTTTTGAGACAAAGTCTCACACTGTCGCCTGGGCTGGAATGTAGTGGAGCATTCTTGGCTCACTGCAACCTCTGCCTCCCAGGATCAAACGATTCTCATGCCTCAGACTCCCTGGTAGCTGGGATTATAGGCATCCTGTATTTGCTAAAAATGTAAAAAATACAAATGTTTGTATTTTTAGCTGAGACGCGGTTTCACCATATTGACCAGGCTGGTCTCAAACGCCTAACCTTATGATCCACCTCACACAGCCTTCCAAAGTGCTGGGATTACAGGCATGAGCGACCACACCTGGCCCAGAATTAATTTTTACTGATTTTCGGTGAAGAGCCTAACTTATGAAAGGTGGTCAGACTTAGAAGTCAGATTGTGGCTAATGAATATTACTTTTTTCTCTCAAATGTCTCAAGACAGCATGGAGGCTGATTTTCATGCACACTAAAACTAACAAAATACTAGCTAAAAAAGGGTATGCACAGTTTTTAGGGGTTTGAAGTATATTGTAGGGCTTGGTAATAACAGCGAATACTTACATAGCGAGCACTTCTGTATTAACCATGGTCCTATAGGATAGGTGTTGTATTTATCCCTGTTTTACAGATAGAAGCTGAGGCGTGGAGAGCGAAATCACAGGCTCCAATCCCAGTGCTAAGTGGCTGAGCCAGTGTCAGGATTTTAACAGTAGAGTTCTAGAGTCCTAGCCCTTAACAACCCTGCTAGAGTGCCTCCTTTGGTTGATAAGGTGAAATACTAGTAGTTCCCATGTTGGAAACTCATCCTTCATTTTCTTCAATGAAGATATGGGAGGCCAAGATGGGCGGATCATGAGGTCAAGAGATTGAGACCATCCTGGCTAACATATGGTGAAACCCTGTCTCTACTAAAAATACAAAAATTGGCTGGTTGTGGTGGTGCCCACCCGTAGTTGGGGGCTGAGGTAAGAGAATTGCTTGATCCCCAGAGGGGAGGTTGTGGTGAGCTGAGGTTCCTTCACTGCACTCCAGGCTGGGGACAGAGTGAGACTCCATCTCAAAAAAACAAAAAGAAAATACGGCATTTTATAGCAATGCTGTCCAATAGAATCGTTGAAATTATGGAAATACCTGCATTACCTAGTGTGCGCATGCCCGCTAGTCACATGTGGCTGTTGAGCACTCAAAAGTGGCTAGTGTGATGGACAGAAACAGAATTCAAGGTTTTATTTAATTTTAAGTAATTTAAATAGTCACATGTAGCTAGTGGTTCTCGTATTGGACAGAGAGGCTATAGAGTTTGAGAGATGTGGGAGCATTTGTAGTTTGCGATTCTGGGGGTAATGACAACATCTTGACATTTTGTAGCTATTGGTATCTTGACCTCGTTAGAGTTGTCAATGAATGGTTGTATCATTAAATAGTGATAATGTTAATAAAGGTGAAATTTTTACAAAGTGGAAGGTTTAAAACTGTAATGCCTAACAACAAAATCCTATTTGATCATCAACACAGGAAATCATCAGTCTACCACATCTGGAGACATTCTCTTGTTAACTCTTCTGTAGCTAAGCAAAAACTGCTTTGACGTTCCCGAATGGTTTTCAGCCTCGTAGATGAGGTATTACTATGTAAAGAGTCCAGCTTCTTGGTCAAGCTTAACATTAGGTGTGATGATAAGATGTACAATGGGCTGGGCGTGGTGGCTCATGCCTGTACTCCCAGCATTTTGGGAGGCTGAGGCAGGTGGATCACCTGAGGTCAGGAGTTCGAGACCAGCCTGACCAATATGGAGAAACCCCATCTCTACTAAAAATAGAAAATTAGCTAGGCGCGGTGGCACATGCCTGTAATCCCAGCTAGTTGGGAGGCCGAAGCAGGAGAATTGCTTAAACCAGGGAGGTGGAAGCTGCAGTGAGCTGAGATGAGATTACACCATTGCACTCCAGCCTGGGCAACAAGGGTGAATCTCTGTCTCAAAAAAAAAAAAAAAAAAAAAAAAAAGAAAGATAGTAAAATGGACTTTCTGGGCCATAAGCAGCCATTAAGAAGTGAGTGTTTAGCTCTTTATCTTTCTCCTACAGCCTCATGTTGACAGAGCTCCCATCTATGAAAATACATCAAGAAAACCCATCAATAATGAAGCTGGGTTTCATTTCAAATGAAACAGACCACATAAACTGTGATATTGATGCCTCTCGTAACGTGCTTTCATCTAAGCCTTTATGAGGCACTTATGGCTAATCATTTTAATTTTTTCTTTATGTTGATGAAAAGGGCTGGAGTGGTTGTTCCCACCAGCCATGGTGTGGCTCTGAAATACAAGCAAGCAACGCCTCCAGATGGTGGCAGGTTTTGGACCCTAGCCGTCCGGCAGACATAATCACACATGTCTGCAGTCCTCTCATTTAGCAGTTCTAAAACAGACGTTTTCTTTGTTTATGGGATTGAACTGTTATTGTTAGCATTTATGTGAAGGACTTGCAGTACGATAGCCAGGTGCTGTTTCTCAGCTACTGTGTAAAACCCTTGGAACTCTGCTTTGAAAGGTTTGGAGCTCTGCTTTGAACTTGGAACTCTGCTTTGAAAGGTTTGGAGAGGCAGTTCCTCCAAATATTGGGAATGCGCATTGTGGTGGGGTGTTTTCAACAGGTCCTGTTTGTTCACTTTGCGTTTGTATTTCTCAAGTGTAGCAGTTTGAAAGTAGAGCCTGGATAATGAACGTGGATTGGGATTTTAACAAAAAGTATTGAACAGCATGTGAAACATACCTCATTCTGGCTGCAGTATCAGCTTCTGTTTGAAGTTGGGTAAATCATTTAGTTGCTGTGGACTTTGACTTTCTTCACTTGGCCAAACAACCTCTGGGAGAGGAAACTACGTATCGCTAGAAAGTGATTTGACTTCTTGCAAAGAAAATTATGGCTTATTTGTGAAATGAAAGGTAGCTGTAATGAGCGAGTACCCATTTGCTGTATCTGCCTCATTGCCAATAAACTTTCCACTTACACTTTTAAAGATGACTTGAAGAGCAGGTCAGCATTATGTAAAGGCATTTTTGATGAATCAGTCTCATACAGGTCCCTATATGGTATATTCTGTAGTTAACTTTTCATTGAAGCTTTAGAACTGACTTCACCTTGTAATGGGTACATCATTCTATGGCATAAGTAAGTTTACCAACTGACCTTGCTTTATGTCCTCTTCGCTGAGATACCCTCAATGTGTTAGTGAAAAAAATAAAAACACTTTTTTTGTGTGCCCCCCTCCCCCCACCATTTTTTCTCCTATCACATGAACCTTATGAAATGTTCTCCTTTTGGAAGCCAGGTCATCTGTGATGAATTTGGGAAGATGTTGAGCTGCATCTTCGAGAAAGGGATGTATTGCAGCATGAGGACTGTGGAGGAAATCTTTCTCTGAGTGAGACCTTGTGAAACATGGATTGAAGTATAATTGCCTGCAAATGAATTGACAAATGTTGGACCCCGTTTTTCCAAGGCACTTGATTGAAAGGTGCTTCTAGCTTGAGGGAGGTCTTGATACAGTTGATAATACACGGATGCTACCTTATTGCCTGTGGCCCTTTGTGTGTAAGTAGTTGTGGTTCCAAAATTCCACTAGGTTCCAAAATTCAGACCTAATTCTCTGCCTACAGACGCAACTCAGAAATGACACCCATATATGTGTGCTCACAAACATCACCTCATCAGCCTGTACACAGATACATCGAGCAGCCGTGTATCAAAAACTTAGAATGACTGCTGATCCTTGAACTGTTTTTAAAAAGGAAAAATTAGCACAAGGTGAAAACCTTACTTGAAGACATCAGATTAGTTCTAAGAGCAGCCTGTTACTTCATGCTTTTGCATGTCTGCAGTTTGTCCTAGAGTCAGCGAGATTTCTTGCTTGTGACTAGAGAATCTTGTCTGTTAGCTGTAGAGTATGATTTCATGGTGGAGGATGCTGCAGATATCTTAGTTTGCTATTTTATAGCATGGGTTATACTTTAAGGGCTGAAAAAAAAAAAAGATAATTTAAGTCTGTTTTGAGACGCACGGAAAGGAAGCTATTTCATAACTATCAGTCCTGTGAAATTTGGCAGGCCCCTAGCCCATTAGTGGCCACAGTCACAAGATTGATTACCAGTTGGGGACCCACCGTTAGCTTATTGCAGAACTGCATCTGGCATAATTGATGTTGTCATCCAGTGTCAAACTCTCTGCCCTGTTCTGCCAACTTCCTTCCAGTAACAAAACTTTCTTGCCTTGCATGAGTGAAAGCCTCTGTGATTGTATGTGTTTAAATTACAGCATTTTAAACACGATCCAGTCACAACTATTTGAACTTCTTGATTTTAATAGGTTAGGAAAATGGAATGTTCCATCACTTTTTTAACCCCCTTTCCCCCAATATTTGGGAAACCTGGGGACTTCTTCTTCCCAAATTAATTACGAGGAAGAGAGAAAGATTGCCTTAAATCGTAACAGTTATCTTGTGCCTACGGCCTAAAAGATATAGAGGGACACACAGGCCTCCAAAACTTGGACAATGACTTAAAAACATGACATACTAGACATTTTAAATGTTTATTTTTGTTTTTTTTTTCATGAAAGTGGGTTGTTCCCTGAGGAGTTTACCACAAGGAGGCCTTTTGCTTTTATGAAAGGATTAGAGAGCAGCTACATTGTGGATGGGACTGGTAGGGAATTGTATGAGCAGGTCTTATCAACACTTCTCACTTAAATTGGGGTTCGCTGCTTTTTACAGGGAAAACGTGGCAAGGAACATCCCAACCTCAGAGATTTTTAGGTTTTGTGTAACTTACCCTCAAGGTGGAATTTCTTCCTTTCAGTTAAGTGTTATCTAATGCGGTCATCCGTTCATATTCTCAGGGGATTGGTTCTAGTTACCCCCCATACCAGAAATCTGAGAATGCTCAGATCCCTTATATGAAATGGCATAATGTTTGCATATAACCTACACATATCAGCCCACACACTTTTTCTTTCTTTTTTAAATAGAAACAGGGTCTCACTGTGTTCTCGGGCTGATCTTGAACTGCTGGCCTCTAGTGATCCCGCTACTTTGGACTCTAAGTGCTAGAATTACCAACATTAGCCACCATGCCTGGTCTGAATACTTTAAGTCATCTGTAGATAACTTATAATACCTAATACAATGTAAATGCCATGTAAATAGGCTGTACTTAAAAAATTTGTACTGTTTTCAATATGTGTGTGTGTGTGTGTGTATATTTTTTTTTTATTATTTTATTTTTTGAGACAAGGTCTCACCTTATAGCCCAGGCTGGAGTGCAGTAATGCAATCAATGATTCACTTGCAGCCTCGGCCTCCTGGGCTCGGTTGATCCTCCCAGCTTAGCCCTGAGGAGCTGGGACTGCAGATGTGTACCATCATACCTGGCTAATTTTGTGTATTTCTTATAGAGACAGTTCTCACTGTTCTGGCCAGGATGGTCCCGAACCCCTAGACTCAAGTAATTTTCCCACCTTGGATTCCCAAAGTGTTGGGATTACTGGTGTGAGCCACTGTGCCCAGCTTTTTTTCTTTAATTTCTAAATTTTTGTTGTGTAGAGATGGGGTTTCACTATGTTGCCCACGCTGGTCTTGAACTCCTGGGATCAAGCAGTCCTCCCACTTCTGCCTCGCAAAGTGCTGGGATTACAAGCATGAGCCACCACACCCTGTCTGATTTTTTTCCTAAATACTCTTGACCTGTAGTTGGTTGAATCCACAGTTGCAGAAACCTGAGATACAGAGGGTCGATGGTATAGATGCTCCTGGACTTAAAGTGGGGTTTCATAGTAAGCTGAAAGTATCTGAATTTGAAATGCATTGAATGCTCCTAACCTACCAAACATTACAGTTCAGCCAGCCCTACCTTGAATGTGCTCAGGAAATGTACATTTGTCAGTATACCATCTTGTCTACCCTTGTGACCGTATGGCTGACTGGGAGCCACTGTGGTCTGCTAAGCTGCCCAGCATTGTGAGAGAGCAGAGTACCACTTTTAGTGAATGTGTATCACTTATGGAAGTCAATTTGTTCCTATGTTGCCAAAATCAATTTTTTCCTCGTCTTTGTGTCTTCAAAAACATTGAAGGAAGAGACCTTTAATGTTTCCCTATTACTTTTATTATGTTTTAAGTTCTGAGCTCCACAAATAATATAGTCCTTACTATCTTTTTATCCTGATAATTTATAAAACTGTTCAAAGATGTGTACGGTACTTGTAGTTTTATATCAAAGAATTTTAAATGCTAGGAACCAGGGAAGCCATCTAATTCTCCATTCCAGCTAGTGCCGAGACCTACTGGATAACATCTTGACACGTGGTCATCGGCCTGTGCTAGAGGCATGATATTCTAGTCCTGGTTCTGCCTCTGTCCAGCAGTTTGGTTTTAGATCTCTTCATTTTTGTGATTAATGATATGAACCAGGTTTCCTTCAGTTTTTGATTTCTGTATGAAGATGAAGAAATATCCACTGTATGTCAACAGCAACAAAAATAGGAATTAACTGATTCCTTCTAAGAGTTGAAGGCTTCCTGTTAGTGGATACTGACCCTTCAACTTTTAGAAGGAATCAGTTAGTTTTTTTGTTGTCAGAACATGTCTCATTTTTATATTGAGCCTAAAGTGGCATGGTCAGAGATAGGCTTTCTATAGCACTATTTTTCAACATATTTTTGAGTGGGGCACACATTGAGAAACATGTTTTACCTCATAGCCCGGTACACACACACACACACACACACACACACACACACACACACATATAACTGCATCAAAAGTTTCACAAATCAATACTTGCCTTTTTTCTTTGTGATACAATTCTATTCGATTTTATTTAAAAGAATGCCAGTCAGTGACCCACTAAATTGATTATGTGACCCAAGAATGGGCCCTGACCTGCAGTTCAGAAAACACTACTCCATAGCAACCTAGAACACATTCGTTTCTTCTTTCACACGATAACCCTGCAAACTCAGCTAGAGTCAGCTTGTTTGCCTTTAGTCCTTCTCTTTTACAGGCTTCAGGTCCCGGTTTCTAAAGCTTTTTTCTCTTGTGATTTGATATTTTGACTCATCACCATATGGGTCAGCTGGTCCAGGATACTTACGGTTTGTATCCCTCTTAAGGTTCCAGAAGAAATGTAATCTCAAAATAAAATTGAACTAGGGCCAGAGTCTGTCTGCTTTTATATTGTTTCCTACTAATATCTACTCATTACACATTTATTCTACAGATGTTTGTTGTGTATACATGTACTGAGCACAGCTATGCGTTAGGGCTGTCTTTGGTGCTTGAGGAACTGCAGTGAGCAGAACAGAAATGTCTGTATTCAGAGAGTGTACCTTGCAGTGAATTGCACTAGTCACTAGGAGTATGGCAATGTAAAATGAAATGCGCAGGCCCTCGGTCATAGAGCTCCCTCTGTAGTGCCCCGTTGCACGTGATCTTTTGGGTGCCATGTTATTGTAGGCTGCCAGGCGTTTACTGACTCTTTATTGTGAGCTCCTCCTGCCTTTCCACTTGAGTGCCCGTCTTGGCAAAGATGAAATGTCAATTTCTGGGAAAAGCACCTGTGTGTTATTATTTTTAATTGGTTTTTAAAAAAATGGAGTGGAAATTAGAGACTTAAAAAATGATCAAAATACAGAAATAAGAAATGATTTTTCCTGAGGTTCAGACTGGTTAAAGGAAGGTTGAAAGTTTCCATTGTATGTGATAAAGGCATGCGAATTCTAATCGGGTCACAGGGCATCAAGAGGGGCATTTAACTCTTTGGAAACATAAAGTATACTTTTTAAATAATAACTTTTCCTGGAGTGACTTTGTCATGGGTAAATTTGGACCAAGGTTAATGGTTTTAGAGGTTGAATTACTTATGTTTGTTTTATGTGAAGTAATATATTGGGCCAAGAAATTTGAATGAACAAAATAAATAAAAGATATGGTCTCTATCTTCAAAGCTTGCATTTTAGTTTGAAAACAAAATGTGCGTAATGAAATTACATAAACCAGTGATCAAATCACATAATAAGTACAACTTCAAAATGATGATAGGTAAATAGAATTAAGAAAGAGGAACTGGAGACCCAGCATTTGAAACAGATGGGAATGAATTGGTTAAAAAAAAATAAAATAAAAAATTGTGTTTGCAGTAAGTTGAATGTAATTTAATGAATCTGAAGCATTAAAAAAGCATTAAAAAGCTTAGGTGAAGTTGTAATTTATTTACCTTTTAAAAAATAGTCTGAGTTTTTTTCATTCTGTTGTTTGAAAATTTACAAATAAGGAATTTGTCATAGGAAATATAAATATATTTCTGACATGAGAATCTAATGTCTAGATAGTGAAAGGTCATGGGAAGCAGGCCTTAAACATGACATTATTCAGTCAGATTAGAATTGCATTGATCTGGGGGAGTGAAAATCATTATGGAGTGGTGTTTTCGCATAGGCCTCTTCCTTTACTTTATTCTGAACTACGTAAATATCAATTAAAGCTTTCTAGTCCAAGTTAGCAGATGGCGATTTATGTTGGACTTTATAAACAAAGCCCCAGAACATTACTACACTTAATTGATGAATTCTCTCTCCATTCCCTGAACAAAAATTTTGGCCTCCAGTGCGGTCGTCTGAGAGAAAATTAATGGATTCTTTTCTGCGATCTCATGTAGAAAGGCTCCCATTATAGAAATTATTTGACTTCCTCCCCCCGCTCAAAAAAAACCTTGAATACTTTTAAGTTGCCTAGTAATTTAAGTTCCCAAAGGTGGACTGGAATAGTATTTGTATTACATTCACCCAGAAAAGTATCTTTTTGACTTAACAGCAGATGATGCCTCAAAACAAAAAATAGTAACCAAAATAAAACACATGGAAAAGTGGAATGTGTTTAATTATATAACTTTAGGTAGATATCCAAATCTGAGCTCATATTTTATTGTTATTTTTAATTATTATTTTTTTGAGATGGAGTCTCCCTCTGTTACCCAGGCTGGAGTGTAGGGGCTGATCGCGGCCCACTGCAAACCTCCACCTGCAGGGATCAAGCAATTCTCCTGCCTCAGCCTCTCAAATAGCTGGGGTTACAGGTGCCTGCCACCACACTCGGCTGATTTTTGTACTTTGAGTAGAGATGGGGTTTCGCTGTGTTGGCCAGGCTGATTTGGAACTCCTGACCTATCTGCTTGCCTTGGCCTCCCAAATTGCTGGGATTACAGGCATGAGCCACTGCACCTGGCCAGAGCTCATATTTAAGCTCTTTTTCTGTGAGCTCTTTTTCTTAGACTTGTCATTCTTTAAGGGGAGATGACACTTTGTACTAATTCTTAAAATGAACCCTTCCCTCAATTTGAAATATGTGAAAATAGCTGCTTTGTTTTATGGACCTGTAAATGGCATCTTGCGGTGTGGGGGCTGTTGCAATGTCCACCTCCAGTGGAATGTAGATCTCTGCATCAGAAGAAGGTAGAGGAGCCAGGGGATCAATAGACCTGCGACTGCAGGATGTATTCCTTTCCATTTGTTTGAAAATAGTAAATTTCATGTGTGAGAAAAAGCTGCCTTGTCTTTTTAGTCCTAGCTTCTTTGAAATGAGCAGTAGACTGATTAGAGGTAGATATTCACATGTATGGAAACATTAAGGTTGCTGTAGATGAAACGGTGGTGCTTTGGTTGAGGGCAGTCTGCACTAAACACTTTGACTTAATGATAGCTTTCTGTCCGCTGCCACCCAGGTGTCTTTCTTGTGCTCATTGGTTTGAGGGGCATTCCTCAAGTGGGAAGGGCGATTCAGGTAAAAGTTTTCAACGTTCCTACCCAAGGCAGCCTGCTAAAAGCAGTTCTCTTGGTGATGACCATCACGTGATTGCCGTGGAAGTGTGTTTACTAGACTGTCTGTTGATACAGGTAATAAGACACTGCCGGGCGCGGTGGCTGGCACCTATTATCCCAGCACTTTGGGAGGCCGAGGTGGGCAGATCACCTGAGGTCAGGAGTTCGAGACCATCCTGGCCAGCATAGTGAAACCCCATCTCTACTAAAAATAAAATTAGCTGGGCCTGGAAGCATGTGCCTGTAATCCCAGCTACCCAGGAGGCTGAGGCAAGAGAATCACTGGAACCTGGGAGGCAGAGGCTGCAGTGAGCCAAGATGGTGCCACTGCACACCAGCCTGGAACACACACACACACACACACACACACACACACTGATGACTTTTCCCCACCTAATCCCTAAGGTAGATATTTTAATAACCTTTGCGACAATAATTTAACTTGCACCCTATAGAAACTGTGTGCTGTAGCGCCTTGGTACAGATTGATATTTATGTAAGGTCAGTGTTGGTTGACCCAGTTTGATCTGGCCCTAGATTTATAAACGAATGAATTATCTCCCCCAGAATTAGGAAGACATGGCATAAAAAATATGAATTCATCATTACTTATATTAAATACTGTAAAAGTCATGCTATTAAACTACAGCATGTTAGAATTCAGTGTCTTCTGCCCTCTGCTAGTTGGGGAAAAACATAAATGTGTTTTAAGTCTCAGCAACCTGCGTGGTCCTCATGCTTGTTAAATCGAGGATGGGTCTCTGCCAACACAGAATCCCATCAAGGCCAAAGGTGGAGTTTGGGCCTCCCTGTGTTGGGAGCTGCAGTCCCAAGTGCTCCTGCTGGTTTAATAGGAGCGACCAGGAAAAACAAACTGGCAAGTGAATTGGACAGATACAAACACAAAAGACTTCAGATAATTGGAAATAAATTTGGTAGTCAGGGTATTTCTGCCACCAAAGCAGAGGTACCTTGGGATTATTCTTGTGCTGGGCTGTTGTTGAGGGCTTACTTTACCACTGGGGATGGAAGATAATTCCCGTATAGCCATAATATGGGAAATCACCAGTATTCTTTAAGACGACAACGTTCAAATTCTAATAAAGACAGGGTTTGGGACCTTTTTAAAAGAGAGGTGCTGGGTGTGGAGAGGGAGGAAGTCTGGTTTCTGATAAGTGCTCCTCCTCATTTTACAAGTCTCTCCTTGTCATGAGGGAAGTATTATTCCTGGAAATGAAAAGCATGGAGGCAGAAAATTCATGTCTTTAAAAACAGATAGTGGATTTTTGCACTGCTGGCCTTGTTCTTGATCTGTCAGTCTTGGTAACTGATACCCTGTCTATGCGGCTGTGTAACGTCTTAAATGCTCAGTTTCAAATCTGAGATCACAAACAGGGTCCTAAAACAAAAAGTTTGTTAAATGTCCAGTCAAGAAAATGGAGCTAAGGAAAAACTCAAAACAAAAATAAGGTTTGTTTTATAAAGTGTTCATACTTCATTCTTAGACGCAGTTGCTAACGATATTCAGTTAACTGAATTAGAAAAAAGGGGTACCAGGCCGAGTGCGGTGGCTCAAGCCTGTAATCCCAGCACTTTGGGAGGCCGAGGCGGGTGGATCACGAGATCGAGAGATCGAGACCATCCTGGTCAAGATGGTGAAACCCCGTCTCTACTAAAAATACAAAAAATTAGCTGGGCATGGTGGTGCGTGCCTGTAATCTCAGCTACTCGGGAGGCTGAGGCAGGAGAATTGCCTGAACCCAGGAGGTGGAGGTTGCGGTGAGCCGAGATCGCACCATTGCACTCCAGCCTGGGTAACAAGAGCGAGACTCTGTCTTAAAAAAAAAAAAAAAAGAAAGAAAGAAAAAAGGGGTACTACCCAATTCCTTAGCTGCCTTGTATCCAGGGCACTGCATAGCTCATGCACTGGTTTGAAGCTGAGTGTGGTTTTGCTATTACCATGTCTTGGGAGTTCCCACCTATGAAGTTGAAGGCATCCTCTGAATCTTAGATTTTTTTTTTTTTTTTTAAAGAGACAGAGTCTTGCTCTGTCACCCAGGCTGCAGTACAGTGGTATGAACCTAGCTCACTGAAATCTTGAACTCCTGGGTTCAAGTGATCCTCCTGCCTCAGCTTCCCGAGTAGCTAGGAATGTAAATATGTGCTTCCATGCCTGGCTGATTAAAAAATTTTTTTTTCTAGAGATGAAGGGTGTTGCTAATATTGCGCAGGCTGATCTCGAACTCTTGGCCTCAGTCAGTCCTCATGCCTCAGCCTCCCAAAGTGTTGGCATTACAGGTGTGAGCCAGTGTACCAGGGCTGAATCTTTGAATTTTTGACTCTAACCTTGAAGGGATGGACCCTGCCCTTCTGGTGTTGTTTCACTTTAGAATAAAGCTCAAAGGCTTAGAGCTCACCTGTAATCTGGTGGTGGTAGACTGATGGGTCCATCATGGGTTCAAAGTTGATGTTTACTGAGTAAAAACCTGCCAGGCCTCACAGGGGAGTTAGATTGTGAATCTCCTCTCTGTGTTTATTAAGGGCACCTCGTGTTTCCTGTAAAATCCTTATAGGGTCGATTTCTCTGAATCCAACTGTTAGATTGTTTGAAGTGTTGAACTCATTTTCCTTGTAGTAACTTAGGAATTCATGTAAGTTAAGGACTTCAGCTGCTTGTTTCCCATTGTTTGGAAATAGTTAATGCTCTCTTGAAAATTGATTAACTGACAGGCTGTCTTTCTAGTCTAAGATTTTTTGACATTGATATATAGAGATTGAAAGTTGTGATGCATTAACTCTATTTTCCCTAAGATTCATCTGTTTGGTTGAGTTTTTTATTCCAGCACTCTTCGGGCTTGATCATAGCCATTGAGTGGTTTACAGACGTAAGAACCGAGAGTTAATTACTGTTGGATTCTCCCACTTAGCAGCTGCAGAAATCTGCTTCTGTCCACTTCTCTAATCATTGCCGTTTTCTCATTCATCAGAAATGTAACCCTGGTGTCTGTGTCATTTCTTTTGTCTCTGTAGCGCTCTGATTTTTTTCTCTGTTTTTCTTTACAGAGCACAAAACTTATTGACATGAGTTTGGAATTTTGAAGTAATGGCTAATGTTGTGATTTTTTTTTTTTATATTTGTGCTTTGTATGTGAAGTGTTTTTAAAATTTTAATTTTTAATTATTATGGGTATATAATAGTTGTATATAAAGTGACTCGATTTTC
This sequence comes from Callithrix jacchus, assembly GCF_049354715.1. NCBI lineage: Eukaryota > Metazoa > Chordata > Mammalia > Primates > Cebidae > Callithrix > Callithrix jacchus. The sequence continues at coordinate 14,960,354 of NC_133518.1, read as the reverse complement.
AGTTTTACATTTTATATGTTAAAACCTTAAGATCTAATTCCATATATAAATTTCAAAATAGGGCATTGACTTGATATAAAAGTTTGCTTTTTCCTCAAATCTGTAATATGCTGAATAAACTTTTGAACGCAGGAAATAAAATTCTGAACAGTATTATAAATTAGAAGATTGAATGGCTGTGTTGGTAAGGTTAGTAATAGGTGACAGATTCTGTATTCACATCTATTTGTCACTAGTCTTGTCTTTTGTCAGTTAGTCTTCACAGCAATTAGGTTAGTGCATTAAGCTTTGGTTTTAAGAAATGTGCTTCAAAGTGCAGGGTAGTTAATGCTTACCTAATTGGCTAAAAAGGGCTTTTATTTCTTGTAAGGAAAATAATTTCCTCTTGTTTTATATTCTCTGGGCACAATGGTTGAGAGAATTAACTGTTAACTTGAAGCACAGTTATTTTCTGTGGAGTGACTATTCCCAGAGTACACCTGACACTTTGATAATACTTCATTGTGGATTAGGTTCACAATTCTGTGTGATATGTTGAGATGCAAGTCAGGGGAGCCTATTACATTTACAAAAGTTCAATAAAAAGAAACTCATCATTAACTAAGACGGCAGGAAATAAGGAAGTAGTTTCGGTATTTGAATTCTTTTGTGTATGGGAATTACTTTCTTCAGTCTCATAAATTCATGTGGACATCTGACTAATATATATTTTTATAAGCATTTTTTCCTGTCCCCAAATAATGTGAATAATACTCAGCTTTATTCCTGCCTGCCCCAGTCGTTTACTTTCTATGGATAAATAGTATTCCTTGTTATTTGCAAGGCTGATGTAACAACACAGCTGCTGGATGCTTGGCATATCTGCTTCTGGTGAAATGCTATTTGTGCTGATTTATCTGATCCAGATGTGTGACCAGCAAACTACATTTCTAATTATAAGGACAGCCAAATTCCATTATAAGCACATCATGGGATTATAGGGCCGGGAGGCATCCTGAGAGGACATCTAGTTCATTCTCCAGCCGTTCAGCAGGACCACACTTTGTAACCTACTCCAGCACTGAACAAAGCAGCAAGGAATGTTCCACCCATGTATAGGCTGAACGTGGAATCATTGGAATTGTAACTGGAAAAAGAAACAAGTCCCTCTGGTCTGGCCCTCTTGCTTTGTGGGTAAACAGATTCAGGCCCAGAGAAGTTTGACTTGATCTGAATTTTTATGACTCTTTGCTTAGAACTTACTCTTCTTTTCTCTGAAGTGGCCTGTGCTGAGGGAGTGAGAGGGTAGAAGACTGGATTGGAAATGCCAGTTTCACATCCAGATGTAGCTCTCCAGCTACTCATTTAGGAGTAAGAGGTAATGAATTAGTGACAGCTAGATTCTGTTGAAGTTTATTAACTATTTCTGAAACCCAGTATGGAGTGTGATATTTCATGTCTCTATATATGTTTGTGTGCTTCAGTGATAAAGTACAGAAGAAACCAGGCATGCTGTTAGGGTTAGAATGTTTGCAAATGTGATGTGTAAGCTTACCAAGAACAACATCTCAGAATAAATAAGTGATTAGTAAGCTTGATTTGATGTTGTCGAGCCTGGATTTTGATTTTACCCTACTTCAAGTGATAGCTAGCCTGCCTCCGTTGCATGGATGCTGGCAGAAGACAAGGGGTTCCTGCACCACAGCAAAAGGACTGTCTTACTCCTGACATACCAGAGAGTGTAAACTCCATGCTTAGAACCTGCTGGCATGCCTACGTTGGTTGGTCCTTGCCCTCGTGTCCCATAGGGGTGACGTGGATGGAGCATGCAGATGAGGCTGCTTACACTGTGGGGTTGTGTTGCTGCTGAGGAACACCAGACTTGGGGAATCCACTGCTTTTATAGCATGCAGTAAATGAACTTGCTCTTTGTTCCAAGGGGGAAGGTATTATCTCGTCTGTCTGTTAAGGTTGTTCACTGCGGACATAACTTTGAGAAATGGTAATGATACAGAATTGTCAGGACCTGGCATTTTTAGCATACTTGGCAGGATACGTAGAAGCATGACACCTATAGAGGGGTCTCACAACAATCATGTCCTATAATTGGGACAATCAAATAAAACACTAGCACTTCACAGAGAACACAAGACATCAGGTGGTTGTTAGGAAGCAAATTCATAATGAAAACGGTAAGTGCTGGATAATTAGGAGAATGAAAGTGGAAGGAAAATATGAAGAACCTGATTCCTTCTGTGTATTGATGTCTTATGACTTCAGGATGTGGTCAGATTATAATAAGAAACACATGCTAAAAGAAATCAGGAATTATAAATCTTGTTTCTACATGGTTAAATTTGTTTATCTTTTTGTGAAATGAAAGTATAGGACCCATGCGGACCCAGGCATAGGTTTAGCTCTGTTTCTTAATTGCATTGTGGCCTTAGTTTTTCTTTTTAATGATGAAAGTTACTTATATTCTTAGCAAAAAAATGTTTTTTTCAGACAATAGAGATGTATAAAAAAGTAAAAGCCTCTCCTAGAGTTTATGGAGGTTGCCATAGTTCTGTGGCCTTTGGATTAGTCAACATCAAAACCGAAGGGAAATGTTAATGATTTCAGTGTCTACTTGTTACTTCTGAAGGATCGAAGTGCTTGAGACATTTAAAAAGTATTCTGGGCTGGGTGCGGTGGCTCACGTCTGTAATCCCAGCAGTTTGGGAGGTCAAGGTGGGAAGATTGCTGGAGGCCAGGAGTTTGAGACCATGCTAGGCAACATTGTAAAACCCTGTCTCTACAAAACAATGAAAAATAAAAAAAAAAATAGCTGGGCATGATGGTGCACACTTGTAGTCCCAGCTATTCAGGAGGCAGAGGTGGAAGTGTCACCTGAGCCTGGGAGGTCAACAAGGCTGCAGTGAGCCGCGATGGTACTATTGCATTTCAACCTGGGTGACATAGTGCGACCTTGTCTCAAAAAAAAAAAAAAAAAAAACAAAACCTGGGCGCGGTGACTCACAGCACTTTGGGAGGCCGAGGTGGGTGGATGACCTGAGGTGGAGAGTTTAAGACCAGCCTGACCTACATGGAGGAACCCCATCTCTACTAAAAATACAAAATGAGCTGGGCATGGTGGTGCATGCCTGTAGTCCCAGCCACTCATGAGGCTGAGGCAGGAGAATTGCTTGAATCTGGTAGGCAGAGGTTGCATTGAGCCGAGATCACGCCATTGCACTCCAGCCTGGGCAGCAAGAGCAACACTCCATCTCAAAAAAAAAAAAAAACAAACAAAAAAAATCTGAATCTCTGGAAAGATTTATGAGGCAGTACTTATGTTTCTACCACTTAAAATAGTATTAGTATATGCACTAAAATATTTAGCTAGTAGTTGTCTTCAATGTAAGTTGGGGCTACATAGATTAGGCAATAGTATCTTTATTTTATGGATGAGGAAACTGAGGCATTCAAAGTTAATTTGTCCAGTTACATGGTTTGCTGGCCATGTTCTGCTCCTTATCTCCAAGAAAACATTGCTCCCCAAATAAAACCTTCATAAGGTAGGAGACTATGTAGTTAGTGCTCCTGATTTCAATTACTCTGTTCTGTTTTTTAAAATAGTGTGTATCATTTTATTGCATGTACATAATTTACTTAGGTTCGTTGTTTCTTTCCCCTTACAAGAACGTAAACTTAATGAGAACAAGAATTTTCGTCTTTTTATTTTAATTTTTTTTGTCTTGTGAACTGGTGAAGTTTCAGTTTCTGGAACAGCGTCTAATCCATAGTAGGTGCTCCAGCTTCATAGTAACGTGGTGATGAAATGAATCAGCATGTGGTAAATACATGGTGAGATCATCTCCTTGATCTTAGATTATGTTTGCAGCTTTGGGGAAGTGGCGGGACATCTTCGGATGGTACTGCTTGCCTAATTTGATTTAATCAATGAGATCAAATTTGTAAAGTTGGGTTTCAGGATATGGCCTGCAGATTTTTTTGTGTTTGGTTTTGTACACTGTTTAAAAAAATTTGCAAGCCACATTTAAGAAGTAAGGGATTTCACATAAGATTTCTAGCTTTTTTGGTTTGTTTTTTTTCTTTAGAAACTGAAAGATGTAGCAACATGGCCTGTATTCCTATGTGGTGGTGAAGGTCTTGAACTAGGTAGCAGCTCACTGTTAAGAAGGGGCGTTTGCTCTTTAGTTTGCCACAGTCCCCCTGACTCTGTTGACTCTAGATACTGAAACTGAGTTTTCAGTTGCTTTTTGCCGTCTTTTCCATTCTTTAATTTTTTTTCTTTTTGAGATTAAGTCTTGCTCTGTCGGCCAGGCTGGAGTGCAGTGGTGCAATCTTGGCTCACTGCAACCTCAGCCTCCTGGGTTCAAGCGATTCTCTTGCCTCAGTCTCCCGAGTAGCTCTGACTACAGATGTGCATCACCATGCCTGCCTAATTTTCAAATTTTTAGTAGAGACGAGGTTTCACCATGTTGGCCAGTATGGTCTTGATCTCTTGACCTCATGATGTGCCCGCCTTGGCCTCCCAAAGTGCTGGGATTACAGGCATGAGCCACCGGCGCCCAGCTATATTCTTTAATTTTTAAATATGAAGAAATATTCTGCCATGTTTTTCAAAAGGAAATAAAAAGGAAAGGCAGACCACTTCACTCATCGATGTTGCCTCTGTGGACCTTGTTAGGCAATTGGACCTTGCAGCCCCTGATGTGATTATCTAAGACCTCTGCTTCTTTGAGGTCTGGACTTTTTATGATTATAGTTATGATTGCTGACGGTATGCAGAAGAGGAGAGAGAGCAATTCGGAGGAATTAACCTCAGTGCTTTGACTGTGGAAGCGGTAGCATGGAATGTGAGTCTGGGGAAAAGTGCTTCTTTTGTTGAACTATTAATGCTTAATGGATTCCGATGTTAAAAGTGCATGGCCACGTTGCTTGTTGCTCAGATACAGCATTAGAAGGGCCCTAAAGGTGTGTATATCGTCTCTATTCTTTTATTTTTCTAATTGTAAAGACTTATTTTTCTATTTGTAAAGGTGGCAGAAATTGCAAAAGATTTAGAAAATATTTTATTATTTGTAAATATTTCATCCGGGAGAAATGAATGGTTGAGATTTGTTGTCTAAGACCTAAACAATTACGCTCTGGGCCAGTTGTGTTGGCTCACACCTGTATTCCCAGCACTTTGGGAGGCTGAGGCAGGAGAATCACTTGAGGCCAGAAGTTTGAGACTGGCCTGGGCAACATGACAAGACGACATCACTGCAAAAAATTAAAAATTAGTTGGGTATGGTGGCACACACCTGTAGTACCAGGTAGTTGGGAGGCTGAGGTTGGAGGATTGCTTGAGCTCAGGAGGTAGAGGCTGCAGTGAGCCGTGATCCTGCCACTGCTCTTCAGCCTGGATGACAGAGCAAAGCCTGTTCCTCAAAGGCTCTGGATCCCTTTTAATGTAAAGAACAAATAGCATATGCTTTCAAGGGTACTTTGGAAAATTGGGAATTTCAAACCATGTTTAATGTGGTTTTGTGACTCATTTTGTTATTATATGGATAAATTAGAGTGTACAGTTAGTCCATTAGACTCAATAATTGGCTGTTTGATTACGTGACTCTTTACCTAAAAATTGGGCTACATTCTTCTTTAAAGGAACTATGTAAGTGAAATACTAATATCATTTCTTATTTTCATATAATCTTTATAAAATTGGGATTTCACATAATCTCATTAGGAGAGTTGAAAAGAATTGAGTTGTTAGATGAGGGCTATCCAAAAGGCATTCTCTAGTGAACATCAGATCTTAAAAAGTTTGTGTGTTCAAAAATGTTCCACCCTGGGGAGATTCTCAGTGGATATTGTTGAAAGTTCTTTGAAGTCTAGCATTAAAGAACTTCTAACTGTTCAACTCAGAGTTTCTCAAGCTTCCTTGATAGAAGTTTTCCACAAAAGATGTATTAGCATGTAGCAGAGTATTTTTCCTGTGTCACATACTTTAGAAATTTTCACCTGCATAGATTTATTAAAAAACAGACACAACATGGAGTGAGTTCCTGGCTTCATGTGGTTTCTTGCTTTTCCTCACCTTTACCAGAGTTCATAGTTCATTTATTTCAGCCACTCCCAGAGACTGAAGGAGTGCCATGACCAAAACTGTGGAGTCCAGCAGAATGGAAAGGATAATTTTGAGTCATCTTTCTTTTGTTTAGAAAATAAATATACCTTTTTTTTTTTTTAAAAGAGTTGGTTTCCTATTTTAGGTAATGTTAAGGAGCATGACTACATGCCTGTATAATGAACTATCATTCGACGGAAGCCATCTTTTTCTTCCTGCTGTTGGTCTTTTAGAGTCTTGCTCTTATTCTCATAGATAATACTTGTTTTTTCTATGAGCCATAGTACTTGCCAGATTTGGGACTTCTCACTTAGAGGCTGATGTAATAGGGAAAGACAGTGGGATAATTAACATTTGGAATTTGATAAGAGTGAGTGAGTGCATATGTGTGTGGGTGTTAAAAGAGCTTATAACTTGGTTAGATTTCCTTTCTAAACTTAGGTAGAAAATATGCTTAGAAATTTGAAGTGATAAGCAAGAGACTTTATCCTGCCATTCATCATCAGTGGCGTGACCTCTGAAAAATAAGGGATGGGATAGATAGTCTCAAAGGTGCTGCTGATTAAAAAAAAATTTTTTTCCCCAAACTTCACTGCAAATTTTAAATCCCGATGTCGCATTTAAAAAATTTGTATAGGTTGTAACATGCTGGAAATGAAATCAAACCCTCACTGGGGAAAAATTAATGCTGATGTAAAAATATGATTTGGAATCTTTGGTATTTGCCAGGGGGCTATAAGAATTAAATGGTTCTCCGCTTGTGATCTTTTTGTAGCACGTGAAGGCTGACAGAGAATTTGAGAGCCCTAGCCCTGGCTCCCCAAATAATTAGAGATCTCTAAATAATTAGAAATCTGCAAGAGAGTATGTCTACATTAGCAAGAAATGAGAGTGTAGTATATGCCACTTTGGTTCACGGATCTTGAAGCTTTTATCATTCATCACCTCAGCCATTCATTTTTTTCAGAGTAAGTAATATGTTGGAACCAGGAAATTGCTTGCCACATCTTGTTCCTGGAAAAGCCGACAGCCTAAAAATGCTTATCATTCAAGGTGTGACCTGAATGAGTGTTGCACAGCTGTTGTAATTTCTCTGTTAAGTTATGTGGCTAACCAAGGCACCTTCTAGGGAAGATTTCTTCTAAGCAGGCCTTTATCCATGACTTTAATCCCAAATTAGCAAAACGTATGTATCGGACTCACAGAATTTCAAGTTAGAAGGGAATTTGCAGGTAGTCTAGTCCAACCTTTTTATGTTGCAGGTAAATGTAGACTGAGAAACCTAACTCATGCAGCTAGCGTACATAACAGAACCGAAACCCAAATCTCCAGATGGCCACCACGGTCATCCTTCCTTAGTATCTTGTGGATTTCAGTCAGTCTCTGTAGTGCTAGAATGAATCTCTCATAGAGTATGTTTTAAATTAAATGTAATATCCATACATCAGATTACACAGATCTGTACCTTCGTAAGTATGTTTTAAAATGCAGTTGCTCTGCTGAATATAAATGTTTGAAAATTTTAATTTTCTTTATGTGTGAAATGAAAAAGTTTAATTGTTGTATTCCTGGAATACATTTTTTGTACATAGCTATTACATTTCTTTAAACTTTATTTTGTAGGATGTATATATCATTGACAGTATACATCCTACAAAAGAGAATGGTTTCATAAATTGATTTAACAGTAGGTAGCAGTGTTACACTTTTTATTAATGAAAAGATAAATTTTACATAGTGAAATCTAAAAAAAAATGCAATTGATCATTTAAAAACCACATTTTAAATAAATTCTACAAAAGGCAGCCATTCTGATTGCATGATTATTTGTGTTGACAGTATTCTCCTGTGGAATGTGTGGTGCTTAAAATGATTGGCTTGTACAAAAGCTATAAAAATAGTAACATTTTTACTCATTTATCCAACTGTAAGACTTTAACATTTACACACAATGGCCAAGTAATATCTAGGGTTCTGCTTTAAGTGATAAAGCAGTTAGCTTTCTATGGGACAAAAAGGCACTGACAAGGACACTGACTTGTCACGGTATTGAATTTCACAGAATTAGTTTTGGATAAATGGGATTTTCAATGTCCTGTGAGCTCTCAAAATTCATAGTGAGCAACTAATACCCATAGAACTTTGCAAAGTTAAAAATTAGTTCAGGACAAAGTAATATTATCATTTTACTAATTCTTGTTTCTGAATTAAATATTTGAATCAAGAATGTAGGAGAACATCTTTTAAAATGTGTGTTACAGGAGTATTAATGTAAAGTTAGGAGCAAGATCTTTTATCATAGTATTTTTCTTAAACCCTAGAAAAACAGTAAGAATTCATTAAGGATGAGGAAATTTCCTTAGTGAATGTTGGAAACAGGATGCAGTGTGGCAGAGCTGTCTGCAGGGGTTTGGAGAATTTCCCTGGGAAGATCAGTATCAGTTGATTGAAGGTAGGGGACGGCACAACGCAGACCATTCGTAAATCGAATGTAGGGTGCGTTAAGCCTTCAGCAGTATGATGATTTCAAATTTCCTTGGTGGGTACAAAAGTAACTGTGGTTTTTGCTATTAATATAATTTTAATCATAGCACTATGTTAATATCTCTGACAGAAGGCTCATAGAACGTGGAAAAAAAAAATCAAGATTCTAGTAAGGCTGTCTTGTGAAGATCAAGCACACGAAGGTTTGAAATTGGCTCAATTACAAAGTTAGCCATAAATGCAAAGAGGTACATCTAGGGTCTGCACGGTGCCAGCAGCATGAGAGACCCAGTAAATGTTTGAACAGCCGAGGGAATGAATTCCCAGGTTGGTCATCTCAACTTTTTACAGTGTTAATGACAAATATGATTTCGACATATGTAATTCATTTGTGTCAGTGTTTCGGGTGTGATATCTTTCAGTTGTGATGGCTGTTACATCAGTTGAACAGCTGTTTAATCCTCATATCTTGTGAGATATTGCTTTAAAATTTTTAAAATTAGTCAATTCCAAATTCCCAGATATTAATATTATCTCTGAAATGTTGAGTGGATTAGAAGTGGAAACCAGAGACTTCGTCTCTACAACTTGTCCAACTTCAAATGTGCCCGCTCTTTTCTGCTGTTGTTCCTGAGAAAACTTGAGCAGGAGGGTCCTGGTGCTTTGTTCTCACCAGTGGATGGCAAATATGTGACGTGGATCTCCTAGCTCCTTAATCTTATGACCTTGACAGCCATCTCTAATTATCACTGAGCTGGGGGAGTGAATCTTCCTCAACTCTGCACTCCATGCAGGCACCAAAGTCAACTGGAGTGGACAAGTGAGAAGAAATTGACTTAAAAAAAAAAAAAAACGGATAGGGAGCTGGAGAAGGACTTGTGCTTAGGAACACAGAAATAGTTCTTGGTGGAAACAGATTAATCCAAGTTTCCTGCTTCTCCAGAGCAGTATTCTTTAGCACTTTACTTGCTTGTGGAGTGGGACAGGGTTGTGAGAATGAACTGAAATGGTAATCTTTCAGTTTCTTCCTATTACTTAGGATCCAGCTCACAAAACTAAATTATTCTTTACCTTGTTTGATCTGGGTACTGAAGGTAATGCAGGTTGAGCAACTGCAATTTGAAAATCCAAAATGCTTCAAAATCTGAAACTTTTTGAGTGCCGATACGATGCCACAAGTGGAAAAGTCCACATCCATCATCATGTGACTGGTTGCAGCCAAAACTTTTGTTTCATGTGCAATATTAAAAATATTGTGTAAAATTACCTTGAGGTTATGTGTGTAAGGGTACATATGAAACAGAATTTCATGTTTAGACCTGGGTCCCATCCCCAAGATATCTGTATATGATACTGTGTATTATGTGTATGGAGATATTCCAAAATCTGAAAATTCAGATCTGAAATCTGAAACAGTTAGAGTCCCAAGCATTTCAGATGAGGAATACCGAACCTATATAAGTGATCTACTTTTCATCCCACTAATTTCTTCATTGCCTAGGAAGAGTTTGAAAAATAAGTAAAACAAAGCTGGAATTGGGGAAGTGGGGAGAAGGAGTGGAATATAATAAAACTCTTCTGGAGTACTTGGGGACATTTTTTAAAGTAGTAGCTGTTATGGATACAAGTATGTCTTATCTGTTAAGCACAGCGGGGAGGACTTCCATTTGGCAATGTTGTTGATCGTTTTAGCTGCATTTAAATTTGTTGTTGCAAATGCTTCTTTTCATACATTTAGATGGGCCTGTTTTCTCCAATTAATTTGAATTACCGAAGTTTTACTCTATGTAATTTCGAACTTGAAAAGAGGCAGTACATATGGAAGGAAAGGTAGATATTTTCCCTTAATTTGCAGATATATGAAGAAATATTAGAAATTACAGAAGTCAGAATTTTTAAAATAGATTTAGAGATGAGGATTGTAGTATCATCACTTTGTAGTTTCCCAGTGTTCTGAAAAGTGTGTGTATATATACAGTGTGTGTGTGTTTGTGTATGCATGTCTTTGTGTATATTTGCTTTGGAGCATTTTAATTTTAGCTTTATGAAGTAACTGTCACTACAGTTACTAAACATACAAGAATGCATGTTCATATCTATAAGAGATGCAAAAATTATCTTCAAAAGTTGCCTTTTATTTGTAGGAAATACCTCTTAACACACGTTTTCATATGGAATTTGTATTTAGTTATCTTGACAAGAGTAGTCACTAAAGAGAAATGGTCAAAATTGTGGCGCTTCCAGTAATGTGATAGTGCCCTGACTTTTTACTTGTGTGTGTGTGTGTGTTAGGGAGAATGAATGGCTTTAGATCGCCTCAAATAAGATTGTAAATTTGGTCACAAGAGTCAGTTATCTGTGTTAAGTTCATGACCATGCATGGCACCCCTGACCTTAACAGGTTTCTCCCAAATGCTGACAGAAAGCCATGATTACTGATAGAAAATACAATGTGCATTTCAAGTGTTTTTGATAGTGGTTGGTAGTATCATCTTGGAGCAGAAGAACAGCAAACCTTCTGTGTCAAACAGAGCAGCACAGAACAACAGGTCTCTCCATGCAAAAGCTCTGTGTGGACACCTCAGCAGACCTGGAGGTCCAGGAAGAGCTTCAAGCTGAAGGATTGACTTTTTGAATATCAGTGAAGGAATTCACCAAATGCCTCGGCCCCTATCAGATGCGGGACTCTGGCTTATGCTAGGTGTACATTTTCAGAGCTTAGCAGAAAGATTCTTCCTCAAGTTATTTAGCTTCCCCATACATTATTAAGTGGGGGAGACAGTTGCTTAATACACATTATTATGTGGATGTAAAACGTGGACTGAATGGAGGAAAGCCTGTTGGCCTGGAGTTGTTCTTAAGTCTCTCTCAGAGAGGCTCGTTATTGCAGGTATGGAAGGATGTCTGTCTAGTGGTTACCCAGTCCATCACCCTCCTTTCATGTGTGAGGACGGGAAGACCCAAAGGGTTCTCTGTAGAGCTTATTGTGAATGGTAGTAATCTTAAGGTAGCTCTAAGTAGCAAGACCTGGACAGAACTTTGATCTGTTGTGAATCTTACAGGTTATATATTATATAGTATATATATTCTAAAACTTTCTCCAGCCATACACATCCTCCATAGTCACCCTCCCTATACCAGTGTATTTCCATCCAGGTGCAGTGGCTCACGCCTGTAATCCCAACACTTTGGGAGGCTGAAGAGGGAGGACAGCCTGTGGGTGTTCTGGAAAAGAGGAGGCGAGAATAGCAAGAGCAAAGGCTCAGCAGTGGTCCCTGTCCTCCACAGCATTAGGATACTGGTCCCCTGGGAGGGTTGTGGAGGGCGGAGTAGCGAATACATTACATTTTTTACTTGTTTGTTTTTAGACAGTGTCTCACTTTGTCGCCCAGGCTGTGGTGCAGTGATGTGATAATGGCTTACTGCAACCTCTGCCTCCTGGGCTCAAGCGATTCTCCCATCTCAGCCTCCTGAGTAGCTGAGACTACAGGTGTGCGCCACCACACCTGGCTACTTTATTTTTTGTAGAGGCAAAAATTTTTTGTCCTCTTGTCTTGCTATGTTGCCCAGGCTGGTCTTGAGCTACTGGGCCCAAGTGATCCTCCCATCTTGGCCTCCCAAAGTGCTGGGATTACAGGCATGAGCCACTGTGCCTGGCCAGAATCTGTTTTTTAGAGACAGCATTGTCGCTCTGTTGCTCAGGGTGAAGTGCAGTGGCAAAATCATAGTCTACCACATTCATGAACTCCTGGACTTAACCCACCTCAGTCTCCCCACCACACCCAGCTAGTTTTTCAATATTTTAGAGAGAAGGTCTCTTGCTATGTTGCCCAGGCTGGTCTCGAACTCCTGGCCTCAGGCTGTCCTCCCTCTTCAGCCTCCCAAAGTGTTGGGATTACAGGAGTGAGCCACTGCACCTGGATGGAAATACACTGGTATAGGGAGGGTGACTATGGAGGATGTGTATGGCTGGAGAAAGTTTTAGAATATATATACTATATAATACATAACCTGTAAGATTCACAACAGATCAAAGGCAGTGTTAACTTTAGTGTACTCGAGAATCTCCTGGAGAACTTAGTGAAGATGCATATCACCTGCTCTTTTTGTTCAAAGGGAGGCTCTCTAGGCCTCCCTTCAGAGATTCCGGTTCAGTAGATCTAAGGGAGAATTGAGGGATCTGCATTTCGTTTAACATAAAGCTTTATTGAGATATATTTCACGTGATACAGTTCACGCATTTAAGGTGTAAAATTTAATATTTTTAGCATATTCACGACATTATGCAACCATCATCACTAGCAAATTCTAGAGCATTTTTATCCCTTCTAAAATAAACCTCATACCCATTGGCAGTCACTCCCCACCTTCAAGCCCAGCCCCAAGCAACCACCAGTCGACTTTCTGTCTCTAAACATTTGTCTATTCTGGACATTTCATATAAAGGGAATCGTGGCCTTCTCTAACTGGCCTTTTCTGCTTTGCCTAATATTTTCAGAGTTGTAGCATGTATCAGGATTTCATTCCTTTTTAAGGAATGTATTCTATACATCCGTAAAATGGATACGTCCTTGTGTGTCTTCTTCTGTTGACAGATATTTGGATGGTTACTTCTCTTTGAGCTGTTTTGATTAATGCTGCTGTGAGTATTTGTGAGGAATCTGCGTTTTTAAACAAGCACCCTGTCTGATTCTGTTGCTGATAGTTCCTGCACGTTCTGGAGAACGCTTAGTGTTGGAGAACTATCTCCCTCACACTGTGGATGCCTCCGTTCCCCATCTCGTATGGGTGCTTCTGCTTGAGGGATCACTGGTTTGGGAGTGAGTGTGCAGTGGCTTAGTGGAAGTGAGGTTCCAGACCTAAATTACATGATTTGCATGTGCAGGGTAGAGTGGATGGGAGGGAGATGATAAGGACAGTAGGCAGGGTCAATGGGTCCCTTTACTTTTTCAGAATGGAGAAGTGATTTGACTAATTCCTGAACTAGGGTGCTGCTGCGGGTGGTGGTAATGGAAGGAAGGGTCAGAGGTAACAGAGTTTAAAGGAGTACTCTCCAGTAATGGTGATTTAAAAATACTCAGCAAGTTTTGGTTTTCATTGACTCAGACACCGTTCTGTCTAATTCTGACCATATCTATTCCTATCATCCTGTTGTTCGAAATAAATGTATTTTTACCAACTGTTTGAGAGAGGAAATCCTGGGGTAATTAGCTGAAGGATATAGTGTAAAAAAAAAAAAAAAAAAAAAAAACAACCCAAGTTTTGATATTTTGAAGCTTCTGATCTCCTGGGGATGTTTAGATACAGTACAAACCTGAGTCAGAGCGGAACTTCTGAAAGTTCTTTTTCAGACTTGGGATGAAACTTGGGATTAAACTATGTTCTAAAACTCAAAATAGCTTCTGGGAGGTTCGTAGTCCCCCACCATTACTGCCATTGGCTCCGCTGGGCCGGGAGTAAAGGGCCTAGAACAGCTCACATGTTTCCCCGAGAGCTATGGCACAGCTTTAGAAGGGTGGTTGTCACAGCCAGTGACCCATACCAGGAGCTCGAAGAGGTGGTTTTTATCTAATAGGATTACCATTGACCAGATATCCATGATCTGTTTCTCATTTTTCTGTTAGATTATTTGACACCAATGTGATCAGGTTGCCCTTAAGATGCTCTTTGTTCTGTGTACGTTTTTCACCCTCTCCTAATAAAAGCATCATTTAAAAAATCTTGGAGTATTGATAAATGAAAAAATTCTTCTTTCTACCTCCCTTATCAAAATCATTGTAAACACTTGGGTCTGTGTTCTTCTAGACTCTTTTCTTTGTGAAAAATAGCCACGCATGGTGGCTCACACGTAATCCCAGCACTTTGGGAGGCTGAGGCAGGCAGATCACCTGAGGTCAGGAGTTCGAGACCAGCCTGAACAACATGGGGAAACCCTGTCTCTACTAAAAATTAAAACAATTTAGCTGGGCATGGTGGCCGGTGCCTGTAATTCCAGCTAGTCAGGAGGCTGAGGCCGGAGAATTGCTTGAACCCGGGAGGTGGAGGTTGCGGTGAGTGGAGGTCGAGTCACTGCACTCTAGCCTGGGTGAGAGAGCGAGACTCTGGCTCAAAAAAAGAAATATAAACATGTACCTAGTTTTGCACAGAGTATCACAGCATACATTTCCTTGTTAACCTATTATTTCCCTCTCCACAGTGTGTTCTAAACACCTTCCTATGTTAGCAGATTGATTTCCACCGCATTTAAAATTGGCTGCAGGATCTTTCATTGTATGGATAAAAAGAAAGATTTTTCATTTTCCAGCTTTTCACTATTTCATACTGTGACGTATGTTTTCCTACCTTGTTCTAAAATATCTTAAGTTATGTCGTACATTTTGCCAGCCTGGTTCTCTGTTAATTTTACTGGTAACAATGCAATCTAGATGCTCAGGGTTAAGTATTTTGGGGCAAAGTGCCGTTGAACTTGGTTGCTGGTACATATATTCATTCTGCTCTTTGATTGGGCTAGGTTTATAGTTGTGAAATAGGTGCCACAGACGGTTAACATAAACATCCTGCAGCTCTCAGGAGATGGAGAATAAACCTGTTTACTTGAAGAATGGATTCCATGAAATAATAAAAATAAAGACGTTTTTATTCGTGGAATTCATTCTTCATAATGGATTTAAATAAATTCTATTTAAAATATGGGTACACAGTCTAAAAGCATTTTGTCATTGTAACATATCAAATAAAAAGAAATTCTGCCTCTGAGTGCACCATGGACATATCTGTTATATTTTCTATTTTTCTGGTTTCTTCCCATCTTTCTGCCAGAGTCGAGGAAGCCAGAGGAGAATTTTGCCATCTTCTCTGAAGTAAAATGTGACTTAGGAACCAGCTTGCTTATTTTTTGAAGTAGCAAGTATCATTGATATGTATCAAAAATAAAAAATGGGCACTTTGATTATACTCTGTAATCTATAGCTCTCTAACTGTAAATTTCAAGTAGGTAAAAAAGCAAGATTGAGAGGAAATACATCCTTATTTAAACAGTGGGTATTTTTGAGTGGTGAGATTACGAACAGTTAAACTTTCTTTTCTGTATTTTCAGATTTCTAGAGTGAACATGTAATATATGCTATAATGCATAGGAATGTGGGAATAAAAATGTGGGACAGATATTTTTGAAAGGTATGGGATGAGGGCGGGTGGCTGGAAAGAACCCATAAAGATAAGAGCCGGCAGTTACTTTTCCACAGTTAAAGAACGAGGCCTGCCAGCTCCCAGGGAAATCTCTAACCCCACCCTGTACTTTTCAAGCCAGAGCTTTTGAAGTCTTTTGTGCTGGTTAGGGACTAGCATAGTTAGTACAGCTAAGTAAGTATGTAACAGATTCTATTATTAGGTTTATCTTTGCTGATTCCCATTTGATTGACAGAGAGTTCTCCACCCAGAAAGTGTGATTTATTTTGGCAGTTGGAAGAGGATTTTATGGAGCACTTGTTATCTAAAGAAAGTAAGGTTGTGGAGCCTGCTTCCCCCACCCCCTGTTTTTTTTTTTTTTTTTTTAGCTGTTTGGGTTGGTCCTAGTGAGCATGCCTAATCTAGGGATTACTCAGCAAGCATGACCTTAGGGCTGGTTTTGTAAATGTTACCAAATCTATTACTTACCCACAGATGTTCTTCCATTGTTGTGTCCCACAGTCAGAGTTGAATGGTGACAATTAGTTCTGTGAGACTTGGGTAAACTTAGGTTTTTTAGGTCTTTTTGTATGTGGTGGTTTGAAAGTATTTCCACAGACACACACACACACACACACACACACACACAGAATTTCCACACAAAAATGAAGCAATCATGTGGTGCAAAGTAAATTGAATTACATGGTTTTAAAAAAGTTAACTTGTATCATTATAAAAATTATAGATGCTCATTGTAGGATTTTTTTTAGCGAGTTCAAAGGAAAAGTATAACTTATTCATTATTCCATTATTTATAGGTTGAGCATTAACATTTTGGTTCTATTTCATTTCAGTCTTTTAAAAAATTGTGTATACATATATAATCTGACTGTGTAAATTGCACTAAGCATTGTATTTTGAACATTTCCTCATATTCTGGTTTACTTTTTCTGTGTTGTAAAAGCAGCTTCCTGACACTAGTAAATGTTTATGATGGGCATGGATACACATATTTTTATTTTATAGCAGCTGTCTTAAGTAGCCTTCCAAGAAACCCTTGAGATGTACGTATTACTCGTGATATTCATTATTATGGTACCCAAATTCATAGCTTGGTAGAGCTGGCAGGGGCATTGGTCATGGAATTCAGTTCTTTAATTTGAGAAATGAGCCTTTGAGCTGGAGCTGCAAGAACTTTTTTTTTTTTGAGAAATGAAAAAAATAAGCCAGAAGAGTTGCCCTTTGCCCAATACTATTAAATTATTTAATGGCCGTAAGAGATCATTGTCAGAAACAGCTGCCACTTTTCTTGTACAGGTTGGGAAGTTGGGGTATTGAGAATTTAATCAACACATTGTTTTAAAAACCAGGTTGTGCAGGGGCGATGGCTCATGCCTATAATCCCAGCACTTTCGGAGGCTGAGGCTGGCGGATCACCTGAGGTCGGGAGTTCGAGACCAGCCTGACCAACCTAGAGAAACCCCGTCTCTACTAAAATTACAAAAAATAGCTGAGCGTGGTGGCGCACGCCTGTGATCCCAGCTACTCGGGAGGCTGAGGTAGGAGAATCACTTGAACCCAGGAGGTGGAGGTTGTGGTGAGCTGAGATCATGCCATTTCACTCCAGCCTAGACAAAAAGAGCGAAACTCCACTCAAAAAAACAAAAAACAACAACAAAAAAATGAGATTGTATTTCCTTATATGCTCAAGTATTCAATACTAGACTACTAACCTCGGGGTTAGCGAGGTTAGTAGTCTAGTATTGAATTGCCAAAATCTATTTACTAATTTCATTTTTCATTCACCGGTTGATTTGATGGCATGTGTAAGTAGTCACCGTTGTCCTGCTTTCCTGCACACACCTGTACAGAAGTCATTAACATGATGCTACTGACAGGACACGCTTTCTAGTTGAGGAGTGAAAATAAAAATTTTTTGGCTCTGCAGTTAAACACAGTGGTCAGTATTTAAGGAATCAGTGGAGTTCTGAAGTAATATTTGAAGTTTTGAATTTTAAAAATTTGCACATTTTTTTCAGTTGGCTTTGAAAAGCACTGCATTCTTGGGAGTACTTCCCAGAATATTTGAGAAAAAAAAAAATGGCTTCCTGCTTTTTTTTTTTCTTTTTTAAGAAAAATAAAGCAACACCCCGAGAGATTATCTAGAAAAATGAAATGGACTTGTTGACAGTTTCCCTGTCACCTTGGGAAGAACTTGGGGGAATGGTTGTGAACAGCACTGGCTTTGTTGACCCTGAAGTGTAGGCAGTTAGAGCCTGTGAACATGGCATTTATAGTGATCCACTGTCCTTGCTGCCTTGGAAAATTCTTTCTGGAATGGCAGAGGTGCTCTTTGCAAGGCGTGCTTCCTGTGTGAGTACCTATTGTGGAGTCCTCGGCTGAATGGGAGGTTTGTGAGAAGTGGTTTCCCACCAGCACACAATGCTGCCTCTCGGCAGTGTAAATACACATTCCACTCAGGGTCAGCCTAACAGTGACTGGCTAGAGCAAACGCCTTTGCAAAGAAAGATATTTTGGAGTTCCATTTATTTATAGCGGCCAGTGGAAAATTAATATGCTTGTTAAATCTATTTTTAAAAATGAAAGGGAAGTCTCTCATCTAACAGTGTTTGCTGAATGCAAATCAATTAGCTGTGGCATATTTTGATTTTGCTAATTCGTTGCTCTAGGAAATGAATTTCAATGTCCTGCTAATTCCTTTGTCTATATTTGAAACTTGAGGTTCTCATTTTAAAAGTTCTCTTTATGCCTCGGAAGACTTCTTTTGGGTTCTTTGATGAAAGACATAAGTAAATGAATGACCCTAGAAAATGCGAGATCAAATCATGGCGGAATTTGAAATGGGTTCATTGAGCAGTAAATGAAGGTCTGGAGATCAGAGCAGATACCATTCTTACTTGAGAATGGCAACACAATATTATTTGTCTTTACTTCCTTAGTGGTGATCATTTGCCTTGCATCTGGGGCATGAGTCTGATTACAGGAGAGATTGAACGGGAATCCCCATCTAATGGGCCTGGATTTCCGGGTGTCATCACCTCCCCTGTACTTTGCTGACAGTCTCAGCAGGAAGTACCTGGGCCCCAGCATCCAGTTTTCTTAGCCCTCCAGCCTGCTTCTCTCCTCTCATGATTTACCAAATGAATTTGCCCCACAGATGTTCTCTAATGAGTGTAGCAGAAAGTTCTGGAGAGAGACATCTGTGATAGAATTAGAGTACCTCTGAAATTGGATTAATTTGTTCTTCCTTCAGACCTTGTCAGGTGAAATGGAGTTTTATAATGGAAAATATAAAGGAGGGACAGCAATCTGTTTTCTTAAATTTGTGTGTAACCTGCTTATGTGGAGCAGCAATTCTCAAAGTGTAGTCTGAGGGACCCTTGGGTACTCCTAAGATCCTCTGGGGGGTGGTTCATGACATCAAAACCATTAATCCTAAAATGTTACTTGCCTTTTTCATTCTCCTGCTGCTTTGAGTTTACCAGTGGCATTAACTGAAAAATCTTTTGTGTTTGTCTTTTTTGTTCATCCTATAAGGAGAAATATTAAAATGGAATTGGACTGTAATTCCAATTACACTTTGGGAGGCCGAGGCGGGTGGATCACGAGGTCAAGAGATCGAGACCATCCTGGTCAATTTGGTGGAACCCCGTCTCTACTAAAAATACAAAAAATTAGCTGGGCATGGTGGCGCGTGCCTGTAATCCCAGCTACTCGGGAGGCTGAGGCAGGAGAATTGCCGGAACCCAGGACGCGGAGATTGCGGTGAGCCGAGGTCGCGCCATTGCACTCTAGCCTGGGTAACAAGAGCGAAACTCTGTCTCAAAAAAAAAAAAAAAAAAAAAAAAAAAAAAGGAATTGGAGAACATGCCTTTTGTACCAATGCTGAAATTTAAAAAGATTTTTCTGGAAAAATTTTAAAGCCTGTTAATGAATTCCTTACATTTAGAATTTGTATAACTTCAGCACAAAGGAGTGTCTTACCCAGAGGAGAAACTAAACAGAGATTTCTTAAATAAATAATATTTCTTAAATGAATGGATGTAGCTGCCAACGTTTTCTTAACAAATTGTATTAGTATAAATTAATGTCATTGTTCACAGGCAACGTTTAGAATCTAGGCAAGCACCATGCTTCCAAACTGAAATTCACCTATTTGCATATAAGCCATATATATACCAATTATTGTTCTTATCTATTAATGAAATCTCCTTAATTCTCTGGTGTGTGACAGTTTTCTGTCCTTGAAAGAAAATATTTTTCTATGGAATTTTGCATTTTTTCTGTTTACAAAATGTTTATCTGAATTAGTAATGTGACTATATACATATTTTATATTAAAATTTTATTGTAATGAACTAATCTGAAGTAGTAAATAGATGTTCCCTTGCATGATATGTCTGCACCTGCTAATTTGTTTCTTTGTTAACTGTTGTTATGTCAGGTGAAATTTCTGTTTCGGTCTCTTCTGAGCTCTAACACCTGGTATTTGCTTTATGTTCCATCACATTAAGTGAAAAATAAAACTGCTTATGAGAATGTCATTAAATGTAATATTTCTCAAGAAATAACTTGTATTTTGAACAAAAAAACAGTTCTAAACTGATTTTCAGTGTATCACACAGTGTTCTTACGGATTTCCAACCCCCAACCCGTGCAGGAGTGAGAATCTGATAATTTTTTTGAAAAAAAAATTTCAACTGATATCTACAATAGCTTATACCAGAAATCTTTGAAATATATATATTTAAGTATAATTAGGATGAACCGTCAGTGATGTTAATGGTACAGATTGTTTTCCTAATAATGAATGTTTTATAACGTCTATTCAATTAAACAAAAAAAATTTTTTTTTGTAAAGTAAACATTATTGAATTCTATATAAGCTGATTAAAGAAAACATTTTAGTATTCTCCTGGCTGATCAGAAATGAAGGTTAAGGCATGGGGCATGTTTTGAAGACAAATTCACCTTCTGTAACACCTGTCAGCTTTCAAAGTCTAGAAAAGAGGCCACAGCTGGGAAACCAAATTTAGACATTGGGGCTTATCTCAGATGAAAGGTTTCATAGAGCATGGAGGTCTGTTGACTTTGTGTGGTATTTCATCAGAAGTGTCCAACCCGGATTTGTTTTTGGTTAATGGAGTATAACATTTTCACTGTGATACTATACCTTATGGCTTGCTTTCTAGAACCTCGAACTCTAGTACAGTGCCACCACAAAATGGGTACACAGTACATATCTGGTTAACACAATGGTTACCTTTTTGCAAGTTCTTTCCTTTCATGTTATTTTATAAGGTATCTTTCAGCTAAGTCCTTCTTTGGAATATTGTCATTATTAAAGCGAGAAGTCTTCAACCTCCTTTATACTTACTTTACAATAGTTACTTAAAAATAATCGAATCTTGAAACTCTTTGTACCAAAGAGATTATTCTAGCGGTTCCCTCATCAACAACTTGCTGCCCTTCTTTGGAAATAATATTACTTTTGTGTTTAATCATGGCACATTTCATTAAAATCACCACGGAAGACATAACTTTAGTAATTCATAATTTGGTTTCTGGTAGTTCCCCCCGCCCCTCTAATTTGAAACCATCTATGCTAAATGGTAGTATAATGGATTTGCTTAACCTTCCTTAAGCTACTTTAAAATGTGCTCTAAAAATTATTAAGTGTGTATTTTGGTGAGGAAACACCAAAAACTCAATTGCAGCCTTGTGGAGAGGAACCAAGCACTCTATAGGAGGGAGATGTACTCTCTTGGGGTGTCTTTGAAAGTTATCTTTTGATACCTTTTCAATTTTGTACCATGTACTTGTTTTATCTAGTCTTTAAAACTCACTAATCTGTATATAATTTTTTTTTTTGAGACGGAGTTTCACTCTTGTTACCCAGGCTGGAGTGCAGTGGCGCGATCTCGTCTCACTGCAACCTCCGCCTCCTGGGTTCAAGCAATTCTCCTGCCTCAGCCTCCCGAGTAGCTGGGACTACAGGCATGTGCCACCGTGCCCAGCTAATTTTTTGTATTTTTAGTAGAGACGGGGTTTCACCATGTTGACCAGGATGGTCTCGATCTCCTAACCTCGTGATCCACCCGCCTTTGCCTCCCAAAGTGCTGGGATTATAGGCGTGAGCTTCCGTGCCTGGCCATCTGTATATAATTTTTAACCAGCTCTTCTACTTGGGTTTTGTTGTCAGATTCTTAGATGTTACAATTAGCTGGCTAAGAGCATGGACTTTTATTACCACTTTCTGAGTCTCTTTGGGCAAATTACTTCTTTAGCCTTAGTTGCTATATTTGTAAATGGACAATACCAACTACTTCATAGAATGTTTTGGTGTTAGGTAAGACTTAGTGTGCAGGTGCCCCAAACAGTGCCTTTGCCCCAGCAGGCTGAAATGGCAACTTCAGAGCTTTCCCTCCACATCTTTCCAGAAAGCAATCATTTTCTTGGTGCTTACAACACATTTTTTTTCCCTTCTTTTGAAGGGTGTTATGCATGTCTTTTAGGTGCCCAAACTGATACACAAATATGAATTTGATTCATAACAGATCTCTACAAATAGAATAACAAGATACATTTGGATCTTACTAAAGGGCTATCTGGAAGTCATATGCTTCAACACCCGTGTCACTCACATTCTACATAAAGGAACTAAGACACAGAGAGCTTGTGTAGGAAAACCTTGAACCACAGTCCTGAAAAGCAGTGAGACCTGTCTAAGTGCTCTGGGGTGCCAGGCAGGGGTGGTGCCCAAGGGCTGGGTAAAGTGTGAGCTCCTGGCACTGGGGAGCAGGAACGTGTGTTCTGACTTCTCTTTCCACTTTCCTATGCAACTTGGAATTAGACTTCCTCAAGGGGGTTTGGAAGTGATTGTTTTCACTGATACAGTTCTGTAGACTTTTTCCTCACTGTTGTATAGAAGCATACATATAATTTTGAATTTCACGAAAATATGTATTTTCAGTTTTCCCATGTTTGGATAATGTGACAGGGTTGGCTTGGGTATGTGTGAGAATAAGGGCTCATAGCTTTGGCATGTTTTCCTTGTAGATACCTGACTATCATCATTGGGATGTCAGGGGTGTGAGATGTGTTGTGATATGAACGTAGCTGGAAACGAAGTGTTCTCATAAAAATGGTTAATTCGTCTGCAAGCTTATGTAAATACCGCTTAAAAACAACGAACAGAGCAAACGAACCTTTGGTTGGTAAACTTTTTTTGTAGATAAGCCCCCTTTCTGTTTTAGTTAATATTTGCAAATCTGAGCTGTTATTTATGTGAGGATGTGGCTCTGAGGTCAAGAGATTGTGTATATATAGTGATGTAACTTTTTTCCATTGAGTTTTATGTTTCTGTAAAGATTTGGGGTATACTGGGCTGCTATGGAAGCAACCTGTATTATATATTAATGAGGGTTTTACAGAAGCAGCCTCAAATTACATGTGATTTTTACTTATAATCCGTATGTATATGGATTTTTCTCTCCCAGAAAATAGTGCTTTCCCATACGTTAGTGTGGAGTTCGGACATGACTCTGCTTTGCCAAATTTAAAATGATGCCAAGCCAAATTTTTTAAAAAGCATCTGTGGATTCTTGAAGACAGGGCCTATTCATTAGGGGCATCCATCCTCTTTCTCTGCTTTAAGAGCACAGAGACTGCTTCCTTTTGGCTTGTTGCTCGAACCTAGTATTTATTTTCATCTGGAGTGGTGGTGGTTGTAATCTAAAAGACTCAGTTTCATAGGATTTCTCTGTGGATTTAAATGTTCCCGACTAAATCTTTTATGCTTATAATTGGATGTAAAAAGCAAGAATGTTTTTAAGGTTAAGAACTTTTTCAGACAACTGTGATTTTGCTTCACTAATGAACACATATCAGACAAGAAGGCAAATTCCAGACTATTTGTGCCTCAACCAGCCAGCTGGGCACATACCTCCAGGTACTGCTCATGTCTCAAGAGATTTTTCTGCATCAACAATTATCACCACTCCTTCTTTCCTTCAAGTGGCAAGCCATGGCAAGAGTCTGTCTTGCACAGCTGTATAGAACTCAGCTGTAAAATTAGATTTTATTGGCATAAAAACACTAATTATCAGCACTTTGTGCTCAATACATTCTTTTCTCAACATTTTCCTTAGATTCTTCCTTTTATGCGGAAGGCTCAAGCTATACTCAAACAAATAAGGGAAACGGGATTTTAGAAGAGAGAGAGAGAGAGAGAGAGAGAGAGAGAGGGAGAGAGAGAGAGTGTGTGTGTGTGTGTGTGTGTTTGTGTTTTGAGACAGAGTCTTGCTCTTTTGCCAGGCTGGAGTGCAATGGGGTGATCTTGGCTCACTGCAACCTCCGCCTCCCAGATTCAAGCAATTCTCCTGCCTCAGCCTTCTGAGTAGCTGGGACTACAGGTGCATGCCACCATGCCCAGCTAATTTTTGTATTTTTAGTAGAGACGAGGTTTCAGCATGTTGCCAGGATGGTCTCGAACTCCTGACTTCATGATCTGCCTGCCTCGACCTCCCAAAGAGCTGGGATTACAAGCATGAGCCACTATGCCCAGCCTTGCGTGCGTGCGTGTGGGTGTTTTTAAGTTTGACTTTAATCAATATTAGGTATGCATGGTAAGCAATTGGTGTTTAAGGAAAGAAACATACTCCCTTAAGATCAGAAAGGACCTTAAGGGCTAATCTATAATCTTGTCATTTTATAAGCGAAAGACAGGAAATTAATTGCTGAAGTTGAGAGCTAATGATTTTATTGACAAATCCCATATCAGGACTCATATTTTCTAATACTGCATGCTGGGGCCTGTCCACCATGGTTTGTTTTTTGGTTCCATAACATACAGTTTTGTTTTTTTTTTTTTTTGAGCTATCTTTAGCAGAGGGGATGTAAAAAATTTTTAATAACAATTCTTAGTCCCTCTCCGTATCCTTTTTCGTGCTATTTAATTTAATTTTTTAAAAAGCAAAGGGGAATGTTTGCCTGCAGTGTACAGGAGAGATTAGCTCAAGGAAAAGCACTGACACCACCTCTAGGTTTCTCCTGTCCAATGGCAGTGTCCCACATCAGGTTCATAATGGCCGCATGCTAATCCACATGGGCAGAGCCAATGCCAGATCACTGGTGTAGTGTTACTGGGAAGGGAAGGAAAAGCCATATTCTCACAGTAGCAGGGAGGTGGTAAAAACAGTCAGGGGTGTGTTGATGGATGAGCAGATTTTCCCAGAATTTCAGAGGTAAAGAAGATCACATTGTGTTTCTATTTTGTTTTAAGGAGGTTTTTTTTTCTTCCATTGATACTGTTGGTGTTTCCATAGTTATTATCAGAAAGCAGTTTCTGGTTTTGCTGAAAGGGGAGAAATGACAAGTATTGTCAGAATTTCTAGGTCTTGAAGCATCACTCAACCTTTTAAAGCCAGCGTTGATCAGGAAGGAGAGAGGTTTTTCTAATGAGGAAAGTAAAATAGTAAATGATATTTGACGTTCCATTAGTTGTAGGAATGTGGACAGCTGAGTACCTTGCTTGGCTCTCTCTCTTAGCCTCTCTTGTCTAGGTTTCGCAAGTAATAAAACTTAGGAAATACCCATTTAGGAAGTTGTCTGTCCTTTTGACTGATGGCATTTGTACATAAAGGCCACCCATATTGGGGGAGGTTCATGAATGAGTTTTTCTTTTCTTTTTTCTGTGTTATATGATTTGCATCAAATTTTAACTTCTTTAGAAGTTTCTTTTTCTTTACTACAGTCAAGGTATAAACCAATGCAAATCCACTGTACAAATGTTTGTCATATAAATTTTTATTAGGATTAGGTTTTATATTACAAGCCATTTAGAAACTAATCTTACAATCACTCACAAAACATTAGCTATCTTATTGTTTTACTAGAAAATATAGAGTATAGTAATTTCTTAGTAATCTCCCAAACCCCTCTTTCTCAAAAGAACGAAGCTGTGTTTTGTGATTCGGTAAGCCACATTGCATTTTGAGTATTCATGTTGTTTTCCCCACCCCTGAATCAGGAATATTTTTTCCTGTTATTACTGTTTTTTCTCCCAACTTCTGAGCTCAAGCAGTCTGCCTGCCTCGGCCTCCCAAAGTGCCGAGTTTACAGGCATGAACCACCACGCCAAGCCATTCCCTTATCACTGTTATACAAATGGCTAGGACATTTCTCTGCCATATTTTTTGACAATTTTCTGAAACTTGATCCAGCATAGATTCTCACTATTAGAAGTCAGTGGGTATTCTTAGTAGAGAAGGAAATTTTCATGAAGTACGAATTGAGCTGATTTTCCTAATGTGCCTGTGACAATGTATTTTTCGGGTTACAGAACAGGCATGTAGCAAACAAAATGTGTACATGTTGTTATGTTGTTTGGCGTGTGTGAAGGTGATTGGTTAATCTGTATTTTCCTGGAAAAGATACTAGCTTTATGGAGTACATGGAATCACAGTTAACTATAGTGATATGAACTCCGATGGATACTATGATATTATTTTCAAGTAGCTTTATAGGTCTTGTTTTTGATGGGTTTTAATTGGAGTTTGGAAGTGAAAAGTTAAAACCGAACACATGCATTCTACTTACTTGCTATATTACCCCATCAACTTTTTTTTTTTTTTTTAAAAGAGATAAGGTCTCGCTGTGTTGCCCAGGCTGGACTCAAACTTCCTGAGCTGAAGCCATCATCCTTCCTCAGCCTCCTGAGTAGCTGGGACTACAGGTGTGCATCACCATGCCCAGTTTTCCATGGACTTTTCAAACACTGCTCCAGAAGGCCTCATTAGGGTGCTGGCGAAGTGAGCCGGGAGCCTCAGCTGGGCTTGCGATTGAACTCAGGGAATCAACTCCTTTTATCCAGTCTGGCCTGGAGGGTTTGGTACCGTCATGTTTCTTTTTCTCTTGTCATTTGAAATTAATTTGCGGACCGTACTGCTAACTCACATCTTGAATTGATGTAAGGAAATTTGGGTCACTGGCCCACAGGGTGAGGACCAGGACATTTCTTTACTAATTCGAAGGCCAGGTTCACAGACTTAAAACCTCTTCCAGTAGTGATTAGGGCTTTGGCTTTTCCTTTTTTTTTTTTTTAAGTTGGAAATTTTTCCTAGTGTATAATTGCTTTGTCTGGCCTTTGGAGGTGGGCCTGCAGTTCTCTTCTACAAATCATGTTTTTCATGAATTTGGCCATTATGTTTTGAAGTATAGGCTGGAACCAAAGTACCATGGAAAACCTTTTTAGACTTGGTGAAGCAGCAGCAAAATAAAAAAAAAGGAATAAGCTAGTTGCCTAGAGAAATGCAAAAACTGAAAATATTTTGTAATATTCTTTGTAAAGTAAAGTTTTTCTTAAAAGCTTTGGGGACACATTTGGGTGGAATTAAATGTATTGCGAACAGGGAGGATCTGTTCATTCTGTTTCCAGCGTGTCCTGCCCCCAGCCTTGCCTTTGAGCTCAGGGGTTGTTGAAAATGCTGGGGCCTTGCTAGAGGGTAACCAGTGGCTTGCTGTCTTAGGGGAGAGGGAAGTTAATCACAGGTGCTCATGTGGTAGCCTTCCCCTGTCAATCAGAAGCATAGAACTGGCTAGGCGTGAAGTGCTGTGGTTTTAGTGTTATGTGTGGTTAGGGGGAGAGGTTGTGAGGGCCTGTGGTTGTTACCAAATTCTTTGAAATGGAAGTACGGGTAAGAGCAAAATAAAGAATAGGAGAGAAATCATGGCGCTCTGTGGCGGGGGAAAGAAAAGTCCATTAGAATTGGACAAATAAATGCATTGTAGTAGAGATGATCTATTTTCTGCTTTTCTCTTATTAGTGCATTTATTCTTCATTTGTAAAGGGCAATTGATTTCAAGAATGGGTTCATTATCACATATCTGTGGCGTGTTGGAGGCAGTGTGGATGTGGCACAGCCTTGACTAAAATGGCTGACGTCTGTGATGGATTTGGCCAGCTCGGAGACACAGACAAAGAAGAGAAGGAAGAAGGAACCCAGACCAAGAAAATGTGTCTTTAGTCCGGGTGATTTCTCCTGAGACTTTTGACTGAGATGAAAATGAGTTACAGTTCAGTTATCCAGAGATCACACATCTGGCCTGCTCAGCTACCTTCACAGCTGATAATCAGCTGGTGGTGCAAAGGAAGACCGCACAAAGCGCATGAACCCGCACTCAGGGACTCCTCCTCTCTGTGTGTATGTGAAATGACAATCTGGCTATCCTGCCCAAAGAAAGCTTAAGACAGCAAATTTAGGAAAATGCCCAGACATTGGAGGGAGTGTGGTTAGTAGTAGCACTGCCTGATGAGGAAAAGAGAAAGAAAAAACATTAAAATTAAGCATAAGAACTTAAGTAGGGTTGGGCGCATAGCTCTATATGTAAGATCAAAATGTCTCATTAACATCCTAATACATCACTTTATGACAGAACACAGTATTCTTACAAACTGTTCTGAAATCCCTAAGAAAAAGCTATGGCCAACCTGCTCTTTAGTGAAGAGTATGTGTAATTTCCATTCACAGTCATTACAAGTAAGTAGAGTAAGCTTTGGTTCTTAAAGTTAACTATATATGAAAGCCTTCCACTTCTATTGCTTCATCTTCAATTCTATGGAAAAGCTTTGTCTGCTCTTATCAGGGAGGTATTCCTGAGGGCCCCTCACAGCAGAGTTGAGCCACCCCGTTGAGAGTTGAGTCCACGTGTAATTTGGTCAGTTCTTGGTTAATATCAAGGAGGTTCGCTTTTGGGTTGCTGGCACTATGGAGTGATGGCTGCTCAAGACAGGCCTTCCCAGGCCTCCCGCCCGATTTAACCTGCTTTGACTGTTGTTGGTTTTGCAGTGTGGTTCCCCATTCACAACCTGCATTGTGACTTTCCGTTAGGAACACTCACCACGTTTCCCTTTTCATGCCTGGGGAATAACCAAAAAGATACTACTGTGAACCCCTAAGTTTTATGTTTTTATTTATTTATTTATTTTTGAGACAGTTTCGCTCTTGTTACCCAGGCTGGAGTGCAATGGCGCGATCTCGGCTCACCGCAACCTCCGCCTCCTGGGTTCAGGCAATTCTCCTGCCTCAGCCTCCTGAGTAGCTGGGATTACAGGCACGCGCCACCATGCCCAGCTGATTTTTTGTATTTTTAATAGAGATGGGGTTTCACCATGTTGACCAGGATGGTCTCGATCTGTTGACCTCGTGATCCACCCACCTCGGCCTCCCAAAGTGCTGGGATTACAGGCTTGAGCCACCACACCCGGCCTATGTTTTTATTCTTTTATGCTTTTCCTCCTTGCCTTTTCTTAGTCTTTCTGTGGACCATGGAAAAAGTTGTTTCTATTCTATGGTAATTTTAGGGGACAGCTTGGCAGGCAGTTGCCTTCTAAGTAATTGGGCAGTTACTCGCCTAGAAATGATTCGTTACTTTGTACATACGTCTCTTGCATCGTAGGCAAATAAAAGTATTCTCTGTGTGTGCACGGAGTGTTGAAATGGGGATTTAAACACTATTGGCTGCATGGGGGCCCCATCTAGCTGAATCTGTTACCTTAGTCTTTTTCTTCCCCCTGAGACGGAGTCTCGCTCTGTTGCCCAGGCTGGAGTACAGTGCCATGATCTCAGCTCACTGCAACCTCCGCCTTCCAGGTTCAAGCAATTCTTCTGCCTCAGCCTCCTGAATACCTAGGATTACAGGCATGCACCACCATGCCCAGCTAATTTTTTTGTATTTTTAGTAGAGATGGGGTTCACTATGTTGGCCAGGCTGGTCTTGAACTCCTGACTTCTTGATTTGCCCACCTTGGCCTCCCAAAATGCTGGGATTACAGGCATGAGCCACCATGCCTGGCCTACCTTATGTTCTTATCAGGATAAAGTCTGTTTTATCTCTGGTGAAACTGTTAGGGATTACAAAGAAGGCCTTGCAGTCTAGCAAGCTGGTGGCTGAGAGAAAAGATCAGCACCTTGGTTAGAGATAAGTGAGACTGTGGCGGGGTTCACAGGGGCCTTAATATATTCACTTTCTTAATCTGTTTTCTCTATGATTCACGGTGTGACGGTTGGGTGGTTGAGCTGAGGCTTAGGACTGTATGATGTTCCTATGTTGCCACGGTGTGTTTCTCAGGAGTGATTGTACATACAGGTTCCCTGTCTCCCCTTCCCCCACTTCCTCCCGGCCATTTCTAGTAGCCACTGAACACTGTATGAGGTGGAAAGTCCATCATATAGTAGAGAAGAAGATTCAGGCATCTCACCTAAAGTTGCCCATGATGTTTTCAAAAGCAAATAATGATCTCCTTGTGCCAGTGGACTTCTGTGGTTTCTTTGGAGGTAAAATCCCTTATGAAAAGGGATGGTTTTGCAAATCAGGGTCAGTCCCCATACTCTTCTACCCTACTTCTGTAGGGCCTTTGTGGAGCCGGGTCTGGGGGACCCATCTACTTTATCCCACGTTTACAGAACGGGCGGGGAGTTAATGCCCTACTGAGGACCTGACACCTGTTCTTAAGAGTGCTGTTTAGTGGTGTTGGATTGCTGTGTCTCACTGACGGCAGGCCTGTTAGTTAACATGAGGCCTACCAGAAGGTTAGAATTGTTCATGTCAGATGTATTGTTGGTGTTGAGACATTGCCTACATTTCGTATCAGATCACAACTTTCTTACTCAGTCCAGCCTCCTCACTCCCCCACAGGACTCACACAAGGAACAATGAGAAATAGGAACAAAATCGCACCATTAATTGGATTTGATCCACAAATCCAAGTGTTAAAAACTTTGGTTAGATGGGTTGGACCACATGGAGTGTAAACAGCTTCAGCCCAAAGTAGGTCCTAAGGACCCCCCCTCCCTCCCATTTGAACTCTCTAACCCTGGATCATTATCTACTGTACACTGGAAGGACGTATGGAGGCTAAATAGACCTACGGAGAGGGCCCTGAAATTGGTTACTCCTCTTGCCTTGTTGGATACGAGAGAAGAGTTTCCATCCTTAGGCTCACCTGAGAGATATCAGAACTGTGCCAAGTGGGAGAGGGCTTGGTACGCACTAATGTAGCAGGGGAGGCAGAGAAGACAGACAGCCACAGTCTGCACCACAGCCCCTACAGTAGCCCAGACATTCCTCCTTGGGGAGAAGTGAAGAAAAGGTAAAAGTGTTGCTCCACCATTGAATGCTTATATTCAGACTCCCTACTGTAAATTACTGCCCCGTTAATCCAGCCTGCAGTTTTGAAGAAACATTACATAAGACATTACACTTAGCACTTTGGGAGGCCAAGGCAGGCAGATCACCTGATGTCAGGAGTTCTAGACCAGCCTGGCCAACATGGCAAAACCCCATCTCTACTAAAAATACAAAAATTAGCAGGGCATGACGGCGCATGCCTGTGGTCCCAGCTACTTGGGAGGCTGAGGCAGGAGAATCGCTTGAACCTGGGAGGTGGAGATTGCGGTGAGTGGGGATTGCGCCACTGCACTCCAGCCTGGCGACAGAGCGAGACTCTGTCTCAAAAAAAAAAAAAAAAAAAAAAAAAAAAGAGGCTTGTGTAGTGTCATCAGTTTGAGAAAATAGCTTTTCTCTCATACATTATTAGTAAGATAAAGTTATTAGGAATGAAATTGAAATAGACATTAGATTTCTTCTCCATCATTTGATGTATTCATAGGTCAAAGAGTGAAGTCATATAGTGTCAATGGGGATTGTCTGAGTTTCATTGTAGAAGAATCTGTTTTCTTTCATGAGGATAAACTATCAGGCTTCGGGCTTGGTATTTTTATTTGCTTAGGAATGGAGTAATTGCCTCGTAAAACAACATGATGGTACTATTAACACTGAATTATAAGCCCTGTTATTATAGATTGTGCTTTTCTAGTTGGGATAAGACTTCGTTTTTTGGTGATTAAAATGATTAGTTTCTCCAAACGAGTGTGTAGTAAACAGGTAAAATTTTGTCTGTTTAAAATAAAAAAGTTTATAATCTCTTGGGTGGCTTTTATACATCTTTTGATACTTCCAAGGGAGGGCTTTTTTTTGGGTGGGATGGGTGGAGAAGACGTATATTTAACGTTTAGAATGGAGGTGTTTAAGAATGAGAATATTTTATTTCTGTCATATCTTCCTGAGACATATTTGAAGTAGTTATTAAAATATTTGCCCCATGATTTTGTCTGATTTGAATATTAAGTATTAAAGGGTTCATTGACCAACTATCCTTGAATTTGAAATTTTGGGGACTCTAGTATGAATAATAAACGTAACCGTGAACTATGGCAGTGTGTTACTGGAATCATTTAAAATTGTGTGGGAGCGTGTGTGTGTATTTGCATTTGTTCGTTTATTCTTCTTTGTCCATGCTGTTAAATTTTCTTTGCCATGTATTTTAGGCATAACTGAAGAGTATGTAAACTCTTCCTAAGGAACAAGTTATAATTCTAAATAGGAATTTACTGTTATTTTCCTTCTACTGTATTGCAAAGTTAAATGATGGTGGCAAATAGCATTATGGGATGAAAGTAGGCTTTGTGTTATCTTGAATATGAGTATGAATTTCATTAGAATAAATGGAATAAACAGAGTAGAAACAATATAGTCTACCTTAAAGCCTCACTGCACAAGTTGCCTTGGATGTATCTGAGATGCAGGAAAGTTAGGTTCCCATGGCCACTTAGAGACTCTGGTCTTTTGTTTCCTGGTTCTGGCTATTTCTTTGCCTTTGTTCTACCTGTCTTTGGGGCCTGACATAAAAATACAATGCTCTTGGATTGAAATAACTTGGATTTCCTAATGAGCACTTGGATTGCTGACTTGTCATGTTACGGGTGATTTTTGTGGTCCTGAGCGCTTTTTAAAAAGTGGTGGTTCTCTTGCAGGAAGCCAGTTGAGGGAAGTTCTCCATGAATGTACGTCACAATGATGATGACCGACCAAATCCCTCTGGAACTGCCACCATTGCTGAACGGAGAGGTCGCCATGATGCCCCACTTGGTGAACGGAGATGCAGCTCAGCAGGTTGGTGTAGGAAGAGGGAAATTTAAATTCTAGAGAATCTTAAATTCTCTAGATTCTCTAGGGGGGAAAAAGTAACCCAGTGTCTGATTTATTTTGAGATTCAAAGGTTTGTGATTTCAAACCTTAGGATTTCTAGAGGTAAGTGTTTTTGTTGTAGAATTACTGTATAGTTTTTAAAAATATTGTGATTTTTAGGGAACAGAATCTTCCCTCATTCAGTTTGTATTCTTGAAACATCGAAAAGTGGATGATTCTTGAAGTGAGTCATTTTGAGACTGTTTACAGGTCTTTGAAATAAAGTGACTGTTTATTCATACCGTGTGGTGCTTGACTACGTTGCCTGGTTGACCAGAGAAACATGTTCAGAAGGTCAGGTTTTGGCTTCACACAGAAGTGATCTTGACAAGACGTGTAGGACAGTGGGAATCCACCCTTGCTCCTGGAATAGTCCTTCCAAATGTGTAGCTCGTAAAATCATGCTACTTATTTTCTCTAAATCTCCTTTGTCACTAGTTATTGAACACTGTAGAATAGTTATTTGTGAACTCAGTCAAGTAGCACTTGGGGACAACAATTTAGACAGCTTAAGTGAAACTTTAAACAATTATTAGGGATTGAACTATTATTTCTAATGTTAATTAAAAATTTTTTATTACAACAACTGGGCTTGCTCAGTCTTGTAACTAAATAAATATTTTGTCTTGGCTGGGTGCGATGGCTCACGCCTGTAATCCCAGCACTTTGGGAGGCCGAGGCGGGCGGATCATGAGGTCAAGAGATCGAGACCATCCTGACCAACATGGTGAAACCCCATCTCTACTAAAAATACAAAAATTAGCCGGGCATGGTGGCGTGTGCCTGTAATCCCAGCTACTTGGGCGGCTAAGGCAGGAGAATTGCTTGAACCCGGGAGGCAGAGGTTGCAGTGAGTTGAGATTGTGACACTGCACTCCAGCCTGGCGCCTGGTGATAGAGTAAGAATCTGTCTCAAAAAAAAAAAAAAAAAAAAAATTGATGGCCGGGTGCGGTGGCTCAAGCCTGTAATCCCAGCGCTTTGGGAGGCCGAGGCGGGTGGATCACGAGGTCAAGAGATTGAGACCATCTTGATCAACATGGTGAAACCCCGTCTGTACTAGAAATACAAAAAATTACCTGGGCATGGTGGCGCGTGCCTGAAATCCCAGCTACTCAGGGGGCTGAGGCAGGAGAATTGCCTGAACTCAGGAGGCGGAGGTTGCGGTGAGCCGAGATCGCGCCATTGCAATCCAGCCTGGGTGACAAAAGCGAAACTCTGTCTCAGAAAAAAAAAAAAAAATTGTCTTTGTACATTCATCAGAAGCATAAAGGCAAAATTTAATTTTATGAAAAGTAGAATTGGGAACAATTGCTTGGAAAATATTTACCCAAAATATATTAATAATGTAAATAAGTGAATCAGTCATTTATTTGACATCACTACATGCCCCCTGCTTTAATCAATCGTGTAGTATATTCACAGTCTTATCTATCATAGTACATTCTTTGTATATGCCTTTGTTGGAGCTGACCTTGCTGCTTAATAATTTATTTTCTCCTGCATCGCACCATGAACCTCTTTTTTTTTTCTTTTTTCATGAACCTCTTAAGAATAAAAAACATGTAATAGGTGCTTAGTAAATGTTTGTTAATTGAATACATCTCATGCCTTCTCGCCACTGATGCTGCCATCTCCCTGATTCCTGAATCTTTTTCTCTGCTGGATTACTTCCGCCAACATACGCCAGTATCTTTTATCTTAAAAACATAAACACCTGTACCTCTCCCCACCCCATAAAACAAAACCTCCTCACTTGATTCCGTATCCCCCTCCAGCTGCCACCCCATCCCTTTTTCCTCTTTGGCAGTGTCTCTCTACTTCCTCTCGTTCCTTACCTCCCTCGCGGCCCTTTACAGGCTTCGCTCTGTGTTCTCATCTTCCTCTTGAGTCTGTAGCATGTCCCATTGGCTTTATCTCAGGAGCACAAGTTGAATCAACACTCTGCCATATCCACTTCATTTCCACTACCGCTACTGGACCCCGTGCCATCATCTCACTAGGGAAGTGGGCCAGCCCTTCTCACTGGTCTCTGCTTTTACTCTTGCCCCACCAGAAGGCATTCTCCACATAGGTCCTGAGGGATCTTTTCAAAAAAAAAAAAAAAAAAAAAAAAAAAAAAAAAGCTTTATGATGTCAGTGGCCTGCTTCAAGCCATCCTGTCAGACACCTGGAGTAGAATCTGATTGCGCTGCCTGGCTGCCAGCCTTTCATGTTAGCGCCGGTCTCTCGCTCTGTCATTCTCTGCCTGTTCCTCTTCTGCTCACTGTGCTCCTCCGGTAGTTCATGGGAAGGTTGCAGATTGTTGTGGATGGTTTCATGATGCAGTGTCTGGTCTCCCAATTAAAAGAATTACTAATAAGAAGAAATAAAAAAAGACAAGGCATTTAGTCAAATGTGAGTAAACTTGGAAAACGACTTAGGTTGTCTCTCAGATGAGGTCACCTCATTCCCATTTGCCTGTGTAGCTAGGAGACCTGAGGCCACCCATCCCTGTTGTTGTACAGCATGTTTATGTTGTGATGATTTCTCCCATGTCTGTGATTTCACTTGCCCAGCAGGCTACTTGGCATTTCCCTACCCTGCGTATCTTACTTCAATGTAAGCAGAAGCTGCTTGACAATTTTGGTTAACAAAACCATATTTTTAAAGCTGGGTGTGGCGGTGCCTGCCTGTAATCCTAACTACTCAGGAGGATGAAGCGGGAGAATCCCTTGAGCCCAGGAGTTTGAGATGAGCCTGGGCAACACAGTGAGATTCCATCTCTAAAAAGCAAAAAAAAAAAAAAAAGAAAGAAACCCTACATTTCTATTAAATCTAGGAAGCTTTCTAAAGCTGGTAAGAAAAGAAGAATCTGTTAATGTATCTGTTTTATAAATAATCAGAATAATCAAGCTTTATCAAAAAGTGGGGGTAGACATAAAAAATCTCAAGAGAAGGAACTGTTTGTCTTTTTAATTAGTAAATATGTTTAGTTGTGTTAGAAGTGTTAACATCCTTGCACCAAGCTCTTACGTGGCATTAACTCTAGTTTTTCCTTAATAGGTAAAATTGTTAAAGAGGCAAAGTGCATTAGACATGTCCCTTTTGTTGGAGTGTGGTGGCTCATGCCTGCTATCCCAGCACTTTGGGAGGCCAAGGTGGTCGGATCACCTGAGGTCAGGAGTTCGAGACCAGCCTTCCTTCAACATGGCGAAACCCTATCTCTGCTAAAAATATAAAAACTAGCTGGGTGTGGTGGCAGGTGGCTGCAATCCCAGGTACTCAGGAGACTGAGGCAGGAGAATACCCTGAACCCAGAAGGCAGAGGTTGCAGTGAGCCGAGATTGTGCCACTGCACCCCAGCCTGGGCGACAGAGTGAGATCTCAAAAGAAAGAAAAGAAATGTCCCTTTCGGCAGGACCAGCCCAAGATGTGCTGTGCTTTGACGTTGCCTCTACATCACTGGGGCTTGGCTTAGGCAGTGGCCTCTGCGCCTGACATTTTCCTTCCTCATTCTACTCCCAGAGTCTCCATCCTGTGTCTCCCTCATTCTTTCAAGCCTCTGTTCTTTCCTTGGGTTCTAACATTTAGCACTGGCCTAGGTAGGCACGGGGGCCTGTGTGAGGAACCCAGGTGAAGGCACAGGGGAAGGCAGAGAAGGAAAGCTAAAGTGGCAGAGAAACACAAGAGGAAGCGGGGAAAGGGGAGGGATAGAGAGTCATTCAAAAGAACCAGAAACAAAGGCGAGTCTCCAAGACTGGCTCCCAGAGTGTGGGGCTGCAGGAGTTGTGAGTGCTTGCTCTGGGCACCTGCTGGTATTTGCTGCTTGCCCACAAGAGCCTATGTAATGTGTAGGGCTCAAGTGGTTCCGTGTTAAAGGAAGAAGCTACAGGGGACATACCAGAGACAGGTATGAATGAATAAACAACAAGAAACAACGTGAACAGAAGCAGCTTACACAACAGCTCTCCTTATTTCACAGCTTTACTGAGGTGTAAATCACAGGTCATACAATTCACCCACCTAAAGTGGAATCTTGTACATCCACAGAATTGTACAACTTGACTACAATTATTTTTAGAATTAATCGATATGAATGTTTTCTGAGGCTTTTACTGTGCTTTCTCACTGAAGCAACACCTCTTAATCTTAATGAGAAACTTTCGGAGGCACGGGGCTGACTCTGTGGGTGGATATTGCAGGCATTGTACAACAGAACCTCGGCAGTGGCCTCCTAATGTACGTGGCACCTCAGCCACCACTCAAATCATACCCTTGTAAAGAGCCGTGCCCTGGGAACAGGGCTCTGCCTCTAAAGGTCTGTTAGGAGTATGTATGGCGAAGCTTACCTTGTATGTGTTTACAGGGTTTTTAATACTTTGCAGCTGTGCAAAGGACATGCTAAACATTTCTCTATATATGCAAAAGAACTACCGCAGTTATGAGAAAGCTCTTCAGTTCCCATAGCCCTCCTCCTCCTGATTTCTCTTCTGCTGGTTTCTGGATGTAATTAGGACTAGTTCTTGGCAGGATTCTCTTGCGTTCTGGCTCTGTAAATAAGACACACTGTTAATTTTCGTTATTTGGAGTCACATGAAGTTTAAAACCTTGGTTTGTCATTTTATGCAGGTAGCAGGGAAAGGGGAAGAGTGAAAAGGATGATTCTTAAAAAGAAAAGTCATCCTCATTATGAACAAAGCTTTTAAAAGCGTTATCAACTAAAAATGAATAGCAACAAGAAACAGTGAGACCAGAAGCAGCTCACACAACAGCTTTTCTTATTTAACAGCTTAATTGAGGTGTAATTGTAGACTTAAAGGATACAGTCATTGGGATCTAGTATATTCACAGAATTGTACAACCTTCACTACAGTTAATTTCAGAACATTTTTATCACTCTGAAAAGAACCCTGGAGGAGTCACTCCCTATTTCCTATTTTCTCTCTCCCTTCCTCCATTCTAGGTAACCGTGAATTCACCTGCTTTCTGTCTCTGTAGGTGACACTGCCTATGCTGGAATTTCCTATAAATAAAATTATGTGACATTTGGTCTTTCGTGTCCGGCATCTTTCACTCAACACATTTCTAAGGTTCATTCATATGGTACACGTGTCAGTACTGTATTCCTTTTTTAATGCCAAATAACGTTTTACTGCATGTATATACCACATTTGATTAATCTGTTCATGTTCTGTTAGAAATTTTAGTTATTTTCACTTTTTGGCTGTTGTGAATGATGCTGCTGTGCACAGATTCTTGTGTGGACATGTTTTTATTTCTCTTGTATGTATAACCAAAAGTGAAATTGAGTAGCTTTATTTTGAAGTATTATTTTCTAAATAGAGTTATCTCTGGCTTTTTATCACCAGTAATTTCTTCCACCTCTGAATAACTACAGCCTAGCTTAGCTAAATAAAGTTTGCTTTCCTGAATATGCCTAATTGTATACTATTCTTGAGCTACAAACATCAGGTTTCAACCTGAGTTTTTAATGTGTGGCTGCGTAAATGATGAGGAGTGCTCTTCAATAATCAGAAAATTGATGTCTTTGTTGACATAGTCAGAAGCTAGTGGTATATTAATTTACCTGTGTT
This sequence comes from Callithrix jacchus, assembly GCF_049354715.1. Lineage (NCBI taxonomy): Eukaryota > Metazoa > Chordata > Mammalia > Primates > Cebidae > Callithrix > Callithrix jacchus. The sequence goes on along the minus strand of NC_133518.1, from coordinate 14,921,920 downwards.
TGCTATGGACTTCTGCATTTTAGTGATTTTAAAATGTAGCAGCCAGTATTGAGCACAGAAGAATAAACACCAGCCCAAATTCTGACTTTATAAAACTGGTTTAATATTTTAATAATTTCTGAAAAATTATAGCAGCCACCAGTTAAAGAAACCATTCTGTTAAAAACAGAAGTGTCGACATAGGATTGCAGAGTTTACTGATTTGTTCATTTAACATGTGACACAAGGGTATCTGTGACCTGCATGAGAGTAGTGTGCCACTTTTTATTATATGCATATAATATATATTATATCTAATATAAGGTATGTAAAATATATTTATATATAAAATACATAGTATGTAATATATTATTACATATAATATGTAATATTTATATGATTTATATTGTATCATATATAGTATAAAGTGGCATATATTATATATTTCACATAATATATATTATATATAAAGTGGCATAATATATTTTTTATATTGTATTCTTAATGACTTTCCTTAAATATAATGTAGTGTGCCACTTTATATTATATGTATATAATATATATTATATATAACATAAAGTATATATATTTATATATAAAATATGTAATATATTATTACATATAACAATATATTTATATAATTTATATTGTATCTTATTACATATAACATTTATATAATTTATATTGTATCTTATTACATATAACATATTTGTATAATTTATATTGTATCATATATAGTATAAAGTGGCATATATTATATAATATTTCATATACTATATATTATATATAAAGTGGCACAATATATTCTTTATATTATATTCTTAATGACTTTCCTTAAATATGTATTTACTGCGGGTCAGTTCCTAGTGGAAGTGGCTTGGATTAGATGAGTCTTTGACCTGACTAGCATTAGGCACATGGAGGGCGTCTAGTAAATGATGTGTCATACTATTCTTCTCTCTCATCTCTTTTAAGCTTCTAGAATATTGCTGAGGGTTTTTAATGCCTCTTCTTGAAAAGCAGATCTCCTGAAACGTATACAGAAAACCTGCCTCTCCTGCTAGCTCAGAAGAACGCATCATCTACTTGTCCTGGAAGGCAGGAGGGTAATTACAGTTGCCTCAGTCATGTCCAGTTCTCTTGACTTTGCCGATTCCTGTCGCTCAGCACTTAGCATGTCATTTCATGGAGAGAGGTTTTTTCCCCTCTTTTGTTTCTTCTTTTGAAAGCCCTTGTTTTTCTAGACAGAATACATAACCAGCGTTTTTTCTGGGAGCATTATTTTGAATACACGTTTCCAGACAGCACATTCCACATATCAGAGCTTTCCACCTTCAGACGGTGTTCATGTCGGCATGTCTTTTACATTGTACGTGCCCCTCGTCCTAACCCAGTGACCTTTCTGTTCTGGTTGGTATCTTCTGAATAACGTTGTCCTTGACGGCTTCCTTCTTGCATTCAGTAGTTCAAATCCTGCCACTACACAGGTTTACTCTTGAAATATACTGACAGCCACGGTGTCGGGGGACCCATGAAGAGTTTTGCTTACATAACAGAGCTTGTCTCCTCAGAAATCCCAGCAGGAAGGAAGTTTTATAATCAGTGTAGTATAGAAAAATGAATCAAAAACTCTTGGGAAGATTACCCAGGAGAGAGAAGGATATTCAAATGAGAATGGGAGTGACAGTTAAAAAAGAGACTGCAGCTATTACTGCTTAATAACATTACCGAAGAGCTCCTTTTGTGGTAGAATCCTGTTATGGGCTGGAGCTAGAAAGTAGAAAGACGCTGGTCAGTGTTGGGTATGGAAAACCAGGTATGGGGAAGCTCAGCCTTGGGTTACATTCCTCAGCAGCAAGATGCACGAGAAATTGTGCAACTTGTGCAAATGCTTAAATAAAATTCTTATTGCTAACTGCCATTCATTTTTCCTCTACCACTCAAACTACAAAAGCCCTCTGCTGTCAAGATACTGCCAGCCTCTGTACTTTGAAATTCGAGGTAAAAGAGTGAGAGGACAGGATTTATGACTAAATTTAGGAGTGATTGAATAATAGATTTGTTCATTTTAATAAGCATTTATCAAATGTCCTGTGTGCCGGCACTGTATTAGGTGCTGGCGACACAAAGATGAATAAGGCACCGTTCTTGCCTTAAAGGAATGAGCAATCTACTTGGCAAGCAAAATGGGGCCTGCCAAAAAAAAAAAAAAAAAAAGGGCGATATTTACACATACATTGATTGAGTCACAGGAGAGTGCTTGAATTGCAGAGTGTCTCAGAGCCACAGGGCATAGGAGTTTAGAGGAAGAATCGAGGAGTGGGTTAGATGGGCAGGAAAACAGACCAGGCTAGGAAAAGTATTTGTGGGGAGGCTGAGCCTGGGTCAGATCTAACATGAAGCGAAGCCTAGAACTAGCCAGACTTTGTACATCAGGTAATCTGTTTCTGTTTTATTACAGGAGAATGCTCTATAGGGATTGCATATGCAATGGAGAGCTATTACAGGCACTACAGATAAACCTTATCTGTCTAGTTGGTGATCTCTTTGCTTGAACCTTTGCTGTTTAGTATCTTTGTTAGTGAGCGTATTTGTCCTCTGATTCTCCAGTCTAGTGGTCCACCGTTCCCTTGATGCCCGTTGCTCAGAATTACTGACTTCACAGTGGGGCAGATCACAAGCACCCCTCAACCAGATTCATGTTCCAGCTGTAGAGGCAGAACCCCTATTTTCAGGGCCTCCTTTGAACTGTAAAAAAAGTTGTGAGTTTAACCAGATCTGTGGTCTGACTTGTCAGACCTCTCTGAGTTAGTTTTGCCAATTTTGCTTCCTACAAAAGCTTCCAAAAAGGCAGAGCCTATGCAGAATCTCAATCTTATAAAGGAAAACGTTGATACCATGTTATCAGAGGGTGGTGTTATTATATGTGGCACCTCCAATAATTAGAACATTGGCCATATAATTAGGGCAGCCGTGAGCTGTCTGGGTTGAGAGACACCTCAGAATTTAATTAGCCAAAGGCAACAATAATAAGATACAAGATGTAGTCCGTATCCTTCAAATGCTAGAAATGGAGCTGCCTTTAAAATAGGAAGGATTAAGGTAAAATACTGGCATGGTAGGATTGTGCTGCAGAATCATGGCAATTTTAAATCCTAAAGTGTTTTTGACATTACGATCGTTTTCGAATTACTGTAGTGTTTGTCTGATTTCCTTGTTAACTCAGGGTGGGCAGGGACTGGGTCTTACTGTGCCTGGCATCTGAAGTAGCATTCAGTAAATCTTTTTGAATGGATGAAGGACAAAAGTAATGAACAGATTTAATTCATCTATATCAGGGCTTGAAAACTAGCCACTTACTGCCTTTAGTTTAAAAGAAAAGATTTCAGTACCAATATTAAAAATGGGAAGATTTATTAAAAAACTCTGGATTTTTCTGTTTATTTGGAAAAGCAGAAGATGTGATAACACCAGGCTGGTTTTCCTACTTGGCAACAATTGACTGGCACAAAAATTGCAGCCGTTTGCTTTTGATGGGGAATGTCCTCTTCAGTCCCTCCCCTGTCCACTTCACGCAGTTTCCAAGCCTGCCTGAGCTCTGCGGTCATCCCGGTTTGGAATCTGGAAATTGTTAACTTTTTAAACTTTAAATTACATCTTGTAGTCGTGCGTATTGTATTTTAAAGACAGCAAGATGATTTAAGTTTTTTCCGGCACGTGCATTGTGTATCAAACTGATAAATGTTTTAAATCTTGTGCTTGTCTGCTTGCCCCAGGACCTGTAAAATGAATTAGGCTGGGTTCTGGTTAATGTGGCTTTGTAGAAGAATTTCAACTTTACCTGTTACGTGTTAGAACCCATGTGGGTTTTTTTGGTTTTGTTTTGTTTTATCGGCCTTTAGTTTTCAGTGAACTGGATTTGAGGCCCCCCAGAAGTGCCACATGGAACGTTCACTAACGCTTAGAAAGAGCAAGAGACTATGCGATTTCTTAGTTTCACTGTTTACAGTTTAGTTAGAAGACATTAAACACAGATGCAAGGTAAAAGTAGTCCAGGTGCAGGGATGGAAATACTTGTGTTTATAACTTCGTTTACAGTTTCCAAGAATCGAGTCTTTATTTATTGAAAGAGTGCTTTTAATGGTAAACTTTTCCTGGTATTACCTAGATGAGGCGTTTTTATTTGAAGTATTTGTTTATTTGAGACAAGGTCTCCTTATGTTGCCAAGGCTGGTCTTGAACTCCTGGGCTCAAAGGATCCTCCTGCTGTGGCTTCTCAAAGTGCTGGGGTCTGGCCGTAAAGTATTTCTATATTAACTTTGTAAAAATAAGGTTAAATTTGATAGATTTCCAAACTCTGATTTCTGTTTTTCTTGTTGTGAAAATGTGTATTTGTCATGTCGAATGTGATGTGTTAGCTATTGATGTATGTCATAGGAAGTAAAAGTCGTATATAAACACAGGAAGAAAGGATGAGACATTTTTGCATCCAGAATGTGTTAAGATGAGACACTTCTGCATCCAGATTATGTTTGCACATAATCGTTCTCATGTAGGCAGACTCTTTTCTTTTTTAGTCCAAATGATTGATGTAAACATATGACTGTATAAAATATATTCCTTACACTCCAAACATGACAGGAGTGAGCACACTGCATAAAATCACAACGTTACTCTCCAGGTTCCAAATGCAGACATCGTTCTCATTCTTTTTTTCTCTTGCCTACATTTCCAAATGTAAAAAGAAACAGCCTGCCAAGGAGCCAGTTGCTAAAGTGCCGTGGTGTTTTATCTAGGTAATCTTGGGTTTAGCTGCCTTTAGATTACATTCGTTCCCTCATTGAAACTGGCATTGGTCAGAACTGGGTGCGTCTTAGTCATTTTCTGGTCAGCTTTAATGTTACGATAACTTTAAGCTAGACATGGTGCGTCCCCAGAAGAAACAATATACACGTTCTGCTGTAGTGTTCATGCCTACATTGCTATTTCTTCCCTGCGCTGGGCCTTTTTCCTTAACAGGTGACCATCAGACCAGGTTATCTGTTAGCGGGAACAAATGTGTTTTACCTGTGCAGCAGGTGTGTGCAGCACTTTGATTAACCAGAATGATTTGGACCTCTCTTCCTGGATCCTCTCTTTCCTGCTCCTTCTTTGCTCCTTGCAGCATAAGCATTTGGATAAAATGGACAGTATGCATTTAGCAAATTACCCTTCCAAGGGTGTCTGCTTTGCAAATAAGTGGAGTTAAGTGGAGACAGCAAAGGTCCAGAGGTAAATGTGGTCTGGTTTTGGGTGCAGGCTGACTAGAAAGTATTTATATCAGTAAAGCTATTACTAAGGTTCCATTTTTACTGTTTAAAAGAATGGAAATCGGGCCAGGCACAGTGGCTCATGCCTGTAATCCCAGCAGTTTGGGAGGCCAAGGCAGCCAATCATGAGGTCAGCAGTTTGAGCCAGTCTGGCCAGTATGGTGAAACCCCGTCTCTACTAGAAATATAAAAATTAGCCGGGAGTGGTGGTGTGCACTTGTAGTCCCAGCTTCTCGGGAGGCTGAGACAGAAGAATCGACTGAACCTGGGAGGTGGAGGTTGCAGTGAGCCGAGATCACATCACTGTACTCCAGCCTGGGCAACACAGCGAGACTCTGCCTCAAAACAAAACCAAAAATAAAAACCCCCAAAAATGGAAATCAATTCTTGTGAGCCACACCTTAGATTTGAAGGGAAATGGACTTATTAGTTATTGACCAATTATATTACATGACTTTTAATTTTCAGGAAGGGTCATTAAAATGTTTTGTTTTTATTGAGACTCACTATATTCTCCAGGCTGTAGTACAGTGATGCAATCCCAGCTCACTACAGCCTCAATCAACTTTCCAGGCTCACACTGTCCTCCCACCTCAGCCTCCTGAGTAGCTGGGACTGCACGCCTGCACCACCAGGCCTGGCTACTTATTTTTATTTTTTTGCAGAGACAGCCTCCCTGTGTTGCCCAAGCTGGTCTCAAACTCCTGGTTTCAAGCTATTGCCCTGCTTAGACGTCCCAAGTGTGGGATTACACAGGTGTGAGCCACTGTGCCAGGCCTGAACCAAACCATTCTTTTGTTGTTGTTATATTCATGCAATCAGAAGTTGATACTTTTTTTTTTTTTTAAGTTGGAGTCTCATTCTGTCACCCAGCGTGGAATAAGTAAAATGTTTTTTTGTGTTTTCTAAGCGGTAGTTAGAAAAATAAATCACTGAGCATGTTACAGTCTCAGAAGTTTCTTTGGTCTTTATATTGGAGTATTGAGTTGTCATTTAGTTCATGGGAGAAGCAATAACATAAAGAAGGATGCCCTTTAATTAGTAATGTTGTTTGGTAGTTAAATAGGCACAGTAATGCAGCGAATTTTTTTTCTTTTTTTGAGATGGAGTCTCACTCTGTTGCCCAGGCTGGAGTGCAGTGGCGCAATCTTGGCTCAGTGCAACCTCTGCCTCCCGGGTTCAAGCAATTCTCTGCCTCAGCCTCCGGAGTAGCTGGGATTACAGGTGCCCGCCACCACACCTGGCTAATTTTTTGTATTTTTGTAGAGATGTGGTTTCATCATGTTGGCCATTCTGATCTTGAACTCCTGACCTTGTGATCCATCCCCCTCGGCCTCCCAAAGTTCTGGGATTACAGGTGTGAAGCGCTGCGCCTGGCCGGCAGCTAATTTTTAATTTTTGTTTTGTATTCCCAGAATGGATGTGTTTAGAACCCATTTAAACTTTTATCATCTTGGCAGAAAGGCCACATGGAAAACGTCTTTATCATTTACTTGGTGGCTTTAGTCATTTACATTTACTGAATGTAAAACTATAATATAGAATATTAATATCAATTACAAATGAATGGCATCTATATTTTTCTCTTAGGGTTTGTGATGGGAAATCAGACACTAGGTTTATCTCTACACCCTGTCTGAATAATATCTGTCTGTTTTCATGACACAGGGAATCAATTGAAGGTGGAGCTGGGCATGAGAAGACATCATCCTTTCATAAATGGGTGTCCACATCCAGCTTACACTCCACAGTCTCTTGCTTTCTCAGTTTTAAAGAAGGGTTTTCTCGGGATGAGAGTTCTCCTACTTATTATTGACCACTTCTGCACACTGTGGTACTCTAAGCAATCTTGGAACTTTTTTTTTCCCCCTAGATGAAGTCTTGCTCTGTCACCTAGGCTGGAGTGCAGTGGCACGATCTCGGCTCACTGCAACCTCTGCCTCCCCAGTTCAAGGAGTTGTCCTGTCTCATTTTCCCAAGTAGATGGGATTACAGGCACGTGCCACCATGCCCGGCTAATTTTTGAATTTTTGGAAGAGACAAGGTTTCATCATGTTGGCCAGTCTGGTCTTAAAGCCCCAGCCTCAAGTGATCTGCCCACTTTGACCTCCCAAAGTGCTGGGATTTCAGGCAGGAACCACCACGCTTGGCCCAATCTTGGAACTTTAAAGAGCCTCCATTAACAAGACAGAAAGATAGGTATCACACCAGGTGTGAGTGCTGCCTTTGGAGGATGGCAGTGACTCATTTTCTAACAATTATTCTTAAACCTAGGGGGAAATATAGGACAAAAGCTGCTGTAAGGTCGACTCTTCCAGAAACTTCCACATCTTAGCAATCTAAAAACTACACTGAAGATCAGAGTTAGGACTTTGAAAGACTGCCACGCGTTTGACTAAATTTTTGGCATTTACCTCCGACTTAAGTGTTACTTTGGAAGTCTGCTGATCACCAGAATGCTTTTAGTCTTAACCCAATCTCAGCTTTTACTTGAGTGATTATCTGTGGACATGAAGTTAAAGTTCTTGAGAGTGTCTTCTATCTGATACTTTTACCGCTTTCTTTTTTTTTTTTTTTTTTTTGAGACGGAGTTTCGCTCTTGTTACCCAGGCTGGAATACAATGGCACGATCTCGGCTCACCGCAACCTCCGCCTCCTGGGTTCAGGCAATTCTCCCGCCTCAGCCTCCTGAGTAGCTGGGATTACAGGCATGCGCCACCATGCCCAGCTAATTTTTTGTATTTTTAGTAGAGACGGGCTTTCACCATGTTGATCGGGATGGTCTTGATCTCCGGACCTCGTGATCCACCTGCCTTGGCCTCCCAAAGTGCTGGGATTACAGGCTTGAGCCAGTGCGCCCAGCCACTTTTATCTCTTTCTTCCTGATGAGGTGGAGGGAAGCATTAGTGACTATTGCGGAGGGCTTGTGAGGTGCTGGGGCTGGTACTGAGTACTTACACACAACATTTTATCCAGTAATTACACACCCTGGAAGATGGCAATCATCTTTTTTTTTTTTTTTAAGACAGAGTCTGGCTCTGTCATTCAGGCTGGAGTGTAGTGGCGTGGTCTCAGCTTACTGCACCCTCCGCCTCCCAGGTCCAGCGATTCTTCTGGCTCGGCCTCCTGAGTAGCTGGGATTACAGGTGGCTGCCACGACACCTGGCTAATTTTTGTATTTTTAGTAGAGATGAGTTTCACCATGTTGGCCAGACTGGTCTTGAACTCCTGACCTCATGATAAGGCGGCAGTTGTCTTCAAAGACAAAACCGGAGGCAAGAAAGTTTACATATTTGCAGCTGGCAGATCACAGAGCAGGGATTTGAACCCACTTATCTCCTCTTCCAGAACTTAGATCCTAACTTCTGGGAAAGGTGGCGCTGCCTGGGTTGAATTTACCTCTTCTTAGTTTTGTTCAGGTAATCAGCTGGGGAGACACATGGGACTAGGTTTTTGCACGTAGTAAATTATAAAGTTTATAAAGGCTGTTCTTCTTCATTATCTTACATGATCTCCAAGTTAACTGCAGAAAGTGGCAGTGCCTCTGGCTCCCCAGCTTCTGAAAATTGAGGACTAAGCAGCAGTGGTGGTGTCGGAAGGCCTGGAGGCCAGGCTCCTGTTTGGAAAAGGAGCTGAGAGTGAAATCTTCCTAAGAGTTCACCTTTTTTCCTTAGGGAAGGGTTCTTTTCTTGAGATTGGCAATAGGAGGGCTGCTTTCTCCCGGGTCAGCAGGTGCTGAGAGATGGTGGTGGCCAGAGAAGGGTAGTAGAGCTTCCTCCCCTGTGGGAGTCTCATCCTGTAGGTAGAAGAGGGCCTTTTGACTGCCTTTTCTTCCCAAACCCCATCCTTCATTTCCATTCAAAAACTGCATGAGCCTAGAGGCAGTTTTTGAGACTTAAGAAATCTAAAAACTGGCCGGGCGCAGTGGCTCATGCCTGTAATCCCAGCACTTTGGGAGGCAGGTGGATCACCTGAGGTCAGGATTTCGAGACCAGCCTGGCCAACATGATGAAACCCTGTCTCTGCTAAAAGATATAAAAATTAGCTGGGCATGGTGGTAGGCACCTGTAGTTCCAGCTACGCGGGAAGCTGAGGCAGGAGAATCGCTTGAACCCGGGAAAAGGAGGTTGCACTGAGCCAAGATTGAGCCATTGCAGTCCAGCCTGGGAGATAGAGCAAGACTGTCTCAAAAAAAAAAAAAAAAAAAAGTGGTTTGTTCATTCTGAAAGAAACAAAGTTTATACTTCAAAAGGAAAGAAAATGGCCACTTCGCTTCACATATGTTTCTTAAATCTCTTCCCTCTACTCTTCCTGTTTTCCAAGGGAAATACAGAATTAAGCGTAATGCAGATTTTTTACTATGAACAGCAACACAGTCCCCGATTGCTGGTGAGTTCCTCGTTTTCTTTGTTTTCGACTGATGAAGGACTGCTTGGACTCTGACTCTCCTCAAGATGTTAATTACATGTTTCAAAAGTCATGTGTTCTGCTAAAAATCACTTACGCATAGCCTTGGAAATAGAACTGGAGGCAGGGAGTTGCTTCGGGGAGCAGAATATTGTTTTGGAGGCCTTGGGAAATAAATCTCCAGTTAGTTCATTTACCACCAAGACGTATTTAGTCACTGTATATAAACAAAAGAAGTCACAGTGTGCTTGGACATTATTTGTCCCAGATGGAGTTTAAACTTGGCTCATTATACTGCACTGATGTCATGGTACATAAACTGGCTCTGAATCCAACGTGCATAGAATCGGCTGTGTGCTTGTATGTGCCGAGGGCGTGCGGGAGGAGGGGCGGGGCTGGCTGGAAAATCTTTGTCACATTTTTCCTTTGCTCTCTGTGGAGATTAGTGTCAGTCTTGAATTTGGACTTGGTGCAGAATGAGGGAAGAATTGGAATAATCTGTTCATTTGTACAAGTCAGTATGTGTATGTCCTCAAGGCTGCAGTTCCTCCAAGACCAAGAATCTAAGTGTGCCAGGCTTTTCAACAGTTGCTTAACAAAGCTCTAGTAACTCAGCTCTAGAAAAAAAAACATCTTAAAAGCATTACATTGTTAAAGAGCATTTTTAGTCTGTTTGCCTTGAAGTCTTAAATCTGGGCAATTTCTTTAAACTTTGTAGTGGTCTTAAGTATCCAGCTGTAAAATTCTGTTTTCCTGGATTGTATGGTGGACAGCGTCTCAAATTGGTTGCTTCAAGTATATAAAAAGGTGGCCGACTTTAATTCTTTTGTGTGCTTTGAGAGGGCAGCTTGTGGGTCAGAAAACTGAGCCAGAGAGGGTCCTTTCCTGGACTTCTGAGCACATAATAGGAAATTTCCACATACTGGGGTGTTACTTTATTACGTTTTATTGCTGGCTTTTGTTATGATAGTCTTAATTAGAAGCATTTCCCAGTAATTCAAACAGTTTTGTAGATGTAAAGGGCTTAGATTTCAGAACTTCTGTGAATGGATTCCTGTAGGAGTCCCTCTTGTTGCAAGGACGCAGGGAAGCTGAGCAGATGCTGGAATGTGAGTGCGATGGGAGGTGAACCTTTAAGGAGCACTCAGATGTTTACGTAACAGAAAATCTGCTCAGAGGTGAGAATTGGCTGGTTTTAGATTTTATTGAGAGCATGAAACATGGCAGATTTTGGTAAAAATTCTTTTCTTGAGACTGTGGTTTTACTTAATGGGGAGACTTGTCACTGGTGGGAATCTGAAGAACAAGAAGTTGAGGGTGGAAGGCTCTGTTTCAGGGAGGAGCCGTGTTTCCTAGAAAGAGCTTGTCTTGCCTTTGGGGATGTTCCATTGGCCCAGTTAACTGCCTCCTCTTATTTTAGCAGTTTTTTGGAATTCCCTCCATATTGCGCTGACAGGGTGAAACCCACACCTGTTAGAGGAGAGGAGTGAGGGGTTGGACTAGGTGAGCATGCATTTTGCTCAGACAGGGCTGGAATCCAGTCACTTTGTAGTTTTGTGACCTTGGACAAGTCGCTTGTCTTCTTCAAGCCTCAGTTTCCCCATTTGTAAAATCTAGTTAATATCTATCTGGCATATGACAGAGATTCAGTAAGTAGTAGCTGTTTCTTAATCATTATAGAAAAAAAATCTGGAAAAGGAGTTGATAAAGTAGCCTGCATCGTGGTGAACTAATTTCACAGGTGTGATATTGAGGATACAGGTTTTGAACCTTCTGTTCTTAGAAGAAAACAGTATTAAAACTTGTGGAGTGGTGGAATATTCTTGCTCCTTAGTTTGAACAGTAAGAGTCTTAAGCCCAGGAAAAACCTAAACATGTTTGCTCTCGATCCTATGAGTTGTGTTGAGCAAGGCGGAGCTTCACCTACAGTGTGTGCTCATGGCCCTTGGGTTCCCAGTGTTTGTTTAGGTCCCCTTGGGGGCTTCCTGGTAGTATATATTATTGTTCAGTCAGCTTGGGATTCATGCTTCAGGTAGGGCATGTGAACAAGATGAGGCAGTGGGGATACATTCACATCTTCCAGGATATTTCTAGTTTACCTGCTTATGTATTTTTTTCTTTTTTGAGACGGAGTCTCCCAGGCTGGAATGCAGTGACATGATCTCAGTTCACTGCAACCTCCCTTCTTTCTGGTTCAAGCGATTCTTTTTTCTGCTCTGTCACCCAGGCTGGAGTGCAGTGGCGTGATCTCAGCTCAATGCAACCTCTACCTCCTGGGTTCAAGCGATTCTTCTGCCTCAGCTGCCCAAGTAGCTGAGATTATGGGGTGCGACACCATGCCCAGCTAATTTTTGTACTTTTAGTAGAGATGGGTTTCACCATACTGGCCAGGCTGGTCTTGAACTCCTGACCATATGATCTACCCTCCCCGGCCTCCAGAGTGCTGGGATTACAGGCATACGTCCCAGCGCCTAGCCTCTTGCTTATGTTTTTAATCGGAAGACATTTTCCTTGGGTGTATTATTACCACAAAGATAAATATTGGTCATTCACAGCCCATCACTTCCCTTTTCCTGATTGGGAGAAAAGAGGGGGCTCAAAAAACAAATATTAATTACTTTTCAGTTTTGCCTGAGGCCAGCTGTGGTCTGCGACACACACACTAGGGTCTCAAAGGTGTGTGTGGATGGACAGTTTGGGCCTGGGGGTTGGGAGGAGCTTGTAGATGGGGAATCTTGTGGGGAGCGTGGCTGGGGAGTGGTCAGTGGGAGTGTATGTGACCAGAAAACAGTAGCATGAGAGATAGGCGGTAGTACTCTTCTCATGTAGTCAAAGGTCTCTTTTAAAGTTATTAGATATTCCTGGATAGAATCCTGAGTTGCGTGGAACTCTTCTGCAGCTTTTAGATTGTATCATTTTCCTCATTAAAGATACCTGTTGGATAAACAGGCCAGGGACCGTGGCTCACACCATAATTCCAGAACTTTGGGAGGTCGAGGCGGGCAGATCACGAGGTCAAGAGATTGAGACCATCCTGGCCAACATGGTGAAACCTTGTCTCTACTAAAAATACAAAAATTAGCTGGGTATGGTGGCACATACATGTAGTCCCAGTTACTTGGGAGGCTGAGGCAGGAGAATTGCTTGAACCCAGGAGGTGGAGGTTGCAGTGAGCTGAGATTGCACCACTACACTCCAACCTGGGTGACAGAGCAAGACTCCGTTTAAAAAAAAAAAAGATACTTGTTGGATAATCATAAATGTTGGCTCCAAGGGAGAAATGTTCATTTATACATGAAAATAAGCTTCACAAAGTGTGGCCAGTGGAAAAAACTCTAGGAGTGAAATGGGATCTCCTCTCTGATATGGTTTATATCTTGATTGTCTGAGGACTGGATTTAATGCTTCAAAATACTGCAAGTGTAATGTTTCATCTTTGATCAGTTGGTACTATTCTCTCAGGAGAAGCTTGTTTTTGGGGGGGAGAGAGTCTTGCTCTGTTTCCCAGGCTGGAGAGCAGTTGGCACTGGGCACCGTCACGGTTCACTACAGCCTCGACCCCCTGGGCTCAAGCGATCCTCCTGCCTCAACCTCCTGAGTTGCTAGAACTACAGGAACCCAGTACCACACCTGGCTAATTTTAAAAATTATTTTTGTAGATATGGAGTCTTACTATGTGCCTGGGCTGGTCTGGAACTTCTGGTCTCAAGTGATTCTCCCCATCTCAGCCTCCCAAAGCACTGGAATTACAGGCATGAGCCGCTGTGCCTGGGCAGAAGCTTTTTTGATGGACTGATACATTACCCTGATTGCTCAGTTGAATGACTGTTGATTTTTTGTTTGAGGCATAAATTAGACTTTGCTTCCAGGAATAGTCTTAGATACTATTGATACCTGGTTAAACAGCCACCCAAAATTTAAACTGCAAAAGTAGCCTTTCTTTTCCTCTTACAGTGAGTAAAAAACAGAGTTAGCTTTAGATTTATACCTACAAGGAAAGATACACCTTATTTCAGTTCCCCTGTTAGGTAAAGAATGCCCATGATGCTGTGTTTGCTCAGTTGTATTAACTGTAACTCTTGTTTTATTGTTGCAAGTGGACTTTGCAACAGTGGCCACTTATTTTTCATTAAGCCTTGATGAACTGCCTTCTGTGTATTTCCAGCTTCTTGGTTCATGTAGCACTAAGGGTTTTGAAACAGGTCTGATGAAGCAATAGTAGCTTAGAGGATGCTCCCATGATTTTGATTAGCATGGTTCTTCTTAACATCTCTGGAGAAAAAAATATCAGTAGTTAAAATCGTTGTCTTTTTTTTCTCCTCTGAAGACTCTGTGCTACATGAATCAGTTTAATGCTGACTCTGGAAAAGAAGGAAATGCTTAGTGAGTAGACAGAGATGATGATGTTTGGACAGTGGTGTTCTCTTTCACATTTTATATTAAAGATGACTTGTAGCAGTTATTATGTTGCTGCTTTGTGGCTGGGGAGAGGGAGGGAGGGAGGGAGAGACATTGCCTAAGGAGCTGGCCAGGTTGTGACTCATGATGCTCAGGGCTGTGTGATGCAAGGCCTTCTGCCCCAGCCCATTCATGTCTGATGTCAGGACTGGTCATTGGGTTGGTGTGTGTCAAACTCATTTTTATCTCTGCTTTATTGACAGTGGAAGGTGGTCAGCCTCCCTTGGTATAATAATGCTTTCTTTAAAAATACCTCAGTGCCAAGATGAATACGGGTTGTTTAAATAATGACTCCTGCTCTTCTAAGAAAAATTGTTTTTTGGGACACAGGAGATTTGTCTGGTTTCTGAGGTAACTCAGTAGATTATAATCTGGTTGCTATGGCTACTCAGCAGCAGTGAAAATTACATGAACTAAACATTTGGAGGCAGGTATTTTCGTAGGATGCTTAAAAGCCGTTTACCTATCATCTTTCTCCCTGAAAAAAAGGGATGGGGGTTGGGAATTGAACTCAGTAAGCAGAGTGGGAGGCGAAAGTGGACCTTAGAGGCTGGATGCCTCTGGGTCATTCTTTGAAGTGTGGCCTGGTGCAGTGACCGCTGAGAAACTGTTACAGACACTTTTTGTGTAATATGATAAGCAGGTAATGTGACAATCTATACATGTCCCAATTCAGAAATCCTTTTTCTTGCCTGGGACTTTCTGTAATACTGGTGAATTGTATTTTCAGAACTGGTATTTAGGACACATTGTCTGACAATTATGAGCGTGGTAGAAGAGAGTATATGACTTTGGGATGGTCAAAGAAAATCTAGGACATAGAGTGTTGGCATCCATTGGTTCCCCCCCCCCCCACCTAATTAATTCCATGGGCATATATTACAGTCCTATCCCTAGAGCTTTAAATACAAAGCAAGTGGTTTCTGCTTTATTACAGTGATGCTAGAATTGGTTTAAGGACCTTTCAAAAGACATGGATAATTGTCTATATTGAAGTGTTGTCTTCTTCCATTGTAGCTTTTATATTGTGTATTTATGGAAAAATAAATGATTTTCATATTAAAGAAATGACTTTAAAAGCTCCTTTCAAGAAAACAACAGAAGTATTTTTATCATTCTAGAGATCTTGAAGGAGTTTCCTTTTGAGTTTTTGAAACAGTATAGTGTGCTTACATTGGTGATAATTTAAATCCTGAAAACTCAAAGATTATTGACAGTTATTATGCAGCAAAAATAAACTGCCTTGAAATAACTGTTAGAATTCAAGATAAAGAGAAGCACCAAGGATAAAGCTTAGGCTGATTTTCCCTGAATGATCCTGTTTTTTCCAGTTAATGTATTTTCTGTTTAAAAATGTTTGGTATTCCAGCAGTATCATCTGGGTGAATTATTAGAAGAGAAAAAAATACATGGATATTAAAGATTGAGTTTTAAAATATGAAATGGCTTTGATCTCAATAGTTTTACCAAACAGACAAATTATAGTGTATACAGTAAATAAAGTTGACTTTTAAATTGCATCTTATGAAAGCTTAATTTCTAAGCTAATTATTTGCAATCGTTTTTTTTTTCTTTTAATGTTTCATGACTTTCATTCATTCAGTGAAAGTAGTTATTGAGTACATAACTTATTCTATGCCAGCCTTGGGGCTAGATACTTGGATGTTATTCTTATTGTGCTTAGATTAAGGCAGACAGTAAAATAATTGCTTAGTTAATTAATTGCAGTTGTAAATTCTAGGAAGAAGTACTAGAGCAGAGTGGCTAATTTTTGTATTTTTAGTAGAGTTGGGGTTTTGCCATGTTTGCCAGGCTGGTCTTGAACTCCTGACCTTAAGAGATCCACCTGCCTTGGCCTCCCAAAGTGCTAGGATTACAGGCATGAGCTACCGTGTGAGGCCTACCTAATTATAGTTTCTAAAGTTTGGATTATGTCCTTTTAACTTGTATTTATATATCAAGTAGTGATTTTTTTTCTTTGGATTAGAACTATTAATAAAACTGTGAATCTGTTGACAGAATGTAGTTTGCTATTACCACTCACGGTCTAGTCTTGGAAGTTGTCTGCTAATATTTAATATTTATGTTCATATAAGTAAAACATTGACTTTAAACATTTGAGTATTTGGTGGGGCCTATTTATAATATTCATTTATTTAATACTGTCCATTATCGTTTTAAGATCCTATACACAGAGACTTTTTTTTACAACAATTTTTCTTGCAACTTTTTTTTTTGTTGTCACACAATAGAATCATGTAATCCAGATCAGCAGTAGACACTTGGGAACAGTATGCAATACTGTCGGGTCAAAACCTCATTGCTAGATGCAGCTTGCCTCTCTAAGTATGCTTTCTGGTCTTCTTTCTTCTTTAAATGTAGTTTCCAAATTTGTGACAGAGAAAAGGGAATTGTGCTTTTCAAAGTTAAGTTTTCTTCCAATGGAGTTTTTAAGGTTGTATAGCATCATAAGCAATACAGGAGAATTCACTTAGCTAAATTCGAATGCATGTACCCCTCCAACCCCCATGCCCCAAATTAAACCAGGTTTAAGACTTAAGTCTAAGTTTTGTGTTTATAAAAGATTTTGTGCCGTATACTTCCTGTCTTGCATATAAATGGAGGTAATAACACTTGAAGGCAAATCCCAGGTGTTCCAGTATTAAACTGAAATGAATGTCTTGTTTTGGCAGGTTATTCTCGTTCAAGTTAATCCAGGTGAGACTTTTACAATAAGAGCGGAGGATGGAACACTTCAGTGCATTCAAGGTAAGGACATTTTTGGTGCATATTCTAATCAAAGATCTTTTTCTTTATTTGAAGGAAGTAATGTTTTCCTATGTATGTCTACATATAATTTTCTAGAGTAAAGTATATCTTGGATACTCATTTTCTTTTTTTTTGGTCAAAAGGTCTCAAATATGTATTATGATGTTATTTAAAGGATATTTTCAGTGGTAAAATCTGTATTGGGTATCTGTTGGTTTGTTATCGCTAAGTAACAAATTACTCCAAAATTTGGTGGCTTATAACAACATTTATTATCTCACAGGGTACTATTGTAGGAAGTTTCCTACAGTTACTTGTTAAGTGGGCCCCTTCATGGAGAAGCCTAGGAGGATTATGTTATGGCAGCTGGCTTCAGAGCCAGTAACTAGAGGACAAGAGGTAGCTAGTAGGTCCAGCCCAGACTCAACAGAAGAAATTATGAAAGGGTGTGAATACCAAGAGGCAGGTCTTTGTGGGGCATCTCGGGGTCTGCCCAGCACAGTCTTCTACTCTTTGGAGCCTGATGATTCGTGTTCCCCCAAAAGCAAAATGTCCCCTCCCAAGATCTCCAAAAGTCTTATCCCATTACAGGATTAGCTCAGAGTTGAGAATCTTGTCATCTAAAGTTCCAGGTGTAGGAAAGGCTTCTTGGGTGTAGTTCTTTTAGTAGAGCTCCTAGGACACTTGTAGTTTGTATACTAATGCCTCTTCTCTCTAGTTCACTTGGAAAGAAATGACTTAGGTATTTCCATCCATTGTGTAGGAAGATCAACCTAGACCTGATCTTATGATAGCTCTTTTTGGCAGTGATCGGGATTATGAGGTAAATGGTAAATTGGCATGCAGTTGAGATCAATATTAGGTTATTAATTGAACTCAAAGCTGATTAGAGGCTTTATTATTAATACCTGAACTTGCTTACCAATATATCAACAAACCAGGTGCAATGCCCTTTAGTTTCAGTTTCCCATGATGAGCTGCATAGAAACTTTTTTTTTTTTTGCCTTGCATCATAGTAGAGCATGTTGGTTTTTTGGGTTCCTACAAGAACAAAAACTTAGAAAATCTTTCTTGAGAAATGAGCATATTTTTAAAGATTGAAGGCTAATGAGTTTTAATCTAAGTTAATATGAAATGGTTTAATCATTTTTATGAATGGATATCTACTCATTGGATTTCTCTGTTGTGTCCTTGGAATTGTACCACATTTAAAATCAAAACCTAGTCTTAGTTGATGAACAATATGGGGAAGGAAGAGAAATATTTTAAAATCGTATGGAATGTAGAGTCTTTCACTTATTTGTAGTACTATAACAAACGGATATTGTGAACAATTGAAACCTCAGAATCCTACAACTCTGTATCTTTAAAAAAAAAAATCACGGTAGAAAAACTAGATGGAAGTCACCTACATGGAATGAAGCTGAGGTTGTCAGTTCAGTAAGAAAGCTATTAAGCCTCTGGTTATGGCAACATTGGAGCTACAACTGAGTATGTTTCATAGGATCTATAAAAGCAAATCACTTAGTGGATGAACATACATAAAATCTACTTTTTCATTCCACCTGACTTTTTGGTGTCTAAGGAGATTGTGTGTGTGTGTGTGTGTGTGTGTGTGTGTGTGTATTTATAGATGTATGTAATTTCACTGAGTTGGCCTCTCCCCTATATTTTTCTTTTTTTAATCCATGTTATAACTGGTGGACTTTGCAGGAAATGTTGCAAGTATATTGCTGTCTTCACAATGGGAGCCTTGTATTTATTCATGATGATACCTGGAGATAAGTGACAGAACACTCCTTCCAGGGATTTCAAAAATGCCTTTGACTAAAACAGAATTGTGGAGCCATTTATCTTTGGCTCCCTCCAGGCTTCCGATTCTGTGTTTTCTTTTGAGGTCTCAGATACTACAGTTATCTTCATTTTGGGGAGTGGTGGCACCTGGCCCAATTAACTGAAATGGCACAGGACAGAATGAGGAGAAGGACATGGAACCAAGTGCTTTGCTAGCATTTCGGAAGCACTGGGGCAATAGGATGAACTGCAGAAACTGGATGGAAAGTCAGCCCAGTAGGCTGAACCCCAAGTTCAGACTCCATTGACTGCCACTAATGTATAAAAAGGCAGTCACTCAGGGAAAAAATAAGAAAGCCTTTATATGAGTTCCAGTATGATTTAGTGAATGCTTCACTCCAGGCGGGTAGACAATAGCAGCATACAGTGTGGCAGTGGGCAGTATATTTACAAATTCCAACACAAGTTGCTATGTCCTCCTCACACTCCCAGTGATTAATGTCATCTGCACCATTGCTAACATTTATTCAGCTCAGGCTGTGCTATGCATTCTTTCCTTCAGTGAGTGTGTAGTTACACCTAAGGAAGCTGAGGCCTGTAGAGAAGTCACATAGCTAGAAAGAGGCAGAGTCGAGTTTACCTCCTTAGTATGTCTGATGCCGGACCCTGAGTTCTGGTTCTGTGGCTTTATGTCAGGGAGGACTCCATTCTGTGGACAAGAGCTAGGTGAAGTTCCTGTTCCTGGAGTAATGGGATTCTGAGCTGGATGCCAGGATGAGTACTTAGATACTGAGAATGAGACAGATGGTCTGCAGAACAAAAGTGGTTGGTGGAGACTGAGCTTGGGAATAACGTAGGGATGAGCGGCTGGGTGCGGTGGTTTATGCCTGTATCCAGCACTTTGGGAGATTGAGGCAGGCAGATTGTGAGGTCAGGAGTTTGAGGCCAGCCTGGCCAACACAGTGAAACCCCGTCTCTACTAAAAAATACAAAAAATTATTCGGGTGTGGTGGCACACATACGTGTAATCCCAGCTACTTGAGAGGCTGAGGCAGGAGAATCGCTTGAACCCGGGAGGCGGAGGTTGCAGTGAGCCAAGATTGTGCCACAGCATTCCAGCCCGAGCGACGGTGCGAGACTCCGTCTCAAAAGAAAAAGAAAAAAATGGCTAGGGACAAGCACTTTGTTAACAAAGTAAGATGTACTTTTGAGGGTTGACTGGCAGGCAGTGTGATGCAAGGAGTACTGGTTTAGAACTCATTAAATTATTTCTGCCCCAAATCAGGTTTGGGTTGTGAGTTGGAGTGTCTCAGCTTCCAGGTGGGGCTTCCAGCTCCAACTGTCCTTGGCTGGGGTAGGGGATGGGGGCTCCAGCTCCAGGATAGTGAGAGAGGATTGGTAGATACAATGAGAGGCAGTTCTTTGCCATTTAGAAACCTATTAGGAAGGAATCTGAAAATGGTCACATTGTATATTTGTATACAAAGATATATTTGTATTTTGTTAGGGATTTAAGAGATCAAAACTCTACTTCGGTTCTTTCTCACTGGCCAACAGGTGGGAGGTGTTTTTTTAAATTGAGGGTAAGGCATGGGTGGTGATGGCCTTCCTGGAAATTTTGAAGTCATACTCATTGCTTGTGCCATGGTGGAAACTGTCAGCCTAATAACTTTGCTGCTTGAACACTAGCCAGCAGATTAGGGACTGCTTTGCGGGGATTTCAGGTAGGGAGTGAGAGTTGGTGCTGGACCGCCTGGAAGCTTTGAAATCACATTGTATGAAGTCAGTCCTCTTTGCTTATAATTGACTTTATTAGTCTAATAATTTTATCTATAGGACATTTTTGATACTGCTGGAAAGACCTCAGAAGCTCATTGTGATGTCATTGAAAGGCAGCTTGGAAGTGAAAGCAAATTAATATAGAAGAATATGGGCTGGGTGTGGTAACTCACGCCTATAATCCCACTACTTTGGGAGGAAAAGGCAGAAGGATTGCTTGAGGCCAGGAGTTAAAGACCAGCCAGGCAATAGAGTGAGACCCATCTCTACCAAAAAAAAAAAAAAAATTAGTCAGATGTGGTGGCGCTTGCCTGCAGTTCCGGCTACTCAGAAGGCTGAGGTGCGAGGATCGCTTGAGCCGAGGAGTTTGAGTTTGCAGTGAGCTGTGGTTGCACCACTGCACTCTATCCTGAGACTCTGTCTATTAAAAAAAAGAAAGAATATGGTTACTCTTGGAAAAAAAGCAAAATTTTGTTTTTATGAGAATGTCCTTGGTGATAATGAAGGAAGAAAACACAGGAAGCGTACAATATGCTGTGAATGCAGATTCATTTCTAATGGAATATTTCTCAATATTTTCCATGAAACATGAATCATAGGTCTTGAAGGGGCCACAAAAGGTCATAATTTATTCTCACTTGGGGGCAGCCCACACCTATGGCATCCTAGACAGAAGATTTATTTTCTCTCCACCAGATCAAAGTGTATAAAGAGCTAATTGTTAGGGGAAAAAAAGAATCTTAGCAATCAATATGAATTTTGCCATTGCTTCAATTCAGGAATTAATAGAGGGCACACTCGGGTCTCTCCCATTATTTTCTTATCTGTGTCTGGGCTGAGGGGCTGGCAATGCAGCCTTCCTTCCTGTTCACACATGCCATCCTTTTATCTGCTCTCCGTAAAATCCTCCAGCCAAAACAAACATCATGCTTCCTTTAAGGCTTTAGGCCTGTCTCTTCTAAGAATCCTCCCAGACCAACTGTCTGACTTTTCCCTGAATTCTGGAGGAGCAGATAGAGGTAGCTGCCATGGAGTAGGTGTAACACTACACAGTCTGGTCATATGCCCAAACCTTTCCTTAGCTCTTGAATTCGATGGGAATTCAATAGTGACAGGAAGCAGTGCTACCTTCACCCTGCTCCCCAGGCACGCAGCTTGAGTATAGTCACTGACTGGATTCCTGACTGGCTCTGGTATTAACGTTCAAGCGTGATGATTTTTCTTTTAAATTTTATGCTTCCGATGGCAGTTTAAAGATGTTTAGTTATGTGCTTTTAGCAGTCCCTAAATATCAATAGGACTTTCAAATATCAGATTGCATTGATAATTGAAATTAATACATTTCCTTTAGAGAAACGTGTAAATTCCAAAGAACTTTAATAATGGCCCTACATCGGTACTGTAATGTTTATTTAAGACTGTGATATATAAATTGTGAGGCTAAAGAAAATAGGTGAGTGTGATCATGATTTATAAAAAACCAATTAAAGTAAAATGCTTAGGAAGTACCATTATTTCAGTTAACAGTAATATTTAAAGATACTTAATTGCTAATGGTTTTTGTCCAAAATAATTTAGGAATCTTTTGCCGTAGCAGTTAATCTGCTAACTTGGGTTAAGTGAGTAGAGACCTCGAAATGACTAAATGCCAACAGAAGGCATGGTCAGAGGAACTCTAAGAGGGCACTAGTATGAGAAGGCTGTCGCTTTGAAGCTATTCGAATGTGAAACTTTTTCCGCTCTTGCTTGTTCTCCGTAGCCTTCTTCAGCTCTGTGTCTAATTCCCCCCTGCCCCAGTGAGTGTGGGAACGGTATCACTGATGAACACCACGCTCTGCTCGGTGGCTCTGTGAATGGCACCATTGAGAGTTGTTCGCCATTTCTGAATTTCCTCATTTGTCTCCTATTCCCGCCTCTCCATGTATGATTCAGCATCCAGAATGTCACAGTGACCTAAATGTTACTTTTTTTCCTTATGTGATACTTTACGTGCGTTTACTAGACTTGTTTGGCACGTTAGAACACTGACCTGTCATCCTTTCTAAGAACTTTATGACAGGTCCTAGGGCATTTGGGTTGTCTCTTGCCTTGTTTAGTGTGAAATGACAAGAATGGTGTCAAACTTGGGTTTGCAAACTGAGGTCGACTAAAACTTCAAAAGCACAGCATCTATCTGGTCTTCCCCTTTAACACATACTTTGCATATAAATGAGAAATTCCTGTTTTATTAGCTTAAAACCCAGGCAGAGGACCTGTTGCAAATGAAGTCTGTTTTTAAAGATTGCCCTGTCTTGGCTTAAATGTGCAAACAGTTCTTTGATAAAAGATATTTGGGTGGTTTGAAAGTAAAATTATTGTAACATGACTGCATTAAATTCTAAATCTTTGCCAGCTTTTATTATATTGGATGAATTGTTATTTGACTATTTGTAGAATGTCTGTATCGTAAATGGAAATGTTTCTTCCTATTGCAAGATTAGGATTTTCGGATCTTGTTTTCTACCCGAGAAACTGCCTTGAAAACTCCCTTTTTTTCCCTTTTTGAGACAGGGTCTTGCTCTGTCAGCCAGGCTGGAGTGCAGTGTCACGATCAGATAGATCATAGCTCATTGCAGTCTCGACCTCCTGAGCTCAAGTGATCCTACCACCTTGGGCTCCAAAATTGCTGGGATTACAGGCATGAGCCATTGTGCCTGGCTGAAACCCATTTCTTTAGTATTTGGGGGATTTGTGAGGGATTGCTAACAAACTGAATGGTAATTGTGAACACTTGGGCCTCACTTGGAAAATCTTCTAGAATTGAAAATAGCATGTCATTTGTCAAGGCTAGCCCTAGTGTCATGCCCATCTTTCTGATTGATCCAAAGCTGCATATGGGGAGAGTTAATCCTCCAGGGAGTCTCTAAGCCAAGAGAGTCTGAATTTCTAGGAAAATCTGAATTACTCTGCCGACTTGCCAGCTCACCTTATGATTCTTAAATGTTAGCTTCAAGACAAACCAGCCTTTTACCTGTGTGTGTCTATCCTACAAATATACATTTACATGTGTATGTACATATATTTGCTTTATTAGAAGATTTTTTCCATTTTCCATGATTGGATTTACATGAAATTTGGAGAAAGATTGAAGAAAAATTACTTTGAGCTTTGTGGAGTACTGTTGATCTGTGAAGTGTTTGGGGGGCTTTATTTTGTACATGATGATTTAGCAATTCCTCCCAACGTGGACTAATGCACAAATAGACATTCCATATGCTGACCTGATAAACTCTTTTACAGACAGCAGCTTGCTGCTGAGTAACTGGAAGTTTACCAGCAGGTGGTTTCCACCAGGGCCGGAAAATACTGACGGCCTAGAGCAGAAAGTCCAGGTCATGGAAGGAATGAGAGCAAAGGCTGTGATTGTACGTGCAACTGTCATCTTGCTGGGATTGTGTAATGTCATGAGGCTGGGTTACATCAATAGCAAACTACGTTGCTTCCCTACGAGGTTTGAAGTCCCTCTCTGTGGAGATACTCAGGGTATCTGCTGCTTCCTGCCTTTCTCCTCCTTCCCATCTCAGCTATCTTGATGTTTATATTTATTCTTGTATTTACATAAGAGTGGAATTTTGAACCATTAGATAAAACTGTCACCCAATGTTATATCATCAAATGAAAGATGAATTGGTGTTCTCAGATCCACAACTCTGTAGTGTGGATCCCTGGTCATTGGTAGCTAATGCTTAACCTGTTAGCCCCACTTTCCTCGCTCAATGATACGGCCTATCTGATAAGGATACTCCGTTGTACGTGTCATTATCATCATCATCGTTATCCAGTTGTATACACAGCCTTGCTGATTTTGTTCCTGCTAAATAGATGGCGTGACTAATTGCGGGCAATGACTTCATTTTCCTACTAGTAGAAATCCGTTGAAATTCTAGTCTACCTTTCATTGCTTATTTATGGTAGACTTGCTTTCATAGGGTTGCTGGTGATGGTACCAGTTCAAACATTTTAGATGAAGGTTTATAAGAACGTGTATACTGTTCAGATACAGGGTTATGGCCAAAACAATGGGTCCAGTGTTGCATGAATTTAAAGTAAATTTTGTTGTAGTTTTAGTTGTTGGTTTTCTAGTTCACTCAGACCATGTCTGAGCAGCTGTATTCAGAGAAGGCTATATCCACTTATTTTATCCAGTGTGCTTCCCAGTCTTTAGGCCTTGCCTTTTACATTTTCATTAAATTGCATACTTCCGGCTGGGCTCAGTGGCTCACTCCTGTAATCCCAACACTTTGGGAGGTCAACTGGGGTGGATCGCTGGAGGTCAGGAGTTCTACACCAGCCTGGCCAACTTGGCAACACCCCATCTCTACTAAAAATACAAAAATTAGCCGGGCATGGTGGTATGTACCTATAATCCCAGCTACTTGGTAGGCTGAGGCAGGAGAATCACTTGAACCTGGGAGGTGGAGGTTGCAGTGAGCAGAGATTGCCCACCCCACTGCAGCCTGGGTGACAGAGTGAGACTTCATCTCAAAAAGAAAAATGGTTTCCATACTTCTTAAAATTTTTATTTAGTGTAACCTGTTTCTTAGTACCAAGGAGCAGTAAGGGCTATGTATTGGGAAGATCATTAAAGGTTTTGGAGTGAGACTACCTGGCCTAGATATCCCCTGCACATTAGTTGTATATTATAAAATTAGTTCCTTAACTTCTCTCTACCTCAGTTTCCTCATCTGTAGAGCTGAATTAGTAATTTTTGTCTTGAAGGATTGCTGTAATTAAATGATTTACTGTGTAGAGAGTATGAAGCGTAGTTTCTGAGTCATAGTAACGGCCTAATACATAGGGGTGATTACTAAGCTTTAGGTCTTTATTATGGGTGGGCATTGAACTCCCTGCATTTTTTTGTCCCTGATTATTTTAAAGCATTTCAGAAAGCCTATGTGAACTGGAGTATGAGGATGTTTTAGATGCCTTCATGTTTAAATTCTAACACTTCAGAATAACACGTTTAAATGGCAGTTTAGCTTCTGAACCCTTCCGCCCTTTAGGCTTGCTAAACAATGATTAAAATGCCATCTCTGAAGGTACCACTGCTTAGAGTTCTTTACATGGCACAGATCTTTGCATTCAGAAGAGCGAGCAGTATCATATTACCTCAGTGGTCAGCCACAGGTTATTTTACAGCTTGTAGTCTTTCAGTTCCTGCTTTATTCTTTCTGTATTTTTGACTCTTGTTCTTACACTTCCAACCTGAAATAGACAAGTTTCATGTTACAAGTGTCTTTAAGGAAGACTGGATTAAATTCTTCAAGGGCAAGGGTCAAAGCTTAGTCATCTTTGGGTGTCAGAGCCTGTCCTGCACGTAGGAGACATTCAGAATGAAGGAAAGTCATTTCCCGATCCTTGTCTTTGTCTGTCTGGGCTGCTGTAACAAAATAACCAGAGACTGGGTGGCTTATTAACAACAGAAATGTATTTCCCACAGTTCTAGAGGCTGGGAAGTCCAAAATCAAGATACTGGCTTACTTGCTGTCTGAGGAAGGCCTGTTTCCTGGTTCACAGTTGGCAGTTCCTCTCTGTGTCTTCACATGTTTGAAAGGTCTGGGGTCTTTTTGAGTCTCTTTTATAAGGTCACTAATTCCATTCATGAGGGATTAGTGTCCCTCATGACCCAGTCACCCCTTCTAATACCACCCCTTCTAATACCATCACCTTTGGGGTTAGAATTTCAATGTATGAATTTGCGGTGGGGTGGGGGATGAAAACATTCAGGCAGTGATAGCACTGTTGAAGACACAAGATGGAAAAATTCTCTTAGTTAATTTAGAGAAGTTACCGATTTTTGTTATTCTGATTAGGTAGTTAAATTTGGTGATTTTCACTCTTAGTTCCTCAAGTTAAGATACAGGCATGTGTGTGTTTCCAAAAACAGTAATTCTGAAGTCCAATATATGGATTAGCTTCTCTTACCTGTAAAAATATATGAGGGAATCATTATATTCATGCTTTTAATGACTTTCTTTTTGGGGGAGAATAGCATAGAATACCTTAGAAAATATTTTTAAGGCAATTTAATCCTTAAAGACACACCAAGTTTTTGCCAAACTTTGTATTTATTTTTGTATTATTAACAAATAATTGGCTGGGTGTGGTGGCTCATGCCTATAACTCCAGCACTTTGGGAGGCAGAGGCGGGTGAATCACAAGGTCAGGAGTTCGAGACCACCCTGGCCAATATGGTGAAACCCTGTCTCTACTAAAAATACAAAAATTAGCCATGTGTGTTAGCAGGCGCCTGTAATCCCAGCTACTCAGGAGGCGGAGGCAGGAGAATCACTTGAACCCAGGAGGTAGAGGTTACAGTGAGCCAAGATCATGCAACTGCACTCCAGCCTGGGTGACAGAGTGAGACTCCGTCTCCAAAGAAAACCCAAAAAACATAAATAATTTACGTTACTCATTAATTTTATTAAAATTTTATGTTTTCTTGCTGTTGGAAATTCTAGTGTTTATATGAGGTAGTAAATTCTCGGTAAACTCTGTGTCAGACCTGGGAAAAAACCACACTTTAAATAGTAAATGAGGGCCGGGTATAGTGGCTCACGCCTCTAATCCCAGCACTTTGGGAGGCCAAGGAGTGCAGATCATGAGGTCAAGAGATCGAGACCATCCTGGCCAACAAGGTGAAACCCCATCTCAACTAAAAGTACAAAAATTAGCTGGGTGTGGTGGTGCATACCTGTAAGTCCCAGCTATTCAGGAGACTGGGGCAGGAGAATTGGGAGGCGGAGGTTGCAGTGAGCTGAGATCGTGCCCTACTGTATTCCAGCCTGATGACAGAGTGAGGCTCCATCCGTCCATCAATCAGTAAAGTAAATGCATCTGATTTGTGCTTGTCAGCTTTTGCATTGCTATAAAGAAATACCTGAGACTATGTAGTTTATAAAGAAAAGAGGTTTAATTGTCTCATGGTTCTGCAGGATATGGCAGTGGTGGCTCATGCCTGTAATTTCAGCACTTTGGGAGGCAGATGCAGGTGAATCATAAGATCAGGAGTTTGAGTCCACCCTGGCCAATATGGTGAAACCTTGTCTCTACTAAAATTAGCCAGGTGTCGTAGCAGGTGCCTGTAATCCTAGCTACTCAGGAGGCAGAGGCAGGAGAATCGCTTGAACCTGGGAGGCGGAGGTTATAGTGAGCCAAGAAGGAAGCATGGTGCTGGGATCTACATCTGGTGAGGGTCTCAGGGAACTAACAATCATGACAGAAGGCGAAAGGGAGCCAGCGTGTCACATGGTGAGAACAGGAGTAAGAGAGAGAAGTGGGGAGGTCTCAGACTCTTAAACAACCAGATCTCCTCTGAACTGAGTGGGAACTCACTCATCGCCATGGAGATGGTGCTCAGCCGTTCCTGAGGGATCCATCCTCACAACCCTGTCACCTCGCAGCAGGCCTCACCTCCAGCACTGGGAATGACATCTCAGTGTGAGATTTGGAGGGGACAGACATCCAAGTCGTATCATTTACTGAGTTAAATGAAGGTGGCATAGTAGTTTTTCTCTATGAGCAGTTTGATTGAAAGGGCAGGCAGGCATGGAGCCTGAAGGGAGCACAGTTGTGGTGGGTGTGAAGGAGAAACAGATATTATAGATATTTGGGAGACAGTCATGACTTGTGACCAATGAGAACACACCGGAAGAATGTTTTCCTAAGATAGATGAACTACAGTGTCTTAGAAACATATTTGCTTGTAAATAATTGAGAGCACTAAACATTTTTTACTCTCTATCTCTTAATTGGACAAGCATTAAGAGTAACAAAAATGGCTTTAAAAGGCAAAGATTTTTTTTTTAAGTGGGTATTTTTTCCTTTTCTTCAACTTGGGTATTTCCTCTCTGAAGAGTTTTCAGGGTTTTGAAAGGTAGTTTGCACACTAGTTGTGAGGGAAGACCACCGAGTAAATAGGGAATATGCTTTACTGCTTCTCTGTTGGGCCCAATCTAAATATGGAGAAAACTGGCTCCAGGATTGCCCACAGAGTGGGGTTTCCTTTATGATCCTTGGTTTTGCGTTCTTTGCGTTTGCTCCACATTTCTTGTGTAGTTGGATAGGCCCTCCTCTCCACGCCACCTTTTTTTTTTTTTTCTATTTGGAGAGAAAAGGTTATTTTCTCCCCAAGTATTCAAGTCTTTTTGTGCCGGAATTAAAGTAGACACACTTCACAATTTAAATATAACGCCTTTCTGAATGCTTTCTGTATTGCACTGTGCAGCCAGTTTGAAACACACGTTTTTGTGATCTTTCGGCTATAGGAGTGTCCACGTCTTCAGCTTATTTACAAAGTTCCCAGGTATGTATTAGCAGATTATTACTTCTGTTCCGAACTGGTAAGAATAGGAGGCCTAGCATCAAGGGAAAAGTCTTTGGGACTAAAAACAAAAAGTGGAAACTGAAATCAAAATATAAGCCCTTTTCTCGCTCTGTCTTCTAGTGAAAATGTTATTCTCTGTTAGAGAAATGAAGAGATGAAATTTGTTTCCCATTCCGTTCTGCAGTTCTCATTAAAGTGGGTACACACTTACGCTATCGCGTGTGAATGTCAAACTGTTTGTTCCTGAAGTGCCGAGCCTTAGATCATTTCAGTGTGTCTTAAGCTTAGATCCAGCAATGTCAGCTTTTGCCTGCGGCGCTAATGGTACCTTGTGGGCAAAACACGTATAGATGATCCAGATTTATGATGGTTTAAGATTTTTCAGCTTTACGATGGTTTCATTGGGATAAAGAGCATCTGTACTTAGGCATGCTAGAACTGAACTTGCATTCTGTTGAGGAAGAGTAATCTTTGCAGGTAGTATAACTAAATATTTAAGTTGTCTTTGAGTGTAAGCTTGAAAGAGGTTTTTTTTTTTTTTTTTTTGAGATGAAGTTTTGTTCTTGTTGCCCAGGCTGGAGTACAATGGCGCGATCTCGGCTCACCGCAACCTCCACCTCCTGGGTTCAATTGATTCTTCTGTCTCAGCCTCCCAAGTAGCTGGGAGTACAGGCATGTACCACCACGCCTGACTAATTTTTGTATTTTTAGTAGAGACAGCGTTTCTCCATGTTGGTCAGGCTGGTCTTGAACTCCTGACCTCAGATGATCTGCCTGTCTTGGCTTCCCAAAGTGCTGGGATTACAGGTGTGAGCCACTGTGCCTGGCCAAAATAGTTCTTTAAAAAGGTTAATAAAATATAGCAAAAACAGGGCACTGTCATCCCATGAATTAGAAATCAAAATCTAGCATTAAATTGGTTAATTTAGTTAATAGTCAAGACAGTTCTTACTCTGAGTCAGGTGCTCACCTGTTGAGTGACGTAGTTCTTGTGTCACATACTTGAGGAAAGGAACATGTCTGACATCTCAGAAATTTAAAACTGTGTGTATTAACAGTGGTTTGTATCCCTTTGCACATCAGAATTACCTGGGAACTTACAAAGAAATGTTTAAAAGTTGGTATCTCGGCTAGTTGTAGGGAATTGTATCATATGAACCCAGGGGAATGGTCAGATTATAGGGGATAGGGACTGGGTATGAGTGGTTTTTAAAAGCTCCCAGGCAATTTGAATATGTAGTGAGGTTTGAGAAGCTCTGGTTAACCTATCCCTCAGACAGCTCAAGAAATTCTCATGTTTCCCACTTAGGTTAGAGCGCACATGCTCCGTATCTGTGGCTGTGCACTGCAGCGAGTGCGCTGTAACGTAAGTGGTTCATCTTCTTTAGCAAGTTTGGCAGTTTTGTAAAGTGTCTGAAGATCTTTTATCTTGTATTCTTATAGATATTAAGTAAAATCTATGTGGTGGTTGGCTTTATTGAACCTATTAACATTGTTTTTTAGCTTTGGTTATAAGCTTCTAAGTAGTAAATAAGAACCATCAGACAGAAAGGTGTTACTGCTTTCAGCAGCGTATGGATTTATTTTACACTTACTTACATGTAAACACAGTAGTTCACCTATGCTTAATGAAATTCAAAGTTGATTGGAACAGGTCTGATTATACAGAGTGGATGGGGTTTAAAAAGTGAGATGAGAAGGCCAGGTGTGGTGGTGCATGTCTGTAATCCCAGCTACTTGGGAGGCTGGAGGCGGGAGAATCACCTGAGCCCAGGAGATGGCTGTTGCAGTGAGCCGAGATTGCTCCATTGCACTCCAGCTTGGGCAACAGAGTGAGACCCTGTTTTGTTTTTTGTTTGTTTGTTTTTTTTCTCTTTAAAGTGAGATGAGAAAACAACCATCTTACAGCTTGCCACTTTTCAGAAGTTGACAAGCTGCTGTGAGCCCTGTTCTCACATGCCTTTATGAAAGCATCGGACTGGGACCTTTGCTTCCTTCTTTATTCCCTTCCTAATCTAGCTCTCACTGTGTAGGTCCCCAGAAATCACTTTGGTGCTTGGCTTGGGTGGCCCCTACAGTATGTGAATTCAGTATCTGACACTGATGTCAGACTCTGAAGATTATCCAGCAGGTAGAACTGTGGTTCTCAAAAGGTAGTGTGAATCAGAATCACCTGGAGGCACTTCTAACATAGTTGCTGCTTCTATCCCCAGGGCTTCCGATTCAGGTCTGGGGTGGGTGGGGCCGAAGAATTACATTTCTGAGAGGTTTTGGGTGTTACTGATGTTCTTGATTCAGGAGTTCTGAGAATCATGGAGGTGGAGATTGTTGGGGTTGGTGACATTTGTAAGAGAAGGGTATTTACAGAAGTTGTACCCTTAAATGAAAAAGAAGACTTTCAGAATTAAGTTTGGTCACAGAATAGGCAAAGGGGAAAAAAATTCCATCTAAGTGCAGAAAAATAAGAAAAATTGGCTTAAAAATTTATTATCTGTAAGCTCAAAGATACAATTTTTTCCTGTTTGAAAATTTTTTCCTCCCTGTATTTCAGTTGTAATGGATTGAGGTTTGAACCAGGGATTCTAATTTTCAAAGGATTTGTGTAGTCTTTCAGTTTACATCTAATTCAGTTGGCTAATTTTATTAGGTTCCTAATTTTACTAGGAACTTATTTTTCTTCACTGTGTCTCAGTTTCCCCATAATAAGAATAAATATGATTGCCAGAGATATCATCAGGATATTTTAAAGTTCAGTGAATAATATTGTGTAGTATT
The DNA here is from genome assembly GCF_049354715.1 of Callithrix jacchus. Classification (NCBI taxonomy): domain Eukaryota; kingdom Metazoa; phylum Chordata; class Mammalia; order Primates; family Cebidae; genus Callithrix; species Callithrix jacchus. The sequence continues at coordinate 14,890,285 of NC_133518.1, read as the reverse complement.
TATCAAAAATATGAAAAATATTCTAACCTGATATCACACATTGTATTCAAGTGGTAAGTACATACCCTTTTCCCCAGTCAACTGGGCCACAGTAAAAGAATAAGCCAATATGGAGGATAAAAAGAATAGTGGGTCAGTATGGAAGCTGGCTTCACTTTGTAAAGTGTTATACCGAAATAGGAATGTGTTAAAGCATAAAACTGGTGAGAAGGAAGTGACTCAGAATTCAAGATAGATAGGACTCCACACCAGTAATGATCTGGAACTGAGGAGCATTGGCTACAGAAGAGAGAAGCTGTGAGAGACAGCCGAGGTGAGTGAATTGGCCCCATAGTAACATGGACAATGAAATTACACATTTCTTTTTTTTCTCACGTGGACAGAAACTATTGTAGAAATTTAGAACTTTGGGCCCCATTTAAAAAAATCTATTTCAAGGGTCAAATTGTTGATTGCCAGACTGATTATTAGTAATTACAGTTACAGCGCTGAGGAGTTTTCTCATAGTGTCTGAATTCTGCTCCTGTTTAATGGTTGAGTTCATTGATCGTTTTTCTACTCCTCGTTGCACCTGTCATGCTGGTATCAGCAATTAACATTCCTCCGAAGTGAATAGAATACCAGCCTCCATCTCAGATGTAACTCAAGAACAACAGGTGCATTCTACCTGTTTCTTGGCTATGCCCAGAGTAGTTAGAAGGCAAGTAATTAACCATAGAACAGACTTTGAAGAAAATGAGATCCTTTAGAATTTGAGCCAAAGTGCTGAAAAGTAGCTCTGGATCATGTAGACATAATTTAGAAGACATAGGAAATGGCTCAACAGGAAGGGTGAAATAGCCTTCCCAGTCTGGCCTCTTTAAATTTGTTTCAAGTCTGTTTCCCTTCATTGATACAAATCTTATTAACTCTGTACCTTCCACAGACCCTTTGTTTTGTGCAGCTGTTTTTGTTGTTGTTGTTATTGTTTGTTTTTATGAAGTTCACATGAAAGGTTACTGGACTTGAATTTATACAGTAAAAATTCATTAGATTCTTACATTTTCTCCTCCCTTTTAAAGGAAGACACCTGACGAAACCATCTGGCCCTGGGAAAAGGAAGAGAGTCCCCAGATACAGGTTTAAGTTTCTTACCATTTAGTCTGGTTCCGTTGATCCAGGGGTTCACTTTTCTCAACTTAAAATAAGAGGATTATAACAGATAATTTCTTTTTTTTTTTTTTGAGACGGAGTTTCGCTCTTGTTACGCAGGCTAGAGTGCAATGGCGCGATCTCGGCTCACCACAACCTCCGCCTCCTGGGTTCAGGCAATTCTCCTGCCTCAGCCTCCTGAGTAGCTGGGATTACAGGCACGCGCCACCATGCCCAGCTAATTTTTTGTAATTTTTTTAGTAGAGACGGGGTTTCACCATGTTGACCAGGATGGTCTCGATCTGTTGACCTCGTGATCCACCCGCCTCGGCCCCCCAAAGTGCTGGGATTACGATAATTTCTTAAAATTATTTTTACCACCCAATTTCTCTTTCTTTCTTTAATTCCTGTAGAGTTCTCTTTAGTTTATATGTCCCTAATTTTTATGAAAATAAAAGCTTTACTTAAATAGCTTTACTTAAATAGGTTCAAGTATGGGCTGATTTTAAGAGCTTAATTATTTAGGATTTTCTATTTGAAAGTGAGATGTTAAATGATCACTGAGACCTTACTTAAGGTACTACATAAATTTCTTTAAAAGTTTGTTAGCATCCGTTAATCTTGACTAGTAACAAAAGTAAAGGAAATTACCCAGTGTGATTTGTGTGTGTGTGTTTATAATTGCCACTTTAAAAAAGCTTGTGTATATCTTTTGTACATCAGGTGCTCCCATCAGTGGTGGTTCATCTTGGCTACATGTTTGAATTGCTAGAGGTTTTTAAAAAATACCGATGTTTGGGTCCCACCTTCAGGGATTTAGATGTAATTATTGGGTCCCAGAATATTTTGAAAGATAGTGATGTCGTAAGAATTTATTTTACCTTGCGCTTCAAACATAATTTGCTGGATTTAACTTTTATGTCTGATATTTAAGGTTTTGAATTATTTGTTAATGAAAACACGCTAATAAATAGTGAAACAGTACCTCTTCCTTCTAGGTGCTCTGACGCAGCTGAAGGATGTGTGTGTCTTGACTACCCATCCCCCATGTGTATACTTTTTATCCACTGAGCTAAATGGGATGGCCTTTCTGCTTATCTGTCATCTATGGGATATTACACATAGGTGTCCTTTTTGAGGTTTTTTTTAAGGATTATTTGCCATCATTTTGTCAAATCTATGCCATTGATTTTTAAATGCATCGTTATTTTTTATGTCTCTACAAAAGAGAAAACACCAGCGATTAAGTTGACTTCCTTTTTCAGTAGATGTGAAAATGTGGAAAAGGTACTTGGAATCAATGAAATATGCTTCAAATTTTGTATTATTTTTAAAAACTGTGGGTACATAGTAGGTATATATATTTCTGAAGTTCATACGATGTTTTGATACAGGCATGCAGTGTGAAATTAGCACATCATGGAGAATGGGGGATCCATCCCCTCAAACATTTATTTTTCAAGTTACAAATAATCCATAAAATATACTCATCTTAATTTTTCTCATCTAGATATTACGTTTATTAAATATAACAAACCTACATAGGTTTTTTTTTTTTCCTATTTTTGTGTTTGCATCATTTTGTATGAGAAAATTGAGATCGCTTTCTATTCAATCTCCTCAGTTGTAGAAATATGACTAATTTGTTTAAATATCATCGCTTCTAAATATACCCTGGAAGACTTACATACAAGTCATAATCTTGTGATAGTCTTTGTTAGTTTCAGCTTCTCACCAAACATCTTTGTCTCATGACGCTGAAGGCCTTATTTTTGTGTGTATGCATATGTGTGTACTCGTACACATAGACGCACACACACTGTGTCCGTATGTATGTTTGCCGGCGCCACCACTTGTTTCTGTTCTGCTTTGTCCAGCCTTTTGGTAAAATCTACATTTTGGGTTTTAAATAATTTTAAGGTCTTCATTGTTCATGTGTTTGCTGTTGTACCATTATCCTATTAAAAACGATACTACCCAGTTCAGCGATCTAAATGTGCTTCTAACTTTATATGGGAACTATTTAGCTTTCTTTACTTATCACTTCCCCCACTCCCCCCCGACTTCTTTTTTTTCCTACGGTATTAACCAAGGGAGATATATTACCTTTGAATCTAGATACTGCTCTTGCATAATAACGAATTCTAATTTATTCCAGATGTATAAGAAGTATTTGAGATTTGGTAGTTTTAATTTTGGGAATGCTTTTATAATGTTATCCTAGATTAGTAGGGTATTTTTCTTCCATGAAAATGTGTATTTATTTAAAACCTGTGGTAGCTAATCAAACTTGAAATAGCGTAAGTCCTCATGTAATGTTGCCAATAGGTTCTTGGAAACTGTAGGTGAAGCTTTAAGTGAAACGTGTAACAGGTCCTTGAGTTGCATTGTTCCCTTCAACATGGATTTGTTATTGCACTGATGAGGGGAAACACTGTTATGCGTTATTTCTCTTAAAGTTGCAGCTTCCAAGAACCCATGGATGACATTCTGTGAGGACTTACTGTATTTGTCTGGTTTTCAGTAAGTTAGAAGTTAGCAGAAGCTGATATTTTCATTTTCCCCATTAGTAGAGGAGCTGGTGATACCCACTTCTGTGGATACACAGTCCCTGTCTGATGACCAAGTTTGATGAATTGGCCACTCACTTTAAAGGGGCTGTCGGGCTTCTTCATGTTCACAAATGGCTGGAAGGAAAAAGGAAAACCTTTTATATCACCAACCCTCTAAGTGCCTATATAACATTTTGGTTTGTTTTGGCTGCCGATTCCTCTTCACAGAAATTGTTGGTTTTGCAGCCACGGTGGCCTCCTGGCTCTGTGCGGTTTTCTTCCTTTTTTGGTCCACGCTTCATGCCCATATTGCTGATGACTCCTCTTAGAAGCCTCACCCCTCACCCCACACCCCCCACTCCTTTTGCATTTGGGTGTCTGTATGTATGGGGTACTTACTCCTTCTGAGGAGTAGCTCAGTGCCTGGCAAAATTGTTAGGATCAGCCCGCCTCTGCTGCGTTTCCACGGGAGTGTGGCGTTGCTTCCTGTCAATCTCCCTCCAGTGCCCATTCTCGGTACCCTTCTCCCTGTCTTCACTTCCCTTCCTGTTTCCTGTTTTTTCTCCTGTTTCTGCTACTCACACTCTCCATGGAAAAGCTTTTTTCATTTTTTTTAACCCAGGATTTTTGGAGAGAAGGTTTTGACATTGGGGCTGTGTTTTAAGAAGCCCTTCCCCTGAGAGCAGAGGGGAACGTGCTCAACTTACAAAGTGTCCGAGAAAAATCACACTTCTTCTTTTCCTAGGACCTCTGTTTGAAATTTGCAACCAATTAAGAAACTCTTGGCCAGACGGTGGCTCACTCCTGTAATCCCAGCACTTTGGGAGGCTGAGGCGGGCAGATCATGAGGTCAAGAGATTGAGACCATCCTGGCCAACATGGTGAAACCCTGTCTCTACTAAAAATACAAAAAAATTAGCTGGGTGTGGCAGTGCACATCTGTAGTCCCAGCTACTCAGGAGGCTGAGGAGTAGCTCAGTGCCTGGCAAAATTGTTAGGATCAGCCCGCCTCTGCTGTGTTTCCACAGGAGTGTGGCGTTGCTTGAACCCAGGAGGCGGAGGTTGCAGTGAGCCAAGATGGCGCCATTGCACTATAGCCTGTCTCAAAAAAAAAAAAAAAAAAAAACACCAAAATCAAACTCTTAGGTACCCAGGTGCATAGGAGCCCTACTCTTTCAGCGCGTTCACCTTAATCACGTTGGTTTACATGAGGAATGATTTTGGACTCAGCCAGCTACATGAAATACGGTATTGTCATTCATTCAGGTTGTCTCTTTGCACAGAACAATTCATTTGCTGCCTGTCATGAATCCATCCCGTGAAGTATTGTGATGACATCTGGCATGCCTTCTTTCTTTACTGTGTTTACTGTACATGTTTAGAAGAAAAAGGGCCTGTAGTGACCACTTCTTTGTGTCAGCCCCTGGGTCAGGCTTTCCATCCTGACTCATGGGTGTCCGGACCGCTGAGATCGGTTGATTGGGTATGCAGCATTTCCTCTGTCGGACTTGGGAGCCAGAAAGGCACGATGAAGTTTGATTTGGCTTGTGGCAGCCTTTTCCAAATCCGAATTTGGATACAGTACAGTAAGCCCTCTAAGAAAAGGAGAAGAAGAGAAAATAACAACTCGAGAGCTGGGACTATCTGGGTAACACTGAAAAACGGAGAAAGTCTCCACGATCGTATTCTGTGTCTCCCCTGAGCTGGTGTCGCTGTGGTGCTCAGAGGCAGCCGTGTTTTCCAGGCTGAGGGCTCCCTGCGCTTGGGAGAAACCGCAGAGGTGGCCTCTGTCCGCATGTGCTGCACGCTGCCTCGCTCCAGACGGTCTTGAATGTGACCTGGCAGCCAGTGCCGTTTCCTGCTGACGTGGCCTCCCACAACTGAGCAGAACAGAGCCACCTCAGTGTGCTGAAGAAGGAGCGGGCTGGGGCATGAATCACCAGCGGGATACGGAACAAATTAAGAGGGGAAGCGCCTAACTGTTCGGGTTTCCTGGTAGAAAGACACCTTTCTTATAGGAAGGAAGAGGAAGAAAAACAGGAGTGAAGAATGCCTCAAGAGTCAGACCGTGATTTGTTTGGAAGGATTTCTTATCAGCAGGAGTTAACTTCTGGGGTAAGCCCCAGTCCGCCTCAGACATCTGGGAGGATGCTTTGATGAGGCCAGACTGGCTGCAGCCTTCTGAGCCACACTTTGCACAAGTTGGTGGGGTCATGAGCTCCCAGCCCTATCCTGCAGACAGATAGTAAAGAAACAGAAACTTTGGGAGGCTGAGGCTGCCAGATCACGAGGTTAGGAGTTCAAGGCTAGCCTGGCTAACATGGTGAAACCCCATCTCTACTAAAAACATAAAAATCAGCAGAGCATGGTGGTGCATGCCTGTAATCCCAGCTGCTTGGGAGACTGAGGCAGGAGAATCGCTTGAACTGGGACCCAGGAGGCAGAGGTTGCAGTGAGTGGAAATCGCGCCGCTGCACTTCAGCCTGGGCAACAGAGCGAGACTCTGTCTCAAAAAAACAAAAAACAAAAACAAAACACAGAAACCCAAACCAAAACACTGCTTTGTGTCTTGGTGGACAAAGTTCTTTTAACTTGCTAGGAACTAGAGAAAAGGACTCTGTGAGAAGCTGCTCAGGAGCAAATCCTGTGGTGTGTGTTTCCCTTCAGTGCCGTCAGCATCCCACTCCATGATCAATATGCGCTTGTTTCAGCCTCCACTGAATATATTTCGAGTTTACTTATTTGAAGAGATCCAAGATAGCTTCCTCTTACTGTCTTCTAGTTGGCCCCCAAAAGTCATAGTATCAGGAAATTTTAGAGTGAGATGGGACTTTAATGTGATCGAGACCGTTAATGGTTTCTCCTGTGTGTAAGAAGTTACCGTAGGACCTTGTCTCCAGTTACTCCCCCCTGAAAGCGCACTCTGCAGAGCTCGCAGGTGGAGCTGGCTGAGGGCGGAGAGGCCAAGCGCAGCCGCTTGCTCATCTTTCTTCTAGTGGTGGTCCTGGAAACTCTTCCTCGGACCGCTCCACATTCCTGTGACTTAATGGAGAAACCAGTGATCAAACCGACTTTTTAAATTTTATAGGTGAGGAAATTTTACCTTTGGTAAGGTCACATTGTTAGGTCATTACAGTACTGTTCAAGGTGCCTGAGAATAAGTTTCATAATTTTATGTCTCCTGCTTTTGAGCCTTCATAATCTCTTGGGGAGCTGTTGTCATGGCTTCCCACCCTGCATGGGAACAAGTGGGGTGCTGGTGGGACAAGTGGGGGCTGATGATGTACTCTATGTGTTTGTAGGTCAGAGAGCTGGAAACCATAGAGGACAGCTCAGGTGGTTTCATTAGTCTAGGTGTGAGGTCATGGGGGGGATGGCAGTGAGATTGGAGATGGAGGGAAGCTTTGAGAGGAAGAGCCCTTAGCACTGGGAAGAATGGTTATGTTTTTATTTATTAATTATTGATTTATTTTTAGTAGAGATGGGGTTTCACCATGTAGGCCAAGCTGGTCTCGAACTCCTGACCTTGTGATCCACCCACCTTGGCCTCCCAAAGTGCTGGGATTACAGGTGTGAGCCACTGTGCCTAGCCAGTTAAGTTTTTATGTTATAGAAGCTGGGTATGGAAAGTTATCAAGAGAACTTAGTCGAAGATGATCCTGAAATGCCCAGCTAAGGCCATAGGGAAAGTGTGGAGACTGTCTGACTTAGACAGTGAAAATCTTTCTGAGTTTTCTCTTGGTCCTTTAGGCTGCTTTCAGCTTCAGTAAGTCCCTCTCATAGAGGATTCTTTGGAGATACCAAAGTAGTTGGATTCCCTGATTCTCTGTACTGCTGTGACATCCCTATCTGATTACTGGGTGACTTTTGGTATGTAGTGTAACCCTTAGTTCCTGGTGTGTCACTTGTCTGTGCAATACACTTGCCTCTGTTTATGGATTGCTCAGCCTGGATTATGGGACAAAACCAAGGCAGATTCAGGCCTCCCATACAGACCTCATTCCTGGTTCAGCACCGACTTTCTGCACAGCCTTGAGTCTAGGAGGTGGGTAGACTTGGGTTTACAAACAGATTTTGGGAATCATTTACATTGGCCACATTTTCCAGAGTTTTCCCCTTTCCTGGAAGCCATTTTCTCCTGTTGCTCCCCACATTGCCCCTCCAACTCAGTAAACAGGAGCCACTAACCAGGGCAAACAATTTTGTAAGAAAAGCGAGCAAAATAGGAGTGAATGGCGAGGGTGGGATATTCAATGTGTAACAGGCCTATTTAGGTTTTCAGTGAAGCCACTTGATTTCCTTTAAAGAGGCTTTGGTTTTCTTGAACCATGCACCATGTATTGGTGGAATTAGAAAGTTACCCACATCATTTATGGTATTTGGTTGCTGCTGTTGTAGGCTGGATTTACACTTTGTCAGGGACCAGAAGGGGAGACACAGCTTTATCTGTCAATCCTATTGCTGTGGTAGAGGTGCTGTATATGTAATTATATGCTTTTTTCCCTCAATTCATTCTAGAAAAAGACAAGTACTTCGCCCAGAGACTCTTCCTAAGTGTTTTTGGTAAATCTGTTCTCCAAATAGGGCTGTGAGTAGGAAGAGTGTCAGTGGGGGTGATCATTCTTTTGTGTGACAGTAATGAGATAATTTCTGCATTAGAGATTTTCAGGAGACTCTTTGTTTAACTGAAACTTCAGAGCCCTCGCAAAGCCACATTACCAAGTCTCTTTGCCTCATTAAAAAAAAAGTTTTTATTAATCTCATATGTTTTGCCATCGTAAGTTCCATAAACAAATAAAATGGTTTTGAGTAGTAGAACTAAGGCTGTCATTTGTCTCTCCTCTTCCTCAGATAGAAGTTGACAAAATCGAGCTCCGAGTTGCATTCGCACGGTTAGCCTCTGCTCCAGGTGGCTTCCCTGCCGTGGCCAAGCAGCCATTCATCCTGGTCTTGGGTGGAGGCAAGAGGAAGTGTTTACATTGTGTGCAGGAGGTAGGCAGGCAGGTAGGTCGCTGCCTTAAGGTTGGCGGCTGCCTTCACACGGGCTGGCAGGGATCTGCAGCCAGCAAGGGACTGGCACAAGAATTTCCGTTACCTTGCAGGAAGGAACCAAGTAGGCCTGAGGGCGTCAGGTTGCTAGCCAAGATCTTGAACGTTTCTTGGTAGGTATCCTTTGCTAATTGAACCGGGAAAACCTGACTGTGAAAGGGATCTACAGAGAAAAATGGCCAGTGCCGAGTTTTGAAGTTTTTTTTTTTGTTCCCCAGTGCCTGCTCTCTCAAGCAACCAGTATTTATTTGGTTTAAAAGTAGCTAATCAATCCGTTTGATCTTGATGTGGAAATGAATCGTATCAAATTCCAAGTCAAATCACTTTTCCTTGGAGAGTGTTTTTTTAACCTTTTGAGGTGTGTTTCATCAGATTACGGACTATCAGAAGTTGACTTGTCCTCTGTGTTCCGGTCTGCATTGTGTCATGGCTGTTGTTCTGATAATAATGCTCTTAAGTATAAACCTAATTGTGTCTATGAAAAGTCACATTTATCAATGGATTGTAAAAAGCTGTAAGGGGACTGTGTAACTCAATTATACAAGCAATGTCATATATGGCACTATTCTTGAGAAATACCTTGCCATCTGGTCCCATTTATCTGAGATGAAATCTGTTGTTATTTTTCTTTTTCTCTTCTTAAGTTTCACTAAGCTGCCAGCTAATATTATTTTCCTTATTTTAAACACAAAGAAATAAAGGTCGAGAGTGGCCAACTAACTTATCCAAAGTAGTGGTAGAACCAGAATGTGAACTCGAGATGGTACCAGAGCTCCTGGTATTTTTCTTAACTGTTACTTTCAAATAATTAGGTTTTTTTTTTTTTTTTGAGATGGAGCCTTGCTTTGACGCCAGGCTGGAGTGCAGTGGTGTGATCTGGGCTCACTGCCACCTCTGCCTCCTGAGTTCAAGCGATTCTCCTGCCTCAGCCTCCTGAGTAGCTGTGACTACAGGCGTGTGCTACCACACCTGGCTAATTTTTTATATTTTTGGTTGAGATGGGGTTTCACCATGTTAGCCAGAATGCTCTCGATCTCCTGACCTGTGATCTGCCTGCCTTGGCCTCCCAAAGTGCTGGGATTACAGGTGTAAGCCACTGTGCCCAGCTCTATAATTAGGAAATTTTGAGGAGTTGAAAAAAAAAAAAAATGCTCAGGGATGTTCCGTGTATCTTTTACTTAGTTTTGCCTCATGATAACATCTTGCATAACTGTGCTTAATATCAAAACTAGGAATTGACATTAGTACCATCCACGGAAGTCATTCAGATTTATAATATCTCTACCATAATTAAAATATGGACTGGTTCTCTTACCAAAAGGCTCCCTTGGGCTAGCCCATTATGGCCACTCTCCTTTCCTCTCACAGTCCCTGACTCCGAGTAACCAACAGTCTGTTCTCCATCTCTAATTTGATTTCAATAGTGTCATGTAAATGAAATCTCACAGGGTGTAAATTTTTGAGATTGGCTGTTTTTTCAGCCTCGTTTCTTTGAGATCCATTTGTTGTACATATCAATAGTTTATTTCGTATATTGCCGAGTAGGATTTCATCATGTGTATGAATCAGTTTAACCTGTTGAAGGACATTTGATAGTTCTGGTTTTGATTGAACATGACTTATAGACTTTGGGGATGAATACCTTCTGAATGTTGTGTTTCCCCAGAATGCGTAGGTTAGGACTTAACCTGCAACGTGATGGTCTTGAGAGGTGGGCCTTTGGGTGGTGACTGTATCATGAGGGTTCAGCCCTTGTTAATGGGATTAGTGCCATTATAAAAGAGGCCTGAGGGACCTTGTTCACTCCTTCTGTCACGTGCGGACATATATAAGGCCCCATCTATGAGAAAACGAGCTTTCACCAGACATTGAATCTGCTGGTGCCTTGATCTTGGATTTCCCAGTCTCCAGATCCACGAGCAATAAATTTCTGTCATTTGTAAACTACCTAGTCTATGGTATTCTTATTATAGCAGCCTGAATGGACTAAGACAGTACCCAGCAGCACACTGCTAGATCCTATTATTGTAATTGAATGTTTAGTTTTACAAGAAACTGACAACATTTTCCAGAGTGGCTATACCATTTTATGTTCCTATCAGCCATATACAAGTGATCCCGATTCTCTTCATCCTTGTCAGTATTTGGTCTGATATTTATTTGTAATTGTCACTATGGCCTTGATTTGCGTTTCTTCAGTGGCTAGTAATCTTGAACATCTTTCACTGTGCTTATTTGCCTCTGTATGTCCTCTTCAGTGAAATGTCTCTTTGTTTTTTGCAAGTTTTCTAATTGGATTGTTTGAAATTTTTTTTGAAGTGCTGAGTTTTCAGAGTTCATTATATATTCTAGATACAAGGCCTTTTTTGGATATGTAGTTTGCAAATACTTTCTTCTGGGCTGGAGCTTGTCTTTCCCTCCTCTTAACAGGTTCTTCTGCAGAGAAAAAGTTTTTCATTTTGATGAGATCCAATTGACAATTTCTCCTCTTAGGCTTTTGGTGTGAAGTCTAAAGACCTTTGTCTACTCCCAGACTCCAAATATTTTTTTCCTTTTTGTTTTTCCTACAAGTTTTATAGTTTTACATGGAAGTCTGTGATCAATTTTGAGTAAATTTTTATATAATGTGTGAGGCTTAGGTTGAAAGGATCTTCCACTTCTCTTTCTCCTTCTCCTCTCTCCCCCATCTTCCTCTCCCTCCTCCCTCATCTTCCTCTTCCCCTTCCTCTATCAATATCCAGTTGCTCTAGCAATATTTAGTAAAGACTGTTTTTCTCCCTTGTATTGCTTTTCACCTCTATGAAAAATCATTTGGGGCTGGGCGCGGTAGCTCACGTCTGTAATCCCAGCATTTGGGAGGCTAAGGTGGGTGGATTACAAGGTCAGGAGTTTGAGACCAACCTGGTCAACATGGTGAAACCCCGCCTCTACTAAAAATACAAAAATTAGCTGGGCATGTTGATGCGCATCTGTAATCCCAGCTGCTCAGGAGGCTGAGGCAGGAGAATCGCTTAAATCCAGGAGGCGGATATTGCAGTGAGCCAAGATGGCACCACTGCACTCCAGCCTGGGTGACAGAGCGAGACTCTGTCTCCAAAAAAAAAAAAAAAAAAAAAAGAAAAAAATCATTTGGACATAGGACATATTGGTGTGGCTCGGTTTCAGATCCTCTGTTTCTGGCTTGGTTGAACCGTGTGGTCTCTGTATCTCTCCTCCCAGACCACACTGCCTTGATTACTGTAGCTAGGTAGTAAGGTACGTCTGGACATTGGGTCCTGGTATTCTCTAAAGAGAATTTTATCAGAGATGTTTAGGTAAATAAGGACCTGAGAGAGAGATGTGAGTTCTCCGTAAACTAGTGCCTATAACTAATAGTTATTTAGGAGCTTTGGTTCATCTCCAACTTATTTTGAGACAATCTGTAGGAAAATCGCAACGTAAGTGTTCAGAACAATGAAGATGAGTTAAGTAATCATTTGGTTTACAAGTCTGAAGTTCGGTACAGCTGTCACTGAAGCCGGATTGATTATGAAGTCTAGACTTCTGGGTTTGTTCGGCTATTGATGATCGAAAACAGGAGCCACATGAGCAAAGGGTTTTAAGGAAAAAGTTAGGTTCCAGATTCATTAAAAAAAATTAGCCACTCATTTGTGTATTTTAAGAAATCTCACCTGCTGTACTGAAGTCTTATATATGTTCTTTTATCTTAAGATAACATGGACATTACACCATTTTAGACCTAGAGAGGCGATAGAGGTCTATTTGTTTAACCGTCACATTTTACAGGTAGGAAAATCAGGGCCCTTTTATAAATGGGCTGGCACATCTGCAGATTGTCCTGGGTCGCTGGAAAGGTCGGGGAGGCAGGCAGGGGTTGACCAGAGTCAGCTTCACCAGTGGAGACTCTGTCAGCCTTCTTGCCTGGCTCTAAGCCTGTTTTTACTCTTTTTCATCTGGCATGGCCCTGAAGCCAAGGGCAGCAGCGGGCATCACTACTACACAATACTACACGCTATACAAAACTATGCCTCCTTCCAGCTCCCTTGAATAGGAACTTCTGTTCATAGACCTGTGCCTGGAATTAGACTAGAATAGGCTGTGCTCACTGGGCCTTGCCTATTGTGGATTTTGGCTTCCCACTAACTGGGGCGGAGCTGCCTCTTGTACCTCCCAGGGACTGACTTTGCATTTCCCTTGGCTCCCTCTCTGTGGCTTTGTTCCTCGTTTTCATCACCAGCCTGCTCCTAGGACTGGTCCCTGCTGTGGTTATGTTAACATCTTCTAGGGTTTACACCCCAGCCCTAAGAAGTCAGATTAAATCTTATAGAAGAGCTGCTAACAATCAAGGGCATGAATACTGCTTTCTGAATTTCACGAATATCGGCCAGCTCCCTTTAGAGTTGTCCTGGAACAGAGAAATGAAAAGGCCAGCTGTAAATCAGAAATGTCAGTTTGGGCTAGGGGGCTATGATCCAATAGCGGAACAAGATTAATAGAAAAATCTATGTGTATTTTAAAGTATACCAATCTATAAAGAATTCAACTTTAACTGTTATAATGTTGACTTTTGGTTATTTTTATCAGGCTTATAAAATAAAGATGCTTCATTTAAGCCAATTATTACTAAACATTCATATTGGCTACAACTATTATCAATCCAGAGTAATGAAAGGAATTCCTATTTTTGCCTTTGGATTTTGTATTTTTGTCCTGAGTTCACTGTCGAAAGAACTTTTGTGAACTTTCCAATGTGCATACTATATATTGAGGTAAAATAAATTCAAAAGAAATAAAAGAAAAAAGAAACTATAAGATTACCAAAAAATGAGGGAACCAGGAATAATTTTTGTTTTTACTTTTAGAAAAAAGTTTTTTAAAGTCTTATTTTTGTCAGTGACTCTTCTTGGTATGATATATCTGTAATTTCTTAGTTGTGTTCGTTACTGTTCCATAGAACTGTCATTAGAAGCAGGATGAACCCCACTGGAAGTGTTTTAATTTCATGTCTGAATTTGAGCAGGCTGTTGGATGTTGGTGGGATGGAATGTGAACGGACTGATTGCTTTTCCAATTCTGTTATTTTCCAGTGTGGTTTGGAAAAAAGTCTCTACATATGAAGTCAGGACAGCACAATGAAGCCTTCTGGTTAATGAATTTAGTGAGTTTCAGATTTTCCTCTCATGGAGAGTCCTGGAAAATCACTTCAGTGCTATGGATCACTTGTAGAGAAACTGCTATGCATGCATATATGATTTAGAACATTCTAAAGGCTGACATAGATTCTGGCCCAGCCTCTGATGGATAAAATCAAAACATATTGATTTCTGGACCAAGAATTGGAACCAAAGCCATTTTAGACAGCTTTTAAGTTTATGACTATTCAGTCAGATTCTCTCTCAGACTTAACTGCTGAATGTAGTTCATTGGATGCATGCACATATTTACCGAAGCCTGACAACGTCTGAGACTGTTGTGCATTGTCTTGGCAGTGGTCACCTGTAATGCAATTTTTTTTGGTAACAGTTTTGTTGAGGTGTAATTCACATGCCATACAGTTCACCTATTTACAGTTCAATGGTTTTGTATATTGTGCAATCATCACCACAGTCGGTTTTGGAGCATTTTCAACACCTACAAAACTCTATACCCTTGACCGGGCAACGTGGCTCACACCTGTAATCCCAGCACTTTGGGAGGCTGAGGCGGGTGGGTCACCTGAGGTCAGGAGTTTGAGACCAGCCTTACTAACATGGAGAAACCCTGTCTCTACTAAAAATAATAAATTAGCCAGGCATGGTGGTGTGTGCCTATAATCCCAGCTACTCGGGACGCTGAAGTAGGAGAATCATTTGAACCCGGGAGGCGAGGGTTGCAGTGAGCCAAGATCGTGCCATTGCACTCCAGCCTGGGCAACAGCAGTGAAACTCTGCCCCCCAAAAAACGCACAAAAAAAACTCTATACCCATTAGCAGTTAGGACTGATACCCCTACATCCCTAGCGCTAGGCCACCAGTAATAGACCTTCTATTTTTATAGAGTTTCTTATTCTGTCTGGACATTTCATATAAATGGAATCATATAGTATGTGGTATTTTGTGATTGTCCTCTTAGGATATTTCTTTTTTTTTTTTTGAGATACAGTCTCGCTCTGTTGCCCAGGCTGGAGTGTAGTGGCACGATCTTGGCTCACTGCAACCTCTGCCTTCCCCGTTCAGGCAATTCTCCTGCCTCAGCCTTTCAAGTAGCTGGGATTACAGGCATATGCCACCATGCCTGTCCAATTTCTGTATTTTTAGTAGAGACGGGGTTTTCACCATGTCAGTCAGGCTGGTCTCGAACTCTTGACCTCAAGTGATCTACCCACCTCGCCCTCCCAAACTGCTGGAATTACAGGCGTGAGCCACCGTGCCTGGCCTCTTAGCATAATTTTTAGGGATCATCTATTTGTAGCATGTGTCAATACTTCATTTTTTTATTGCCAGATAATATTCCAGCATATGGATATATCACCCTTTATTAATCCATTCATCAGCTGATAAACATTTGGGTTGTTTCCCTTTTTTTGGCTGTTAATACTGTTGCTACGAGCATTTGCGTGCAAGTTTTTGTGTGGACATATATTTTTATTATTCTTGGTATATACCTAGGAGTGGAATTGCTTATAGTAACAATAGGTAACCATTTGAGGAATGGCCAGACTGTTTTCCAAAGCAGCCATACCGTTTTACCTTCCCACTAGCAGTGTATGATTTCTTAGCATTCTCACCAACACTTGTTATTACTTGTTTTTTTTGGTCTGTAATACAGTTTTATGTGGTTTTTAATTCCTTTACATTGTTGATATTTTTCCTGCAGGAGATTGGTGTTCACATGCTTAGAGAAGTAGGATATGTTTAGCTGTGGTGTGGCTCGGAGCTGTAATGAAATTCTGTGCTAGGACCAGCTTGTCTATTTGTTTTTTACCTTGACTTTGGATCATAGCACTCACCAAACCACCATGATACCACAAAAATAATTATGTTAGAAGCTAAAATCTAATCTTTTAAATCTTGAGACATGGCACACATACCTAAGAATGCATCAAATATATGTATAAGGAATAATGTTAGCTGGGCGTGGTGGCTCATGCCTGTAATTCCAACACTTTGGGAAGCTGAGGCAGGAAGATTGCTTGAGGCCTGGAGTTTGAGACCAGCCTGGGCAACAACTGTCTCTTAAATTAACTGGGCATGATGGTGCACACCTATAGTCTTAGCTACTCGGGATGCTGAGATGGGAGGATTACTTGAGCCAAGGAGTTTGAGGCTGCAGTGAGCTGTGGTCACGCCACTGCTCTCCAGTCTGGGCAACAAGACTGTATCTCTTAAAAGAAAAAAAAAAAAAAGAATTATAAAGCAAACACCCACATAAGCCACCCATATCATAAAATAGAAATGTACAGTCCTAAGTAAGAGTTAATAATAAACATGACTGAAAACATGTTAGTATTGTTGACATTAATAATCATTAACAAATTGCTTTTGGTAAGCATTTTGCTTTTCTTTATAGTTTTACTGTATGTGCAAACACACATACACACCTGCACGCAGACACACATCCCACCCCGCTACCCCCAAAGCATGAGGTTGAATTTGCTTGTTTTTGAACTTGATATAAATGGGATCATACGATATGTGTTCTTTAGCTTAACGTTAGTTTCAAGGACATGTGGGTAGCTGTTCATTCATTTTTTTTTTCTTTTGCTACTTTGTAGTTTTCTAGCTTCTGTATTCTCTTGAAACTTTCGGTTGGTTCTGATATTTAGGTATTATGAGCAGGGCTGCTATGAATATTCTTGCAGATATTTTCAGGTCTGTAAGAGTTTCTTCAAAATAGTTACCAAGGAGTAGAATTACTGCTTTCCTAGATAATGCCGAAGTCTTTTTAAAAAGGATTACCAGTCTTTGGTATGTTCACACTTTTGGCAGTTTTGCTAATCTGGTGGTTGCTTCTGTAATGGTATCTCATTGGGGTTTAAATTCAATCTCTCTTGAGTTTTATTACTACTTTTACATTTTCACCGAGTGCATTTGCAGTCACATATTTTTTATTTTCTCAAAGAAAAGTGGACATTGGGCTACCTGAAAATCATATCTGGGCTAGTGAAAATTCCTTGAGATAGTAGCATTCTTTATAACTGAGAACTAGATCACTTAAGATGATGAGTACTGTCAGATTATTTTTGATCCTATGCTTTTAATCTGGCCTAACACATTTTTGCAATAACATTTAAAATTCATGGAATTGCTTTAGTTTACCAGCTTGATATGCTACAAGCAGTACGTCTGTAGTTTGCCAGTATTGATTCTAAGACATCTTATATTAATTTTCATTTGTTTATGGTGCACTAAATATTTATCCCTATGAGGACTTTACATACTTTGAACAAGTTCAAAGTATTCTCAATATTAGTAATATCTTTATGTGTGTGCATGAGTGCGTTTGAGTGTACATGGGGGCCTAAGTGCTGAAAGATGTGGCATTTTGTGCCAGAGGAAGTAGTTTACTTAATAAGGAAAACTCAATATTCTAAAACTTAAAAAACTGATAGGAACTTAAAACAAATCTTGCTTAATTTAATGAGAAAAAATAAGAATATTAGTTTAAGTGTGAGGAAATGGAGTGAAAGCAGAGTTTTATTTGCATGAGGTTAAGAATTGAACAAACACTCAGCATATGACTTTTATGAGAGCAAAGTATCATAATATGTAGTACACTCTTAACTGGGGCTTTTGCTTGTTTTTTATTTTTTTTTAAACTTAAAAGAAATAACTACATGTAATATATTGTCCTGTCAGGTGATGTGTGTAGTGTTTTAGAAAGAAAAGGTAACAAATTACTGTATTTATTTCCAATTCCTGAATGTAGATGAATTTAAGGCTGTTAACATGGGGAATATTTTCTGTCTCATCGCAAGTATTCTATTACGGTTTTTACTGAGCAACACCTGCTCACCTTCCTCTTAAGTATTATATTCTTTTCAAGGTATCTCAAGAATATTTATGGTTTTGTTTTTGTTTGTTTGGACACAGAGTTTTACTCTGTGGCCCAGGCTGGAGTGGGGTGCAGTGGCGCAATCATAGCTCACTGCAGTTTGAACCTCCTGGGCTCCAGTAATCCTCCTGCTTTTGCCTCCAGAGTAGCTGGAATTACAGGCACACACCACCACACATGGCTGATTTCTGCATTTTTTTTTTTTTAGAGATGGGGTTTCACCATGTTGCCCAGGCTGGTCTCAAACTCCTGACCTCAAGCAGTCTGCCCACCTCAGCCTCCCAAAGTGCTAGGATTGCGGGTGTGGGCCACCACATCTGGCCGGGAATATTTGCGTTCTAACTGCTGGAAGAAAAGCCTACCCAAAAGCGAATTCTGTATGTCAATATTTTTGTTGGTGGAGACGGAGTAATTTCAAGGCAGAGTGAATTAAGCAGATTCTTTTGTTGACACTGGGAATCTAAATGGTACTGCTAAATAGTTTTAGTTTTTTTTCTTTTGATTTTGTAATTAAATATGTGTTTTACCAAATTATAGTTTCTTGTCCCATGGATATATTTAATAATTGCAATATCTTACAAGTTTACTCCACATTAAATTTTCATACTGAAGGTTGAATTTTCATACCATACTATACAGAGCAGAAGTGCGTTTTTGTTTTTGACTACGTGAAATCTCAGTTCTAAGGTCAATAAATTTTTATTCTGTTTCCCACAAGTAAGATCCCATTATACAAATCATCTCAGAAGATGTCCACATTAGAGAATATTGTTTACAAGTAGTTACCAAAATGAGACACTGCCAGGCATTATTTACTTGTATGACACGAATGTTCACTGTCTTGAATTTTGCTGTAATATTCAGAATAATTATATTAGATTCAGAAATTCAGGAATATTTTAACATATATACGTACTAGAAAATATCTTAGTTGGTATGGCCTGCGGAAATAAAGAAAAAAAAAAAAGAAAATACACCTTAGTTATCGGAAGGGATTGTTTCATTTTGTTCTTTTAACAAGTGCTTGTTTTTATTATTTTGAGAATGTTTGTTTCCTAGGTGAATGGAAGCTCGAAACTGCGGGTGCCTATAGAAGTGTAATCTTTTATGCATGAAGGACGTAAAGTGCTCTGATTTATATTAAAAATATATTGGCAATTTAGGAAGCATATAATCATTTAGACCTTTTTTTACTAGAGAAGAAGGATAGTCGTCTGCAAATTTGCTTTATGTTGATGAAGGAAGTCACTTCAAAGCCACTGATTTCATCTGAATTAGGATGGCCACCATCTTATAGCTGAGCTTGTGAACCTTTGGCTTTTCCCAGTGTATACTGGACTAGTTTGATCACTGCTGTATGCTTCTGGTTCCTCAATCAATATCTGCTACAGAGGAGGCCATCTACATTTTCTGTTGAATGACTTAATGAAATGAATGAGTGATTATTTGCCCTCCAGGATTGTGTGAGGCCATATAAGGTGTGTAGAGCGGTTTGACCTCCCACCGTTGAAATGCTCCTTACCATTACAGTCCGAAGAGATTCGCTTGTGGAATGCAGGTGCTCCTGTCACGGTCTGCTGCTTCCAGCCTTGCTGGAATCTAGAGCCACAAGAATCCTGTGTTCATTCTTCTCTAAAGAATAATTATGACCATCTAAGGTAATAGGTAAAGGATCAAGACCTGTAGGAATTCAGCCAGGCAGAGTGGCCTGTGTCTGTAGTCCCAGCTACTTAGGAGGCTAAGGTGGGAGGATTGCTTGAGCCCTGGAGGTTGAGGCTGCAGTGTGCTATGATTGTGTCTGTGAATAACCACTGCACTCCAGCCTGGGCGACATAGGGAGACCTTGTCTCTGGAAAAAGCATACAACTCTTGGTAGTCTCTCAATAAACCTATTCAAATAGTTTGGAATTTGGTGGCGGGGGGAGTTCATTTATCTCTCTTCCTCTTCATATCTTTGCCAGAGAAGATAATTTAAAAAAAGAAAATACTGTTGGCATTTGCTTTTCTACAAAAGAAGCACATTTAGATTGTGAAGAAAAGGAGAAAAATTGCATTATTTG
The DNA here is from genome assembly GCF_049354715.1 of Callithrix jacchus. Classification (NCBI taxonomy): domain Eukaryota; kingdom Metazoa; phylum Chordata; class Mammalia; order Primates; family Cebidae; genus Callithrix; species Callithrix jacchus. Next base: position 14,870,460 of record NC_133518.1, on the reverse strand, counting down.
TAACTTAGAATATACACTTCAGAGGGCTGGTGTGGCAGCTCATGCCTGTAATCCTAGTACTTTGGGAGGCTGAGGTGGGCAGATCATCTGAGGTCAGGAGTTCGAGACCAGCCTGGTCAACATGGTAAAACACCATCTCTACTAAAAATAAAAAAGTCAGCCCGGTGTGGTGGCGCACACCTTTAGTCCCAGCTACTCGGGAGGCTGAGGCACAAGAATCGCTTGAACCCAGGAGGTGGAGGTTGCAGTGAACCGAGATGGTACCACTGCACTTCAGCCTGGGTGACTAAGTGAGACTCCATCTCATAAAGAGTATACGCTCCAGGACGGCTGCCTTCGCGTTTGTCTGGTTCACCCTTGTGTCTTCAGTGTGAAGTGGGAAGCGTGCTGCCCTGGCCTATGGATATACTGGTTTGGTTTTATTTTTGCCCAAGATAACATGGCTAGTTAATGGAATCTACTGAGATTTGCATGTAGTTTTCATTCCTTCCACAGCCTGTGAGCTCTTTTCACTGTAGTACTTTGAAGTTTTCCCCCTGGGCCGTGGATGGTACCTGTCTGTGGCCTGTTAGGAACTGGGCAGCACAGCAGGCGGCGAGTGGCTGGCAAGTAAGCATTACTGCCTGAGCTCTGCCTCCTGTCAGATCAGCAGTGGCATTTGACTCTCCTCGGAGCACAAACCCGATTGTGAACTGCGCATACGAGGGGTCTAGGTTGCATGCTCCTTATTAGAATCTAATGCCTGATAGTCTGAGTTGGAACAATTTCATCCCAGAGCACTGCCACCCCATCAGGTCTGTGGGAAAAATTACCGTCCAAAAAACCGGTCCCTGGTGCCAGAAAGGTTGGGGACCACTGTTCTGAGATCATTTTGAGTTCCACCTCTCTGAAAAAGTGGACATATTCCAGTGGCGTTGACCTAGCGGCTGTTTTAACGCAGTGATGTAGGTCTTTTCGCTGTATGGAACATGCTGATGCTGATGACTGTATTCTTTGGCAGCTCATAGTGTGTGCATATAATAAATCTCATGTATGCACTTTTTACCCTCATTTTTCAAATTGTTATATTTTGTCAGTGAAAGCAACTAGAAAAAAGTAAAACGGATAGCAGCTGTTCCACATATTGCCATATCCCAGCATGATTTGCTCCTGTGAGTCTGGTGGTCGTATACAGCAGTCTGCCTTCCCTGCTCTCCTAATCTTAGAGAAAGACTCTACCAGATTAGCTCTCTTTTCTTGTATTCTGATTCCTGCTATTTTTGAAGTTGTGGGATCCACAGAAGGAGTTCATATTTCCCGACCATTCTAGGGCAGCTTTGCCCTAGTAGCATGGAGTAGAAATGAGCTGACCATGTCAGTGGTGTCAGCTTCTACCACATGTGAGAACTGATGGTTCAATTTTCAGACGTTCTATGAGCAGTTGTTAAACATATTCATTGTTAAGCGTTAAAATATATAAGCTTACAAGTTAAATTATGTTTAAGAACAGGTAACGTATACTCATCACTTCCTGTTAAGTGTTGCTATAGTATCCATTCTTTTAAAGTTTTTAAGGTGTCTGGTGTGATGGAAGTACTGTATCTTTTTATTTCTTTTGTTTGTTTTGTTGAGATGGAGTCTAGCTCTGTCACCCAAGCCGGAGTGTAGTGGCGTAATATCGACTCACTGCAGCCTCCGCCTCCTGGGTTTAAGTGATTCTCCTGCATCAGCCTCCAGAGTAGCTGGGACTACAGGTGCCTGCCACCACGCCTGGCTTATGTTTGTATTTTTAGTAGAGATGGGGTTTCATCATGTTGGTCAGGCTGATCCTGAACTCTTGACCTCAGATGATCCTCCTGCCTTAGTCTCTGAAAATGCTCGGACTGTCGGCATGAGCCGCCATACCTGGCCTATCTTTTTATGATTCTGCATTCAGTGATGTTGTGTTGTTGGGTTGAAATTGGCCATGGTGGGAATTTTTATACCAAGGAAACTGATAAACGTTACAATCCAGGTTTCTGCCCCCAACTCTGTTTTTCCCGGTAGAACTGGATGTTAACTATTTGCCACGACATGCCTAAGGGGATACCTAGAAATGAGGATGCATTTGAATGCCGCCGTCTTTTGTGTTATTTGTTGGATTACCTATATTTAACTATAGCGAGAGGAAGACACAGCTAGGAGATAGGGAGACAGCAGTGAGGAAGAATTGAGACACAGAGGAAGGCTGTAGTATAGAAGTAAATCGAACTCACGTAATGTTTATGGTGAAACTACCGGTTTTTAAGATAGTTGGTGTTTTTGGTTAGTTTTAGAAGGTTTTAATTAGTTACCGCTTTATAAACTCGTGATTACCAAACACCTGCTTCTTAGCCGAAAGCCTTTCATAATAACCAGTTAGCCGTTTGTGTGTAAATGTTACTGCACATAAGCAGGTCTGGGATCACTTCACAAAGTTTTAGAGTTAAGGGAGGCAGAGTTGCTTCTGAGATAAAGGTTTTGATCTTTCCCTCATTTTTAGTCACCTGGTGGTCGTCTGTGTGTCTGTATAATGAATAACAGAGCATTTCATAACTTAATCCCACTCGTAGATACTTTTTACATGAGCCTCACTGTTTTAAGAGCTAAGCTGGCTTGCTCAAGTGGTTTTGCCTCTCCTACCTTGACGTACAAGTTTTGTCTGTGTCAGATGTTTGTATTTTGAGGCACACCTCGGAATGCATCACTCACTGATGTTTGAGGTTCTTCACCAGGAAGTCCGTGTCAGCACCAGTCATTCTGTCCAAAAGGTGCTTTGAACCCTTGCAGGATGTGGAATGCCACGTTGACCTCGATGCCACCAGGGGCATACTCCGAGCGCATCAGAGGAGCAAGTGAAGGGGTTGCCTGAGCAGGGCTCTGGAATGTCCTGCAGCCTTCTGCCGAATGATCTTTGCTGAGGGAGGTCTGTGTAGGAGCTAACTGGTACGTTTGGTGGTGGAGACATTGGACAGTGTTGTTAGTAACAAGATACTAAGGTAAACGCAGGGGTCAAATGCTTCCTCGAGTGATGTTTTTGAAGCTGGCCACTTGTGTTTACTGCAGGAATTCGGTAACTTTGTTGAAGTGCGACCTTGAAGAGCAGTGGAGATGAGTCAGATTTCCTGGCTACTTAGCCAGTATCAGATAATTAAAAAGCCCTCCATGGATGGGGCCACGCAGGCAGAAAAACCTTACTGGGACTGACTTTATGATACCCACACTTTTCAAAGAGTGGGCTGCGTTGGCTCGGTCTCATTGGGAAGCGTGCCACCTACAGTGAGTGATGAAAGCTACGCAGGTGCCAAGCAGGTTGCTCTGGCCTATTCACTTCCACTGGATGAGTTACTTTCTTCCCCATTCCGGAAGCTGACTGTTCCTATGGGCGTTTAAACAGCACTTTATAAAAAGTCTCTTGTATCTTCACATGTTATGCCTGCCACAAATAAAGAAATCCATTACTTAATTAAAGTTAAAATAGTTTTGTTTGTTTGTTTGTTTTTGAGACAGTCTCACTCTGTCACCCGGCTGGCGCACAGTGGCACCATCTCAGGTCACTGCAACCTCCGCCTCCTGCGTACAAGCAATTCTCCTGCCTCAGCCTCCCGAGTAGCTGGGACTACAGGTGCCCGCTACCACATCCAGCTAATTTTTGTATTTTTAGTAGAGACGGGGTTTCACCATGTTGGCCAGGATGGTCTTGATCTCTTGACCTTGTGGTCCACCTGCTTGGCCTCCCAAAATGTTAGGATTACAGGCGGGAACCGCTGAGCCTGTCCCAAATAGGATTTTTGAGACTAAGGAAGCCTAAAAGCCACTCTGACTCCATCATATCAATTTCAGCCACTGCAACTGTGGTTTCTGTCCTGTCCCCTGCTGTTTTACACAGAACTGGCTTCATAGTGAGGTTTGCTATTTACCTCTTTTCTAGTGGAACTCCTAACATTCCAATTTAATTTTTTTTGTTTAAATTTTATTATCTGTGTTATTTAAGAGGTATATCAGAAATGTAAGCAAAGTTCTTTTCTTCCTCCCCACTTTTATTGAAAATATAAATGTAAACCCAGAGGGAAAAAGTATTTCCTAATTTCCTGCAACATATTTCTTCCAAGGAACTGCCCATACCTCCTCTGTTACTCTGAGTGTAGAATATTCGGGATTATGGACAGGTCCTATGTTTGTTTCTCTCCCCTGTGCTCCCCTTGGCCCAAGTCAACAAACCATGGTTGCCAGGAGGCCTTCTTGGGCCAAAGAGGATACCAGGACTTCTTCACCTTGCCGTGGTAGTGGTTGGGGACCAGGAAGATGAGTAAGGATGAACTTGTAAGCAACTGAATTGGCAAGCACTGTATTGATTGCAAATGGATTATTTCTTAGAGCCCTGTAGTTGTCCCCAGTCTCCATTCCTATAGGATCCCTGGAGCTGATTGGGAGAGAAGACAAAGAGATACCTGATTGGTACCCCTCCTGCCTGTTCCAGTAGCCAGGCTGGCTTGACAGAGAATCCACAAGTGGATTGAGGCTGTGAGGAATGTTGTAAAGAAACAGGGTTGTGTACTGTTTCTACTCCTTTTGTGGGATTGTCTTCTCCAAGCTGCTTAGATAAGTCTGCAGAAGGGCTCAGATGAAACATGTTTGTCAATGTAACTTTCGGGTAATGAAACCATACCTTCCCATGATTGGGCTCTGTTTTTAAATAGATAGTTTTGAGTTGAAACCCAGACAATAGAATTTCACTGTATAAACCTTTGAGCCACTTTTATGGCATTACTGCCTGAGTATTGCTCTAATGTTAAATGTCTTCTCTGTTTACTGTAAGATAAAACCTTTGCGTTCAGTCAGAAAAAAAGGGACTCCTTGGAGGACTTTGCTGGGGGCTGGCTGCATGCAGCGACGTGGCTGAGACCTATATACAAAGACCTTCTGTGCAGGGTCTGTGTGGCCCTACAAAGGTGGTAAGCTGAGCTGAGAGGGGAAGCCTACAGAAATGGAAAGGGGAGGCTCCTGTGTCCATTATTTCGAAGTGAAGTTGCTCCTTTATTTAGAAAACAAAGCAACACGCCAGACAAGTACATAAACATCTCATATAATTATGTTAAGATAGACTTGGAAAGTGCTGATGGAGACTTGAAAAACACCTGGTTCAGAAGCATGTATTTACCTTCTCTGAAATTAACTGGTGTTTTATGTCATTTACAGTCTAGTATGCACACTTCTTATTTAGCAGAAAACTCCACTTCATTTTTGTTTTCTCCTTGTTGTAGATGTGGCACATAGTACTCCTGGAAACTTCAATGCCCAGTGTCTTTTTCTCTTATTCTTTTCCTTAAAGAATCGGGTATCTTTTTAAAGTGCTCTTTGCACACTGGCTTAAACAGGGAGAGCAGTCTTGGTGGAGATGGGGTTGGGGGAGGTTGAGAGGGAGGAATTGCATTCTTTTGGCATTCCTGAGAGGAAAACAGCTGTATTAACTTTGTTTTTTTGGAAAGTGCAGAGGCATCTCCCCTGACATTCAATGCCAGTTCTTTAGAGCTGAGCACAAACAGCTTGGCATATTACTAATGCCTGGAGTCAGCATGCATGAATGTTGCAGTTCTGATTATTAGCCAAGAGAAAACAGCTGTATATATTACTAATGAAAGGACTTCGAAATGAAAAAAATTCCAACAGTGGGGCTTTTGCCTATGAATGCCAGGTGTGTACAGGGTTTTACCCCGTGTCTGCCCTGTACTTTAGTACCACTGTCAAGGATGTAAATGGAAGCCAGCGTGAGAGGTGGAAGTGCGGTCAAAGTAGAAAATAGGTATGTTGTGGTTGACTAGAGACATTTTAAGGTTTATTATTTTAAGAGAGCAGTTGTGCCTAGCCATCATTCCATTCCTCCTCCTTCGCCTCTCATAAAAAGAAAATGTTGTGTGCCTGCAAACATATGCTGTGTTATCAGCATTCAGACACCCAAACACCTAAGTCATTTAGCAGCTCTTACTGCTGTCAGGAAGCAGGTGATGGCGTAAGGGATTGAGAAATTGATACGTGTTTTCTGAAGCATCTCAAAATAGGCATTGTCTATTTGTTGTTTGTTGCCCATGGGCAATTTTCTGTCAAGTGTATTTCACCCGTGACCAAAACTTACCTAGTTCTCAATTTCTATGTTAAAAAAGAAAAACAATGGGGCCAAGTAAGGAATAGCTAAATAAAGAATATCTAAGATTAAAAGTAGGAGTCTCCGGAATTACTTAGATTTCAATTTCTGTGTTTTTTTAGTGTGACAAAGAGTGTGCAAAATTACAAATCTGAGGAATAATTCAGAGATTGGTTTTTTTCGGTTGTTGTTTCTGGGGGAGTATGTTTCCTGGGGGAAGGAGCATAGCTGACTGGTCCTGGGGAAGACGCGGAGTAGAACGGGTATTGAAGAGATCTCTTTCTATGGGACCCAGCAAAAATACTGGGTTCCAACTACTTGCTTGGGGAATTCCCAGATTCTTGAAATCCTTACATGTGAAATAGCTTCATATAAATATACAGGTCTAGACATACTGGTTTGATGTTTCAATGCCTATTTTTATATGCATTTTCTTTTTTTTCTTCCCCCTTTGTCACCCAGGCTGGAGTGTAGTGGTGCAATTTCGGCTCACTGCAACCTCAGCCTCTCAGGTTCAAGTGATTTTCCTCTTCAGCCTCCTGAGTAGCTGAGATTACAAGCATGAAGCACCATACCCGGCTAATGTTTTATATATATATTTTTTTAATAGAGACTGGTTTTCACCATGTTGGTCACTGGTCTTGAACTCCTGACCTTGCGATCCGCCCACCTCGGCCTCTGAAGGTGTTGGGATTATAGGCCCGAGCCACCATGCCCAGCCTTTTGTATGCATTTTCTATTGCTCAGGTCATCTGTTTTCCACTTGTTCTATTAAGTCATGATTTTGTAAATGGTCACAATTTAAATATAAAGGACCTATTTCTCTTCTTTTTGTTTTTTTCATAGTCTTCAAAATGTCTTCAATGAAAGAAGAATAAGGAAAGTTTAGGAGTGAGTTGCTTAGGGTGTATTCTACTCTCAGGATTTCAGTTTTACTGTAGCTGTATTTAATCCTACATTAATTGGACACTTATATTAATGTAGTGTCTGCATAATGTTGGCACTGAATTGGTTCTTTAGTTTGTTGTGAGAAAATTTCAGTGAAGTCATTTTTGGAAAACTTTTTTTTTCCTCAGGGGAATTTCCCTTTCTCCTTTACAGAAGTCAGAGGAAAAAAACCCTGGAATTAGAATATAGAGTTAGAGATGAAGTGAAATGATGGCGGAATATGATGAGACGTTTGCTCAGGGGTTAAAAGGGAGTTTGTAGAATTCCCTTTTCTGCTTGTCATAAGGTTATCTGTTTCTTCTTTTGGACATCTCTTTAGAGATGTTCCCAAGCTTTGTATCACAGATTCTTTTATCATGGGAATCCTGAACTTCACTGTAACTATTTAAAAATAAAAACCAAGGGTTACCAAACATCTTAATGGAGACTTCGCTATTAACTTACAAGAAGTAAACAATTGTATGGAAGAATTTCAATGTGTTCTTTGAAGTCACTGCTTGTAAGAGAAGACTGAACGCGTAATTTTTGAGTTACTGTATGGCTCATGTTGGATGTTTAAAGCCATCTGCAGGCATGGTGTGGTGGCTTACGCCTGTAATCCCAGCACTTTGGGAGACTGAAGCGGGAGGATCACTTACACTTAGGAGTTCAAGAGCAGCCTGGGCAATATAATGAGACTTTGTCTCTACAAAAAATAAATAAATAAATAATAAAAATTAGCCAGGCATGGTGGGTGCATACCTGTAGTCCCAGCTACTCAGGAGTCTGAGGTGGGAGGATCTCTTGAGTCTGAGAGGTCAAGGCTGCTTGATTTGTGATTGTGGCACTGTGCTCCTGCCTGGGCAACAGAGCAAGACCCTGTCTTGGGGGAGAAAGAAAAAGCCTCCTGATGTCCTAGGAATAGAAGGCTTTTGCCATTGCAGGAATACTGAAATGGAACAGTAGGAGCTGCCAATGAAACTCATTCAGTGTTGATATAGCATGTTTCAGGAATGTGTTATTTACAGGGAAAACTCTTGAGTTCAGCGAACTGAGAATCCATTCATGGGTGCAGAAAAAGATGCCCATTGGGGGAAACGTTTCTGTGCTCTGTGGCACCTCCTCAGGCGGGAGGAATGCGGTGGTGGCTGTGAAGACTGTGCCACTTTCACACCTCTGGATGCAGAATGACTCCCATTCTCTTTTACCAAAGAGCGAATTCATTATTCAATCTGTTGGGACGCAAGGCATTCAAGCATGTTTGGGGAAAACTACGCTTGTTCTCTAGTGAGGCGGGTCTAAATGATTCGAAGTTTCTAAATACTGAGCTTATTCCAGAAGTAATTTGGTGTCTGCATGCTTTGTTTTCTACAGCATGGTGAGACCGCCACTTAGTTGAGTCCTGTGAATTGAAGCCTGTTTACAAGAAGTCTGACATACACACTATTATTTTTAGCCTGAACAACATGAAAACCATCTATTTAAAACTCCCAAATCTGAATGGCAGTCTCCTCTTGCTTAAAATTCCTTCTAGTACTTTTAAGCCAACGGAAAGGAAAATATAAACAATTTGTTAATTGCAACAGCTGGTCCCCGAGTATCTTTATGTTAATGTTTGGAGTCTTTGGATGTGAAAGACTTTTAGAAAGAGCATCTGGATTAATGTAGTGCTATTCAGACTTCAGTCTTGAGAAGTGGAATCGGCCGCTTCAAGACAAACAGACCGGGGCCTTATACAGATTGAGAGGGTGACTGCGAAGGCGTGGTGAAATTTCTTTAAAATCTTAGTAAAGAATGAAGACAAATGGTCTCCGTTTGGTTGTGGGTGAATAGCCTCTTACTTAATTTAGTATGGTGTTTATCTAGCTGCTGTGGTAAATGAGGGTTAGTCTTTCATGTATACAGTTAATTCCCAATTATTCATACGTGCTTTAGCCAAATTGCTGATTCTCTATGGACCTTGGAGACCTTGTCCCGCTCCCCCAGCTCTCCTCCTGCCCAGTTTGGCTGTCCATCGGGTCCCGTGGCCTGGTTTCCTCTCTGGCCATGCTTTCTCACGGGGGTTCCCAGTTGCTCTCCTCATTTCCGTCTTTGCTCCCTGACTAGGCCCCTGCTGCTTTTGCTTGCCTTTTTTTTTTTTGAGACGGAGTTTCGCTCTTGTTACCCAGGCTGGAGTGCAATGGCGCGATCTCGGCTCACCGCAACCTCCGCCTCCTGGGTTCAGGTAATTCTCCTGCCTCAGCCTCCTGAGTAGCTGGGATTACAGGCACGCGCCACCATGCCCAGCTAACTTTTTTTGTATTTTGAGTAGAGACAGGGTTTCACCATGTTGACCAGGATGGTCTCGATCTCTTGACCTCGTGATCCACCTGTCTCGGCCTCCCAAAGTGCTGGGATTACAGGCGTGAGCCACCGCGCCCGGCCCTGCTTTTGCTTTCTTTGCTGCTTTTGCTGGATTTGCCTGACAGTCCAGGGCTCTTATCTGTCAGTCATCTGGGAGTGGTAACAGTGAAGCTAGCTGATGGCCAGGGTGAAGCTGTAGGGAGAGAACGTCTGCTGCTCCTTGCTTCTCTTCCGGTCACCTTTGGGCCTTTGGTGAATGAACGAGTGGAGAGTAAGTAGAGAAAGGGGTTTCCTGAAAAATTTCCAGGCTGTTCTTCTAAGTGCTTTTTTTCTCAGGATTTCATAGTCCTGTGCATGGTAGGTAGGTGGGTGGGCGGACGGGGAGGGGAGGTATTACAGCAAAATGCTTACATATTCTTTTCATCTCGTATTTCCTTTTTTGTTCTCAACTGGGAACTCTTCTCCCTATTGCTGAAAGGCAAATGATTAGAAAGGGGTCATTTAGAGTATGTGTGATCTAAGGAGCCTCAAATAGTTCGTCATTTAGCAAATATTTAATTTCTTGAGTTCTTTTTATGTTCCGAATACTCTTAGAGATATGAAAATGATTTGATGTAGTTTCTGCCATTAGAGGGGTTTAAGTAAAATCTAGAAGCGGAATTTACGTAGAAAACCATAAAGAAAACCCTCAATCTAAAGCCGATGTGTAAACACGTGATTGTCATAATAAGTGAGAAACCTGTACCATGTTAGGGAAGTGTGGAGGGTCTCCCCGGAAGACATTGTTTCTCCTGGGGAGGGGGCCAGAGTGGTACAGATGTGAAAAATCTGCCCTAATATTTTTTTTGTGTGCACTAGGGGGGTGGAAATGAAAACTCACTAGTAATTTATCTATAGAATTTTTTTATTTTTTTTGGAGACAGAGTCTTGCTCTATCGCCCAGGCTGGTGCACTCTCGGCTCACTGCAACTTCCGCCTCCTGGATTCAAGTGATTGTCTTGCCTCAGCTTCCTGAGTAGCTGGGATTACAGGCATCCGCCACCATGCTCAACTAATTTTCTGTTTCACCATGTTGTCCAGGCTGGTTTTGAACTCCTGACCTTGTGATCTGTCTGCCTTGGCCTCCCAAAGCTCTGGGATTACAGGCATGAGCCATCGTACCTGGCCTGGAATTTTTTATAAACTTTTTTTTGTTCCGTTTCTGACTGTTAGATATCTTCATAGAATATAAATCTCGCCCATCAGGTGAAAGCTGAGTATATGCACGGGGGGGTTGCAGGTTCTACTTGGCTAAAATATTGGCGAGAGTAATAAAATCCTGTGTTCCATTCCCAAACTAGTTCCAAGCTAGTTAATTGGTTGAAAAGGCCTTTGATTAACCAGTTGGATTTCATAGAAACCAACTCTAAAGCACACATGCATTGAACTCATAGAAGAGCCCTTCATTCCCTCACTAGAGCCTGGTGTTAGTTAATCTTTTAGGAGTTCTACTAAAGCTTTTGTTTTCTGAGCCCAAACGAGATTAAAACCAGCACATTTTAAAGAAGAGGAGCTAAGAGAGACAGTAGGGTAATGACAAATCTGAAAAACTGCAAGAGGACACAAGAATTCTGAGTGAGCCTGGTAGTTTCTAGTGAGATTTCCATTTGGAGTTTTGATTGTCCACCTTCCATGGACTATCTCAGATCATTCTTTGAATTCATAGAGTATTTTCGTTAGTTTCCTTGAAATAGCCAAATAAAAAATAATCTCCAAATTGAGTTAGGAAACTTAGTTTCTGCTACAACTGCAGATTTCATGTGCAGAAAGAGGAAGGCGTGGGCAGTTCTAGAGGATTAGGGAACATCCCTTTGGAGTTCTTCCTGGGATGACAGTGGTCGAATGAGATAATGTAAGTGCTTTGCAGTTGGAAAGTGCTATAGGAACTCTGAGTTCATCTGGAACTGTAGCTTAATGTTTAAATGATGTCTGTTACTACTTTTTTAAATAGTCTGGAGTGCTTGTTGTTAAAGAAAAAAATTATTCTGTGATATTTGTTGAGTGAAGCACAGTGAGGAAGAGTTTATTCAGGGCCATTGTAATAACTGTAGGGACCACTGCAATAAAGTCTTGCAGTTGGGGAGAGAGAATAGGCTCAATTCTGAATACATCATCATGGGCAAGTGGGATTTATAGCCGAGGAGCAGTGTGGGGATCAGTGGATGGAAAATGACTTAAGACAAAACCTCAGGAGTAAGAGGGATTCTGACTAAATTGCCCGAATGTGATTCTTGGTGAAGATAGGCCAGGGTGATGAGACATTACCTGGGGAGATGGTGGAGGATGAGGAACTTAATCAGATACTGGAGATGATCAGAAATTGAGGATGGAGAGTTCTTAAACTGATGTAGAAGGATTTCTGCTACAAGATTCTACAAGGAAATGCATGCATGGGCCTAGCAGAAGATACAGAACCGTAAATGAAGTTTGGCCAACCAAAGAATCTTTGTTACTGTCAAGTATTCAGATTCCTGGGCCTAATGCCTTGTCTACTGAATCAGGATCGCTGAAGACAAGGATGTCAGAATTTACAGTTAACAGACTCCTCTACACATTACATCAGGGCTACTTAGCAGTTGGAACTTTTTGGAGTTTGAGTTTGCAGTTGTAAAACTTTGCTTTTTGATAGAAGGCAAATATAAATGTGGTAGCTCAATTGGAGCTGGCCACATGGTAACAAAGTGAAAGGATTCTCAAACATCTATTCTCTCTTGGAAATTGAGATGGAAAGATTCATGTCTTGAAAGCTTGTACTGTGTCATATATTTATTTATATGATAAAATTCACCAAATAGCTCTGAGGAAGGTATCATTTTTACCACTACCTCCCCCCTACCCCGCCCCGACCCCCAGGGCAAATTGAAGCTCAGACAGGAACCTTTTCTTTCCTTTGTAAAGATTTTCCTTTAAGTTCTGGGGTACATGTGCAGAACGTGCACATTTATTGCATAGGTAAATGTGTGTCATCTTGGTTTGCTGCACCTGTCAACCCATCACCTAGGTATTGAGCCCCACATGAATTAGCTATTTGTCCTGATGCTCTCCTCTTATCTCTGCCCCTGACAGGCCTCTCCCAATGTGTGGTGTGTTCCTCTCCCTGTGTCCATGTGTTCTCATTGTTCAACCCCCACTTAGAAGTGAGAACGTAGAGTGTTCAGTTTTCTGTTCCTCTGTTAGTTGGCTCAGGATGATGGCTTCCAGCTTCATCCATGTCCCTGCAAAGGACATGATCTCATTCCTTTTTATGGCTGCATAGTATTCCATGGTCGACATGTACCACATTTAGAAAGGAATCTAGAACTGGTTGTGGACCACACAACCGTTTGTGGAGGGAGCAGAAATTGAACACTGGCCTGAGCCTGAAGCCCAAGCTCTCAGTCTCCATCCACTCTGAATTGCTTGGTAGTGCTGATGGTCACAGTCATCAGGCAATAGAGGTTAAGGGAGGAGAGGCAGGCAGAGGCTAAAATGTCACTCAAACTGTGGGCTAAAGGATGCTAACCCGTGGATGTTGGCCCAAACCCCAGCAAACCCATTAGGCATGACACTCTACTGTGTATGTTTAAGGCCTAGGAGACATTTGTAGGAAGCTGGTTGCTCTGTCACTGAGAAGTCATATATTGACTTTGTCAAGCAAGAGTGAGAAGAGAAGTTTTACTTAAAATTGCCTGTAAACGTTTTACAAAAAGTTGATACTCATGCTTTTCCTTTATGTATTGTAAGACACGCAGACTGGTAAGTGAAGGGACTTGAACGCTTAGCAGTGATTTAGGGCTGTAGCTGAGGGAGGAGCAGGAAGAGCTGGGAGGGGAAAAAGCAAAAGAGCTGGACACGTGGACACTCAGCCAGGGCATCCCTGGAATCCCACATTGTTGAGATTTTATTGTGTCTCGGGACCAAATATATGTGGAGGGAGTGATCGTAAAAGTGATAAAAGTGAAAGTTCTAATAGAATTTCTTAGATAGGAAAAATTAGAAGAAGCATAATGTAGTTTATGAGTTAAAAGCCTGCGCCATCTTCTGAGAGCTTCAGGGTCTTTTTCTTCCACACTGCCTGCTTCAGCCCCTCCACATACCGAGAGGGTAAGCTCTAGTATTTTTGATTTTCCTATTTCTGCCTTGTGATTAAATATGAATACCATATTGACAGAAAATTGGTTTGTCTTAAATTTTGGTTTTAAAAAGATTTATTCTCTTTTGCTATTTCATAGTGGTTAGTAGCCCTCTTTATTTTATTCATTCATTCATTCATTCATTCATTCATTCATTCTGGGTCAGAGTCTCGCTTTGTTGCCTAGGATGGAGTGCAGTGCATGATCTTGGTTCACTGCAACCTCCGCCTCCTGGGTTCAAGCTATTCTCCTACCTCAGCCTCCCAAATAGCTGGGACTATAGGCATGCTCCACCGTGCCTGGCTAATTTTTGTATCTTTAGTAGAGAAGGGATTTCACTATGTTGACCAGGCTGGTCTTGAACTCCTGATCGCAGATGATCCAACTGCCTTGGTCTCGCAAAGTGCTTAGATTACAGGCGTGAGCCACCTTGCCTGGCCTGGCCTCTTTATAACTATTGTGCTCATGGTAAATAATAGAATGTAGAAATTACTTTAAGGCAAATAAAACATTCATATTATAAGCAAAACATTACTTTTGTATGTTCAGGATCTATGGTATGAATTGGGAGACCTGGGCTTTGAGCCACACCTTCCCAGTCTACAGCACACATAAACTCCCTCCCTCCCCCACTGCATCCCCCCTCACCTTCCACCCTAACCCTCTAACTGCAAGAGTTGAGGCTGGGCATGGTGGCTTACGCCTGTAATTCCAATACTTCCATAAGCCAAGGTGGGAGGATCACTTAAGCCTAGGAGTTTGATGTTAGCCTGGGCATGGAAAGACTCTGTCTCTACAAAAAATCTGAAAAGTTAGCTGGGCGTGGTGGCGAGTGCCTGTAGACCCAGTTACTCGGGATGCTGAGGTAGGAGGATCGCTTGAGCCCAGGAGGTGGAAGCTGTAATGAGCCCAGATGTTGTCACTGCACTCCAGCCTGGGCAACAGAGTGAGACCCTGTCTCAAAAAAAAGAAAAAAAAAAAAGAGTTTAGACAGGTGATTTTACTGGGCTTTAGTTTCTTCATTAGTCTGATGAAGGCTGTGGCTCAATGACCTCTTTAGGGTTTTTACATGTCATAGTTGTCAACCATTGTTTTGTAGTGGTCCTGACCAGCCCTACTCTGACCTAATGACTCATAACAAACATTTCTCTTCTTCTCTTCATGTATTTTGATTGCACTTGCACCTTGGACTTAATGGGGTCACTGGCAAACCAAGTATATTTTCTGAAATACACAGGAGAAGTGGGTATACACAGTGTTCTCCCTTGGGTCCAGTCATGCTTCTGCTGTTCTTCCAGCTGGAATCTGTCAGATGTGGACTGTGGATCTCCTAGGTGCTTAGTAAAAATCCAGAATTCTGTGCCCCTTGCAGACATATTGAGGGGGAGTCTCTGGAAGTAAGGCTCTGGTATCTGTATTTCAATAAGCCCCTACAGGATCCCCAGGCTCACTGTGTGAAACACGAATGATTCTCCTATAAGTATGCGCTGTGGTCTTTAGATAGAACCCATGATTCCCTCAACGCAGAGGTCATGTTGTGTGTGTGTTTATAAATTAAACTTCTCAGAATAAGTTGTGACCATCTAGTTTATTCACTCATGTAACAAATAGTTGCATGCTTATTTTTTACGAAGTCCTGTGTTAGTTGTGGGAATGGAGAGAAGGGAATATATCTAAAGAAGCAGAGCAGACAGGCTTTGGCAACTGATTGGATTTGAGGGACATGGGAGAGGTCAAAGTTAGCCGGCGGGTTTGGTCCTGAGTGTAGAACTCTAGTTGCACCATTACAGAAATGGGCAGGCAGGCACTGGAACAGCTTGGGGAGCGAAGATGCCTGGATAGGAAAGAGCTTATAGAGTGGTTATGAAATATGCCTGCATGTGTGGCGCCGGTTCTAAAGCTGGCATTACTTTCAGACTCTTAGTATCAGAGTTGGGTGTGATCTTATAGATCCTGTTTCGGTCCCCTCAGAAGCAGGGAAAATTGATATCATTTGGAGGTTATTGTTCAGGTGGTGGCAAAAAATGTAATGGGGGAAGCCATTATATATGAAGATGATCTTTACTTCTTAGACTTAAGAGAAGCCGGCTTTCCAAATAATCTCTAATTGATTATTATTATGATTATTATTTTGAGATGGAGTCTCACTCTGTTGCCCAGGCTGGAGTGCAGTGGCGCAATCTTGGCTCACTACAACCTCTGCCTCCCAGGTTCAAGTGATTCTTCTGCCTCAGCCTCCGGAGTAGCTGGGAATACAGGCAGGCGCCACCACACCCAGCTAATTTATTTTTATTTTTATTTTATTTTTGGTAGAGATAGGGTTTCACTATGTTGGCCAGGCTTGTCTCAAACTCTTGACCTCGTGATCCGCGCGTCTCGGCCTCCCGAAGTGCTGATTTTGAACCTCTACCAGAATGAGCCCTGGAAATAATATTTGAAATGATATAGGTATTGTAAGCAGATATATTCATTTGACATTTAAAAAGTATGGCGGTCTGGTGTGGTGGCTCATGCCTGTAATCCTGACACTTTGGGAGGCCGAGGCAGGTGGATGGATCTCTTGAACTCGGCAGTTCGAGACCAGCCTGAACAACATGGAGAAACCCTGTTTCTACCAAAATTACAAAAATTGGCTGGTCATGGTGACACGCACCTGTACTCAGGAAGCTGAGGTGGGAGGATCGATGGAACCTGGGCTGGAAGTCAAGGCTGTGGTGAGCTGTGATCATACCACTGTATTACAGAGCTGGGTGTTTTCTAAAAAAAAAAAAGCCTTTATAATTTACTGTCTGTGGCCAAGTCGAATGTTGGCATATCTTCTTCAGAGAGAGCCTTTCTCCCCCTATTTCCTTTAGGCTAAGGAGGAGGGAAGTATTAAGATTTTCAGTGGGAGCACAGACCGCTGCCCACTCAATGAGTGGACTTCATTTGGTAGTCCTAGCGTGTTTCCCAGACTGCTTGACAAATGATGGATGTACATTATTGCTTTTTCCTTACCTTGGCCTGAGAATGATGCAAAGCAGGCCTGTGGAGTCACAGAGCATCTTGGGGCGTTGCACTCAGTGACAGGCTTTCAGCGTGCGTTCCCTCCTCAACAGCAGTGACTACCATGCCCAGGACATCAGCATTGAGTTGTTTTTGCACTTGTGGGGGTGACTTCCTATTATCCCACCAGAACCAGCAAGGTAAGTTGGGAGAAGTCCTTTGTCAGCTGGACAGGAAGCAGCAAGTGAAGGCTGGGCTCCATGGAGTAGAACAATTCTAGGAGCTGGTGTGGTCACAGGAAGGATAGAGAACGCGGAGGTCAGGAAGAAGCGTGAGTCAGGCTGGTGGCTATCCGGGGTCTTCTCACATTGGCTGCTGGAGAGCCAGGGCTGCAGGTTGAGTCATAGGCTGGCCAGCACTGTGAATGCCAGATACCAACAGAACTTCCTGAAGCCGGGAGCTTCCTGGGGTCTTGATGATCAGGACCTCACGGGTTGTGTGTGCATTTCAGGTATCTGCTCTGACGGGGCAGTGGTGTTGTGGTAGATACGCTTTTGCTGGAGGCATTTGCTAGGTGAGCCGGCAGGATGTGATTTGTATTAGGCGTAGTACTCAACCCAGCAGTGCTTTTCTGCCGCAGTCAAGTGCAGACTGCAAGACCTTTTAAGGGCAGGGGATTCCAACATAGAATCTTAAGAAGTTTCTTACTTTGAGCGTATCCTCCATGTTGTTCATGGCCACAGGAGTAAAAATACATTGACATATGGAGTCAGTTCTCAGCTTTCTTATCAAAGGATTTGTTTAATTTTGTACCAGGATGTAATGAACTTGAGGTGTGTGAATGAGACATGGAGATGAAGTGTTTTATTAATTTAGAAAAGGGAGAAAAAGGAACTCTGCATGTAGCACAAAGCTTTCAGCTCTGAAACTTCACCTTTTGGCCACACTAGCAGCAGAGAAATTACGGAAAGCTAATTGTGTTGTCTGTTGGGCAAGTCAAAGCAAGATGCAGCTCAAAGATGAGCCTCCTAGATTGCTGTCACTTTCTGTAACATGAGAGTTCTAAAAATAAGAAATAAGGAGCCCCTGGGCAGTTGCTTTTTGGAATTTGTGTGGACAGATCCAGGTCATCCTTGTTCTTTGTGCTTTTTATCCCCCCTTGAGATTGTGTCTCGCTCTGTCACCCAGGCTAGAGTGCAGTGGCATGATCTCGGCTCACTGCAACCTCTGCCTCCCAGGTTCAAGTGATTCTCCTGTCTCAGCCTCCCAAGTAGCTGGGATCACAGGCGCCCACCGCCACACCCAGCTGATTTTTGTATTTTTAGTAGAGATGGGGTTTCATTATCTTAGCCAGGCTGGTCTCGAACTCCTGACCTTGTGATCCACCCATCTTGGCCTCCCAAAGTGCCAGGATTACAGATATGAGCCACCATGCCGGGCCCTTTGTGCTTTTTATGAAGTGAGACTTTCTGATTAGTGAGCCAGAATTTTCATCTGATAGCTTTTAAGTCTGATGATTTAAAAACACAATTGGGGCCAGGTGCGGTGGCTCATGCCTATAATCCCAGCACTTTGGGAGGCCACAAATAATCCCAGCACTTTGGGAGGTGGATCACGAGGTCGAGAGATCAAGACCATCCTGGTCAACATGGTGAAACCCCGTCTCTACTAAAAATACAAAAATTAGCTGGGCATGGTGGCGCGTGCCTGTAATCCCAGCTACTCAGGAGGCTGAGGCAGGAGAATTGCCTGAACCCAGGAGGCGGAGGTTGAGGTGAGCCAAGATCGCGCCATTGCACTCCAGCCTGGATAACAAGAGCGAAACTCCGTCAAAAAACAACAACAACAACAACAAAAACACACACAATTGGTTATAAAAATTTTAAATTTATAATTTCCTGTAAAGTAGGAATGAAAATTGCCCTTTTTCTCCCAATTTCTCTTCCAGAGGTTTATAATTTCCATGTACTGAAGCTTATTTCTTCTCTACTTTATATGTCTATGAAAACTCCGACTTTTGTACTTCTTTTTCTGTGTCATTTATGTGATTTGCTTTGCTTAATTGTATGTCCAATATGGCTCTTGAGAGAGGGAACTTTGTCAGAATGTGTGTCATCTTAACCCACTTCTGGTTGTTGTTGGAAACACAGTTCAGTTGCTTACTGGTCTCACTGCTCCTTTGCTTTCTAAAAAAATTCAGTCCATTTTGTCTTTAGGTAACACTACATGTCTCAGTTTTCTGAGATTACATGTTTTCACTTATCCACGTGTTGCTAATCTTACATAGCAGTTTCTGTGCCTGGTCTATTATTATTCTTAACTAAGATAACCTGTTGAAGTATAATGGAATTCAGCTCTATTATAAAATGATTAACTGTAGGCGGGATGTGTTTTCTTCCTTTCTCACATAGCCTCCCTTCCGCTCTGGAAATGGAAGGCTTGACGTCTCATCATTTGACAGGTCTGATGACTTTCCAGTATTCCAACCAGTGATATTGAGACTAGGGCTTCTTGTTCCCCCCATTCCTGAAGTTTTGGCATCATGATTTGCATTAATCTGACTAGCCAGCTTTTTTATTCATTTTTACTCTATGCCAGGTACATGGCTAGATATGTAACCTCCTCATCCCCGAATTACTTGAGGAGGTGTAGGTGCTGTTACTTAAAATACAAAGAAACGAAGGGAGGCATAAGTAAATAGAGATAAGTAATTTATAAAGTGAGTATCTATGAAGTACATGAGTAAAAAATGGATATTAAGCAGTTTGCCCACAGCTGCTTAGAGCTATTGAGTGATGGGGTGGAGATTTGTGCAGAGGCATCCGTTGACCACAGAGCCCTGACTTTTAATCTCTGTGCTCTGCTGCTGCTTGTGCCCTTTTACTCCTGTTCTTTCACTCAGCTCGTATTAATGAGCACTCAGCATACCAGGCATGGTTCTGGGCGCTGAGAAGACAGAGCAAACAGAAATGACAATGTAAAAAGAGTTAAACAAATAAACATATACCAGAGGAGGTGACGGCTATCCAGAAAATACTAGGTAAGAGAGCGGGAGGGTATGCTTTCCGGCAAAACTCATAAAAATGCGAGAAACTATTCTAGTCATTGGTTCTATTTAAACAGCCTAGGACAGTATGAAGAAAAGGTGGGAGCTGAGTAGGAAAAATAAATCAGTTTTAAAGACAAAAACCCCTCAAATCCAGGACCTATAAAGTTTCAAATCTTCATTGAAATGGTGCCAAGATGGTGTATCAGTCTGAAAACCAGAAAGCCTAATTGTTTGTATACCCCACAGGGGAGTATGCGACCATCCAGGAGGGAAATGTGAAGGAGGTTAAGATTTACCTGTTGGAAGCACCAATATTCTAATTATTCCTGAGTTTCAACACCAGTCATTCAAGTAGCAGTTGTAAGGAATTTTCTTTTGGAGTTTTCCTTTTCCTTTAGGTTCTCCCCTGTCTTTCAGGATGCAGGGAGCAGGAATCCCTGGGAAATATTTCACCAAGAGGTACTAAGGAGCAGAGATCTCTTTTTTATCCCTTTTGATAATTCCCACAAACGAACTTTCGAAGATTCAAAAGCAAAGAGAAAAGACTCAAAATTCATACATTAGGAATGAATATTGTGACCACTTTGGAAGTCACTGTCTTAAGTGCTGAAAAATTATCTATTATAAGTTGTTTTTTTTTTTTTGAAATGGAGTCTCTCTCTGTCGCCCAGCTTGGAGGGCAAAGGTGCAGTCTTGGCTCACTGCAACCTCTGCCTCCCGAGTTCAAGTGATCCTCCTGCCTCAGCCTCCCAAGTAGCTGGGATTACAGGCACCCACCACCATGCCTAGCTAATTTTTGTATTTTAAGTAGAGACGGGGTTTCACTATATTGACCAGGCTGGTCTCGAACTCCTGATCTCGTGATCCGCCCGCCTTGGCCTCCCAAAGTGCTGGGATTACAGGCGCGAGCCACACCATGCCCAGCCTAAAAGTATTTTTTAAAGAGGTAGATGAAAGCCATTGCTATTTGCCATTTAGAAGTTGTGTTTTCATCAAAGACTGTTGTCATGAACATTCCTATTAATAGCACTGAACCACCTTCCTTCCATCATCCCTTTGGCTTGCTTCTGGCAAATTGATAACTCCTTTCACATGATACACAGACTTTTCATTTATAAAAGGTTGGAAAAAGGATTTCCCATTTCTTACAGCTAGGTAGACTTAAGAAGCATCCTAACCCCTTTCTGGCCCCTCCTCTTCTTGTCACTATGCCCACTGATTGGCCTGATGGCCTGAAAATTGATTAGAGAGAAGTGATCCGTATAGACTCAGAAAACACCTAATCCTGTGCATGGCCTCGCCTCTGAAAAATTGTATGTACTATAAACTAGAGCATTTCAGCTTTTAAAACATGTGTTATTATGCTGGGGAAGCTGAAGACATTGCGTTCTACAGAAAGCATCTACCCTATTTTCAAGTTTTTAAGTTTGAGATAGCTCTTTTGCAGAGGTCTATATCCTTTCGAGATTTGAAGGGAAATATTTTGATTTCAAAAAACTTACAAACAAAACTTAATTCCTTACTGTTTGCAATATGTCAGGATACCTTGTATCTTTATTTAGAATATGTTTATCAAAGGAAAATTTACTGTTGCCAGAAAACAGGCTGATGGATTCTGTCAATTTCGTATTGGTGATTTAGTTTGTTACGAAGAAAAATAATTTGTCTGATGTATTCACTGTGCTTTTTAATTATGAGGAAATTATAGTGCACTAATTTAATGTAGACTTTTTACTTTGTCTGCCACTCTCAAATTCAGTCCAGGAAGTGTATTGAATTTTCACCAAATGGCTGGCTCTGGGAGCTGTCACTGATTTAGGGGACCACACTTTCTATTTTGCTTGTAGACTAAGATGTAAGAAGACCAGGCAATAAAAAGGAGAGTGAATATAATTGGCAAAAAGATGCTTATGGCTCTTGCAAGCATTTCAAGTGAGAGAGGTTAGAAGAGGAAGAGAGAAGTGAAAGCTGCAGTAAGGCTTTCAACATTTGGGAAGCTTAAAGAATTTTTATCAATTAAGCATTCTTAGAAATCCTTATATCATTCCCCTCCTCCATCAGTAGAATAAAAGCTTTTGCTCTGTTATAATGGTTTGCCTACTATAGTTTTTTAGTGTATGGAAACTAGAAAAATAAAAAATTGGGTTTATCACTGTCATCTGTTTCTTTTTGAGGTCTAAATACAATTTGGGATTACATCTACTTTGCTCCTCACCCTCAAAACATTTTGTAAACAAAGAACTCCCAATTTGGGATTTGAGCAGGTTCCTCTAAAAGCATCAGAAATACTTGCTTTATTAGTTCAGTTGCAAATTTAAGATTTATGGTAGGACACATTCATGGGTACTTCAAAGAAGACCACCCCAGGACTCAGCGAGTACCCCTGCAGTCTGGAAAAAACCTGGCAAACAATATGAACTTGAGCCGAGGGCGAAAACACACACACCATTTCCCCAAATTCCTGGTTTCTAGTGTCTCTGCACTATGGTGTTTTTAACTCTTATTTTAAAAATCCTGTACCAGCATTTTTAAAAAATGAAGAAAATGGGAAGAAAAACATGGAAATTTTGAGTCCTCATTTAGTAACTCCCTGTCTTCGTTTTTGTCTTTTAACAGACAAGGTGGTAAGGAGACTGTGGTTGAAGATTTTTTATCTCAGCTTTTTTTTTTGCCAACCTTGCTGTCTCTCATATGTTTCTGGAACTGTGTCATAGGTATTTCTTCATTACGAGCACTTCACTGGATGGCTTTTCAATGTCTAAAGTGGATTAAGTGGCCCACAGTCAGTTCTGTGACTTGAGTTTCAAAAGTAAAATTGCCATCAACAATATGTTCTAT
Organism: Callithrix jacchus; assembly: GCF_049354715.1. Lineage (NCBI taxonomy): Eukaryota > Metazoa > Chordata > Mammalia > Primates > Cebidae > Callithrix > Callithrix jacchus. The sequence continues at coordinate 14,848,028 of NC_133518.1, read as the reverse complement.
ATAGTGGCTAAAAGCAAGGAACTATGTTGTTAGCAATCTTGGCTTCACTGTACTTTAAGGCAGGTGATAATGATGCTTATTCGTCCATCTGAAAGAGTCCTTCCAGCGTTTTGTAAGCTTTATTGCTGCTTATTACCTTGCCCTTGAGAAGTCCTTCATGGACTGTATTTGCTCCAGATGTATGAGATAAGTTTTCCCCATATCCTAGTTGAAAAGGACGGCTATATGAATGTTAGATTGTCCAAAAGTGTTTGTAGAACCTCATTTAAAAAAATCAACTGTATTGTACTTTTTTAAAAATAAAGGATCTTCAAATCTTTATTAAATATAGTAAGTGGACAGCCAAGCCTGGTGGCTCACACCTGTAATCCCAGCACTTTGGGAGGCTGAGGTGGGTGGATCACCTGAGGTTGGGAGTTCTAGACCAGCCTGACCAACATGGAGAAACCCCACCTCTACTAGAAATACGAAAAACTTAGCTGGGTATGGTGGTGCATGCCTATAATCCTAGCTACTTGGGAGGCTGAGGCAGGAGAATTGCTTGAACCCAGGAGGCGGAGGTTGCGGTGAGCCGAGATCGCGCCATTTCACTCCAGCCTGGGGGACAAGAGTGAAACTTCATCTCAAAAAATAAAAAAATAAGAGGAAATGTGTGAAGCCAAAACATCACTTGACCTTTTCTCATTCATTGGGTAATATTCACGTGTAAAATAATTGCTTTATTTTCATCGTTATTGACCACGGCTAACTTCATGCCAGTGGGGATGTCGCGAGTCCTGTTAATCTCTGTGCCACTTGCTGGGATGCCTGGCATGTGGCCGCTTGGTAGATACTGGAGGAATGATTGAGTATGTGAATCATGGATCAGTTCTCAGGAATGTGATAATAGAAACAACGATGATATTTTGTAAAAATTGAAGATGTAAGTATCTCAGTTACTTCTACACTTTTTTTTTTTTTTGAGACTGAATTTTGCTCTCGTTGCCCAGGCTGGAGTGCAATGGCACGATGATCTCGTCTCACTGCAACCTCCGCCTCCCGGATTCAAGCGATTCTCCTGTCTCAGCCTCCCGAGTAGCTGAGATTACAGGCATGCGCCACCGCGCCTAGCTAATTTTGCATTTTTAGTAGAGATGGAGTTTCTCAATGTTGGTCCATTTGGTCTCAAACTCCCGACCTCAGGTGATCTGCCCACCTTGGTCTCCCAAAGTGCTGGGATTACAGGCGTGAGCCACCGCACCCGGCCTTACTTCTACAACTTTTAAGCCAACTTCAATGAAGTATAGCCTAAAAACTTATTGCAGATATGTTTGGGTAACCTCCTTATTTGTATTGTCTTTTTTCACCCCCTTTTTGAGACGAGATTCTCACTTTGTTGCCCAGGCTAAGGTGCAGTGGTGCCATCTCAGCTTAGGTGTTTCTCCCACCTCATCCTCCTGAGTAGCTGGGACTGCAGGTATGCGCTACTACACGCAGGTAATTTTTGTGATTTTGTAGAGAGAGAATTTTGCCATGTTGCCTAGTCTGATCTCAAACGGCTGAACTCAAGCGATGTGCCCACCTTGGCCTCCCAAAGTTCTGAGATTATAGGTATGAGCTAAGGCTCGGCCTGTATTATTACTAACTGGAGTTCAGTCCTAGGAATATACATTGAGGTATAATTAAAATTCCATTTCTATTTTTAAGCAGAGTTATAGACATTACTGTTACCAAAGTGTCCCCTTGCCTTTTCATATTTAGAGTAGTGAAACTGAAGTTGTTTAACTGAAAAGTTTCAGGCCTGTGAACTATACACTGAGCACACACCATGCACATTTCATCTTCTAGTCTTTGTTTTGGTTTCTCTATGTTCAGTGCCCCGCCCTCTCCTTCAAGTGTGAACCTCCTAATCGGATGTCTTCCTGCACGGCTCCCCGAGTATCTTACATTCCTTGCAATATTTTAGACTGTGCGTACTATTTTGTATTCAGTTACGTAATTTGATTTTGTTCACTATTGTTTTACGCTGGCTTGGGTGTTTTCCTCACTGTGGGAAGAAGAACCCTAAGAATGAATCATCTCACTGGGAAAGGAAGCATTTAAAATTTATTTAATGTATTTTTATAACTAGGGAACTGTAAGTATTTTTCTTAGCTTTAATGCTTGTGTCCAAGAAATGAGCTTGCCTAAACTTAGTAAATTTTTGTCATAATAATAGGATATTGACAACTGTTTTTAATTTATAAAAATAGAAGTTGCTTTCTACTAGGGTGCTATTTTAGGGGGAAAATTTGTAAAAATGTTCAAAGTATTGTCATGTTGATTGTATTTTTCAAGATGTGCTAAACATGATTTCCTACTTAGAGCAAATTAGCTAGAGGCCACACTTTATCCCACCTCCACCTGTTGCTGGCAGCCTCTCTGCAATACCCTTCCTAGGTAATTACCTGCTTTCCATTCAAAATTTTCTATAACAAGGTGCTCCTACCTCCACAGATGATCACCATGGCAACGGGGTAGTCTGTTCTATTTTTGGAGTATGAAAGTAGCGCCTTCTTAAATCTAATATAAAATGAGAGTTCCAGAAAACCAGGGCTTTAAACAAATTTGATTTGTGAATTTTTTTTTTTATCACATTTTAGGAGACTGGGGCAGAAAGATCACTTCAGCCCAGGAGTTTGACACCAGCCAGGGCAGCATGGTATGAGACTCTGTCTATACCAAAAATATAAAAATTCTCCAGGCATGGTGGCGTACACCTCTGGTCCCAGCCACTCAAGAGGATTGCCTGAGCCTTGGGAGGTCAAGGCTGCAGTGAGCAGTGATCGAGCACAACAGCCTGGGCGACAGAGTGAAACCCTTGTCTCAAAAAAAAAAAAAAAATGTCATTCAGAGTCAATCATGTTTTTATTATCTTTTTCCGACTGGGGACATGTCAGGGAGCTAGTTTAATTGTGATCTTTTATAATTTTCAAAAACTAGCAAGTGGCTTACTGTGTCTTGGCAGTATGCTGTTTTTACTCCTTTTGTGTAGCTGAGGAAAAAAGATAGTCAAGTCTTGATCAAGTTCACAGAGCTAGCAAAAGCAGAAACTCAATTCTGGTTTTTTTTTTTTTTTGAGATGGAGTTTTGCTCTGTTACCAGGCTGGAGCGCAGTGGTGTCATCTTGGTTTACTGCAATCCCGCCTCCCGGGTTTAAGAGATTCCCCTGCCTCAGCCTCCTGAGTAGCTGGGTCTACAAGCATCCAACCACCATGCCCAGCTAATTTTTTGTATTTTAGTAGAGATGAGGTTTCACCATGTTGGCCAGGATGGTCTCGATCTCTTGACCTTGTGATCCGCCCGCCTCAGGCTCCCATAGTGCTGGGATTACAGACAGGCATAAACCACAGCACCCAGCCTAGGAATTGGAATTCTAATCCAGGCAGCGTGCTTTCAGATTCTCCGCTCTAATCCATGTCTCTCTCTTGCTGGAGCCTTGCTGGAATGCTTCCTCTCTTGGGAGTTTGGCAGACTAGGAGCACCTGACCCTTTATAGGTGCTTTATATGATGGTAGCCCTATGCAAATAGGACTGGTGGGGGTTGGGAATGGAATGAAGAGTGATGAGCATGATGCTTTGGGAATGGTAGCAAGTGAGAAGCACCTTGGAATTCAGATAGCAGCGTGTCCTGTCACCGATGTTTAAAATTATACAGTTTGAAATATAATGTTGTTAATAAAGATTGCAGATGGCTCGACAGCTAGGGGAGTTTTCAGAAGGTGAGGTAGAAGTGCTTTTAGTGTTCTTCCAAATGGTGAGAATCTGGCTGCAGCGTCTATTTCACACAGCATTTGGGTCATGAGACTGTCTTCATTCTGCAGTCAATTTTCAAATTTTGCCCTTGTAAATATTAAAAGACTTAAAAGCTAATTAAACCATAATGGTTAAGTTTATTTTATTGTGACACCTTGTAGGGAGGGGTTTATGATTAAGTATTCAAAAATTTGCCTTGGTTTGCTAACCAATTGTGTCTTTTGTTCAATGATAAAATATTGAAAAAAGAACTTGAAATTACCTTCACATATAATCTTATTTCACTTCTGCAATCATATAATTTTATAAGTAGATATGATTGTAGAATATAGCCAACCCTTCTTATGTTCCAGATGAAGAGACTAAGGCTCAGAGAAGCCATGTGATTTGCCCAGGGTTTGCACAGCACACAGCTAATGATGAACAGAACCTGGGTTTTTTGCCCCATCACACTGAGTTTTTGTGCACGTGCTCATGATTTTTAATTTGCGTTAACGTGTTGGCATATATTGAAAGAAGTGGAAGTGTCCTTGAAGAACGTAACACGTATTAAACATTTGCTTTGTGCTGGGCAAATTTTACTCTTTAAAGTACCACAAGAACTGATAGTATTATCATTGTTATTGTCATTATTGTCCTACTCCTCCTCATTCCCCATTCTAGAGACAGGAGGGCCTGAATTGCTCAGAAGTTAAGCAGATTCTTGAGTGGAGGATCTAGGTTTCAAATTCATTGCTGTTGTTTTTAAGAGGGGAGATCTCACTCTGTCACCCAGGCTGGAGTGCAGTGGTGTGATGATAGCTCACTGCAGCCTCAGCCTCCTGGGCTCAAGCAACCCTCCTGCTTTAGCCTCCTGAGTAGCTGGGACTGACTACAGGTGCATGCCACCATGCCTGGCTAATTTTTAGTTTTTTGTAGAAATGGGTGTCTTACTGTGTTGCCTGGGATGGTCTCGAACCACTGGGCTCAAGTGATCCTCCCCTCTTAGCCTCCCAAAGTGCTGAGATTACATGCTTAAGCCACCGTGCCTAGCCTCGAATTCTTGTGTCAGGTGCTGTGTATTTTGCAGCAGGAAAAATGAGGTTTCAACTCTCCTGCCAACTCTCGCTCAGTTGACTGCAGCTGATTGGAGCACTATGTAAAGGATATAAAAGTAACTTCTGGGCTTAGTGGGACAGGTGCAGTGTCTGGTGGTGGATGCTATGGCCCTGAAATGTGGTCAGGGTGGTGCATGTATGTGGCATATATGTTAGCAGGCCTACCATTTCTCTTAACGTAGCAATCTGACTCTCAGTTTCACAGGATAGGAAACTCAATTTTAAGTTTACATGGGAAGATGGAGGAAGTGTTGGTTGGATCAGGCTTTGGAACACTAACTCATGTTAACCAAATACACAGAAGACGGTTTTATAAGTATAATACTAATTCAGTAATTTACCTTTTTGTTGTAGTTTACCCACATATGTTTATTCTATATGTCTTATTTTATAATATGTTGACTGTTGGGATCTCTAATTACAGGGCATGAATCTTTTTGTTTTTAACCTCATCTTGTGGAAGATTCCTGGATGAAGAGCCTGTAGCCTCCAGTAGACGGACTTTAGTAAAAAGGCTTTAATTGCAGAAGCTCTCAGTTGACTGTAACAAATGCAGTTTATTTTAGACTGGAAATAACAAAACCAACTAGTTCAAGCTTTTGTCAAAACTCAAACTCAGTTATATGAAAGAATTTGTTATCTGTAGAGTTTCAGTATGAAGAATGCAGTTAATTTGCAAATTAGTGATTGTCTTAAATCTCTGCTTGTGATTGTTTCTTAATTGCATATTTTTGTCCTTTTATTCCGTCTCTCCAAATCTGTCGTCTTGTGTGAATGTGTTCAGTATTCCTCCCCTCCCCTCTCCTCCCTCCTCTCCCCCTCCCCCTCCCTCCTTCCTCCCCTCCCCCTCCCCCTTCCCTCCCTCCCTCCCTCCCTCCCTCCCTCCCTCCCTTCCTTCCTTCCTTCCTTCCTTCCTTTCTTTTTTTTGAGATGGAGTTTTGCTCTTGTTACCCAGGCTGGAGTGCAATGGCGCGATCTTGGCTCACCGCAACCTCCGCCTCCTGGGTTCAGGCAATTCTCCTGCCTCAGCCTCCTGAGTAGCTGGGATTACAGGCACGCGCCACCATGCCCAGCTAATTTTTTGTATTTTTAGTAGAGACGGGGTTTCACCATGTTGACCAGGATGGTCTCGATCTCTTGACCTCATGATCCCCACCCGCCTCGGCCTCCCAAAGTGCTGGGATTACAGGCTTGAGCCACCGCGCCCAGCCCCCTATCATTTTTTCAAGATATTTGGGTTGCTAGTCTCAAGTATAATAAAGGATATTGCAAAATATTCATAGATGGGTCATATTACACAAATTTTAGTAGACCAGTTATTTTGAATGACTTTTTAGTTTGATGCGTAGCTCCTAATTTTGGGTTGATTTGTAATCTTATGCTTGGGGTTAAGGGGCCTGCTCTGGGTGCCCTACAGCATTTTGATGGCTGCCTGGCAGCACCTCTGCCATCCTCGTCACTGCTGGACTTTGTCTAGGTCTTGGGAAGCCTGGGTCTGTCTGGATTTGCCTGGCCTGACGTCTTTCCTCCTCCTTGTGCTTGTACTCCATGTTGGAAGGGAAGATGTTTTTGATATCTAGAAATGTGCCCTCGTGAGGAAACTATGCCACAGACTACACTAGTTCCACAAAAGGAAGACCCACAATGCTTTTCAAAAATAGCATCCTCTTTTTAATAAATAAAGTGTTCCCATTGAAGGGTGAATGGAAAAAAGGAGTAAGATTTTGGTTGAATAAGAATTGTGGGTGAGCAGGCCAAATGTTAAAAATCGTCTTCATGGTTATACTGTTGTAGAGAGTAGTATTGATTGATGTTTGTTCAGTCAGCAGCCCTTAAGGTGGTCCTGCTGTTTGGTACTCTAAAAATAGATACTTTGAGAGCTACAAACATGTAAATGTGTGATTCTTGTCCTTTATGACCTTACCTGTCAAGTGAAATGACACAGAGAGAGGCATGATAATACACAAGCCTGAGTGAGAAATGACGTCTGTCACTGTTGTAGATAATGGTCACGTGTAATAATCCTGTGGTTCTTCTAGAATAGTCTTTCAATGGGTAGGATGAGACCGAGAAGCTTCTACCATGAAAGCGTGGCATGTGTAGAAAACATCTGTTTTTATGAGTTATGCTTAATTGTAGCTATAATGGAACTGACCAGGGTCTTAAGTACTCCAAAATTGAATAGCTCATGCAATCCTTGATTGCAATTTTAAATATTTTTTTTCCCAGTAAACATGCAATGTCTGCTGTAGATTTTGGAAAGTGATATTCAAACAAATTCTGAACTTCGTTCTTTGTACATGTAGAACATGTATGAGCCACCTGTAATATGTGAGCAAATAGTTATATAAGAATTTGACTTCAAAAGCAAATTATCATTTTCTTTCTTTGATGTTTTTAATGAATTGGAAATCGTGTGTTTGTATGTTTTGGTTATTTGCCATTTAAATGGAATTTAAAATCTTTCGTACACACTTGAGAGATTTTGTCTTCTGTATCTGGATTCTACCTTACTGCTTCTATAGAGTTGCATTTTCTCATCAAAATTATGTATGGTACTGCTAAATGGGTTGGTGGAAATACTCTACTGAAAAGAATATAACTGTGACATAGATCATACGCCCAGCTTCACATGAAGAAAAGGGTATTGAGTATTTGAAGAACTTGACATTGGGTTTATAAATATCTACTCATCTAATCTAGCACTGAAGAGTCATATAAGTACTTAATTTCATCGGTGAATCACAAGTGGAATTAAAAATGTATTTTTCATGTTACCTGGGGCCTATAGATTTAATGAGTTTAAATTATTCCTTTGGCCCCAGCTCTGGTGGGTAACCTAATTCTAATACCATGGTGAATGGTTACTGTGACTACCCCGTTGCTAAGAAACCTGTTATGTTATCAAGTTGCCTTGGCGAAGTGATGGCTTCCTAGGACTCCTTTGCACTGCTGGGAGGTTGTTAATCAGAGCTATGGAGGACCTTACACAATCAGTTTCCCAGGTTATAACTAAGTTTTCTTTAGGAAAAGAAATAAACCTTAGTCTGTAAAAACCGAAACAAAACAAAGTCTAAATTATCTTAAATTAAACCAAGACCTTTAGTTACTAAGAAAAAAAATTGTGATCCCGAGATGCAAACCTATTTTTACTAGTATTTTTACTAGTTACAAGGGTCTGTGTATTGAATGGTAGAACCCCCACCCCCCACCCCTCTTAACTCAGCATTCCGTTTTTGTTTGCTTAGAGTGATTCTTGGCCCGGCATTTGCGATGTATAGAAGAGTATTGAACTGAGATCCCGAGGGGCAACACTGTGTTGAAATTATTTTAGTCATTTGATATCAATTGCTCTTGCTATGAAATGATTCAACATTTTATTTTAAACGAATGGTACGCTATGCAGCATTTTTAAAAATGCACCACACTTGATACTGGGTCAGGAATTCTGCTCAAGACAGGAGCCTGGCTTTCACAAGCTTTGCGCCACGACAAAAGGTTTCAGGTTCTTAAAGCTCCACAATACACGTTAAGAATCTGAGAAGTTTTATTGAGAGGTGGAATGCAGGAAGGGCTCATTCCCATTTGACACCATTCTCCTTTATAGCAGTACAGGTTAAGTCACAAGCCAGCCTGAGGAACAGGATGAGCCATTCAGTTACACAGGAGTGGGCACAGTTAAGAACCTCGGCTTTGGAATTCCAGTCAGGCTGACTGGACCCAATTTTGGGTCTGCTGCCTCAAACTTTGTGACCTTAAATCAGTTACGTAACGACTCTAATTCTCAATTTCCTCAACAGTAAGTGAGAGATAACACTTTTGATTTCTAAGAGTTGTGTGGATTAAATTAGATTATATGAAATGCTTATCATAATTTCTGGCACTTAATGTGAGCCTTTGTAAATGTACAATGTTAATTATTATTAGAGAGGACATTTTTTGGTGAGCTGTGAGTTGTTTCTTTAAATCTGAAAGGTTTAGGTACTTGGCATTTGACAAAGCCACCCATGCTAACGCTTTTAGTTTCTGGGAAGATTTTTTTCAGATTTTTAAATTTTTTTTTTTTAATTTAACTTTAATTGTAAAAAAAATTTTTTTTAGACACAGTGTCTTGCTCTGCTGCCCAGGATGGAATTCAATGGTGTAATCATTGGTCATTGCAGCCTCGAACTTACAGGTTCAAGTGGTCTTCCCGCCTCAGCCGCCCAAGCACCTGAGACTACAGGTGTCTACCACCACGCTCAGCTAATTTTCTTTTTTGTAGGGACGGGGTCTTGCTCTGTTGCCTAGGCTGATCTCAGACCCTTGGCCTCAAGGATCGGCCTGCCCTGACCTACCTAAGTACTGGGATTAAGAGTCTTCTGGCCTTTAATATTTTTAAATTTATTTCCATATGTCTTTTTCCTGGAGTTTAGAGTTGGGCATTCTAAGTTTTAGCCCTAATTCTTGGTCTTTCTCGGACATCACTTTTCTCATCTGTAAAATGGAGGTGGGGATTGGCTGACATTTCAGGTCACATTCATGATCTGAGCTCTGGGAGAGCTTAGTGAAAGGTTCCCTTCAGATTCCATCCTGAACAGGAAAGGAAAGATATGGAGGTTAAGGACAGCCCTCAAAGTCTTGTAATGTTAGGATGAGCCACACAAATGATAGTACCTCACGTTTCTCTTTTTCTCGTCCTAAGAATGCAACTGGAGCTCTCAGAATAAGTGAGTTAATGAATGGACTGTCTGTGTGTGGGTTAAATATATGCTTTTAGTTATTACTTTTCTCTTTTTTAAAGAAAAATTCTTGGCTGGGTGTGGTGGCTCATGCCTGTAATCCCAGTGCTTTGGAAGACTGAGGTGGGCAGATAATGAGGTCAGGGGTTCGAGACCAGCCTGGCCAACATAGTGAAACCCCATCTCCGCTAAAAATACAAAAATTAGCTGGGCATGGTGGTGTGCGCCTGAAGCCCCAGCTGCTCAGGAGGCTGAGGCAGGAGAATCACGTGAACCCTGGAGGTGGAGGTTGCAGTGAGCTGAGATGGCACCACAGTACTCCAGCCTGGGTGGCAGAGCGAGACTCTGTCTCAGAATAAAATAAAATAAAATGAGAAAGAAAGAATAATTATTTAAAATGTTGGAAACAGCCTCAAAACTGCAGAATTGTTACAAATACAGTGCAAAATACTTGACAGCACTTCTTAGCTAACCCCAACTTGTTTTAGAGAAATAACTTGAATAGTATAGAAAACAAACAGCTGGAGAGTAAATTGGTCTCTTGATGCCCATCAACCCTGGATATTTGTTGTATTTCCTTACAAGCAAGGATGTCCATCTGTGTAACTACAGTACAATCATCAACATTCGGACACTCACAGTGACGTCTCCATTTCTGCTGTTAAATCCTCAGACGCCATTTAGGTTTCAGTGGTGAGCCCCATAAAACCCTTTACAGCAGAAGGATTCAGTTCAGAATCGTGTGAGCTTTGGTTGGTGTATCTTTTTAATTTCTTTGCACGTGGGACAATAACGCGATATTTTCCAGAATTCTGTGACCTTGATACTTACGACAGTTACAGGCCAGCTGTTTTGTAGAATGTCCTTCTATTTGGATTTGTTGCTATGTCCTCGTGATTAGATCCAGGTTTATTCATCTTTAGCAGGAACATCACAGAAGTGATGCTGTGCTCTCACTGCATTCTTTGAGGTGGTCACAATTTTGATTTGCCCCTTACTGGTGGTGATCTCTTTGATCATTGAGTAAGATGGTATCTACCAATTTTCTCTGCTGTAGAAGTCCTAATTTTCTCATTGTAATTAGTAAATATTTTGTAAGGTGGTAGCTCAAAGTGATCTAAATATTCCTTTCTCATCAAATTGTTGCCTTATTAATTCGTAATAGCACGACTCATGGTTTTGTTACAATTCAATGGGCTATAATCCGTTACTATTATTATTTATTTTGATGCTCAAATAAAATTCCTTTAAACCATCATTCGTGTCCTTTTAACATGTTCTTTTCATTCTTTCAGCGCTTCTTTTCTGGTTCAAAGAGATGTTCCATATTCATCTTATACGTTTGTTGCCCCAGCCCTGAATGAACCATTTCCCTAAGAAATCCTGGCATCTTTTAGTAGATAATGGTATTTAGAAGCCAGGATCTGGGGGGTACATGTGCTTGTTAATACTGCAGTTGTCCCTCTCCAAAACTCTCAGTGGATAGAGCTGGAGAATACTTGAATGCATATATGGGACACTCACATAGGTAATACACATGCATAAAAACACATCTTTTTCTCCATCTTACTATGAGGGTTGATATCAAGGAGTTTACACTGATACCTCCAGTTCTGATCCAACACTCAGGAGTTTGTTCTAATTCTTTCCATATTTGTAAAACTTCTGTCGTTTCTATGATGGAAATCTGACACGTGTATATGTAACCAGCCTCTCAGTGCATCTCTTCCTCACAGCGAAGGCTCTGATACCTGATGTCAGACTGCCACCATGGGTGATGTCTTCATCCTGACTGTTTTCCACATTTCCATGACAGGCCACCCTTTTATGTGGATACTCCATGTTGGGTTGCTCCCACATCTAGACATCTACCTTGGAGGGAGGAAATAGGAACAGGAAGAAGAAGAAGAGCTCTTTTCTATTTCCTTGATAAGGTCTCATTCTGTCACCCAAGCTGGAGCGCAGTGGAGTGATTGATCATGGCTCTCTGCAGCCTTGGACTCGTGGGCTCAACGTGATTCTCTTGCTTCCGCCTCCCGACTAGCTGGAACTGCAGGTGTGCACCACTGTGCCTGGGTGATACTTAAATTTTTTTGTAGATACAGGTTCTCATTTTGTTGCCCAGGCTGGTCTTAAACTCCTGGCCTCAAGTGATCCTTCCGCCTCAGCCTCCCAAAGTGCTGGGATTATAGGTGTGAACCACCGTGCTTGGCCCATTTTCCTTTCTAATATCCAAGTGAAGCTGTTTGGAATATTTTATTTTTGAAAACACTATTGTACTTATTAAGGAAAATGTTACGTATACAGTTAAATACTTTCTTAATGTCATCAATAGCTTCTTGGAAACTGCTATTTTAAGCAAAATGATGTGTAATGAAACTAATTTTACACTAGGCTACTGGATATAAATAGGATTAAGTTCCTGTGGCATATTTTAGGCCACAAAAACGTCACCAAACTTCTAAACAAAGACCCAAAACACTTCTAATGGTAAACATGGAAATGAATGTCAGCCAAACATACATTTAAGAAAGATTGATTAAAACAAGAAAGATAACTATTTACCCAGTCAGTGAATGACAGCTGTCACGGTGGTGGGTTAAATTAAGGAATAAATGTTTGCAGAAGGAAAATTGTAAGGAGCACCTCCTACCACCACACAGTTTACAAACAAACAGGAAATATAGTGGACACTCTGAGCGCTTTTGTATGGTCACCGTATACTTTACACATTTCTATTTTACAATACTCTGTATTCATTCATTCATTCACTCATTCATTCATTCATTCTCCAACCCAGTGTTCCAGTTCAGTGTTGCAGGGGGCCAGAGCCTATCCTGGTAGTATAAGGAACAAGGTGGAACCCACCCTGGATAGGATGTCCTTCCATCACAGGGCACACTGACACATACCCACACTCACTCAGACTGGACATTTTAGACATACCAATGCACCTAATGCGCATGTCTTTTAGATGTGGGAGGAAACTGGAGTACCTGAAGAAAACCCATACAGACATGGGGAGAAGAGAACGGGGAGATTCCACACAGAGGCCTTGGCCAGGAATCGATTTTTTTTTTCTTCTTATCGATTTCATCATGAAATGACATTGAATGAAACGTTATTCAAAGACCTGCTGTATACAGAAGGTCCCCAATGGTTCGACTTGTGATTTTTTGATGTTGTAATCGTGCAAATGTGTACGCATTTGGTAAAAACCATATGAGTAAACCATACAAACCATTCCGTTCTTCACTTTCAGTGCAGTATTCAATAAATTACATGAGTTATTCAATACTTTATTAAAAAACAGTGTGTGTTAGATGCTTTTACCCAACTCTAGTCTAATGTAAGTGTTCTGAGTGTGTTTAAGCTAGGCTAGCCTAAGCTATGATGTTTGGTAGGTTAGGTGTATTAAATGCACTTTTGACAAGATATATTCAACTTAGGATGGGTTTATCAGAATGTAACCCTCTCATAAGTGGAGGCACACCTGTAATGGCTTTCGTCATGTGAGCTGTAGTTTAAACTAATGAATGCAGTGGTATATGCCCTCGGGTAAGTGGCCTAGCTTGAAAAATAAAACTGAACCTGAAAACTAGGTAAAAATGGATCTTGTTGTTTGGGAAGGGAAAGAGAATTTGAAGTGGTTTTTCAAAAGGGTACCCAGCACCCAACTACCTTTCTTTACTCTTCTAACAAAAGGGCTGTTTTTGCGGCAATTGTTGTCAACATCTATCTCTGCTATCCGCATATGTGGGCGGAAAGCTAGAGTTTGAATAGCACTTGTTACTGAAAACCAGCTTCTTCATGGATTTATTGGAACAGTGGTTCCTGATTTTTATACTGACTGTCTTACTCCTGTTTGGATACTTGGCCAGCCATATTCTCAGAGCTCCCTGCTCCACAGCCTCTCTAATGGCTCCTACGGTGAAGCTCTGTTAGCGCTTCCATCGGAAACCTACCAGGATGGCTGTGTGCTGGCAGGGTGCCCCTCTCGAGAAAGCTGCAGCCCCAGTGGGGTAGCTCAGGGTGGAGTTTTTCCACCCTGCTTCTGGCTGCTCTCCAGACCCTGGAGTGTCTGTGAGATTTTTTTCTCCTTTAACAACAGACAAACAAACAATAACACACATTACACTTGGACATATTAGGGACATGGGATGTGTGTGGGTGTGTGCTGCTGAGTGGGCTGTTTATTAGCTCCCAGCAGTGTTCTTCTGCCACTGGGAGTTTTTGGTCAGTATGACCTCATGAGAAGTGGTAGCAGTACTATAAGTTAGGTCTGTATCTCTAGAGGATTTCCCTATCAGGGGCCTTTTATTTCCCTGTGGTTGTCTAAGCAAGACAATGGGAATCTCCCGCTAGGTATTATTAACTGTCTTTCTAGACCATTCTTTGCACAAAACGCTGACTTCATGAGAGTCTAAGTCACCCTTAGCAATTTCTCAAGCTTCAGATGGTGGCATGTTACAGGATGGCAGCTGTTTGATAGATATCAGAATAGCCTTCATGCTTTCATGGTACGGTTGCCAGATTTAGGGAATAAGTATACAGGATGCCCAAAATAAGTTGAATTTTAGATTTACAGCAATTTTTTAGTGTAAATATGTCCCATGCAACACTTGGGCTATGCTGTTATGAAAAATTACTTGCTGTGTTTTTGAAATTCAGCTTTATCTGGGTGTGCTCTTTTATCTGGCAGCTCTACTCCATGCATATTTGCACAATGTGGTAACTTGGATGCATGTTGTACTGAGAATATTATGTATATGTGATTAATTCCTAAAAAGCGACTGCCTTCACTATCAGCCCTGGAGTGCATGAAATTTTGAGCTCCTTAAAAGGCAACTGCAGTGGAGCTGGCAAATCACATAGGCCAGATTTCCAGACTGAGTCAAGTCTGCCGTCGTAGGCAAGAACTTGAAGTTACATCATCTAGAATCTCCCAATACTCTTTTTTTCTCCATCTCTTTAGTTTGTAAGTTAAAAATTTGGGCTAAGCATTCCCTTCAAAACACAAAGCATCTTTCCTTTATTCATTGAAAAAAGATAGAAATCTTTAGTCTTAAATGATGTAGACTGGTGTATATGAGGTTGTATTTGTGCATATACAAAGAAAACGGAAGAGTTTTATAGAGCCTACTGCCTTGCTTTGTCTTCTGTTTGCCAGTATTTCCTTTGGCATATTCTGCAGGAAGGCCAGAGAACCACACATGATAGTAGTAAAGATCTCCCCCGCCCCGTTAGGTACTCTCTTTCATATCCTTCGACTCGACACATTTGATTCAACTAACACCCTCTAGTTAGGACAAGTGGTTATTCCTGATTTTGTAAGTTGGAAATTCTGCCAACTGGGCTGGGTGTGGTGCTCACGCTTGTAATCCCAGCGCTTTGGGAGGCACAGGAGGGTGGATTGTCTGAGGTCAGGAGTTCAAGACCAGCCTGGGTGAAAACCCATCTCTACTAAACATACAAAAAAAAAAAAATCAGCCAGGCGTGGTGGCAGGTGCCTGTAGTCCCAGCTACTCGGGAGGCCGAGGCAGAAGAATCGCTTGAACCTGGGAATTAGAGGTTACAGTGAGCTGAGATTGTACCACTGCACTCCAGCCTGGGAGAGAGAGGGAGACTCTGTTAAAAAAAAAAAAAAGAAAAGAAAAGAAATTTTCCAAACTAAACAGTGTATTGGTCACTTTCCCAAAGGATAAAAGATTTGTCTTCTTAAAAAGTCTTAAAAATCATCTCATTAACTGTCTGTGATTGAATGAGTGGATTCCTTTGTAGGCCCTTCTGTTCTCAGGAATGCCATTCCACCTTCCCCTGTGTCTCTGGTCTGTGACCCCTGGAAGAGATTACTTGAAAGCACATTCGTAATTTTGTTCCACATTCATGATTTGGCTTGAGGAGAATTAGGAATTATTATTTGAGCCTTTTTAATAGTTTGCGGCAGGGTTTGGGAAATGTTTTCTCTAAAGGGCAACATGGTAAATAACATGCTTTGCAGACATACAGTCTCTGATGCATACTCTTTTACAACCCTTTAAAAATGTGATGACCATTTTTAGCTTGTGAGCTATACCAAAGTCAGCTGTGGCTGGCAGCAGTTTTCCTGAGTGTTTGTCCTTAGAAACATATTATATGGAGAGTTTTGTGGGTTCTGAAATTTACCCATTAATTTTGATACATGTAGAAGCAGGAATGAATACTTAGCAATAAAAATATGTGACAAGCTGTGGGTACCCTAATATCCTGGAGGACGCTGTCTCTCACTGTGCCCCTACTTCCCCTGTGGCAGTTACTCATATTTTTAAAAGGAGAATTTTGTGATTTCTTGTTAAAATTTTGGAGTTTGTGTTGATGCTAAACAAAATGTCATTCTGATGAATTTCTTTTGACAGGTATGTAGGAGCAAATGGTCATATAGCAAATTCATGCCCGAAGGCAGGAGAAAGCGAGACACGACATCGGCTTGTCTTCTCTTTGCATTTATTTATTATGACATAGAGTTTGGTGAAATTTTCATATAAGAACATCCTAGCTAGTTTATCTATCTTTCTGAACCATTGATTCTTAAGAAACCACATAAGCATTTTATTTTGAAACCTTATGGGGAGGGATGTTACATTCATGTAGGAATGTAACTCAATAGGAAGTTTGCCCTTTGCTCTGCTTTATCTTTTCACTGATTTTCTTTGAAAGATTATGCCTGGTGTTCCTGCAGATCACAGTGGTAACAACAGGCAGGCTCCCAAAAGCACCTAAGGAGAGAGACGGCCCATGAGAATCCATTGTACATTTCATACCTTTCCGGCTGCCCTTCTTAGTGATGGGGGTAAAGCCATTCAGGCACTCCTTGTCTTTTATTATACACAGAAATTGGGGTATTTCCCATCACTTTTTCCCCCTTAAACTTTTACAAATGATTTTTTGGCCCAAATGCGATTGTGAATAGACAGACATAGCTTCTAGGAAAGCCGTTGGGAGCCACTGAATTGTGACTGTCAGACAAAGGCATTTTGTTTAGAAGGCTTGTCCCAAAGTGGTGTTGGAGTCGGAAAGGAGGGCCGCCAGCGTCTCGTTCTTTCTGCTGTGAACTAATAGGAAAGCTGATGTTTGCTGAGTGGATGTCTGTACTCACTGTCCAAACAGATCTGTGTTTGCCAACTGTGAACATATTGCTGCCTCTGTGAGGCACTCCATCATGCCTTGAATGGATCCTCTTGTGTTCAGAATTTTCTGACTCAAAGAGAGGGAGAGAGAAATATTTCTTTCAGACTTCAGCATTCACTGTAGCATCCATAGTCTCATCAGACCTTTAGAAACCAAGCATGCACCGGAGATGCTTCTTAAGGAGAGTGAGAAAAGAGCAGAGAAAAAGGAATAAAGTAAGAGACAGTCCCATTGAAATGCTTTTATTCTAACCACTTGTGGCCAAGTTTTCGTAAATAAACCAGGCTGTCTTGGCAAATAGAATTGTGAGAATATTCTTGATTTCTCCTGAGCAAAATAAAACTTGAGTTTCCAACTCATGGTCCATTTCTGCACTTTTATGGACGTGTACAGACAAAAGTAAAAGCCTATAATACATTCATAATGTGTTACTGAGTGGGTGATGGAGTTTTATTTCACCTGGATCCCTTAAGAAAAGGCTAATTGATACATAAGAAGAAGTTGTGATTACTTTGTAAACTATCTCTTAATTTTAGAGTTACAAACTTACTATATATGAAGGGTGAAAATGAAGTGGAATTTTTTTGTAGTCACTTTGTGTAAGTTGACAGTAATAGTACTTTCTGGCAAAGTCTAGTATTCGCTGTGTGAATTGAGGACAGAGCTCATGGAAAAGATTTGGCATTCCTTGCAATTATCCATTGTTTTGTGTGTTAAGTTTCAGAAACCTTGGTTGAATGGGTGGAAAAACAACATTGCTGATATTGAAACTCAGTGAGCACATGGCATGCGCAGGGCACTTAGCTATTTTGGCCTGAGTTGCTTATTGAGTGCATGTTGAACACGTACCAGCTTCGCTCGGTATTGTGGAGGAAATAGAGAGAGAGGGAAGGACAGAATGCTTTTATGAGTGGAAAGATAGATTTCTTTCTTTTTTTTTTTTCCCTTATTTTTTGAGACAGAGTTTTGCTCTTGTTACCCAGGCTGGAGTGCAATGGCGCGATCTCGGCTCACCCCAACCTCCGCCTCCTGGGTTCAAGCAATTCTCCTGCCTTAGCCTCTCGAGCAGCTGGGACTACAGGCGTGCACCACCATGCCCAGCTAATTTTTGTATTTTTAGTAGAGACGGGGTTTCACCTTGTTGACCAGGATGGTCTTGATCTCTTGATCCACCCACCTCGGCCTCCCAAAGTGCTGGGATTATAGGCGTGAGCCACCGCACCCCGCCTGGAAATGTAGATTTCTATGTATCAGTAAACTGTTGCCTGGCCTTAGTCAATGAGAATCCAATGTTGACTTGCTTACCTGGAGTAAAAGACTTTTTTGGTATAACCCATAAAAGCTTAAAACCAGAATGACCCTCCCCACCTCCAGGCTACAGTATTTACCATTTGGTTGTCTGGATATTACTTCTTATTCAGGACTAACTACTCAGAAAAATCTAGTCCTTTAAACTTACTGGTTAAAACTGAAATATAACAGGAATAATAGGGACAGTTGGGATAGGAGATGGAATGGCAGCTATGGCCGCCATTGATGTAATAGTCATGATTTCAGCTAGCCCCGCTGGGAAGCTAACCATGTGCCAGGTGCTCTTCTAAGTATTTTATTTATGGCAACCAACTTCCTCCTCAGACAATCCTGTGAAATTGTTATTATTGCTTTCATCAAACAGAGAAAGGTTTATTAACATGCCTAGGATTTTCCAACTAGTAACTTGTGGAGTGTGGAATTGAATTTAGAGGGGGATGGCCCCTGTATCTACCACAACTACTACAGCACTATGGCTGGCTGGGGAAGAAACCTGCATTCTCCTTGTAGGCTTTTCCGTTTATCTTTCCTTTATGTCTTGGAGTATGTGTGTCCTATCATACGGTTTTGGAAAAGTGTTTGAAGGCCATCAAAATCCAACTACCAGGAGGCTAAGATCAGAAAGATAATGCATTCCATAGGTAAAGGAATTTGCTCCTCTTTGTATTTATTACAGAAAGAAGTTCCACATTTAATTAATTCCTGCTTATTATTATTATAAATTGGTTGAATGACATTGTGGTCTAGTAGATAGGGCTGTGTAACACATTTTGTTCAGAACTTAATTGAGAGCTTGGTTTTAAACTTAAAGTCAACCATTATGAGGTATCTTAGTATAAAATCAGGATATTTATATGTACTTAAATGCTAACATAAAAATATGCAATCATATATTTCTTTACGATGATAAAATGAGAGGGGATATGTGTATATGTAAAGCTTGGAAGGAGCATTTTTACAACTGGAGGGTAATAAGACTATTGCCTATAGTAAGTAGCTTTTCTGTAGGGCTATAGGGCTGGGTAAAACTGGCCCGGTTAAGATGATTTTTATAGGAGTTAAGTTTATTGCAGCTCATTAATGCTATGTTTAAAAGTTACTGGTTATCTGAAATGTTGCCCTGAGTGGAAAGGGGGTCATATGGTTCCATTACTAGATAATTAGGACCTAAAATAGTTTTGCATGAATAATGTAAATCTGTAACTTATTTCTTGGGATCCTATCTAAAAAAAAAGTTTACTTGAAAGGCCGGGCATGGTCCCTCATGCCTGTAATCCCAGCACTTTGGGTGGCCAAGGCAGGTAAATCACTTGAGCCCAGGAGTTTAGACCAGCTTGGCCAACATGGCAAAACACCCTCTCTACTGAAAATACAAAAATTAGCTGGGCATGGTGGCGGGTGCCTGTAATTCCCAGCTATTTGGGAGGCTGAGGCAGGAGAATCACTTGAATCCAGGAGGCAGAGGTTGCCAGGAGCTGAGATCGCACCATTGCACTCCAGCCTGGGCAACAATAGTGAAACTCCGTCTGGGGGGGGAAAAAAAGGAAGGAAGGAAAAACAGAAAGTATATTCTGGAGACTATCTTTTGGAAAGTGAGTTATAAAATAATAAAAATAGATTACATTTGATAGTGATGTTTTTTGTAGTTTATATAAACATTGGCTAAATTTTTAATGTTTGCACATGCTATTGAACGCATGAAACCCATCAAGATTGTTTAGTATATTGGGTTTGCTCAAAAACTAAAATTTATTCAGGTTTCTTCTTTTGAAAGAGGTTATGACAAAAGAATAGCTTGGTTTTTGCTCCAAGAATCTTTGTTTTGGCCTTTTTTGCCTTTGCTTTGCTTATTTTGTATGTCTTGGACCTGTTTTTTTTTTTTTTTTTGGCTTATTTTGAACCTGTTTTTAAGGGGCTCCCATACTGCAAAACCTTTCAAAGAGCTCGTCATAGAAGAGGCAGCGGGCTCGGCGTGGTGGCTCAAGCCTGTAATCCCAGCACTTTGGGAGGCCGAGGCGGGTGGATCACGAGGTCAAGAGATCGAGACCATCCTGGTCAACATGGTGAAACCCCATCTCTACTAAAAATACAAAAAATTAGCTGGGCGTGGTGGTGCGTGCCTGTAATCCCGGCTACTCGGGAGGCTGAGGCAGGAGAATTGCCTGAACCCAGGAGGCGGAGGTTGCAGTGAGCCGAGATTGAGCCATTGCACTCCAGCCTGGGTAACAAGAGTGAAACTTCGTCTCAAAAAAAAAAAAAAAGAAGAGGCAGCTCCACACCCGGAGAATTCCCAGTTCCAACTCTCTGAATGACACCTAAGATCTTCATTTTTTAATCTGCTAGTCAGTAATTTTCGGCAGTCTTTTCTGCTTGGTTTAGGTTTAGTCTGTAAAAGGCAAGCAGGATATTAATTTGCATGAAAACCTGGAGAAATTAGAAAACGTTTGTTGGGTATTACTTTTGCCTGATACCTACTCAAAAATGGAAATAGAAATATTTTATCATATTATTAGCACTCTCTCTGCAATCATTAAGTGTGAAAATGCAGTGGGTATCAAATGAATCACACAGTTTACAAGGGAAACAAGTGCCCAAAGCCTCCCGTGGATCAGATTGGACGACGTGCTGCTTTTGTGAACTTGTGCTTCAGTGTTTTAGTTCAGGAAGTTTTGATAGGTTAGACTTCTCCGGATATATTGAAACATTAATAAATAATTTAGTAAATAGGCCGAGGTTTTATTGAGGTTTTTATGGGCTCAGGAGGGAAGACATGTATGCCGATTGGTCCATGGGAGGCCATAGGCGGGCCTGGAAAAGGCACCATTCGATTGGCCAAAAGGCATCAAGGAAGTTCTGACTCGCAGTAGCAGTGGCTCAGTAACCCCAGCAATTTGGGAGGCCGAGGTGGGTGGATCTCTTGAGGTGAGGAGTTTGAGACCTGTCTGACCAACACGGTGAAACCCCATCTCTACCAAAAATACAAAATTAGCTGGGCATGGTGGCACACACCTGTAATGTCAGCTCCTTTGGAGGCTGAGGCAGGAGAATCACTTGAATCTGGGAGAAGGAGGGTGCAGTGAGCTGAGATTGTGCCACTGCACTCCAGCCTGGGCAACAAGATCAAAACTCTATCTCAAAAAATAAATAAATACATACAAATGAAACAATAATTTATTAAATAGATAATTTAGTAAACTTTTAAAGCGTTGAAATATAGCTGAATAAACCTTAGCCTTAACAATGCTTTCCCCAGTCGCTAGAGGGAAGATTTACTTCTAATTTCCTTGTAAATCTCACTTTATAAAGCCCACACTGGAGAGCACATTTGGTGATGAAGATCTGAACCTTCATTTTCCTCTTTCCCATGGCTAACATTAGTAAGAATATAATATATTGTGATATGAGACCCTGGGAAGAAAAAACCAAAAGTGTGTGGTGAAGCACAAATTAAAGGAATCCCACATTTCTCCCAACTCGTGGGGACCCATAGTAGTTTGGACTTTAATTGAATATGCAGTTAGAGCAATGTAATAGCTTAGGTGGATGTGCTGTCTACTATCAGAAATGGATTTTTCAAAACGTGAAGAATAACACATATATTTATTTTAAGCCCTTCTCATATAGTCTTCTCCTAGAGGGTGAGCAGGTTAGGGGGCGTGTGTAGACAGATAAATGGAGAAGACAGAATGTATAGTTTTAGTGGACAGTATTTTGTATTTTTAAAGTTGGTATGTAATTGTTATATGTATTATTGGAATATATGTGATATTTTGATACCTGTATACTATATGTAGTGATCAAATCAAGTTACTGTTGAGAGTTATCATCACAGGATCCTTTGGGTGTTGCTTTGCCAGCCAGAAACCTCTGTGACTGGTGGCACCTCTGCTTGAGTTCGCTCATGCCTGCTGGGCTTCTTCTGCCCACTCTGCCTGGCAGGCTGTGCTCAGCTTGCACTACTGGCCCAGATCCTTGCCTGCCCGGGGTGAGCCAGGCGCAGAGCAGTGAGGGGTTTGTAAGTGAGTGAGCATTGGGTCTGGCCACTGTGCACAACCGGGCATTCTGGCTGCCGCAAGTGGGGTGGGCAGCTCCAGGCACCAGCACAGGTGCTGGCTCTGTGCAAGGCTGCAGCTGGACCAGACATACCACAAGCGGCTTCTGCTGTGGGCACCAGTGTCTGGATGAAGGGAACACAGTGGTGCCTGAAAGGTCAGAGATGCCAGGAACCACAGAGCCCCAAACAGGGTGTTACAGCATGTCACAGCCCTGCCTCGGTAATCTCTGAGGTCTGGGCCCTCAGAAGGGCCGCAGCTCCTATCTCATTCTTATTGCCTACAGTGTGGTGTGTGGGGGTGTGGGTGTGGTTTGTGTTTCAGCCCGTTTGTGTTACAGTGCTCTCAGTCACACTGGCCTGTGACTCCTGGGCTGGCCCAGCTCCACCACTGCTTCCTGTTGCATGAGGCGGTTGCCTGGTGCGGGCAGAGAGTGGGAGAGCTATAGTGTTATAGCACCTTTAGCTCCCACCCACAGCTTGGCAAGCTGGTCAGTAAAGTGTTACAGCTCTTTTCTTTCCCACGCTTGGTGGGTCCTGAGTTCTTCCATGTTCAGGAAGAATGAAGTGGCATGGGCAAGTGGAGGGTGAGCAAGGCTGAGAGGAGCTTTAATGAGCAACAGAACAGCTCTCAGTGGAGAGGAGACCCTAAGTGGTTAGCTCTTATCCACAGGCAGGTGATGAGTCTCTTGAATCTAGCTGAGTCTGGGGTTTTTATAGGCGCAGGAGGGAGAACATGTGTGCTGATTGGTCCATGGGTGGCCATGGGTGGGCCTGGAAAAAGCACCATCCCATTGGCTGGAAGGTATCAAGGAGGTTCTCCCAGTAGCAGACTCCACCCAGAGTGGGACTCCCCAACACTGAGGCTTCAGGCCCTCCCTGGCTTAAAGGTGGGGTTTCTCCGGGGACCTGCCCCTTCCTGCATAGGAACCTATCTGCCTCCCACCACCATCAACGTGCCATCCATGATGCCCAAGCTGTTTGCCCCGGGGGGTGCCTGCAGCCAGGCGCCTCCAGGCCCGTGCCAAACCACCCCCCACCCCCAGCCCCTCGGCCTTGCTCCCATGCTCATTCATTCCCAACGTCTGGAGGAAGCTGTGGCAGCAGGGGCTGGCATGTCAGTGCTGCCTGGAGCACACACACATCTGGCTGGGTCGCGGCAATGCTCAGGCTCGGCCACAACTTTGTTCTGCACTGGAGCGGGTGCCAGGGGCAGGGAGAGGCCAGGGAGTGGGAGCAGGCACTTCTGAGCCTGCAGGAGCGCTGGGATGCCTGTGTCTGGAGCTGCAGCTGTACCCGGGAGTGCAGACTCCCACCCTGCCAACTTGGTAGGGCACAGGGCTCCCACTGGGATCACCTGTTCCCAGCCCCCGCCAGCTCCACGAAGCGGCCCCCCAACCCCCATGCAGTGGCGTCCTTGCAGCAGCGGTTCCACATGGGCTGCCACTGCTATCATTATGATACATTTTCATAAAACAAATCATTAGATTTTTCTTAGGATTTTTGCATTTTTTCCTTTTTTTGTTTTCCTTTTGTTTTTTGACATGGGGTCTGTGTCAGCCAGCCTGGGGTGTGGTGGCACAATCATAGTTCACTACAGCCCCAAACTTCTGGCCCCATGCAGTTCTTCTGCCTCAGCCTCCCAGGTATGCTGGGACTACAAGTGTGTGACATCATGTCTGGCTAATTTTTTATTTTTAAAACATTTTTAGAGATGGGAATCTCACTTTCTTTGCCCAGGCTGTTGTCAAACTCCTGGCATCAAATGATCCTCCTTCGTCAGCCTCCCGAGTATCTGGGATGACAGGTGTGAGTCACCATGTGTGGCAAGATCTGCATCTTTGTAGTATTTTGTTTTAGTTAAACTTTTCAGACAAGTGCAAAAAAAAAAAAGAAGAAAAGATTTGCACATGAATATGCAAACGGGTATGTCTGTAGAGAATAAACTAAGGTTTTAAGGAAGAAAACATTCTTTTTTTTTTCTGGCTCAAGTGAGAGAAATAGCTCAGCTTAGAAGTTACTTGCTTTTTTGGATGTGTTACCCGGATGTGTCACCCCTATATAGAATCATTAAATCATTATTTTTATACACATTCTTAGTGAGTTGAGATTTTGCTGCTGACACATTTGCGAAAGTTGGGATAGAAAATTAGGGTTTCTTGTTCAGTGCTCAGTGCTGCTCTGCTGTTCTAGAAACATTTAAGTTAAAGTAACAGATTAAAATATTTCGTACGAAGAGAACTTTATGATTTCATATGACAATATACACACACTGAAAAACATAAAATATGAGAAACAATATTTTAATGATTACAAATAGTATAAAAATTACTTGTAACATAAATGTAAAAACGTAGGTTTTTAAGTAGTGAGTACAGTGCTGATTGAATAGTAAGGATCTCAAGAACCTAGTATAATTCAGGATGAAGAAAACAGAAATCGTGACCTTCTTCAGGTTTGAACTTGGCAGGACCGTGTTTGCAGACTTTGCCTGTCTCTGCGGTGGGTTGAGTTCCTCACTGGTCCGCTGACCCTGGTGTAGGGAAGAAGTTGGCTGGACTTATTTCTGAATTAGACTCTGAGTAGCCCGGAGCTGTAATTTCCCACACCTTTTCGAACCTGATTTTGCAAAGGGGCATAGATAAGGTAGATTGTTAGAAGGACCCAAGGGGAATGGTTGGAAGTCATGTCACAGAAGAAGGTAAAGAAAGCCCAGATAGTTTTGTCTCTAGAAGAGGAGGGCTGACGGGATTCAGCTGCCTAAGTCTGAATCTGAATCTTGTTTTATGGAATTGGGGCTGCATTTAGTTTGTATGGCTCTTAGGAACAGGGTTCAGATTTCTGCCTATGAAAAAGGGAAACCCTTTACCAATGAAAATCGTTTAAAAATGGAATTTGCTGCATTTTGAGATCATGAATGCTGCATTGAAGTATTCTGCTGCTTGCCAGAAATTTTGTTCAAACATTCAAGCCTTAAATGGGGAATTAGTCTGGATGACTTAAGATCCCCAAGTGAATTCCAATTCTATGATCTTGGCTGTCAACTAAAGATACGTATAAATGTTTTATCAACTATTGTACCTACTTCCTGATTCTTAGATGCATACTATTTCATATTCAACTCTCACCAGGGGTCATTAATCATATAGATAAACAGCAATAATTTCATAGACTGATTCTTCATAGGGTGCTTATTATTCAGCATTATTTAAAATCCCGTGATCATTTTGTTGTTGCCGTGGAAGTATAACAGTGATTGCTTTATTATGAACTGAAGTTCGGGGACTATTTTTAGCTGATCTATAGTCATCTTTGCCAGCTGAAGTATATTCAATTAAATATCCATTAATAGGATAAAGTTTATGGAACTCTGCTAATGACACTTTTTCCCTCTTTACTTGCAAACATTGTGATGACATTAAAACTTAGCTAATTGGGCTCAAGGTAATTACAAATGAGATGTGCTTCAAGGATCTTGAATGAGCTTATTTTTTTCTACCTTCTGTTTGTTTTTACTGCGTTCTTTCTAAGTCATTCTTTTGAACTGGTTCATAGCACATTTGTATCAAAACCAGTGATTGGGGTTGCCTGGGGAAGTTGGGTTGCTTTCGGGAAAAGCAGATTCTGGAGCCCTGGAATTCTACATTTTCAAAAATTTTGGTGTAATAGACATTTGAGGATGATAGCAGGAAGAATTTAGAAATTGTCAACTAACAGCTGTTTTCTAGAATCTGCAAACATAGACCTACGTATCACCAGTACTACCCAGCGTGTTACTCGAGAAGGAGGCACAAAAACTATCAGGTTTCTCCTCTTTTACTTTGCATCATGGACAATTAAGTAACTTGCGCAGGGCCATACAGAGTGAATCCTGTATCTCCACTGAAGCCACTTGGTTTTGATGCGGATGTTCTAAGAGAAGAACTTTACAAAATACTGGGGAAACCTGAAATGAACCAGTGACCAGCTCTGGATTCCTGTGATGATTTGTATCAATTACCGTTTTGAATATCATGCACATGCTGTGGTCACAGATCTCTCAATGCATCACGAGGACAGTTGGAAAACAATTCAATTAAGATTAATTGGGGTCGTGTATTTTCTGGGTGTGGCTTTTCTGCCTTGTTTGTAGTTTACACACAAATCCGTCAAATTATTTCCTTCCTTTTTCTTTTTCTTCCATGTTAGGTGTCTGTCTGGTTCCTCCCTTCTTTTTCAAAGAGAGGATCAGCTTTCTGCCCTAGATCCTTCTTTCTCCTTATCTGTTCTCCACTTTATTTTAGTAACATTCTGGTGCAGACAGCCTACCAGACCCGACCTCAAATATGTGGCCAGGAAATTGTTACTCAGGTACTTTGACAGTGTTTTAGTCATCTAGAAATGAATGTGATCCCTAGACAAATGTGAGGCTGAAGGTGCGTCTCATTCAACCTCAGGACATGTGAGCGTTCACACATGGGAACATGGGGATTCTTTCACAGGTAGTGTCTTGGGTAGACAAGCCATAAACCACGGTGGTTTCACAAAGGCAGTGATAGAGATAAAGTGATGAGGAAACTCCTGTTTTCTCAGTATTCACAGTTTTGTCTGGAAGAGGGAGGAGTATAATCCTAAAGTTTTGCCTTGAAGGGATCTGTGAGTTGCTCATACTTGTACATTATGTATATCCTTTGTTTGTGCTCATACTCTTGCTTAACCATGGATAGTACTATGGGCATAGCTCCCCGTGTTGATGTCCTCTTGCTTTTAGTGATGACTTGGCAATTTTGCCTTCTCCGCATTCTTACCTAAGACAGCCTACTTTTTTTGCCTTTCCAGATTAGCAAACCAAAGGCCTTAGTAGTTGTTTGGAGGAGGTAACTTTAATGTATCTGTTCTGTTGAAAAGCTTATTGCTTTTTCAGCTCGGGATAAACAGCAGTGAATCAGCTAGAACTTCCTGATAACCTGTTACCCCAGTTTGTCTCAGGCCCCCTTTGGAGATGAAGGGCTGATTTTTTTTTGAAAGTGAAATTGTAGCTTGTTTTGTAAAATCGCTTGTTTCTGCAGAGGCGATATGCCAAAACTAAAAGCATCTCTATGGTGCAGCCATAAAGCAGTCTGGTGCCTCTCAAACAATAACTTTGTCAGTTCATTTTTATGGCTGAGAAAATAGCAGTCTAGGTGACCTGCCTTTCCCACAGTTGCTTGGGAGAGTTTGCTGACTGCCCTTGATCAGAGTCGGAACACTTCCGGGACTGGAGAGCCTGACCTGTTCGCAGTTGCCATTTACCCTCAGCGCTCAGCACACCCTTTGCTTTTCACTCACAAACCAAAGAGTAAAAGCAACAGGCTGGTGTGTAGGAACTCTCCGGGCCCTTTCTGTGTGGTTTAGGTAAGGCAGAGACTGGAACTACATACATTGAACTCATTGGGTCCCAGCCGCTGGAGAACTTAGAGGGCTTTTTATTAACAATGAAGACACTTTTGTAAAATTAAGTTAATTTTTGGAGATCGCTGGTCTTTTCCAGCCTGACACTGGAGTGACGATGAGTGAGCGAGCAGCCTTCTCCATTGGAGAGAAAGTGACATCAGGTAGATAAACCAGGAATCTGTGTGTGTTTTTTTTTTTTTTGAGATGGAGTCTTGCTCTGTCACCAGGCTGGAGTGCAGTGGCGCAGTCACGGCTCACTGCAACCTCCGCCTCCTGGGTTAAAGCAGTTCTTCCTCCTCAGCGTCCCCAGTAGCTGGGACCACGTGCCACCACGCCTGGCTAATTTTTTTGTATTTTTAGTAGAGACGGGGTTTCACCCTGTGGGCCAGGATGGTCTCGATCTCTTGACCTTGTGATCTGCCCACCTCGGCCTCCCAAAGTGCTGGGATTACAGGTGTGAGCCACCGCGCCCAGCCAACTCTGTGTTTTATGGAACATTTGGTTCATTTTTTTTTCTTCGTTTCCATCATCACTCTTGATTTTCCTTGGTAGTTCTAGTTCATACATCCTGGACAGCTCTCTCTTGCCTTTGGATTTTAAGTGCATGACTTAAAAGAACTAAGCTAGTAAACCGCGTTAGGATGTTGTCAATAAAATGTCTTTACAATGTTGTCGAAGACTTTGCTTTATGGCAAGCACTCTTGCAGGGGCACTGGAAGGACCCACCCTGAGAGCAGGGAAAAGGGATCCTCTGTGGTTTGCTTTGTAAGCCTCACTAAAGCAACAAATAATTGAAATCCCCAAAATAAATTGAGTAATGATACGTTGGTAAAGCAATACATGATGATTACTTGTAATACAGCTTTCAGGTTGGTGATATTTTTCATGTTCTTTCATTTGTAACAGATGAATAATGTAAAACAGAACTTGTGAGGAATACAGTGACATTTTGTCGTCTGGTTAATAATTTCAGCACTGTTTGTAAAATTGCCCTGCTAGAGCATGACCTTGGAATTGTAAAGCAGAACACAAAATAGGAAATGCATATTGGCCCATGAGTTCTTCATGGACTTGTTATAACAACACTTGTTTGCTGTCCTGTCTTTTGCTCACTCCTTGGCTCCCCTGGGAGAAGAGGGCCTTGTGGCCAGGCAAATGGGATGGAAGTGGGGGTCCGTGGAGGAAGAGGAGGCAAGGTTTTATTCATTTCTGTTCCCTTCCATCATTCTTCCTAAGAGCAGAGAAAACTGGTGAGAGAATGATAGGCAACCCTGTTAAAAGACTCAGGGGCCAGGCTCAGTGGCTCACACCTATAATCCCAGCACTTTGGGAAGCCAAGGTGGTGAATCACCTGAGATTGAGTTTGACACCAGCCTGACCAGCATGGTGAAACCTCGTCTCTACTAAAAATACAAAAATTAGCCAGACGTGGTGGCAGACACCTGTAATCCCAGCTACTCAGGAGGCTGAGGCAGGAAAATTGCTTGAACCTGTGAGGCGGAGGTTGCAGTGAGCCAAGATTGTGCCATTGCACTCCAGCCTGCGTGACAGAGCAAGACTCTGTCTCAAAAATAAGACTCAGGGCCAGTGCAGTGCATAAGTTCTGCCCCATTCCTGTTGAGACCTCCCTTAGTTGCTCTGCCTGAATCATCTTTTAATGAGTGTCTTTCTTTCTGATTCTTTTCTGTACAAAACTAGTAAACTTTAATATTATTCTTTAACATCTTAGTCTGCATTTTACCTCAGGGCATTTAAAATTTAATTGTTCTACTAAGTGGAATACGGGGGGATTTTTTTACCCTCAACAAATTTTTTTAGAGAATACTACTAGGAGTGATGCTCTTCTCTTCACCTCTCCTGGGACTACCTCTTGAGTTTGTTATTAGCTGAAATTCGAATAGGTCTTCTTTACTCTGAGAAGGTTTGGAGGTCTTTCTGATGCTCTTCGTGGGCCAAAGAAAAAATGCTGCGATGGTTTGCTTTTAAAGGTTTTCACATGAAGCACTTGCCGCTCTTTCTGATGCCTTTGTCTTACTTTTGCTGTTGATATTTGCAGAGACTTTACTTGTTAAATATCAGAAGCCTTTTCTCCATATTATTGAGTTGTGTTTGTATAATTCTTTAGGGCTTTAGTGTTTACAAGGTCCTGGTTTAAGTATAAAAAGCGTATCCTTGGATTGCCTGCCAATCCAAACCTGACATTAAAGATCAAAACAAAGAAAAATGGGATCTTAGTATTCATTTAAATAAGTTTAACTGGCTGGGCACAGTGGCTCATACCTGTAATCCCTGCCCTTTTGGGAGGCTGAGGTGGGAGGATTGCTTGAGCCCAGGAGTTCAAGGCCAGCCTGGGCAACACGGTGAGACCACATCTCTACAAAAAACACAAAAATTAGCTGTGCAAGTAGTGGCTTGCCTGGAGTCCCAGCTACTCAGGATGCTGTGGCGAGAGGATCCCTTGACCCCAGGAGATTGAGGTTGTGTTGAGCTGTGATCATACCACTGCATTCCAGCCTGGGTGACAGTAAACAAGGAAGTTTAAATGATAAGGTGATCCTGAATGTTGTTGATTTGTAGACTAAGTAAATTATGTTTCAAATTGGGGCAAGGTGATAAGTTTAACTTGAAGAGCAGAGTCCTGGGACCCTGGGAGAGTCAGCTTCAGCATCAGTCTGGATGTATGGAAACCGCTGTTTTTTGTTTTTGCAAATACCAATTTCTGGGACCCTTTCTCGTAGGTCTTCCACCTAACTCTTCAATTATTTATGCTGCTAGAACCAGAATTTCACCAAATGCTCATGCTGCTTGTGTTGTCTGGGCTATATGCCTGACTCCATGCCTCACGACACAGAAACCTCCGGCCAAAAGCTGGGCCTCCCCTTCCCCCACATGGTTCTGTGCACCTGTGCATTACTCATTCTGCATGCCGTTCTCTCCATAATTAAGAACAGAACTGCTTGTTGTCTTCAGTGTCATTGTGTCGTTGGCATCCTGCACAAGGTCTGGTGGTTACATGGGGTTCAACAGAGGTTTGTGGAACTGAACAAAGCAACGAGAGTTCTAAAAACTGGAGTTGAAGGTTATATTACAAGCCTGTCTCCTGGTACCTGATGTCTTTGACAGTCTTAAAGCTTGCATTTCTGTAGCCCTGAATTTAAATCAGGTTCTTTTTGAAACCATGTTAGGTCGTCATGCCTGCGGTGAATGGATTCACCAACTTTCTGTACCATTCATTGCTGGTCGCTGAATTTTGAATATTCTTCCCCCACCCACTCAGAGGATAATTGTTATTGTCCAGCTCCAGAGTTTCTTGCCTCTAATCAAACAATTGCTGCTGCTTTGTGCAGTAGTTTGTTGTGTGTTATAAAATCTTCTGTGTGACTTTTAATTCCTTACATCATCTTGCACAATGAATGTTGATTGAATTTAGTAAAACATAAGCTAACAAAAGTACAGCATTATATATTTACACAGACACTATATAGGTTTTTTTTTCCTAAAAAAAAAAAAAAAAAAAAAAAAAAAAAATTTAAGCCTAAAAACAACTTCTGATAAAGTAGCCAATTGGGTAGATACCTCAATTTTATTGAAATTGAGGGAAATTAGGAGTTAAGAAGCTGGTCTTATGATGTGAGAATTAAACCCTGGTCTTCCTACTCCTGATAACTTTACAACCCCTAAGTAACAGAGCAAGTTCAAAGAGGAAGGTTTGAAAGAAAAGACCTGAATTTCAAATTGGCAAGTCAGAATTGTTAACGAATGCAGGCCTTGTGATTTGAAATAGTGAAGTGAGAAGAATTCCATCAGCACCTCAGTTTGGGTTCTTGGTAGTGATATATGTTAAGATTTCAGCAGGAAGATTTAGTCATTGAGCAACTTGTTGTTTTTCTCCCTTGCTCCTTTCAAAGACAATTACTGGACCAGACTAGAAATTCTTGAAATAAAGCCAATACCAGAGAAATGGAGAAGATCGACTTTCAGGAAGAAAAGGGGGGCGTCTGGTCGTTGGATTTAGAGCTATCTGAGGACTTTCTGAAAGTTAGCACGTCCGACCTTCCAGGGTTTCCTAGAAATTGGGAATACAGAACAGGTAATTTTGGGAGACTCAGAGGACTCGGGTTAGGGAGAGTAGACAGCTCTGACAAAGCAACAACCCTTCCCTTGTTCTTTTTTTTTTTTCCTTATTTTTTAATAACCATAATTAGGTTATCATGAAGATACTACATTTTCAAGAGGAGCATACATAGTCTTGCCAAGCTACAAGATGGAAACATATTTTAGAAGAAGGAATGTGAAGAGCAAAACAGCTCCTTGCTCACCTAAGAAACTGTAACTCATTCGGCCTCTGTGGTGAATATTACGCTATATTAACTCTTTGTTCACATGGTATTCCTCTTCTACGGGGGCAGTGTTAAAGTTGTTAAGATATTATTTGTCAAGGCACAGTGCTAGGTACTTTATATGCGTTACATCTTCCAGTCCCCAAAACCACCCTTGAAATTAGCAGCGGCCCTCCCTTTTGGTGGGCCAGTAAAGTGTCGATCAGAGGTTTTAAGTAATTTGCGGTAAGGTCATGTAGAAAGTGATGGAGTCCAGGTGCAAACCCAAGCCTCCCTCGGGCCTTCCTGGCTTGTTTCCTCTCTGGCTGGATGCCTTTGGGAAGAAGTAGTTACGGGTTGGAGAGACCAGTATGCCTTCCGTCGTTTTACCTGAGCCAGAGGAATGTGCCATCAGTACCTAGCTTGTGTGTGAAAATAACACCTTGAAAGAAAGCGAGTTTGCCAGCAGCATTTTAGGGAACAAGAGATCTTACTTTCAAAGGAAAGTGAAATTAGAAAAACAAGAACTGAGTTCTCAACCCTGTCATTCCATCCCTTGCCTGCTCTTTCCTGGGCTGCTCAATTTGCTTCTGGGCCTCAGTTTGTTTATTTATAAACTATGAGACTTCTACCATGTCCTAAGGGCTAAGGTTTCCACAGGATAATAATCTTTATAAATCTTGTAAAATGTAGACAGTGCCTGAAATGCCTCCTTGTGTGTGTGTGTTTGTACGTCTGTTTCCCCATAGGTGCTTGTGCATAGACAATGCATCTCTTGGGTTTTGCATAGCACCACATCTAGAAATAGTGTCCTTCCAAATAAGAATGTATACGGAATGAAGATGTGCTCGCAGAGATTTAGACGCAGGTGCTCTTTGCTAGCTTGTTAGCAACCCCCGTTTTACTATCTTATCTTTCTTTTGGTTCTTTGCATAATTTTTAAATTCTTTTTTTGTTAAGGCGAAATGCGCAAAACATGAAATTAACTCATTTAGCAAATACACCTATTCACAGTGTTATGCAACCACTACCGCTGTTTCCAAAACATTTTTTATCACCCCCAAAAGCTGGGTCCATTGAGTGGTTGCTCTTCAGTCCTGCAGATCTTCCACCCACCCTCCCGTCTCAGCCTTTGGCAACCACCAATCTGAGTTCTGTTTCTGTAGATTTATGTATTCTGAATATTTCATAGAAGTGGAATCACACAATATGGGTGATCTTTTGGGTCTTATCCTAATGCTTTCAAGCTTCATCAACATTGTAGCGTGTATTGGTACTTCATTCCTTTTTATGGTTGAGTAGTATTCTACGATTGGTACGTACCACATTTTATCCATCCATCTCCTGATGGATGTGTCAGCTGTTTCTGTCTATTGAGTATTGTGAACATGAACACATGTGCAGGCTGCTGTGAGCATGCCTGTAGATGTGTCTGTTTGAGTACGTGTTTTCACTTCTCTTGGATATATTACTTTTAATGGCAAAAACCACAATTACTTTTGCACTAACCTAATACAACTACAAGTGGAATTGGTGGGTCATAAGGTAATTTTGCATTTAACTTTTTGAGAAAGTGCTATGCTTTTCCACAGTTTCTGTTTTACTTTCCTACCAGCAGTGTACAAGTTTCCAATTTCTCTACAACCTTGTCAACACTTGTTATTTGTCTGTGTGCGTGTCTTTCAGCAGCCATCCTAGTGTGTGTGAAGTGGTATCTGATCGTGATTTGATTTGTATTTTCCTCATGACTAATGATGATGAACATCTTACATGTGTGCCTGTGTCAGTGTGTTGGCTATTTATGTGTTATCTTTGGAGAAATGTCTATTCAGTTCCTTTGGCCATTTTTAAGTAGGGTTGTTTGTCTTTTTGTTGAGTTGTGAGAGTTTTTTTAAATATATTCTGGATACAAGCCCCAGATATGATTTGTAAATATTTTCCCCATTCTATAGGTTGTGTTTTCACTTTCTAAGTAATATCTTTTGATGCACATTCTAATTTTGATTTAGTTCCTTTTATCTGTCTTTTGTTGCTTGGACTTTTGGTGTCTACAAATGTGTTGCCATATGCAATGCTATGAAGATTTACTCTTGGTTTCTTGTAAGAGTGCTTTTTTATTTTAAAGCTTCTATAAGTAGATCTAGGATCTGTTTTGAGTTGATTTTTGTATACGACATGAGATAGGGGTCCAGGTTCATTCTTTTTGCCTATTTGGGGGTCCCTGGAATTTTGATAGGATTACATTAACTCTGGATCACTTTGAGTATTATTGCTAGCTTAATAATAAATCTTCCATGGCTGGGTATGGTGACTTAGGCCTATAATCCCAGTACTCTGGAGACTAAGCTATATCACTCGAGCCCCAGGATATTATACCTTGCAGCTTTACTGAATTCGTGTGTTAGCTTTAGTAATTTTTTTGTGTGGGATTTTGAGATTTTCTATATGTTGGGTTATGTCATACGTGAGCTTGAGACCAGCCTGGGCAACATGGTGAAACCTCGTCTCTACAAAAAAAAAAAAAAAAAAAAAAAATCAACAATAGCCAGATATGGTGGCACATGCATATAATTTCAACTAGTCAAGAGGCTGAGGTGGGAGAATCACTTGAGCTCGAGAGGTCTGGGCTTCATTGAGGTCAGCCTGGGCACTGTAGTGAGACTCTGCCTCTGTTGAAAAACAGAAGACAACAAAATCTGTTTCATTCCATTATTTAGCAGTGTTTTGTAGTTTTAGTATACAGATCATTGACTAAATTTATTCCTAGATATTTTATTCTTTTCGATGCTGTTATGATTGCAATTGTTTTCTTTATTCTCTGATTGTTCGTTGCTGGTGTATAGAAACACAGTTGGCTTTTGTGTGCAGATATTATACCTTGCAGCTTTACTGAATTAGTGTGTTAGCTTTAGGAATTTTTTGTGTGGGATCTTTGAGATTTTCTATGTTATACATGAGGAGATATGGTTTTTACTTCCTCCAATTGGGATGGCTTTCTTTTTCTTGCTTAATTGCTTTGGCTAGAACGTCCAATACAATGCTGAATAGCAGTGCTGAAAGTGGGCATCCATGTCTAGTTCCTGACATTAGGGGTAAAGTCTGGTTCTTACAGTCTTTTGTCTCACAAAGTCAGAGCTTATCAAAACATGATCCCTAGACAGCAGCATCTGAGGTCAGGAGTTCAAGACCAACCTGGCCAACATGATGAAACCCCATCTCTACTAAAAATAGAAAAATTAGCCAGGCATGGTGGTGGGAGCCTGTAGTCCCAGCTACTCAGGAGGCTGAGGCAGGAGAATCACTTGAACCCAGTGAGCAGGGGATTGTGCCACTGCACTCCAGCCTGGGCAACAGAGTGAGACTCCGTCTTAAAAAAAAAAATGAGAGAGATTCATCATTAGACATTTGAGATTCATCAAAAGACCTCACATTTTGTATGCAGTCTTAGACCCATTGCAAACAGCTTAAGTGTACTTATATTTAGACCATTTGTTCTGATAATTACTTTTGCCATTATTATCTGTTTACCTACTAGCTGTGGCCTTATGGCTACTTCTGCCAGCAAGAATTTCTGTTTCTCAGCTATTTAGAAAGACCGAAGGGTCACTTTTATAGGGCATGTTGAATTTTATCACATCATTATTTCATCTTTGCTTTATTTTCTCATTAGTTTTATCTTGCTGTGTTGTGATGTCAACTCTTTTACATACTTTTTGAACAAGGTGATATTTAAATTATTTAGGAAAAAATGTGATCTATTGCAGCTAAGGGCTACTGTTGAAACATGGCCATTTAGTCATAAAAGTACCAGCACCATGTATTACACGACTACTGAGATTATAAAAATACCATTTAAAAGTTCGTAAAATTACAGTATAATTAATTTATAGCCGATCTTTTTCTAAGACTTGTTTAAATGATGATTTATACTCTGGATTCCCAGTGTCCACCACTTTGAAATTTCTGAATTTTTTTTTAAATTCACGTAATCAGTCTAGATCTGTGTGCTCCCAGAATGGGTGAATGCTATGAAGATAGCTTCTGAGATGGGTGAGCTCTAGGGCAGGGGTTTGCAACCTTTTTGGCACCAGGGACTGGTTTCTAGGAAGACAAGTTTTTCCACGGGTTGGGGATGAGGGGGACTGTTTTAGAATGAGACTGTTCCACTTCAGATCATAAGGCATTTGTTAGATTCTCATAAGAAGCATACAACCCAGATCCCTCTTTGTGATCCTTTTCTTGCGAGAATGGAATGTGGCTGCTGATCTGACAGGAGGTGGAGCTCAGGCAGTAATCCTTGCTTGCCCACCGCTCGTGTCCTGCTGTGCAGCGCATTTCCTAATGGGCCACAAACCGACAGTGGTCCGTGGCCTGGGGCTTGGGCATCCCTGCCCTTGAGGATCCCTGGTAGCAGGGAAGAAACAGAGGATGAGGCAGAATGATCTTACAGCTGTGGTGGAGGCTCAGGAGCTCTCCAAGAGCTGGTGTGGTCCTAAGAATACAGCGTTGCTGATCTTTCCTTTTGTCTCTTTGATGTGTGGATACTGTCATAGAATCATTGCATTAATTGCTGTTGATTGAATAATAAAGCAGCTCTCTGACTGACTTTCTGGTTCAAGGTTTTCTATAAGTAAATATAAAATCAGTTTAAATGTTTGCAGACTTTTAAGACTTTTAGGAGGTTTAGGAAGATAAATTCGTGTTTTGATTAGGGAAAGATTACAGTAATATTGGATGGACATTCTCAAACACAGTTGAGCAGAGGTAGTAAACTCACAGATTGGGAAATCAATGTTAGGAAGACAATAACTTGTTTTTCATAGCACCATGGTGAATGAGAGTTTATTGTGTAGCTTTTAAACTCCGAAATGCCTATAGGTGCAATGGTTTATTTCAGAAAGGAGAGGAACTTGGGGTTCTAAGGCAACGTGGAGTTTTGGAAGCTATTACTGCATATTTTTAAGTGTACTTTGAAATGGTTTTGATGACAGTGACAAAAGGAAGGGGAACAAGCATGTTAAAGTCATTTGGCTACTCTTGAAATCAAGGCTGTGAAGAAAACCTTTTCTAGCTGTAAATCACATACTTGTCCTACATTCTTTAAAGCATTTTACACAAATGACTTTAACAGTTTTAGGGGTCATGCCTGGAGTTAAGAGACTATTTGCATGGTATACATTTTGGTGATTACAAAGCGATACTTTATTGAGGTGGTAGCACCTCTGTTGACACTCTGTACTGTGAAACATTTTATTTTTATTTAATGAGGAAGGATTGTTCCCTAAGTTGATGTTGTATGAAGTATATACTTGTTGATTTTATGTTGGATGGGCAGGACTATTAAAAAGGTTTAGTACTTAAAACGTAATAGGAACAAAAACATTTTTAAAAGCAACCAAAACTATCAATAAAATTATTAAAAGCATTATAAAAAATAATGGTAACTGGCCGGGCATGGTGGCTCACGCCTGTAATCTCAGCACTTTGGGAGGCTGAGGCGGGAGGATCACAAGGTCAGGAGATCAAGACCATCCTGGCTAACATGGTGAAATGCCGCCTCTACTAAAAGTACAAAAAAATTAGCCTGGTTTGGTGGCATAGGCCTGTAGTCCTCGCTACTTGGTAGGCTGAGGCAGGAGAATTGCTTGAATCTGGGAGGCAGAGGTTGCAGTGAGTGGAGATCGCACCACTGCACTCCAGCCTGGGCGACAGAGCGAGACTCCGGCTCAAACAAAGAAAAAATGATAACTAGCACATATTGAATTTAATCTTTAAACCTGACCATATGAAGTAAGAATTGTTATTCTCACTTATGACTATTAAGAAGTAAGGCTGAGAAAGGCTAAGTGAGTTGTTCACGGTCACGACCAGTGTGAATGGTGAGCTGGGCAATAAAAGCTGGCAGACCACACTTTGAACATCTGCTGCGTTGAGCCAAGTCCATCAACCCTTGAATTTCACAGGGAGTGCTCTGGATGAGGCAGCCATCATCGTTTCTGATTTCAAGTGAATCAAGTCAAATAAAAATATTTAGTAAATTCCCAGCTCTCTTGATGGCTATGTCAAAAATGCTGAAGCTGAGGAGAAAAATGGATTTGGAAACCAGTGCCTTCAGCGATTAATTCTGCTTCGGAATTAAAGTGGGTCATGCAACGATCCATTTTTATGCCGTTCTCTTCTTTTGCTTTAAATTATTGCCAGCGTGTTAGCATGTGGGAGACTGCTCTGTTTTTGTTTTTTAATAGATGATCAGATAGTTTAGCAATTTGGTGTATTAGCCATGAATTTGGAGTGAACTCTTGGCATTTGGAATGTTAGATAAATATGATATATATTTTCTGCTGTGGTCCTATGTTTTTTCCCCCCTATTTCACAGACCTGTTCATATGCTCACCAGTGTCCCTGTCCCTCTTGCCCCTACTGAGTCCTCCCCTGTGAAGTAGTCATAACATTGGTTGTACTGTGAAGTGAACGGTGCACTGTATGCACCTGTAAATGCAGCACTGGATGGCAGGATCTGCCTTTTGCCAAATAAAGTGTTGTATTTCTCTTGGTTTCTTTTTTGTTGTTGTTGTTACAGCTGAGCAGTTTTCATTCAACTTCATTAGGATAAAGCAAATAAACAATGCAAAGCACTTGGAGCCAGGAAGTCACATCTCAGACTAGAAACATAGTTTTCTGTTGACATTTGGGAGGTGGGTTGCTAAATGGGCGAGCCAGCCACCAAACAGAAAACCAGTGGCTGTGAGGTTCTTGTACTTTTAGGGAGACCATTTATTTAATCAGTAGATCTTTGAAAGGTGTTTGAGGTTGATTTTGATGTAACAACGGCCAGTTTCTTTGTAATTAAATATTAACTGAAAACTGTGTCTTAGGTAACTGTTAACCTTACCATTCCTTCTTTGCTTTAGACATGTAATTAACATTCATTGGATTTAACTTTTTTGTTGTTCACATCTTTGATTAACTCATACACAATTACTTGTCTTCTGGTTTTAAAAACTTCCTTGGGGCCTGGCGCGGTGGGTCAAGCCTGTAATCCCAGCACTTTGGGAGGCTGAGGCGGGTGGATCATGAGGTCAAGAGATCGAGACCATCCTGGTCAACATGGTGAAACCCCATGTTTTAGTCTCTACTAAAAATACAAAAAATTAGCTGGGCATGGTGGTACATGCCTGTAACCCCAGCTACTCAGGAGGCTGAGGCAGGAGAATTGCCTGAACCCAGGAGGCGGAGGTTGCTGTGAGCTGAGATCGCGCCATTGCACTCCAGCCTGGGTGAAAAGAGCGAAACTCCGTCTCAAAAATAAATAAATAAATAACTTTCTTGGGAAGACAGGGTCTCGCTCTGTGCCCAGGCTGCAGTGTGGTGGTTCGATCATGGCTCACTGCAGCCTTGGCCTCCTGGGCTCAAGCCATCCTCCCACATGAGCCAAAGTAGCTGTGACCACAGGCACACACCACCATGCCTAGCTAATTTTTAATTTTTTTGTAGAGATAGTATCTCACTCTTGGGCTCAAGTGAGCCAGCGCGCCCAGCCTTGTCTTCTGCTTTGGTGAAGCAGTAAGTCAGATGATATTTGTCACAAAATATCTGTCAGATGTTTGTGGCTGCCATAAACACTCCAGCACTACATTCATCTGAAGGACACTGCTAATGAAGGCCACTCATTTTGCTGTTGTCATCTGCCTTATCGTATCCCAGGACAGCCTGCTTAATCTTCTATTATGTTTATTCTTTTTGGGGGTGGTGTGACTTCTTCTATGAAGTCCCAACACAAGATGAAAAGTAGACTCCTTTCGAATGTGTAGTTAGACAAAGTATGTCAGTCTTTTAGTTGCTTTCCAGCAAAGATCAGTCTTTGCTGATCAGGAGAGAGTCCTTCTTTATTCTGTTCTGTGTCTTTGGATTTCTATTGTGTCCAGGGGTTCAACCTTGAGAGTGGTGGTTTTCCTGTACATAAGGACTTTCAAAAAGTCTGCATTTTGGTTGTGGTTCCACCCCAGGCAGTGGATCAGAAAGCTGAATTCCCTATTTTGAAACACATTTCTTGTTACTTTAATGCTTTACTTTGAAATAATGCAAGTAAATTTGGCATGCATATTTTTAATCGTTCCTTATTTTAAAATATGATGTAGTTTTTCTCTGCCTTAATAAGAAATAGACTAAATTCAGTTGGTTTGGAGTGATTTAAGGATTTCTTCTGTTTCTAATTGTGGCATGTTACAGTTATTTATTGAAAATAATAATCTAACTGAAAATTATAAACCCAATGTCTGTAAGAGCTTTTTAAACCAGAAGAGAAAATAATTTTATAATTGATTTGTTGAAACACTGATTAATTATACATTCTTTTAAAGGCCACATAAAAGGAAAGAAACTTTTTGCCCTACTCTTTTTCACTACTATTAACTGAACAATCTTGCTTTGTGGAACTTGAGGCTTTGAGAATCACTAAATATTTATAAAGATGCTTATACTTTTGGGTTGTTTGTTTTCTTCGAGTTGTATAGTTGGAGAATTCCTTTTCATTCATGGTTTCAGGTTTTCTTTAAGGCAGTGTATACCAACTTTTGAAGAGAAGATTAAGTGATTAATTATCTTCAGTTTGGATAGTACATTGAAAACATTGATTATTTTGAATAATGCATGTTTCTTCCGCTATTAACATCTGACTCATCTCTTTTAGGACCTGCTGAAGTTCCCATGATGTCACCCAATGGATCCATTCCTCCCATTCATGTGCCTCCAGGTTATATCTCACAGGTAATCCATTTGATGGACTTCTCTACTCACTATGGGCATTGTCGTTGCTCCAACAGAATATATGTTGAGGCTTCAAAGCCATATTGCAGGAGTTAATTTAGGTACCGTAGTGCTGGGTTTGCCATCATTTTGTGGCACCACATGGCACTTCTTGTGTCTTGCCACTTGATGTACCAGTGAGCCAGAGAAAAGGTAACACAGAATGCCTACTAGACTGTCCTCTACCAAGTTGGGTTTTTATATTTGATTGTTTGGTGGTGATTTCTTTATGGAGTCTCCTGTTTTAGAAATTTTCTTCCACCCGTACTACAGCTTTCTGGAAGAAAATTCATAGATTTCCTCAGTTAACATATTAAAGGAGACATTGTTCACATAAACGGGGCCTGCCTTCTGTTATATGGAGTTCCATTTCTCCATGACGGGGCACAACCCAGGCTTGGGGAATTACTGAGTCTGATGTGAGAACTTGGCTACTAGCACTTAAATTTCTCTGAGCTTTGGTTTTCTAAGTCAAATGATAGGAATAGCAATCTCAGAGATCTATTGGAAGGGTGAAAAAGCTTTGAAGGATGAAGTTACGTTCCTGTGCCTGAATAAGGTATAAAATGTTTTGGATGGCTAGAACACGTGGACATCTGTATATATTTTGGTTTTTGTCCTGGCCTCAACACAGTATGCAAATCTCCTGTTTCTTTCTGCATAACTACCTTTCCAAATACTTAACTGTCTTTCTTTCCGTCTTTTTTGTTCTTCCTACTTAGCATAAAAGAAAAAATATTTACAATTCTATTATCCAGAGATGATAATCACTATGCTAACATTTTTTGGGTTATATCTTTCCAGATGGATTTTTCTTTTCTCTATTCTTTTTCCGCTGTCTCTCAGCCTCTGCTTTTTAAAGTGGTTTAAAAATATGCGATTTCAGTTTTTAATGATTTTGCTAGGGTGAAAAATTGGCAGCTACATAGGAAAGTTGCTGAAGCAGAGGCAGGAATCAAAGATATATCCTTCTCTGATATAAAATCTTACCCATTTCTTCACGTGTAAGGCATATTGCAGCCACTATAATTTCATTTTTTTCCATCCTTTTTTTAATGTGAACCAATTTGACTATATTTATTTATTTTTTATGTAGCCAGATTGCTGGCCAGTTTTCCTGCTGTTGCATATAAATGACTTATTTTACACAGGTCTTTGTAAATAAGAATCACTGGAGGGAGGAAGGGGTGTTGAACAGGCTCTTCCAGCAGGGATACAAGATGATGGATCACATTCACACCAGTAGTCAGCTAACAGAAAAGAGCAAGGAATGTAGAATTCCATTATGTCTCCTGCTCATTTATTTTGAGGATGTGTTTCATTCCATTGAACATAATACAGTTCTCACCATTGTGACAGCAAAAATAACACCTCCTTTTCTGCTAAAGGTCCATTTAAGGAATACCAGTTACAAATTGAACATTCTATTGGAGAGAAGTGTCAATGTGCTTTTTCTTGCTAGTAGTATTGGCTGTGATTATGTTAAATGCAAAAATATTTATTTCATGTAGTCGAAAAAATGGAGAATTTTTGACTTGGATGTATTTCTGATTCTGGAAAACTTCTGTGGAAAATCCAGACAGAAAGAGTAAAAGTAGAGCTGCAAACTCAAACTTGTGTCAAACTGCTGGTAGAAGCTTGTTGACACTCTTTCCCAGCTGATAGTTACGGCAGGCTATGCTAGACAATGTTGGAAGAGTAGTTAAAATGGAATACTTTGAATCGCAAAAGGGAAAGAAGCATTCTGTAAGGCATGTGTATGACTAACCTCATTTCATTTGGGCTCCTTGTCCAGAAGATAGGTCCAAAGTTAAACGACCTTCAGTGATAGTATTATCTCTTTTATGACATGTTAACAGTAGAGCATCTGAAAAAGATTGTAGATATGAAGAAAATAGAATTGAGAAACCAATAAGAGGTGTGCATAACATCTTCTTTAAGGCTGGCAGTACACACATGTCAATGAAATGAGGAAGGAAGAACCAGGTATAAAATGTCTTAATTGTCTTGTTATCACTAAGTGATAGGAACAAAATACGTTATTGTCATGCAGTTGTGGAAAGAAAGGACACACACACGTGCACACACACAGAGTCCCCCTTCCTCCTTCAGTGTCTTGTTATCACTAAGTGATAGGAACAAAATACGTTATTGTCATGCAGTTGTGGAAAGAAAGGACACACACACGTGCACACACACAGAGTCCCCCTTCCTCCTTCAGTGTCTTGTTATCACCAAGAGATAGGAACAAAATACGTTATTGTCATGCAGTTGTGGAAAGAAAGAAACCATACACACACACACACACACACGCACACACGCAGAGTCCACCTTCCTCCTGCAGGCTGGACATATGTGAGGAGTGCTCAGTGCTAATCTGTTGCTATGCTAGTCAGTTCTGTACAGTTATTTCCACAATCCTCTTCCTAAAGTATGCATGACTTTCTTGTTCAGGTCTAGAATTGATTGCCATCGCGTACAAATGTAGTTAAAGTTCTGGAGCATGGTGTGTGAGATCCATAACACTCAACCATGCTAACCTCTCAAGAGATACCTTAACCTGTCGCCCCACAGTCTATGTGTTAAACCTCTGTTCCCTAGAGACCTTGGGCCTCTTTCTAAATACACCCTTTCGGGTCCATTATTTTCTCCTGTCTGGAATCATCTAGAGCCTTTCTTTGACAATTCAGTTGTTCTTTCTGCTGCCCCTCCTCAGTGTAACCCTTTTAGAACCTTCATC
Source organism: Callithrix jacchus (assembly GCF_049354715.1). Lineage (NCBI taxonomy): Eukaryota > Metazoa > Chordata > Mammalia > Primates > Cebidae > Callithrix > Callithrix jacchus. Next base: position 14,804,631 of record NC_133518.1, on the reverse strand, counting down.
ACAGAAATAAGTTACTCTGTTCTTTCAGCATCTGTGGTTCTGTGGCTCCCCCGCCCCATCACAGAATACAATGTGTACTTATAGTCATCTCCAATAATTCACATTGCCTCATGGGGATTGTATCTCAGCATCTAGAATACTGCCTGGCACAAAGTAGGTAATTGCTAAATGTTTCTAAATGTAAATAATTGTCCAAGTGTAAGTAAGTATAGGAGAGATTCATATATATTCTTCAAAGATTTGCATGTTTAAAGAGAGTAATATAATGCTCAATAGATGGAAAATAACAATATGAGACTGATAGATACCTGCAAAGAATGAAATGTTCTGAATGTGTATTTAAAAGAGAGAAGAATGCCAAGACAGTTCACTGGAGGAAAGCATAATCTTTTCAATAAATGGTGCTGGGAAAACTGGATAGCCACATGCACAGAGAATGAAGTTGAACTGCAACCTCACATCATATGCAAAAATTAACTCAAAATGGAATATTAACATAAATCTAGGAACTAAAACGAGAAAACTTGAGGTATAAAATTTATAACCTTGGATTAGGTAATGGATTCTTAATATAAGCATTACCATGAGCAACAAGAGAAAAAAAATAGATAAATTTAGCTTTATACAAATCAACAATTTTTGTGCCTCAAAAGACACCATTAAAAAAATGGAAAGAGGCCAGGCACCATGGCTCACGCCTGTCATTCCAGTACTTTGGGAGGCTGAGGCATGTGGATCATTTGAGGTCTGAAGTTCAAGACCAGCCTGACCAACATGATGAAACCCTGCCTCTACTTAAAATTCCAAAAAAGAAATTAGCTGGGTGTGGTGGCACATGCCTGTAGTCCCAGCTACTCAGGAGGCAGCGGCAGGGAAATTGCTTGAATCCAGGAGACGGACGTTGCAGTGAGCCAAGATCACACCACTGTGCTCCAGCTTGAGTGACAGAGCAAAACTCTGTCTCAAAAAAACCCCAAAAAAAGTGGAAAGAAAATTCACAAAATGGGAGAAAATACCTACACATAATATATTTCAGAAAGGACTTGAATCTAGAACTATATATATATATAACTTGGCTGGGCCCAGTGGCTCATGCCTGTAATCCCAGCACTTTGCACTTTGGGAAGCCGAGGAGGGCGGATCACTTGAGATCGGGAGTTCGAGACCAGCCTGTCGAACACAGAGAAAGCCCGTCTTTACTAAAAGTACCAAATTAGCTGGGCGTGGTGGCGAGTGCCTGTAATCCCAGCTACTCAGGAGGCTGAAGCAGGAGAATCGTTTGCACCCGGGATGTGGATGTACCGTGAGCTGAGATAGTGCCGTTGCACTCCAGCCTGGGCAACAAGATCGAAACTCCATCTCAAAAAACAAACAAACAGGAAATCTTCCAACTCAAGAATAAAAAACCCAGTTTAAAAGTGGACAAAGGGGTCGGGCACGATGGCTCAAGCCTGTAATCCCAGCACTTTGGGAAGCTGAGGCAGGCAGATCACAAGGTCAGGAGTTTGAGACTAGCCTGGCAAGTATGGTGACACCCCATCTCTATTAAAAATACAAAAATTAGCTAGTTGTGTGCCCATAGTTCCAGTTACTTGGGAGGCTGAGGAAGAAGAATCACTTGAACCCAGGAGGTGGAGGTTGTGGTCTGCCGAGATTGTACCACTGCACTCCAGCTTGGGCGACAGAGCGAGACTCCGTCTCAAAAAAAAAGGGGCAGGGCGCAAAGGACCTGAATAGAAATTTCTCAAAAAAAAAAAAAGTACAAATGGACAATTAGAACATGAAAAGATGCTCAATATCATTAGCCATTAGAGAAATCCAAATCAAAACCATATTGTGATACCTTAACTGCTAGGATTTCTGTAGTCCAAAAGATAGTAACAAGTATTGGCCAGGTTGTAGGAAAAGTGGAATACACTGTATGTGTTCATGTAAAATAGTGTGTCTGCTTTGGAAAACAATCTGGCAATTCCTCAGATGGTTGACTAGAGAGTTACATATGACCCAACAATTGCACTTCTAGGGATATACCTGAGAAATGAAAATATATGAGCACACAAACACTTGTACAGGAACGTTTATAGGAGCATTATTCATGAGAGCCCCAAAGTGGAGACCACCCAAATGTCCATCACCTTATGAATAGTAAATAGAATACTTTCACATACAGGACTATTATTCAGCCATAATGAGAAATAAAAGACTGATACATGCTAAAATATGGATAAACCTTGAAAACAGTACGCTAAGTGAAAGAAGCCAGACATAAAAGCCACATGTTGTGTCATTCCGCTTACATAAAATGCTACAGTACACAAATTCATAGAGACTGAAATAAATTAGTGGCTGCCAGGGGTTGGGGAAGGAGTAATGGGGTATGCTATTTCTTTGGGGAGATGAAAATGTATTGGAAGTAGATAGTGGTCATGGTTACTTCACTGTGACACTAAAACCTACTAAATTGGACACTAACAGGATGAATTTTATGTTATGTAACCTAAATGTTAGTTTAAGCTGGTAGGAAATAAGGGGCGAGAGGAAGACAGTGACACATCCCAGTTCTGAATCGGGAAACAATAGGGCAGCTGGGAAAATGGCCCCGCTTTGGAGTTGGTATGGTGATGGTGATGGTGATGGTGATGGTAAGTACTGTGAAAGTTGTGCACTGTGCTAAATGCTTTATTTTTATGGCTAGTTTTCACGGTCCCGTCTTTATGTATGAGGATGCCAAGGCCTGGGTTAGAACCAGGATTGCAGCTCACGCATTTCTGATCACTCTGACCTCTTTCCCGCTGTGATACAACCTCAGAGTCCATGGTGGAGCCTTGTGCTGATGGTCGTATTGCCTCTGGCGGTGTGAGTGTGGGTGTTTGTTGTGCCTACCTAGACATCTTCATTTCTAAAACACCAGCTATTTGTGTATGGTATGGTCTTTATTTGTTTGTTTGTTTATTTATTTATTTATTTTGAGACGGAGTCTTGCTCTGTCACTGATGCTGGAATGCAGCGGCATTATCTTGGCTTACCACAAACTCCGCTTCCTAGGTTTGAGCGATTCTCCTGCCTCGGCCTCCCCAGGAGCTGGGATTACAGGCACCCGCCACAACGCCTGGCTAACGTTTGTATTTTCAGTAGAGACAGAGTTTCATCATGTTGGCCAGGCTGGTCTTGAGCTCTTGACTTCAAGTGATCCACCTGCCTTCGCCACCCGAAGTGCTGGGATTATAGGCGTGAGCCACTGTGCCCTTCCTGTATGGTCTTTAATTGTAAGAAAATTGAAGAGGGAGGCAAATAAAGATTTTACAGTAATAACTCTAATCTGAGTGAAAAGAGAAGTTCTTGATTATAGCAGATTTGTTGTATAATTAAATAGCTGAAAGTCCTTTAAAGATAAATTAATAAAATTGGTCAAATCTGACAAAATACAGATGTCAGTAATCAGATAATAAACTCCTGAAGTTGAACAGACAGCTGTGGAGGTGCAGTCACAGCACAAGCTCTGTTTTCTTAGGTTGAGAAGGGCTGAATTGGTGGACCTTACAGACACTGTGGACTTAGGGTACAGGAACAGTGGAATCCTGTCATTTCAGCTCGGTGGTTTCTCTGATACAGTAGGCTGGGGGATGTGTGTGTGTTGTGCCTTATTTTTTAGTGGGATGAGAGGTGGAAGGGTCTTTTCAACTTGGAATAAAATATAGACCTGTTTTCAAACTGTGGGAAAGTGGATTGAGGTAAACGGGAATTTAATGTTATCACACTCATTATCATCATTATGTGAAAGCTGTTGTGAGTGTGATTAGAGTTGAAACTGAAAGAGAACATGGACATTACTTGGAGAGGCCTTCCTTCAGATTCCACCTTGGCTGCTCTCTATGTAACTTTTATCAGTTATTTCCCCACACATGTCAATACCTGCCTGATGTGGTAGCGGGAGGAATCAGGAGAGATGTTATGTGAGTTGTGGCACTCAGTAAGTGAAAAATGCCACTTCGAACAATGCCAGTGGAAGTTTGGCAGTGTCCCTTCCTAAATACGTACTGAAATCACACGATGTGAAGCAAGATTTTCCTTTCATTGTATACTGGCCGTGGTTCTCGCTCTGTTTTTTAACCTCACCGTTAACTTTCTGAATCATTTATATGTAAAAATGTGTTAAGCAGATGCTTCGAGTTTTATTTTCCATACTTCTGTAGTAATGGATGATACATTTTTCAAATGTTATAGGGAAAACTTCATATTGACCCAAAGATTTTAAAAGCATATGAAAAAAAGTGAAACATCCAAGTTAATGTTCTATCATTCGGGAAGCCACTCTTCTTTTCCCAGATTAACTGTTGTAACCCCAAAATTTAGTGGTCAAAGTAAATATTTTTGTTGTGAGAGCGAAAACAACAAAAATACCGCATTGGATTGTTTTGGGGATTAATTAATGGGTCAGTATCTGTTGAAATTACATATATTTCATTTCAGGGAAAGACATGAAATATATTGAAAAATAGATTTAGATTTTGGTTTGGTTGGTTATTTGCCAATGATGACTTTGAAGAGTTGGCCAGAAAGCAGAAGCCCCTTAAGAAATAGTGGGGCCTGTCAGGTGGAAGCCGTACAATGCTTTTTTCCCCATTTTGCTTGGCCATGCCAACTGAGCTATAAACACTAGCCTCAGCTGCTTCCCTTTGGTAACTTCAGCTGGGGGTTAACCACCGCTTTGGGCTGGACACAGTGGCTCACGCCTGTAATCCCAGCACTTTGGGAGGCTGAGGCAGGCGGATCTTGAGATCAGGAATTCGAGACCAGTCTGGCCAATACTGTGAAACCCTGTCTCTTTACTAAAAATACAAAAAATTAGCTGGGTGCGGTGGTGTGCGCCTATATTCCCAGGTACTCGAGACTGAGGCAGGTGAATCACCTAAACCCAGGAGGTGAAGGTTGCAGTGAGCCAAGATGGCACCTTTGCACTCCAGTCGGGGCGACAGTGGGAGACTCCATCTCAAAAAAACACGAACAGAAAACGACTGCTTTGTTTCACCTTCAGTGTTGTGAAAATGATCAGCAGAAAGGCACGTGGGGGATTGCCTGGTACCCTGATAAACTGAGATTCCTACCCATATGGTGACCAGTAATGAGAATTGGATTCTCTTTCAACACTTCTGGTCCTTCAGAGGAATTGAGTTTTCTGGAGGCAGTTAAGGAATTGTTCCACATTGTACAGAGTGTGTGCATGGGGTTTGTGCTGTGTTCTGTGAAAAAGAGCATGGTACTCAGTTATTTCGTTTCCGTGATCAATGGACTTGAAACAGTTTTATTTTTTATCTTGTGGCTTATTTTGTCCAAGGAGCAATTACAGGCAGGGTTGGCAATGGTAAATTAAAGAAATGGAACAAGGACATCCCCTCCCCTCAGAGTACTGTGCAAATTTCCTCTTTCTGAGCCTTCTCCCTGTTCTGCATTTTCTCTTTGATTTCTTTCCTTTGTTTCTGTGATCCTGGCATTGTGACACAATAGAATACGGGATTAGTGGGAGGAAATGAGGGCCCAAGCTAGGCTCTACGTCCAACTCTCTGTGTGATTTTAGGAATATTAAGTGATTTATTTCGGTGTATCACTTGTTTACTTGATCATTGTCTGTCTTCCTTTTAGCATTTAAGTCCACAAAGGCAGGGACTTTGTGTGTCCTGTTCAGTCCTGTTCATCACTTGATCTCTAGTTCCTTGAAAGGTACGCAGCACATAATGGGTATTTATCAAACTTTGGCTCTCCGGCCGGAGTTGTTCTTATTTTGTAGAGGGAAGCAGGGAGAGGAAAGTGTGTGAGGATCTCCTGGCTTCTTTTCTTTCTTTCTTTTTTTTTTTGAGATGGAGTTTCACTCTGTCGTCCAGGCTGGCGTACAATGGCGCGATCTTGACTCATCTCAACCTTCGCCTCCTGGCTTCAAGCAATTCTCTTGCCTCAGTCTCCCGAGTAGCTGGGATTACAGGCATGTACCACCTCCTCTGGCTAATTTTGTATTTTTAGTAGAGAGGAGGTTTCTCCATGTTGGTCAGGCTGGTCTTGAACTCCTGACCTCAGGTGATCTGCCCGCCTCGGCCTCCCAAAGTGCTGGGATTACAGCCCTGCTCTGGGGTTCTTTTCTAATCTAAAATTGATGATTCTCCTCTACTGTTCATATTATTCCTTAACGGGATCAAATGAGACTATAAGTAAATTTCCAAAAGCAGTCATTACCAAAAGCAGTGTGGAACATTCATTGATATTTAGCATTTTATTGACTAGAATGCTAGTTTCACCTCTATACAAAAATAATAGTTGATTTTCATAGTAGGATTGACACAGTGTCACATCCAGAAACGACTTCTGAATTGTTAGTGTTAAATTTGCCCTGTATATGACATTTTATTTGATTGTACAGTTATTATAATCTATCTAAATTAGCCATATTTGTCACATGTAATCACTTTCTAAAGAAAAACACCTTTTTCTGACCTGTTGGGTAGCAAAACTTTACCAACGTTAGGTGAATTTTATATTTCTACACATTCTTTGAAACCCATTAGCTTCACAAAATTGGAATATATATGGTTATTTTCCATCTGTGACAGGTGTTACCTGAGTATCTTCAGAATGGGTTCTTAATTCGTTATTGTACCAAGGATCCCACTGGCACACTGGGGAAGCCTTTCTTAAAGTAAAATAGAAAATTCACAGGTACAAAGGAGACCAATTTTTTCAAAACTGGTCAGATATATTTTTTTAAAAGGTGATACATAATTTTTATGCTGTTCTATTAGCACATTAATCAGATCCAGCATCAGATCTAATAACTAATAATTTTGAAGTTGTGATGATTATAAAGATTAATATTTCTAACATTGTAATGTGATATGGAAATGTCGCATTTTGTCTGTAACTAAGTCAGAGGTACTGCTGATACTCCTATGATTTGCTGCCTACCTTTATGAATCGGGGAAATACAAAATTTCAGCTGGTTGTTAGTGAATGATAAAGATGTAATGTCTGTCTGAGATCATGGTCCTCTGAATTCTGTTCATCTTCTTTCGGGGGTGGGGGGTGGGATAAGGCTCTGGCCCCATAGGTGAGTAGTAATAGTATGTTTGAAACTTCGAACCATAGCTCTGTTACTGCGAAGGGCCCAAAGTGATTTCCTGATACCTCATGTCTAATCTCATAATCTGAGTGGGCTAGTACAGTAGTAGAAAGAGCATGGGTTTCAGAGTATTCCAAACATGGGCTCCCCTCTCTACAGCTACAGGTTGAGTACCGTGGAAAATACTCTAACTTCAGGCTTGGCCTTTGTTTCTGGAAAGGTACAGCTCCATCCTTCCCTGTGGAGATTGTCTGGGCTGTCTCATAGGTGTGACAGTCTTGAACGGTAACATGTTCTGTTTCAATGTTTGGAATTATTTGATGTTGATGAATATGCCAGTTGCTTGTTGGGTTAACTCTGGAAGACCCTGTTCTGTGTATTGGCATCCCTGGACTAATCTGCCCGTGTTTCCGTGGACCTGAGTGTGCCTGAGAAGCTGGACTGAAAAGACGTGACTGGGCACCTTCTGTGATGGGTAGTGGACAGGCACTGCAGATGCCCACTGTTGACAGCTTCATTCACACCTCAGAAGCAGCCAACTGGGCACAAATAAAGCCCTCAAATGTCTATTTACTGTTTGTCACCTACCAGAAAGCCTGTCCCTTAAAATACCATTTCTGTTTAATCTGAAATAATTATTTGATCCATTTTAGTATCGATTGAAACTCTGTGGATGGAACTTTTTCACTCGTCCAACTCTGTGGATGGAACTTTTTCACTCGTCCACTGTTCTTATGTGCCACACATTTGTTTGGAGGATTAGATTTGAGTTTTGACGTTTGAATTTGGTTCTTTTTGGTATTTAGGTCAGTAATACACAATAAAGTGTGAAAAAGTGGAATGGCATTTCCAGTGAGAGTATCTGGGTATGAATCTTGTCACCCATTTAGCTGACCGTAGGTTAACTTACTTAATCATAGCTGAAGATTCCTCAGCTTGAATATAGGACTGTGATGCTGCTTATGTTAGATCTTCTGAGTTTTATACAAGGCAAGCTCTATGCCAAGTGTTTTATAAACTATTAAGTAAAATGCGCACATTGTAGGAGGTGCTGTTGTCACTTTTTGTGCTGTTTTCCTTTCAGCATCAGTGCCCAGTGCTGTGTTTTTTGGACCCCTGCTTTGAGATGAGGCCTCTTGGTTCTCAGCAGTATCTGGAGAAGCTTAGCTCTCTAACCGGGGAGGGATTCCCTCTTTGCCCGTGGGATTCTCTATTTGGGGACAGCTCTGGGCTATGGTAAAATGGAGCTGTAGCTAGCTAACTGAAGGCCCATCCTGGGGTCTGCAGTTCATAAGATGTGTCTCTTAACCTTGCTGGACTTCCTTCTTAATTTGGAAAGTCTTAATAAACAATTTAATTGGCCCTTCAACTACAGTATTACGTCATTCACTGAAGTAGTTGGATCGGAGAGGTACCAAGAAGATTTGTATTTGTTTCCATTGTCCTGTCCAACCCTCAGGGGTTACCGCCATTGGACAGTAGCACCTGGAAAGCGCCAGGTGTGTCTGGTAAAGTACTCATCGTTGACCTTATTTATATATGCTTTAGCTGTGCTCCTTTGCCAGATTAAAGACTTAAATAAGTGTGAGTAGAAGCTTGGCTGTTTTTCTGAGTGTATATAAAAGCGTTGGCATGTACAAAGCCAGTGGAAGGCTTGCAATTTTTGAGAGTGTCACCTCTAAAATAAGCCCGTGAATAAGATTTATGCCCGGAAATGCTGAAGACAAGCATCAGTACCTTCAGTATCTTTAGCTGTGATTCTCCTGAACAGCAATACTTAATTTGTTATCTAGAGCTAACCCTTCTCCCCTCAGTCTATACCTTACCTGTTACCTGCAGTTAGTGTGTGCGTTAAAAATTAGGCACCACCAGGGTAGGCGGTGTGTCCCTTAGTCCCAGCTACTCGGGAGGTTGCCACCAGAGGATCGCTTGAGCCCAGGAGTACTGGGCTGTATTACAGTATGCTGACAGAGCAGCGGCAGTAAGTTTGGCATTAACGTGGTGACCTCCAGAGAGCTGGGGACCACCAGTTTGCCCAAGGATGGGTGAATTGGCCCAAGTCAGAAATGGAGCAGGTCCAAACTCCCATGCTGATGAGTAGTAGGAACATACCCATGAATAATAGCCACCGCACTCCAGCCTGGGCAACACAGCGAGACCCTGTCTGTTAAAAAAAAAAAAAAAAAAATTAAGCACCAATGGGATGGGAAGTTTAAGAATTCTAGACATAAATGAGAGTGCTCATAAAAAGTCTGGGGACTTTTTGTTCATTCATTGAACTAATTAGCTAAAACCTTCATTTTGATCACCTATAAAACAGATAAAATTAGGTGTTTAGACTTAATCACTGGCAAGAACCGTTTGAGACAGGCAAATGGAATTTTCAAGTAACTTTTTCCTCCTCCTGATTCAGAAGAGAATATGTGTTATCAAGCTGTAAGTACTTTGCAGGATAATTTTTTTCATTGTTATTTTAAGGGCGTTTAGAAACTTGGAAACATCACCAATCATTTATTTTTCCTTTTGAATACAGCAATAATCATGTTCGGTGGCAAAAGGAGCTGGTCCTGAACTTAGAATGACAATGAACGTTTGGAAAGATCAAATATTATTTCATCACTGTTAGCCATTTACAGATGTAAAGAGAAAGGAACTTAGAAAGTAGTTTGATGTTTTCAGCAACACTTTTAATCTTTAAATTTGAAAATAGAAAAGGAAGTCTGAAGATTAGGGTAATATATTCAATTCTTCCATTGTTTTTAATTTTTTTTTTTTTTTTTTTTAATTTTGAGACAGAGTCTTGCTCTGTCTCCCAGGCTAGAATGTAGTGGCATGACCTCCCTTGCACAAGTGATCCTCCCACATCATCCTACCAGGTAGCTGGGACAACAGGCACACGCCAGCACACCCAGCAAATTTTTATATTTTTTATAGAGATGAGGTTTCACCACATTGCCCAGGCTGGTCTTAAATGACTGGCTTCAAGCAATCACCCGCCTTGGCCTCCTGAAGTACAGGAATTAACAGTCATGAACCGTCACAGCCAGCTCTCTGACCATTTTTAGGTCAAGCAGATCTTAATCTATAAAATAAAATGTTTGACCATTTACTACTATAAAACTCTTCTGTTGCTCCTGGAACCTTCCTTTAGCTTAATTTTTCTTTCTCCTGATGGTACTTGGGTGATGGTGGTAAGAGCTGGCAGCACAGGGGAGGTTGACTAGGGCAGGTAGAGTCCTTAGGTTTCACGTCTCTACCCCACCTGAAGAACAAGCTTGCCTTTCCTCTTTTATATTATCTACCATATTAGAAAATGCAGAGGAAGGAGTTAGTGCAAATTGGCAAACTGAGTTCTGATGTTATTGTACTCCTGGTCGCTGAGTGAAATAAAACTGCTCAGCCACCTATGGGTTTACAGGAGTACGTACGCTGGAGATGTACGAGCTTTCTGTGTACCTGCTTACAGTAAAATCACACTTACATAAAATAAGATCAGGGATGACAGATGTAAAATTAACTGGATTCAGATTTGCTGAGATTTTAGAATAGGATGTCAGCTGTTTACCAGAGTTACGGAGAAAGGTTTTAATAATGACGTGCCAGTATTCTTGGCAGATACCAAATCTAAGCAGATACACCTAATTCTTTTAGTTTGGCTTGCTTTCTTATTCATTTACTCATTTAACCAACATTTACTGAAAGCCTTCTCTGTGCTCAGTTGCTTCTGAGGGTCTTGCAGTTGGGTGGGAGAGACAGATCTATAGTCCAAGCTGCAGGCTAGAGGTGCTGAGGGGAGAGGTAAGCACCAGCCTGGTTGGGAGGATCCTGAACTCTGCCTACCCATCCGCTGAGTCCGTGCAGCTTGTTGATATTGACCAACCTTTTTCTTCTCTTTGTTCATTGTTCACATGCTCACTTTTATCTGAGACTTTGTCTCTTCCTGGAATGGCCTGGGATCCCACTTCAAACATGTTGGCAGCAGTGAGAAATTCAGCTTGAGCCTGACTTTTGCAAATTCATTTTGATTCCAGTTTTCTGTGTCCAGGCAACTCACCCAGTGTTTTTTGCCACCCCAGCAAACTGGCTGTCAGCACATCACGCTACATACATTTGTGGGTTCCTAAGTGTCCATGTGCAGAGTCTGCCTATTTCCTGGATCATCCTGGGCCATCTGGGGCAGGCTTTTTAATTTTTTTCTTCTGCCTCCTGCCTTTTAAGCTTCCCTTTTGATTCTTGTCGCTTGTAGCTCAGCAAGAGTAGAAGGAAAGAGTTTCAGGAACTGAGGAATTTATTAAAATTCCTTTGAGGCATTTCAGTTTAGTAAGAGGAACTACCTTTTCTGTTAGCTAAGAACAAATTAAAAAAAAAAAAAAAACTCAAAAAAAAAAAATGTTTTTAGGAGCTCTGTTTTCGTTCTTATAGACAAAATTGATTCTCCTTTACCCACTTCTGTGTCCTTGAGTGTATTATTTCCATTTCCCTAAGCATCATTCTTCTTATTTAAAATGAAGATCACTGTAACTGTGTGTGCCTCATAGGATTGTTGGGAGGATTTAGTGAGGTGGTAACATTAACAGTAGTAGTTGATGAGTAAGATTTTGCTATATTGGGTCTTTGTTTCGCTGTTGCGGCCACAGCCATGAGTATGCTCAGGCTTCAGCAGAGGCTCGCCTGTAGTGTCCTCTGTTGTGGCAAGAAGGTCTGGTTGGACCCGAATGAGACCAATGAAATCGCCAGTGCTAACTCGCGTCAGCAGATCCGGAAGCTGATCAAAGATGGGCTGATCATCCGCAAGCCTGTGATGGTCCATTCCCTGGCTCGCTGCCGGAAAAACACCTTGGCCCACTGGAAGGGCAGGCATGTGGGCACAGGTAAGCATAAGGGTACAGCTAATGCCCGAACGCCAGAGAAGGTCACATGGATGAGGAGAATGAGAATTCTGCGCCAACTGCTCAGAAGACACTGGGAATCTAAGAAAATTGATAGCCACGTGTATCACAGCCTATACCTGAATTTGAAGGGGAATGTGTTCAAAAACAAGTGGATTCTCATGGAACACATCCACAAGCTGAAGGCAGACAAGGCCCGCAAGAAGCTCCTGGCTGACCAGGCTGAGGCCTGCAGGTCTAAGACCAAGGAAGCACACAAGGGCCTTGAAGAGTGCCTCCAGGCCAAAAAGGAGGAGATCATCAAGACTTTGTCCAAGGAGGAAGAGACCAAGAAATAAAAGCTCCCCCTTCGTCTGTGCATACTGGCCTCCGTGATTCCATAGACCAGCCATTAAAATAAAACAAGCCTTTATCTGCTTGCATAAAAAAAAAAAAAGATTTTGCTATATTATGTATCAGGTACTGTTCTAGAAGCTTAACTCTGCCTGACTCCTTTCTGGTAGAGGGTAATTAAGCGTAGCAGTCTTCAGTAAGTATTAGTTGTTTCTTGAATTCTTTTCACATCTCGTAATCACTCAGGTATCCTGTTTCTCAACAGTTGTTTACATATTTACTTCTCAATGTACAACTTCTGTATAATTTTCTACATAATGAAAACTTTGGTGTACATACCAGTAGGAAAAATCTTGGTTCTGCAGCCTCCAGTTGCACAGTTAAATCATGCTGTGCCTTGGTTTTCTTCATGTAAAGCAGGGATGCTGATACCTAATTCTAAGTGTTAGTGAAGTTGAATGAGATGGCTCATGTCCAGAAGCTGACAGACCACAGGTACTGCCTGATGTCCTTTTCCATCTCCCATCCTGTGCTACTCCCGTCAACGCTCCATCTTGCTGTTATCCCAGGCAATTTCATTTTGTTTTAATGGTTCTCTTGGTCATATTTATAAGAACACTAGTGCAAGACAAATATTCTCTCTGTTGCACATTTTATGCCTTACTCTGTAGCCACTTATGCTTGTTTCTATGTCATAGGATAGCAAGAATACGAGGCATGTAGAAGATTTTCCATAAACATGTGCTAAGCCGGATAAAGCACTCATGATAAAGAATCACCTGGCTTTTATTCACCATCAGGCCAGATTTCTTCATTAGCCTGAGTAAGATGGCTTGGTGTTTGTTCACAGAGGCCAAATGTTTCACTTTTTTAAAAAGCGTTTTTGTTTGCTTGTTTTTAAATCAGACAAGGCTTGTAGAACTTAAGGTAGAAGAAAGTGCTGGATTGAGCTTTGTGTTCTGAGGGATATATTAGTAGGGCTACCGTAACAGAGTACCACAGACTGGGTAGTTTACACAAGAGAGATTTATTTTCTTACAATTCTAAAGGATGGAAGTCCAAGATCAAGGTGTCAGCAGGATTAGCTGGCTTCTTCTAAGGCTTCTCTCCTTGGCTTGTAGATGGACATTGCATTTGTCTGATTTCAAGCTGTGATAAAGACATTCACAAGACTGGGCAATTTACATAAGAAAGAGGTTTCATTAGACTTACAGTGCCATATGGCTGGGGAAGCCTCACGGCAGAAGGCAAGGAAAAGCAAGTCATGTCTTACATGGATGACAGCAGGCAAAAAAAAAAAGGAGCTTGTGCAAGGAGACTCCTGTTTTTCAAAACCATCAGATCCCATGAGACTTATTCACTATCACAAGAACAGCATGGGAAAGATGTTCCCCCATGATTTAGTTACTTCCCACTGGGTCCCTCCCATAACGTGGGAATTCAAGATGAGATTTGGGTGGGGACATAGCTAAATCATATCATTATGTCCCTGGACCCTCCCAAACCTCCCTAATATCCTCACATTACAAAACCAATCATGTCATTTATTCAATTTACTGCAGCAGGCTTGAATTTCTTCTCAGAAAATGGGATTTTGTTTTCTGTCACATTGTCAGGCTGCAAATTTTCCAAACATTTATGCTTTGTTTCCCTTATAAAACTTAATCCTTTAATAATACCCAGGTCACCTCTTGAATGCTTGCTGTTTAGAGATTCATCTCTTTCAGGTTCAAAGTTCCACAAATCTCTAGGGCAGGGACAAAATGCCGCCAGTCCCTTTTCTAAAACATAACAGAAACCACCTTTGCTTCAGTTCCCAACAAGTTCCTCCTCTCTGTCTGAGACCATCTCAGCCTGGGCCTTATTGTTTACAACAGTATCAGCATTTTGATCAAAGCCATTCAAGTCTCTAGGCAGTTCCAGACTTCCCCACATTTTCCTGCCTTCTTCTGAGCCCTGCAAATTGTTCCAACCTTTGCCTGTTACCAAGTTTTAAAGTTGCTTCTACATTTTCAGGTATCTTTTCAGTAACACCCCACTCTTCTGCTACCAGTTTACTGTATTAGTCTGTTTTCATGCTGCTAATAAAGACGTACCCAAGACTGGGAAATTTACAGAGGAAAGGGGTTTAATTGGGCTTACAGTTCCATGTGGCTGAGGAAGCCTCACAATCATTGTGGAAGGCAAGGAGGAGCAAGTCACATCTTACACGGATGGCAGCAGGCAAAAAAACGAGAGGTTGTACAGGGAGACTCCTGTTTTTAAAACTATCAGATCTTGTGAGACTTACTCAATGAGAACAGCATGGGAAAGACCAGCCCTCATGATTCAGTTACCTCCCACCTGGTCCCTCCGACAACATGTGGGAAGTCAAGGTGAGATTTGGATGGGGACACAGCCAAACCATATCAGCCATCTTCCTTTGGTTTCTTTACATGGTGCTCCCTTTGTGCATGTCTGTGTCATAAATCCTTTCTTATATAGATACTCTTAGATTAGAGTCTACCTATATGACCTCATTTTACCATAATTATCTATTTAAAAGGCCCTGTCTCCAAATACAGTCAGATTCTGAAGTAGTGAGCATCACAATGTCAACATAGGAACTGGGGACACGAGTCAGCCCATGATAGGTGGCAGTCTGAAAACCCGGCATAATGATCGTTTCCAAGGTTCTGTGCTTCCCTGGAGAGGATACATAAGAGATTCTTAGAGCTGGAAAAAATTTAAATGAAGAATACTTGCTCTGATTTCTGAAATCACCCTACTTCTGCTTTCTGTAACAGCACTTACTAGGACTTAGTCTAACTTTTCTCTTTATATTCTTAGGCTGTGTGCGTGAGTGTTACCCTTGAGCACTTATTTTTTCTCATCTTTGAATATCCAGTCCTTAGCACATAGTATGTGTCAGGAAATAATGGTAGAATTGAATACAGGTGATTCGTCTGCCTCTGGACATGTCACAATTTCCTGCCCCCTAAAAGGAAATGAATTTGTCCTTTTCCATAGTCTACAAAGACTGAAGGCATATTTTTTTGCCTCGGGTGTTTTGGACTGAATTCTGTCTGATGTCTAAATTGGACTACAGTAATATATTTACGAACCATCTTTATTGAAGAATGTTACTGCCACCATTTCCTTAGTCGCCAGTTATTTTGTGCATTGTTATTGCTCCTCCAAAATGAAAAGGGGGAGCTTAGGCATCACTGCCTGAGCTGTAGATCAAAACTGAATTGGATAACTAAATATGCTGTGATTTATGTTATAGAAAAATGGTGAAAATATTCAGCACGTATTTTTTATATTTCTACTATTTTAGTATTAATATTTCACTTTTTTTTTTTTTTGAGACAGTGACTTGCTCTGTCACCCAGGCTAGAGTGCAGTGGTGTGATCTCGGCTCACTGCAACCTCTGCCTCCCGGGTTCAAGCAATTTCCCCTGCCTCAGCCTCCCGAGTAGCTGGGATTACAGGTGCACACCACCAAGCCCAGCTAATTTTGTTTGTATTTTTAGTAGAGATGGGGTTTCACCATGTCAGCCAGACTGGTCTCAGGCAATCCACCTGCCTCAGCCTCCCAAAGTGCTGGGATTACAGGTGTGAGCCATGGCACCTGGCCAATATTTCACTTTTTAAAAACAAATCTTTTTAATGATAAGACAGGTTTGGGTTAAGAACAGGTTTCTAAAAGGGTTTCATTATGCATGTATATGTAAATAAAAACTTTTTACAAATCCCACAGAATAATGAAACTGTCAAGCAATTTTCATATGTGCAGGCAATTTGTGGCTTCAAAAAGCTACCTCAAAAAAAAAAAAACTTTAGAAAGTTAATGCTTTTCGATAAACTTTTTTAAAAAGTCATTTTGTTAACAGGTCCAAAATTATATGATAAAATGATAAAAATAAATTCTTTCATTATAAATATTTTTGTTTAAAAGTCCAAAGAGTTCCTCTTAATAGTGAGATTCCCTTTCTTGTTCTACGTGATCACTTGTCCAAGTTGCTGGGTGACTATTGGAAAATTTACACTGAATTAAAGAATGAAGATTGTAAACTTCTAGAAAACAAATACTTCTTTTTTCTGAGAGTGAGAGTGTTGTTCTGTCACAAGGCGCCAGGCTGGAGTTCAGTGGCAGGATCTCAGCTCACTGCAACCTCTGCCTCCCAGGTTCAAGCAATTCTCCTGCCTCAGCCTCCCAAGTAGCTTGAGACTACAGGCGCGTGCCACGCCCAGCCAATTTTTGTTTTTTTAGTAGAGATGGGATTTCACCATGTTGGCTAGGATGGTCTTGATCTCTTGACCTCGTGATCTGCCCGCCTTGGCCTCCCACAGTTCTGGGATTACAGGTGTGAGCTACTGCACCAGCCAAAAATAAATACTTCTATGGTTCTTCCAGGACTGAATGAAGTTTCCATGAAAGAGAAACGTTGAGAATATGCCTTTCTTTTTTCTTAATAGCTAGTAGAGGATAATGCATGTTTGTGTCAGATGGTAGGAAAAATTCATGACATGTTTATACTAACATTGTACAATGTGTGCTACCAAACATCATACAGTTCTACGTTTTAGACAAAATAGATGAAGCTTTGATGATAATTATCAATACATGCATGAGAATTTCCAGTGTCGTGGTTTAAGTACCCACCTCACATACGCTTGTAAATTAGCTTCTGTGCATTCATAAATGGGGTTAGTGTGATTAGCTTGCCAAGGCGCAGAAGAGATTAGATTTATTAAAGATTACATGAAAAGCTTTGTCCTAGGCATCCGACTAGGAATCTTAATTTTAAATAGGTACTACTGTCTTATTAATGAACTGTTAACACAGTGGAAACATTGGTTTTGATTTATTAATGAATATGAAGATTTTTATGTGTTTTTTGTTTGAGACAGAGTCTTGCTCTGTTGTCCAGGCTGTAGTGCAGTGACGCGATCTCGGCTCACCGCAGTCTCCGCTTCCTGGATTCAAGCAATTCTCCTGCCTCAGCTTCCTGAGTAGCTGGGACTGCAGGCATGTGCCACCATGGCCAGCTAATTTGTTCATATTTTTAGTAGAGTTGGCCTGGATGGGCTTGATCTCCTGACCTCGTGATCCACCGTCCTCGGCCTCCCAAAGTGCTGAAATTAGAGACATGAGCCACCATGCCCGGCCAAGATTTTTTTTTTTTTTTTTTTTTTTTAACATAAGGATTACTGGCTGTTAATTAAAACTAACCTGTTTTGTACACTAAAGTATAACATAAACATTGGTAGACTTGCCAATCTGGCTTAAGCACTACTTTTAAAATATGAAGCTAAGTATAGTTTTTTGTTGTTGTTATGATGTTTTAAACATGATAAAGTCATTTTAGTTTGACCTATAATCAACCTTCTGAGGTATAATGAGAAATCCATTTCAATTTAGAAGGTCAGTTTTGTGGGGTATTTAGATTTTTTTTTTTTTTTTTGGAAAAAAAAACCAAAAACAAACTTCCTGTCAGAGTGTGTGCCTGATTGTCTCACGCATTTGATTAGATCAGCTGGCATGGCTCCTTGGCGGCCTGGCTCTGGCTGCCAGGTTTACTCTATGTCCCCTTCCTTGCAGTGCCCTGACCCAGAGACCATCTCTCAGCCGTCCAAGCCCTGCCAATTCTTTGAGGTCCCTGAAGCCTTTCCTCATCTCCCATCTCGTGTTCTCATTCTCTATACCCTACAGCTTTACCTTTTGATCATGGTATCTGTTGTGTTAGTTACTTCTTTCATTGTGTCTCACCAACATCGTTGGCTCATAGGAGCTGGTAGCATGATGCTGGCCACAGAGGCAGTAAATATGGGCATTGTGCCGCCTTCGTTGCTTTTCTTGGATGAATTTAAAAACATTCAGAGAAGCCGGGCATGGCGGCACATGCCTGTAGTCCCAGCTACGTTGGAGGCTGAGGCAGGAAGATGACTTGAGGCCAGTTCAAGGATGTAGTACCTGATGAATCACACCTGCGCTTCAGCCTGGGCAACACAACCAAAACCCATCTCTAAGAAAAATAATAAAAGGATCAAATAATTGGAAAAAGAATGGGTAGAGCATTGATTGGCTTGCTTTCCTCATAACGGGTTGCTTTTCTAAGCATCTTCTTTCCCAGCATTCATCGTCAGGACATCTGGGGAGCAAAGGTATCCATACTGATGTGGGGTTACTCAAGTTTTTCTTTCGTTAGAATCCCTCATTTATCCATTTCCTCAGTCCCAGATTTAATAATCTTTTAGGGCACATTTATGGCTTCTGACGTTAATGCCCCCTTTGTTTCCTATGGCCCTGATGATGATGATGGAACTGTGCATATGAAAGTGGGAATGGAGGCCTGGCATGGTGGCTCAAGCCTGTACCCCCAGCACTTTGGGAGGCCAAGGCAGGCAGATCACGAGGTCAAGAGATGGAGACCATCCTGGCCAACATGGTGAAACCCTGTCTCTACTAAAAATACAAAAATTAGCTGGGTGTGGTGGTGTGCGCCTATAGTCCCAGCTACTCGGGAGGCTGAGGCAGGAGAATTGCTTGAATCCGGGAGGCGGAGGTTGTGGTGAGCCGAGATCATGCCACTGCACTCCAGCCTGGTGATGGAGCGAGACTCTGTCTTAAAAAAAAAAAAAAAAAGCAAGTGGGAATGGGGCAGGATGTTGTCAGGTGTATCTGGAAGCCCAGCCCTGGAAAAGTAGTCATGTGGCACAGAAAGCATCTTTCTGGAAAACTCCTGAACTGATAGTTAAGCTCAGAAGTCACTCTTAAAATCACTTTAAGCACACAGTAAATTCACTTTTGATGGATGAAGCTAGTGAAAATTTTAAGGCAAAACCCAGATTTATTATCAAATACTGGTCTCTCCAAAAAGTTAACATGGGATCAGAATCAGGTGTGGATGAATAATTTGTTTTTTTTAAGTTTTAATAGTCACATGGTATTACTTCAGAACTCATTTAACTAGTAGAACTAGAGAACCAGAATATAACATGCATTTGCTTTTTTCTATGGTGGAAGAGAAAAGTAAAATTAAAGTGGAAGTTACTAATTCTATAATCATCGACTGCTAATGTGTACTGCGTTCTTTCCTTTTGTGTTTTTCTTTAGGTGATTGAAGACAGTACTGGCGTCCGCCGGGTGGTGGTCACACCCCAGTCTCCTGAGTGTTATCCCCCAAGCTACCCCTCAGCCATGTCTCCAACCCATCATCTCCCTCCCTATCTGACTCATCATCCACATTTTATTCATAACTCACACACGGCTTACTACCCACCTGTTACCGGACCTGGAGATATGCCGCCTCAGTTTTTTCCCCAGCATCATCTTCCCCACACAATATATGGTGAGCAAGGTGAGTAGATTTGTTTTGGTGTCAGGAGCTGCTGAAACTGATTACGGCATTTCAATAGTTCAGGGCGGCCCTTTGTTTCTTGGGAAATAAGTGTGGTAGAAGAGGATCTAGCTGGCATGTAAAACTCACGGGGAATTCCTGGCTTCCTTTGTCCTGAATGGTATCTTGCAAAAATGACTTTGTGGGTTTAGTTCTTTTTCTTTCTTTCAGTTTTCTCAAATTCAGCCCTAACCCCCACCTCACAAGATCAAGGACTGTTAGAAAAGTGGCAGTGTGACATCGTTCCCATGTCCTGAAAGCAACTTTTTTGTTTTGCTCTTGTTACCCAGGCTGGAGTGCAATGGCGCGATCTCGGCTCACCGCAACCTCCGCCTCCTGGGTTCAGGCAATTCTCCTGCCTCAGCCTCCTGAGTAGCTGGGGTTACAGGCACACGCCACCATGCCCAGCCAATTTTTGTATTTTTAGTAGAGACGGGGTTTCACCATGTTGACCAGGATGGTCTTGATCTCTTGACCTCGTGATCCACCCGCCTGGGCCTCCCAAGGTGCTGGGATTACAGGTGTGAGCCACTGCACCCGGCCGAAAGCATGTTTTTATGTGAGAGTGGCCTGATGCACACCTGTGGCTTATCATTTCTTTGGCTTCCATATGGTCTACTAGTTAAAGGGAAATGTAAAGGTGTTTTGTGCCCCATTTTCAATGTTTGAAGATTGTGAAGTCTCAACAACCTTTGGGTTTCCCCAAAAGGTCTGTGTTGTGATGTTGGCAGAACTGAAAAATCCCCTGGCTGTTGATACGGCCTTCCTGAACCTGCTTTTAGTTTAAGACCAGCCATTAGTGCAGCCACAGTTTCACTGGTTGTTAAGCAAATACTTACCTGGACATGAAAACAGCCAGAGAGCTACCAACATTATATCTTTTTAAAGTTTTGACCTTGGTGTTAGTTTAGTCTGAAGGCTTTCTCTATCAAAATGGATACTAAGAAACCAGATAAGTGAGGGTAAAATTAGACTTGAACCTCCAGGACTTTGCAAGTGATTTTCTTCTGAGTCTGACAAGGAATGGAAGCATTTTACTGCTTCAGACATTTATTATGTTGCTTTAGATAAACTGTAGAAGAAATGCCTGTTATACCATAGAATTTTTGAGCAAGTTATCACCTTTCTTTTAATAATTATGTGTGTGTGTAATTTTTCCCTGCTCATCTCACGTTATAACTATTTTTATTCACAGAAAAAACTTTTTTGACATGGTATTTTAAGTGAAATATATTGTTGTAACTTGGCGATAGAATTTGACTGTATGTGAGTTTTGTTTGTTTTTTAGTATCAGAGAAATTCGGCATAATTCACATTAATCAGGTGCTTTTATAATGGAGTATAAGGGGCGATAGCAGAAGACAAAATCAGTACTTTGATTTCATAGCAGCATCATAACTTCCTATTAATTTGATCTTTTTTCCATGTGACATAACACCAAGAAAACATCAAGTAGTGGGCATATACTATGAGAACATTTGGATAAAAACTGAAAAAATTTAGTTAGTGGCAATTTTTAAAAAAATGTATTCAGTGCTTTGACACAACATTCATTAAATGATTGAGCATTTCTCAGAGTTTTCTGGCTAGATCTGAGCTCTGAAGACGTGAGAGGCTTGATGACTGACTCATTGATTGCTGGTATATGTCTAACCTGCCTTATTTTAGCAGTCTGTTAGTAGGATGCCACATAGTCACTGTTTTGTAAATGCTGTCCTTTGCAGTTTTAGGCAGGACAACAGTATAATTTAAATCATTATAGAGTTAAGCAAAATTGTAGACTTGTCATTTTATGGTGTATTTGGGTCTAACTTCATTAAAATAACATGGGACAATAATGTATACAAATAAAAATGCCTTCATTGATTTCAAATTAAAGAAAACAAAATCCCTTCCCTTTATAAATATGCCATTTATATATTTTCTTACCTTAGTTCTTAGTGTACATACCTAAAAGCAATTTCAATATTAATTTTCTAAATTTCTAAACTACAAGAGTTTTAAAAGTTTTCAGCATGTTTGAAAAGATTATTAGTCCCATGGTGAATATGTCATATCTCATGTGTAGTGCATCATGGCGTTGAGAACATTTACTGTCTTTCTGGTATATTTTGACATCGATTATTTGGATATATACTCTCTGACTAGATTTGTATTTGTTTTGACACACTGTCTGGTACAAACTGGTTCTCTCATGAAGATTTGTTTTTTAACAAAACAACTCTTACTGAAAACCAAATCTTCCTTTAGCTCTGTTAACGGTGAGAAACAGTGGAGCTTCACCACTGAATAATTGAAACAGCAGTTTTGTAAAATTATGTATGGTAGCCATACATATCTGTTGTGCCTGGGACACACCTAGTTTAGGCCTCTTGTCTTGAAGAAATTGATAGCCCTCTCTTTCACTCTCAGAAGTGTTCATATTTGGATGGTAATTTATATGGTCACTCCATAGATGAGGTGACTCCTGTTTTTTTTTTTATAGAGATGTAAGGACTCATTGTCATTTTTACTGATTCCTAAAAATAATTTTGAACTGATTTAAAAATTTAAATTTAACATAAAGTTTTCTTCTCAAGATCACAGGATTTTTTGCGGGCTTCTAATTTCTTTTGAGCCACTTTAAAAATGTGCAAAGTCAAGTCAGGGTGGCATTCTCCTTTTGTCTTGCCTTCTATTACTCCAAAAGAGAAGTTGGAGATCACAGCTTGTCATGTTTGGCACCGGATTTCAGAGATGGCTTTTCTTTCTCCTTACGCTTCCTTCTTGAACATTTCCCCTGATTCTGTGAGCTTTGATTATTTTAAATGGAAATGTGTCATCTCATTATCTTAGTTAAATTTGTTCAAATGTTGGCTCTTTGTATGCCACAAATAACTTATACTTTGATGGCCATATAGTTTCCAATAGAAATACTATTCTGTCTACAGGAATAAGTAGACTTTTAAAGTGCTCAATTTTGAGTACATGTTTAAAGGGCGTATTTTATTCGTCCTAACTTTTTCATGTATTGCAACTACTGAAAACGTGTCAAAAGGTAAAAATCGAACTTAGTTATCAATTCAACTAGAATATGAACTCTTTGGGGATAACCTTATCTTTAGTATTCTCCACAATGTGGAAAATTTCTGAACACACAGTTTAGTTTTTAATGATTGATTATGCCTTAATTGGTTAGAAATAAATCGGAATGCTCTAAATGTATATGTATATGGCATTCTTAAAAAATATGTATTATACTCTATTTAGTAATACTTTAGACTTATTTTATACTTTAGATTCCTTCAGGAGCCAGATCATTTGACCGTTTAATAATTTATTATTGAAAATGTGAACTGAGCTTGGGTTTGTCATCATGATCCATTTTAGAAATTATACCACTGTACGGAATGTCAAGCTACATTACCCGGGAAGACCAGTACAGCAAGCCTCCGCACAAAAAACTGAAAGACCGCCAGATCGATCGCCAGAACCGCCTCAACAGCCCTCCTTCCTCTATCTACAAAAGCAGCTGCACAACAGTGTATAATGGCTACGGGAAGGGCCACAGCGGCGGCAGCGGCGGAGGCGGCAGCGGCGGTGGTCCCGGAATTAAGAAAGCAGAGCGGCGAGCAAGAAGCAGCCCGAAGTCGAATGATCCAGACTTGCAAGGTAATGCTCAAGATATTTGCGGTAAAGAGTGAATTACCAAGACGGAGGCATCTCAAATGATGTTTCCTCATCTTTTACGTGAGAATATTATTTCCTGGTGGTTGGTTGTTCTGCTAAGAATATTTGAGTAGACCTTCTTTGATCTATTTCTTAGTAAAGAAAGAAGATTGCATTGTTTTTTATTAATAGCTCATGGCAGAAATACTACGTTTTGGTCACATACGCCATGCATCTTTCTACTTAGTAGCAAGTATTTGAAAATCTTTTCAGGTTGGCCTACTTCTGTCGTTCCACTCTGAATAGACAGATGTGGAAGAAATCCACAGATAATTTTTCTAAAAGTGTAGGCTAGTTTAAATCTCAAAATAATCATACATTGATTTGGAGGAAGGTTTATGTGTTTAAATAAAGTTTTGGGGGTAGTTTAGAGAGAACCCATTTTGATGCCACATTAAGGAAAACTAGCAGCTTGTTATATAGGCTTAGGGAAGAATGACTTACATGAAGCAAAATGGTAACATTTTGATAAAGTAGGTGAGTTTACAGATACAAATAACTGAAAACAAAGACATGAACAACTTTTAGAGATAGGATAAATTATTCAAGTAGATTCCCTTTTTCATTCACAATCACATTCTTACAGACACACTCCCATTTCTACCTGACTGAGATACAGTAAGGAATCTGATTATAACACCCATTGATTATACCACTCATTGAATTGATGGATTCCTTACTGAAGAGTAAGATACAGTGCAGTATTTGGGCAGCATGAGAGAGAGGGGAAGAGTAAGATACAATGAAATGTGAATAGATATGTGTTCTTTTAATTTTAATTCTTTATTCTTTTCTCTATTTTCCAAACTCTATGCCATTATCACATTATTCTTCTATTTCTTAAACAAAACATAAGTAAGTATCATACAAAAGAAACCCAAAGAGGGTTTTAAACAACTCTTAAGGGAAGTTACTGGGTCTCATATAAAAGTAATTTTTAGTCAAATGATACTGTAATTTCTAAGTTTGAAATTAGTTGATACAAGAATTTATACCAAATAATTAGGAATAGGTTTTCCTAAAGAGAATTTTCATCCAAAGAAAAGTGAGAGAGAATATATAAATTGTCCAGAGAGCTTACGAAGTTGGAAGTACTGTGATTACCTGACTCATTGTTTAATAGTTTTCACCTTGGCTTGCACCAGAACTGATTTAAGGCAAATGACACAGACACACATAGCAGAAGTAGAAAAAATAAATGTAAGGATTAAGGAGCCGAAAGATGATAAAGGAAGGAAATTATTAACAAGATGAAGGCAGGGTTCCCATAGAGTTGCTTGGTGTGGGCCATTACTTTGTTTTGAACCTCTTGATTGTCAAAGCAAAAAGGCAAATGTGGATCACGTAGAGTAGACAGAGAATAAAGCACTTCTTGTTCGTGGGTTCCATAATGTTTCAGTTGTGTCTGCCCCAAAATGTGGTTGTTGGCTCAAAGGATCCCAAAAGGCTATTCCTGCTTTCTCATCCTTCCAGTGTATCTTCTCTGGAGTTCACTGCAGGTGGCATCTACATCTGTGCCCCAGAAACAGACTTCTTAACCGATTCTTAAATTTACAATGCCACCTAATTAATCTAAAACTACACTTAATGTTAGTATGATAAAGCTAATAGGTCATATGTGGTTTGCACAAGAATAGAATATATACTTAACCATGACATGGGACTTGTGGATTTTTTTTAAATTTTATTACTGTTTTACTTAGGTTAAATTGTCCTCATGGCCAAAAGAGATAAATCTTTTAATTTTTTTTTTTTTTTTGAAATGGAGTCTTGCCCTGTTGTGCATGCTGGAGTGCAGTGGCACCATCTCGGCTCACTGCAGCCTCTACTGCCCAAGTTCAAGCCATTCTCCTGCCTCAGCCTCCTGAGTAGCTGGGACAGCAGGCACATACCACCACGCCTGGCTAATTTTTGTACTTTTAGTGGAGATTGGGTTTTGCCAGGCTAGACCTCCAGTCTTCTGCCCACCTCGGCCTCCTTTGCTTTTTTTGAAACAGAGTCTTGCTCTGTCACCCAGGTGGAGTGCGGTGGCACAATTTTGGCTCACTGCAACCTCTGCCTCCCAGGATCAGGTGATTCTCCTGTCTCAGCCTCCTGAGTAGCTGGGATCACAGGTGCGCGCCACCATGCCCAGCTAATTTTTGTATTTTTAGTAGAGACGGGGTTTTGCCATGTTGGTCAGGCTGGTCTCAAACTCCTGGCCTTGTGATCCGCGCGCCTTGGCCTCCCAAAGTGCTGGGATTGCAGGCGTGAGCCACCGCGCCCAGCCTCCTCCTTTTTACTTTATTTGCTTTTGAGGAAATCTACTTTAATATTTTACCTTTTTACCACTTGCAAAAAACAAATCTTTAAAAAAAGACAGACTGTAAATGTGTGCCTGGTCCTGTGATAAAATTAAGCACATGTAAAAGAGGCAGACAACTTATGTTAATATAAATAGATGTATCAGAAAGATGAGGATACAGTAATTTCTCTCTTGAGGCCTGGGTCTCTCAGTTACCTGTGCTTCAGAAACTTTAAAACTAACAGAGATCCATGGACCCCATTTTAGACCCACTAAATCATAATCTTCACACCAGTTTTGACTTCATGTGTGGTTTTTATTTTAAATCAAACCTCCGTTGTGGATGATGTGTAATCAGCCAAGTTAGAAAATTATCATACTCTCTTAATAGTGAGGATGGCTCATCAAGTTGTACACAGTATAGGATAGGGACTTTATCTGTTTCACTCATCTTTCTCTCCCTCCTTCTAGTACTATACCTGACACATAGTAGGTACTCAGTAAATATTGTTAAATGAGTCCTGTTTTCTTAATCGCCTTGTTTTCCAGAGCAAGCCTTCTTTTTGAACAAATGAAGCTATTGTACCATTTCCTTTTCCTGGAACAAATTGTTGCATTGCTCAAGGAAACTGCTCTGTGGCCAGCCTCCCCTTTCATTTCCTATTACCTTCAGGAAAACCAGCATGACAGAGTCCCATAGTACTCTCTGGGAAATATGGGGCCTCTGTCTTCTTACAGTCCCTTGTCGCTAATGATGTGGTATGAGCTGAGAACAGTTGGGGCTTTGGTATTAGACATAAAGTAACTGGCTTTGAATGGGGCTTTGCTAATTACTATTTCCTTTTAGTTTTCCCTGAGTCTCCATGTTCACATTGGTAAAATGGGCATTTTAATTTCCATTATTAAATATTAAAAATACCCTCGCTCAGTTCTTAACCCTTTCACATAATGGTAACCCTTATGACTTGAGTATTCTTGTCCCTCTCATCTTTGGGACTCCTGTGATTATAAGATCACTTCTCAGCTGAGTTAGCTGCCCCTCAAAATAGGCATCTCTCTCTACTCTCCGTCTGGTCCCCTTCATGCTCTGTTCCCCTCAACCTAGACCCCTACATTTCTTCTCCTTTAAACCAGAAGTGGCTTCCTTTGCTTAAAGCCACCTGACATTTTGAAAGCTAAACCCTGCATTCCTGGACCACCATCTCTGAAGGTTGCTTCCAGGTTGTTTTTTTTTTTTTAAAGACAGAGTTTTGCTCTTGTTGCCCAGGCTGGAGTACAACTGCATGATCTCAGCTCACTGTAACCTCCGCTGCCCAGGTTCAAGTGATTCTCCTGCCTCAGCCTCCCGAGAAGCTGGGATTACAGGAATACCACCACACCCAGCTAATTTTTGTATTTTTAGTAGAGATGGGGTTTCACCATGTTGGCCAGGCTGGTCCCGAACTCCTGACCTGAGATGATCCACCCGCCTTGGCCTCCCAAAGTGCTAGGAATACAGGCATGAGCCACCGCGCCCAGCCACTTCCAGGCTCTTTTAAGAAAGGTTGCCACTGGCTAGAAATGCACCTGATACTCTACGGTCCTGTCTGGTGGAATTGGTGCCAGATCTCACGCAGCTTCACCTCCCCCTAGGACACTTACAGCTCTGGATGAGAAAACTCTGGTGCATAGCCTCTTGGGGCTTTCTTTCTCATGATCTCTAGTTCCCCTCATGCATTTCTTATGATTTTCTTCGTTCCCTCTGAACCTTAGGAGACCTCTCAGAAGGGCCCCCTTATGTTTTTAGGACGTGTGATTATTCATTTTCCGCTCCAGCCCATCCTCTGTTGTGGCTGCAGTTAAATAGAATCACCTCCTTGAGAACCTCTGTGGTGCTTTCCACTATCTAGAGAATGAAGCCGAAACTGCATGATATGACCCATACTCACCTCTCGTGGCCCCTCTGATTTCCCGACCAGACACGCTGTGTTCTGCCCCTTTTTGTCAATATGCCTCATTCTCTTTTCTTGGCCTGTCCTTTCAGTTCCTCTGCCTAGCAAACTCCAAGTCAGTCTTTGAAGAGCTAGCTCAGTTATCACCTCCTCTATGAAGCCTGCCTGGCTCTCCAATGTACAATGATGGCAGATAAGTTAGGGGAAAATATTTCAAGAGTTTTCGCCTTACTTTTCTCTTCCTCTCCAGCATTTGATTTTAGAACAGTGCTTTGGCATCGAGTCCACAGATGTTCAAGGACAGGAATGGAAAAATTTGTTCTTGTGTGCGGAATATTATGCAAGAGCTGGGCCTTGAGCCTGTTCTGTGGCCAAAACCCAGTTAAAATAGTCACATTGCCGTTCACTGCAGAAGCTAAAAAAGCTTCTGCTGCTCTTCATTGAGTAAGAGGGAAGCTTCATTTCGTCCATTTTATTCTTGATAGAAACCAAAGCATACAATATTTTAAGGAAGTTATTGAGTGGGATACAGTGAGTCGGGATCCAGTTTTCTAACTGAAATTTCTCAATTTTCAGCCAGTTGCAGCCTCTTTGTCCTACATCCTCAGAAAGGAGTTAGGTTATCTCCTAGTATTGTTTTAGAAAGAATGATGTGCATTTAGAGTAAAAAACAGAAGCTTTGATGAGTCTCCACTGTCTAGTATTAAAAGACCTAAGTAGTCCCAATAATGTGTGTATGTATGTGTGTAAGGGCAGATGGTGAAGGGAGAGGACATCGAGAGTACAAAGTCAGAATTTTCAAACTTTTTTTTTTTTAAAAGACAGAGTCTGGTTCTGTTGCCCAGGCTGGAGTGCAGTGGCACAATTTAGACTCACTGCAACCTCCACCTCCCAGGTTAAAGTGATTCTCCTGGATTAGAGGCACTTGCCAACACGCCAGACTAATTTTTGTATTTTTAGTGGAGATGGGGTTTTGCCATGTTGGCCAGGCTGGTCTCGAACTCCTGACCTCAGGTGATCCGCCCACTTCAGCCTCCCAAAGTGCTGGGATTACAGGCGTGAGTCCCTGCACCCAACCTCCAGACACTTTTTTATGTATAAAAATGTTCTGTGTGTGGTTGACATTGCTGATCTTCACTTTGTTCCTAGGGCTTGCCCCGAGAGTGAGGATGTCTTTTTTTATATATGACTTTTAACATTTTAAAACCATAATGGAATTGTAAGATTCTAAATCATTGCTGTCTTAGACTGTGTGGCATAGAACATGTCATTTCACTAAGCCTTGGTTTCCCTTTCAGTAAAATGAACCAGTGAGTTAGGGTCAGTGATTTTCAAAATCTTATCAATGAGCAGATTGCCTCTTTTTTCAGACAATCTTGTATGAATTACCTGTTTCAAATGCAGTATCCCTTCACCCCTACCACATCACATACATATACACATACATGTACACACATGCACTCTGAAAGCAGCGAGCACTAGAACTCCTGATTTGAGTGGAGGACCTGGGTCCTTGTCACCCTCTATAAGGCTTTCCCGTGGATCCAGCGCTTGCCTGGGTCCTGGCTACTCACAGGCTCAGGCCAGCAGTATCAGTACCATCTAGGAGCCAGTGAGACATGTGCCCTTATGACATGCTCCAGACCTACCAAATACAGGCTGTGTAGGCGGGGCCTACCATCTGTGTTTCATCAGGCACTCCCGGTAATAATTAGGCACAGTAGCGTTTGAGAACTGCTGGCCCTTTGAGTGCCAAGCAATTTTTAACCAAGATTTTCAATGGCAGGGGTGGGAAAGCGGCAGGTGGGAGCCATTCAGTTGGAACACTTGGTTTAGGTTGAAGCATGTTTCTTGTACTACCTGTATAATGATAAATATATACTGAGGGGGAAGAGTTCCCTTAGTGCGGCTAATATGTAGGTAGCAGCTTATGCGAACTCTTCTAGAAGTCACAGTGCCCTATGGGAAAAATTGGAACAACGTGGTAAGAATTCCAAATATAGAAGAAAACAAACATACAGTATACTTTTGGCATTTGACCTTTGGAATTGTTAGCAATCCAAAGACTCGGCTGCATTTTAGATCACATTCCACCACATAGACTCCCAGTTTCTGGTTGTGACCCTGAAAGCCAGTGATGAGGGTATTATTCTTGTCCATGTCTCTTTCAGAGTTCGCAGACTGCCTTCTGACTCCAGCAGCGTTCCTTATTACCGGATCTTTGTGTTCTCAGTCTTTCTCTGGTCCTTCCTGGCATTTTTTTCTCTTCCTTTTCCTATATTTTGTGATCATTTCTCAGAAACCAGAATCAGACTACAGCCTTGCTTCCCCCAAAGTGGCGTGAAAGTGTATTCACAGCAATAGTAATTTTTCGTAATGAGAAGTCCTAGTGCACTAAGGGTTGGGACAGTGTTTTTTCCCTCTGAGGGTCTGAGATCGTGGCCATTTTTGGGTCCTTGGAGTCTGTCCTTTTGCTAAACAGCTTGAGCTCAGAGAGGGCATGGCAGCGTCCACCTGCGCAAGGCTGACAGTGCTTTCCTTTGTCTGGAATGACGTGCTTAATAAGGTCTGGAATGTTGGGAGTCAAGACACATTTTCTTTTGGAATCTCTTTTGGTCTTGGCTCCCTGTGGCAGTAATGCTTGTGCTTTTCTGTTTTCTGATTAAAATAGGATATTGAGTGGGGCTTTTGCACTTCACAAGTAGCAGATTTCCTCTTTCTCTTGTAAGCTTTTTCTGTCTTGTGATCACATATCCTAGGCATGCTCAGACGAGGTGTTTTGGAAGGCTGGAGTTTGGCGGGGTTCTTCTTTTCCCCCAGAGTATGTGTTTCCCTTACTACATTTGAACACTGTACTGTTTCCAGAGAGAGTTTCAATATTGCTTTCTCTCTTAAGTCTATAGTTGATGATGAATCCTCTGTGTTTCCACCTGTCTGCAGCTGCGTATAAATTCTGAGTGTGGCAAAAATATCAAGAAAAAATGAGAAAAGTTCAAAGTGAGCTCAGGTCAGTGGAATTCATCCATCTGGCTGCCAAGTACAGTCTGAAAAGTGAAAATAGTCCAAATAAGCCCAAATAACTTTTATTTTTTAAAAGGACAGTGGGGACCCCTGGATCAGAATGCAAGAGACATGAGACATTCTTCTTGGCAGGAAACTGGGCAATTAACCATCGCCACTTCCATCGTAAGTGTAGGCTGCCAGATCCATTGCTCAGTCGCAGAGGCCTCTGAGTGACTTTAGTTAGGGGCTAAGCAGACTTTAATGCCTTGCGACTGTCTATGTGTGGGATGGAGATAATTTTGGGGACAGAAGCCTGTTTCATAAGGAGCATGCTGCTCATTAACAT
Organism: Callithrix jacchus; assembly: GCF_049354715.1. Lineage (NCBI taxonomy): Eukaryota > Metazoa > Chordata > Mammalia > Primates > Cebidae > Callithrix > Callithrix jacchus. Next base: position 14,773,647 of record NC_133518.1, on the reverse strand, counting down.
GTGCTGTCTCACTTTGACATTATTATCCTGCAGGCCCACGGCTAGAGAAATCAAACTATGAATAACTTATTTTTCTGTAAGACCCCTGTATGATGATGTTTTCCTGCCTCACTGGGATGTTGATTTTACTAGTGCAAAGGCAAATTGAGCTCAACAAAGAGGAAACCATGGTGGCCCAAATTGTTAATTAGTGGAGTATACAGTTGTCTTTATTTTTTTATTTTTTTTTTAGACAGAGTTTCGCTCTTTTTACCCAGGCTGGAGTGCAATGGTGCGATCTCGGCTCACCGCAACCTCCGCCTCCTGGGTTCAGGCAATTCTCCTGCCTCAGCCTCCTGAGTAGCTGGGATTACAGGCATGCGCCACCGTGCCCAGCTAATTTTTAGTAGAGCTGGGGATCCACCACGTTGACCAGGATGGTTTCGATCCCTTGACCTCGTGATCCACCCGCCTCAGCCTCCCAAAGTGCTGGGATTACAGGCGTGAGCCACCGCGCCCGGCCTACAGTTGTCTTTATTAAGTTACATCACTTATCCTGTCTTTTGCCTTTTGCCCTTTCCCCCTTGTATTTTTGTTGCAATCTGGAATGTTTTAAAGATGTTAACTACGGGATTGTTTCTTTCAACAGGCAGGATGAGACATTTTTGTTATCTCAAGTCAAGAAGTCTTAACCCATTAAATCATACTTGAAGCTTCACATTTTTCACTTGCATATAAAAGACAAACAGCATGCAAAAATAATTATTGAGTTTTCTTTTGAAATGAATGTTCACCAGAAGTTTGAGGCCAGAATTTTGATTAGTTTTTACTATATGTAGCACCGAATTCTGTAAACCCATGTTATTTTCTCTGCCTTTTTGATTTCTTGGGAACTGATCATAATGGCATTTAGATGACATCAGAACCCATGTTGGTAAAATACATGTCATCCCAAAGAACCCTTTAAACAGCAGGTATAAGTGATGATATATTTGTAACCTTCAATTTTGCTGAATTGAAACTGTTATATGTTATTTCTCTCATTTAGCTAAGTTGAATTCTGAATTTAACTGGGTTAGAGGTCTTCATCACAAATGTGCCGTACTCAGAAGCAAAATACGTACTAGTTGGGACCTTGCAGATCTTGGTTTAGTCTCAGTTCAGCCACTTGGGAACCATGTGCCCTTGGGCATGATAGTTAATCTTTCAAGGCTTCATTTTCTCCTTGTATGTAGAAAATAGGGTAATTAATGGCATCTCTTTCACAGGACTATCATCAACTCTTAGTACAATTTCAGACACTAAGCGCTTTAAAAATGTAGTGGTGTTGGTAAAGAAAGATGATGACATTTTTCCTTGTGAGAACTGCTGTCTGCAGGTCATGTTAGCAGAACCTCAGTCTGCAGCCATCCCCGACGGAAAGCTGTTGGGCAAGGCATCCTGCAGTCTGGGTCAGTGTTAAGTAATAGTGAATGCCAAGGACGTGAGATAGGGGAGAGTTGAGAGGGGCTTCCACTCCCCCCAAAAAGTTCCTGGACCATTGCCAACCCACAAACAACCTGCGGAATTCTGGGCAAGAATAAAATGCAGTTCTCTCTGTGTGCCTTTTCTCCGTCCCCTCTCTGGCCAGAATTCTCTGTGTGAGCCTACGGAGTGGGGGGTACGACAGGCCAACTTGATTCGGTTTGAACCCCCTCAGCAAATTAACCACTGTAACTAACTTTGCTAAAAGAGGGGGGTTGCAGGGGACATGAGCTGGAGGCGATGGGCAGATAACAACTTCTCTGTATTTATTTTTCTCCTACCCACATTCCTTGCATTGGGGCAATTAGTTAAGCTACAGCTGGGATAACCCAGATGGATAAGCTAACTGGGTAACCCACTACATTTCCAAGTCTTTCACAACTTTTCCTTACACCTTGAAACTTGGGTACCATCTCTTCCGCATTCTGTGGGCTGCATAGACCTGCTCTGCTGTGTTGTGGAAGGGGTCAGCACTAGGTGTAAGTAGATCATGGGGGTGATGGGGCATCGTGGAGGTCACTACCAGGTGTGTCAAGGCAGAAACGCTTTCTATTAATACCTTATCTGAAAGAGTCTCAGCACTTGGGATGGAATTCTGGCAATTTCCTGCTGCTGTGTCAACATCGTTTTTGTCGCTGCTTCTCCTTCTATGGAATGGAGCTCTCGGATCTTTACATAACTGCGGTAGGAAGAAGCAGGGTGTTGAATTTCTGGTTTTGTGTGATCACTACTGTAATGTGATAATGAGTGAATATTGCGCATATGCTCATTATAGTTCATGCTTTCTGCCATGGTCAGTTTTGATTTTTATTTTAAATTTAATTTGTTCCACCAGACACCCAGTGTAGCTGACTCTGTTACCCTAGTTCAGTTTTTGGTGCTGTAATGAGACTTTGATATTTTAAGAATTGAGTAGATAACAAAAGTGTGATGTGGGACGGGTCCTTGGGAAACAACAGTGATACTGTTAGGCTGGTGCACAAGTAATTGCGATTTTTGCCATTACTTTTGCACCCACATAATAGCTTGGTGCGTGCAGTTTACAAAGTAATGAGTGAAATGCTCCCCGTAGTTGACTGTAACATTTCCTCATTTTTCTCTGGTGCTGAATTTACTTTTTTTTTTTTTTTTTGAGACGGAGTTTCGCTCTTGTTACCCAGGCTGCAGTGCAAATGGCGCGATCTCGGCTCACTGCAACCTCTGCCTCCTGGGTTCAAGCAATTCTCCTGCCTCAGCCTCCTGAGTAGCTGGGATTACAGGCACGTGCCACCATGCCCAGCTAATTTTTTGTATCTGTAGTAGAGACGGGGTTTCACCATGTTGACCAGGATGGTCTCGATCTCTTGACCTCGCAATCCACCCTCCTCGGCCTCCCAAAGTGCTGGGATTACAGGCTTGAGCCACCACGCCCGGCCGGTGCTTTTTAAAAACCTCTTCTCCTTGCTGTTCCCTTCCCCATTCCAGATTGTAACTGCTTCTGTCCATTTGCGAAGAAGAAGGGGGCTTTCCATGTAGGTGTTATGCTCAATAAAGGGCAGAAAAGACCAGGTCGTGGCGGGGATGATTTGCTCCCAGCACAAAAGACAGTTGTGATGGTTCAGGAAGCCTGGAAAATAGCGAGGAGGGAGAGAAATGAGAAGAGTTTCAGAGGAGTGGCGCGTGGAAATAAACGGAGGTAGCAAGAACCGGAAAAACAAGTGGAATGAAAGGGTCACACACAGTGAACAGGGATGATCAGACTGTGGAAGAGAGATAATGTGGGGAAAAAAATCAGGCAGAAAATAAGAGAGGTTTCATGGTTCCATGATTCTAGATTCCATTCCTCCCACTAGATTAACTTTTCCCAGAGGGCGGGGAGGAGAGGGAGCAAGCCTTTTGGCCCTATTGTGGTCCCTGTACCCTTTTGCTGGCAGATCCACTTGGAACAAATCTCCATGTGAATACATCTCCTGCTCTTTTCCTATTTGGAATTTCCTGATGCCTTTGTCTTCCTCTTGTGCTGGGTTACAGCATCCATTGCCAGCGTGCATTAACTTGATAAATTAAAAGGAAAGTCTGAAGTAGAACTTTGAAAAACCCAATAACTCAATATTGGGTTTTTTGAATATGACTTGAGGTTTTTAAAATGATGCTTTAGAGTTTTGATGTGCTTAAAAAATGGAAATTGAGATTTTTTTTTTTTTTTTTTTTTTCTTTTGAGACAGAGTCTTGCTCTGTCTCCAGGTGCCAGGCTGGAGTGCAGTGGCGTGATCTCAGCTCACTGCAACCTCCGCCTCCCCAGTTCAACCAATTCTCCTGCCTCAGCCTCCCGAGTAGCTGGGACTACAGGCATGCGCCACCACGCCCAGCTAATTTTTGTATTTTTAGTGGAGACGGGGTTTCACCGTTTTGGCCAGAATACTCTCGATTTCTTGATCTCATGATCCACCCGCCTCAGCCTTCCAAAGTGCTGGGATTATAGGCATGAGCCACCATGCCTGGCCTGGTTTTTGTTTGACGTTAAAAATTAAGCATAAGAAGATAGGCATGGCGGCTCACATCCGTAATCCTAACACTTTGGGAGGCCAAGGCAGGAGGATTGCTTGAGTCTTAGGAGTTCAAGACCAGCCTGGGCAACACAGCAAGACCCCATCTCTTAAAAAAAAAATTAGCTGGATGTGGTCGGCATGCCTGTAATCCCAGCTACTCGGGAGGCTGAGATGGAAGCATTGTTTGCAGCCAGGAGGTCAAGACTGCAGTGAGTGTTGATGATGCCACTGCACTTTAGCCTGGATGACAGAGACTCTGACTCCAAAAAAAAAAAAAAAGGCACAAGAATGTGTGTGGGGGCACCACTTTTCCTTATTCCTGGGTTGGTGTGTCTTAGTCAAAAGCAGCTTGCTTTAATTGAAGATGCCATGATTATTTCAAGTTCTCTTAGAAATGGAGTTTATTCTCATATTCCTTTGGTCTGTAATAAAAAGCAAAATATATAGCATTTTTTGAAAGAATCAAAAAATTTTCTAGACTTCTTAGAATTACCTCATGAAAACAACATGAGGAAGTGAGTGGGAAGAGCTAGGTCCACAACAATTAAATTTTTATTTCATAAACGCATTTATTAGCGCTACTCTTAGTTCACATGGTGAACTTATATTGACGTCTTTTTCCTTTTATTTGAAAAGACACAAATTATTATATGGAACAGTAAGATCTTTCAAACCAGGAGGGATGGAGAAACTGCCATATTTTAGGTTCACCGAGTTCCTCAAAACTATTTCAGTGTCTTGCCAAGCACATTTTAAAAAAATTCATATGTAGTCTTTCAGGAAGATTTATCTTTCGTTGGAATGTTGCTTCAAGGAACTCTATAAGATATCAGCATCTCTTGAAAGCTGTTAAAAATGATGTGTTACCTAAGTGAAAAATGGTTATGGGTGCTTTAATTATTCAGCTATCAAGTGTTTTTTTTTTCTTGACCACTCTGACAGCATTCATATTATTTACTACTTACACTGTCATCCGTGGGAAGGTGGCTGCAATTTAACTGCAGACAGTTTTCCATTTGAAAACTGTCTCTTCATTTCACTGAAGAATTTCACGTCTGGAAAGTCTATTCCCCATAGAGTTTAATCTCTGGATATAGTGGTCACAATGTTACACACGAGGACGAAACTATTTAGAGTAAGTTAGGTAAGTTGCTGTGGCATTTGCATTTCCTTGAAGCATGCATGGTACCGTCAGTAGGATTTCCTCATTTGCCTGACTCTGCAGTGGTTCCATGCTTGTTTTCCACATCATTTTATTGTTGCTACTATTTTTTTTGGAGACAGGATCTTGCTGTGTTGCCCAGGCTGGAGTTACAATGGTGCTGTCACAGGTCACCAAAGCCTCAAACTCCTTGGCTCAAACTATCCTGCTTCAGCCTTCTGTGTAGCTGGAACTATAGACGTGTGCCACCACACCTGGCTCATTCTTTAAAATTTATTCTATTTTTGTAGAGACAGGGTCTCACTTTGTTGCCCAGGCTGGTCTCGACCTCCTTGGGCTCAAGCGATTCTCCCAGTCGGCCTCCCCAAGGGCTGAGATTACCGATGTGATCCTCCACCTCCAGTCCTGCATTATTTCTTTTAAATAATGTCAGGGCCATCAGGTTCTATGGCCCTGCTGCCCATAGTTGGAATGAGAAATACAGTAATCGTCTACATCTTAGCCTTTAGAGTTAAGATTTCAGAACTTGGTTTTCTGAACTGAGTAATCTGGGGTGTTTGTACCCAGAAAATTAGGATTCTCATTCATCTGTTTTTCTTCTACTTTATATTTTTATTGCTTCCATTTTTAGATTCTATGAATTCTGTACCCCTCTCCTGTTCTGTATATCTGGCTTCTAAGAGTTGCCATATTTATCATCACTAATACTTATGATGATAAATAATACTAATAACATATTTATCATCCCTAATATGGACTTTTAAAATTGAACACTTTTTATTCACTCATTTATTGCTGAGGTATTTTTGTTTTATTTTGCATTTCGAACTGGGTAAGAAAATAGAAAATGATAAAGATCAATGAGAAGAATGTTCTTAATGCTAGATTATTGTCATAGCTGTCAACCTATTTACTTTTGTAGAAGAAGGTTTCAATCATTGCCCTTGTTTTAAGACTGTGTTACAAGCTCATTGAGTGTGTCTGAAGAAAAGGAAGCCCTTCGGATAAGTAACTGCCCTTCTTTAATAAGGGTGCGTGGTCCAGTTGCTATGTTGTCCTTGCCATCTTATTTCCGTTTCCTTCCTGCTCACCCTTTTGTTCATTTTTATCCTTAAAAATCTCCTCAGTAGGCGATAAATAGCCCTTGATCAGAGGATAAGGGAGAATAGATCCAAGTGCTGCTTGTCAGTAGATCTGATAAAGACTCCATAAAGACTCCACTCCAGGTGTGGAAAACCTGAAATTTAAAATGACTCTCAGAAATTATCTCTAGGGTTCATTTGTAATATTGGGTAGATTACTTTCTATAGATGGGAGATTACTGTTTCTATAGATCAAAAATAGTTGAATATTAGAAATCGTACATGGTTCCACTTTGCATTCCACCCAGCAATATGACTGCTAATTGATAGGTATCTATACAAAGCACATTTCTCTGCCCTGTTTCTCAGCTGTTGCTATGCTAGAGTTTGTTTTGTTTTGTTTTTACTTTCAGTGGCAAAAAAAGACTAAAAGGTTTAGGGAGAGAAAACAGTGAACACCAAGGAACACAGGCAATTCATCCACTGCTAGGATGTTTTTTGCAAATAGATATTAAAAGTGATCTCTTGGGGGTAGCAGTAGATCAATAATCTGTTTAAGGGAGGGGATACTGGATTTTATAAAGATATGAAGGAATAAAATGAAATAAGATCACAGTGCCCAGGATGTTTACTTGAAATTGTGGCCAGAGTCCTATTGATTAATGCTGGTGACTGAGACATCAACATTGAAAAGAAATCATCCCCAGACAATTGGTAATTATAGGTGACAATTATGTTATTATACTTTATTTAGGTAGTAGTTTTGTTCCTAGAAAATTACTTTTATTCAAGTGGAAAATGTGAAGCATTTGAGAACTGAGTTTTTTGTGGCAACTCTTGTGTATAATTTTGCAGTTTTACTCAATTTCAGAATTCTTCAGGGAATATTTTCAGGCCTAGATTTATGGACACTGTACATAGTGCTTGCTACCGAAAGAGCATTCTGCCATGAGGCTTATTGGAAAGCATATTGTCTGTTTTCCTGCTACCCTGTTGTGAGCAGATGGTCCCTCAGCATTTTTGAATCATTTTAATGTACAAGATGGGAAGAATAATAAGTCAAAAGAAAAAGACAGCAATTAATTTTTTGACTTGGTAACTGCACCTGAGTGGGGATAAATGTCAGTATTCTCAATCTTTTTTACCCCTCTGCTAAATTTGAGGTAATACCATGTGGCCACCTAGTCTGTCGTCAGACCCTAAAAATTCAGTAACAAGTCTCAGTTGTGTGTTAGTAGAATGGATTAAAAATAAGTTTGTAGGCCAGGCGCGGTGGCTCATGCCTGTAATCCCAGCACTTTGGGAGGCCGAGTCAGGCAGATCACCTGAGGTCAGGAGTTCAAGACCAGCCAGGTCAACATGGTGAAACCCCTCTCTATTAAATATACAAAAATTAGCTGGCTGTGGTGGCGGGCACCTGTAATCCCAGCTACTCGGGAAGCTGAGGCAGGAGAACTGCTTGAACCTGGGAGGCAGAGGTTGCAGTGAGCTGAGATTGCACCATTGCTCTCCAGCCTGGGCAGCAAGAGCGAACCCTTGTCTCAACAGCAAAAATTAAAAATAAGTTTGTAATAAACTCTAGCACAGTCCTATCACTTGAGCTCAGTTCCTTTAATTTGGAATGAGCTCAATTTCTCTTCACTGTTGTTTTTCTTTTCATATGGTAATGACTGCCATCCACAGAGAAGGTTAACACGGTGGAGGCACACTTCTAATGGGCTCTGTGTTAGTTTCCTGTGATTCTAATGGGCTCTGTGTTAGTTTCCTGTGACTAACAAATCACCACACACAAAGCTGGTGTTTCTTTTTTTTCTCCATAGAGATGGAGTCTCACTATGTTGCCCAGGCTGACCTCTAACTCCTGGGTTCACCGCATTCTGCCTCCTCAGCCTCCTGAGTAGTTTGGACTACAGGCATACACCACCATGCCTGGCAAAGCCAGTGATTCAACCCAACAGAAATTTATTTTGTCACAGTTCTGGAGAGAATGTAGAGAATACAGTGTTAGAGCTGAGAAGTCCAAAATCATTATTGCCTGGGTGAAATCGAGGTATTGGCAGGGCTGAGCTCTCTCTAGAGGCTCTAGGAAAAAATCTGTTCCTTATCTCTCCCAGCCTCAGGTGGATGCTGGCACTCTTTTGCTTGTAGCCACATCACTTCAGCTTCAGTACCAGCATCTTCAAATCTCTCTGCTCTTTTCTTCTCCTCTGTTTATGCTAAGGCTTCCTCTGCCTTGTAAGAGTACATGTGATCTCATTTAGCACGCATCTGGATAACTCAGAATAATCTGCCATCTCAAAACCCTTAATCTAATCACATCTCCAAAGACTTTTCCATGCAAGACAACGTTCACATGTTCCAGGAATTGGGATGTGGCTCTCTTTTCAGGGGGTCATTTTTTCAGCCCTCCACAGGCTGCTTCTAGCATCCCTGTTCTAGAAACCTGGCCGAGCCATCCCATTTCCCTGAATCCTGGTTAAGGTCTGATTGATACACCCTCGCCTTCCTAAATATTTACTTTTTGGTGAGCTGCAGTTAATTTCATCCAAATGTGCAACAGCCGCACCAAGTATCTGTCTCTACTAACACAGGCCAAGAATCATTTAGCAGAGCTGCCTCCTCTCTTTAGAGAAGTAGTTTATGTAGGGAAATCTACGCACACACTTTTTTTTTTTTAAGCAGGGTCTCACCCTGTCAGCCAGGCTGAAGTGCAGTGGTATGATCTTGGCTCACTGCAGCCTCGACCTCCCTGGCTCAAGCAATCCTCCCACCTCAGCCTCCTGAGTAGCTGGCACATAGGGGCATGTGCCACCATGCCTGGCTAATTTTTGTATTTTTTGTAGAGACAGGGTTTCGCCATGTTCCCCAGGCTGGTCTTGAACTCCTGAGCTCAAAGGATACTCCTGCCTCAGCTTCCCAAAGTGCTGAGATTACAGCTGTGAGCCACCATGCCCAGCCTATGCATGGTAAATGAAGCTAGTTTAAGCAGGTCATAAAGCTGAATGCTGTAACCGCTGTGCTGGAAATAGAAGTGAGTTGTTCTGTGGATGTGTATCCACATGTAAAATGGCCACTGTGTATTTTCAGAGCATATAAATTGTTAAATATCAGAATCTGTATAATTCCTTTAAGTGATGACCAGAGCTCATGGCATTTCCCAAGAAAAAGTGAAATGAACCTATTTAATTTGGAACATAGAGTCTCTCCAAAAAGTACGTAAGATTGTTTTCACTGAGCATGAGATAAGATTTGCAAAGGTTTAAAAATAATCTTTAATGAATCTTATGTCCCTTAAATATTAAATAGCCCTCAGGAAAATTCCATGAAGCTGGTACTTGTTGGATATTAGACTAAGTTGCTAATGTTATAAAAGATTGATTACATGTGTCTTTTCTCTGATGGCTGTCATGTAGTTGGAGTCTAATAATTGATTTAATTTTGAAGACGAGTTCTGTGGACCCTGAGGTATCATATGCCAATGGGTGCTAAATGCTAAAGCCTTGTTATCTGGCTTGTTGTGTTTTAAATAATTATTGCCCGTGTGGTAAACTTGTATCTTAGATTTCTTTCTTACCCTTCAGTGGGTGTTTTGCCTAAGTTGAAAAGACATAGAAGGTATTAACTACGTAAGAGGTAGTATTTCAAGTCAGTTAAGATTTTTCCCTCCTCCAAAATGTTTTAATTCTGTCATACTTGGTGAGAAATCATGTATATATCAAAGTCGGGTTATCTAATCTTATAGTTTAAACATCAGTGCCACATTAATCAAATGAACAAATTAGTTACAACTGTGTATTTGTGGGTGGGTTTCAAAAATTACCTGGTTGGTGAGAATAATGAAGTTGAACTACAAAGCCCTGATTGTATAAATAGGGCACAAAGAAAGAATACCAAGAATGGGGGAAAAAGAAACACGTTTTAGCCAGACATGAGAACTCAGCTGGATCATGTATCAGCCAAGATAATATGTGACGGAGAACGGCAGATACAAATACCATGGCACTCTGTACACAGGAATAGGGAAATCAGGGAGAAAAAGTACAAGTCATATAGCTCACCACTCTCCCTGTAGCCAGGTTCAAGTTAAGGTAGTTTAGTTGTATAATCAACTTTTGTGGGATTACTAGGACCGTGATAAAGGAGGGGGGAAGCTGACGGGAGAGCCCATCATGTTACTCTGGAAGAGTTTCTCCAATCTTCCCATGCATTTAACAATTAGATCTGTCTAGTTTAAGCCATTTAGCGCTACCCATGCTCATGAGGCTTTGGTTTTAGCTACTTATGTGTTTTCCATAAAAATATCAGTCACTTGTGGCATATACCATGCCCTGCCAGTTCCTTTTGGAATCAACTTAAATGAGGAAAATAAAGGACTTTGGGAAAAACCATGTAAGTGTGCCTGTTAAATTATTTTACTATTGAGGATAGTTCTGGAGTCTGAAATACATTTTCCATTTAATAGTATTTGGTGCTTTTTTTTGAGCCGTAACATTCGTGGAAATATGTTGAAATCTGAAGTGGAGAGAATCGGACTTACTGCTTTTTGGTATTACCTGCCGTCTGGATTGTTACTGTCTTCGCTAGAGTCTGTTCCTGGGCAGCAGCATGAGAAACAAGGATCACCTCAGACTGCAAAGAAATGGGCATGTCGTGATTCACAACTGTCTTCCTACTTTGGAGTCTTCATTTTTTTGCCTTTTCTTTCCTTTCCTAAGGTCTCTCTTTGTCACCCAGGCTGGGATACGGTGGCATGATCATAGCTTCCCTCAGCATCAATGCTGAGTCTCAAGCAGTCTCTGATCTCAGCCTCCTGAGTAGCCAGGACCACAGGCATGTGCCACCATGTCTGGCTAATTAAAAAAAAAAATTTTTTTTTTTTTTTTTTGTAGAGACAGGCTGGTTTTGAACTCCTGGCCTCAGTGTTACACGTATAAGCTACCGGACCCAGCCTATTCTGGATTCTTCAGATTGTAGAGCCAACTGTACTACAAATCTGTGCTTTTTTATAGGACATTTCATCAAATATATATTCTTAGTCACTTGAATGGCAACTCTTCCTAGACATTAATCCTGTGTACAAAAAGCTAGGTCTGGAAAATGACACTGATTATTGTGAGATAAGTAACACATTTCTGTATATCCAAAACATATTTCATTAAATTTCACTCTTTTCCTAAATGTCCAGTGTTACTGCAGTGCTTGTTTTATAATGCAGGGCTTGTGTGTGCACATGTGCACCTTCATAGAGTGTAAATGTGTAAAACAGAGTGTTACTCTCTTTGCTGGTCCCACTGCTTTAGCTGTTGTTCCCTCACAATTCATTCTCTGCACAACAGCTGGGTGAGGTTCTTATTCAAACTCCCATGTTGGCCGGGCGCGGTGTGGCTCACGCCTGTAATCCCAGCACTTTGGGAAGCTGAGGCGGGTAGATTGCCTGACTTCAGGAATTCGAGACCGTCTGGGCAACACAGTGAATGAAACCTCATCTCTACTAAAATACAAAAAATTAGCCGGGCATGGTGGCACTGCCTGTAGTCCCAGCTACTTGGGAGGCTGAGGCAGGAGAATTGCTTGAACCCGGGAGATGGAGGTTGCAGTGAGCCGAGATCGTATCACTGCACTCTAGCCTGGGCAATAGAGTGAGACTCTGTCTCCAAAAAAACACAAAAAACCAGAAAAACCCATGTTTTTCTTTCGAACTTAGCATACAGTGCAAACTCTACCATGGCTGCTGCCTGATGCAGCAACCTCACCTTTTTCCAGCCCTGCTCCAGTTCTCCATGCCTTTACCACATGGCTTACTTTCTCCAGTTCTCTAATATGTGGGGCCCTTCCTGCCTTAATGCCTTCACCCTCTCTGTTCTCTCTCTTGGAAAGTTCTTTTGTACTTTGTATAGTAGAATCCTCCTCATGCTTTCTGGCTAGCCCGGATGCTTCAGGGTCAGAGAGATCTTCTTGGACTACGTCATCACATCACCCTTCTTTACGTATTCTTCATGACACCCACCCTGAGCCGACTCCATTCTATTTGTGTGCGTCGTCTGTATTCTCCTACCAGAGGTCACCCTTGACTGTATTGGAAAGATTGGAGTTGGCAGAAGATAACATGCACAGCTCACTACGGGACTTCCAGATATCTTTTATAGATAATATGAATTGTTAAATTTGCTTTTCATTAAAAAAAAAATCCATTTTATACGACTTAGGTTAAAATACAGAATTCCACTGCAGTTGGCGAGAGTTACCAGATAGTTTATTATGCATGCTTGAATGCCAGTATTGCACAGTGTGGAGCACGGTCGGTATGAAACACTTTTTTTGAGGAACTGAAACGCTGGGTAAGAATCCTATGCTAAGCCTATTTCAGCCCCACAAATGAAGGCCTTTCCTATAAATGTAGTCTTGCATTTCCTTCCGGCCAGATAAATGCAATAAACTGTCATCACTGCTCTTTCCGTTTTGGTTAGTAAGAATGAGCCTCTTTAGGTGTTTGCGGAGTTATTTTGGCAGTCTAGTATTGAATTTCCACTGTCATTACCTTTGTCCTTAGGTAGAATCTGGACTTTGTTGTGTTTTCACCGATCCAAATTTCATGACATTTCATGTAATTCATAGAAATTAAAATTTCACTCAGATACTCTTCGCTGCACGGCAACAAACATTTTAGAGTATTAAAACAAGGTTTATATGGAAACTGTTTCAACCTTTTGTTTTAAACTATTGATTTCCTACATAGTTTGGGGATTTTTTTTTTTTATAGATACCAGCTCTCCTCAGTTCTGATCGTCTTACGACTTTTATAAAAGCATCTTTAAAAAATGGTATAATAACTTTTATATTACTGAGCACCTTTTAAAATTCATTTTATTCAGAATGGTTTATGGTGCTCGAACAGTTTCTACTCCTGAGTTAGGCTGCAAGGACCGTCCATTATGAATCCAAGCCAGAAACGACCCTAAGATTAAACACCTTAGGGAAAGAGTAAGTAACCTTTGTGGCAGTGTGGAACAGTCACAGCTCTGAAACCCCATCTCTGGTCAGTGACCAGAAATATCTGAGAGCTGATGGGCTGCAGTGGGGAGGACTGGCTGCTACGGGAGATAAACCTTGTTTCAGATCCCACTGGAAACGATCTTTTATTTAATATGTTGCTTTTTTTTTTTTCATGTTTTTAGGGAATTTTTAGATTCACATTTCAGGAGACTATTCTGCATTTGAGCCTTTGGGTTTTGCTGAAGAGCGTAGAACCCTAAAAACCCAATATGATCTTAGAACTTCCTTAATTTCTTTCTTTCCATTCTTAGTCTCTTTTCTCATTTCCTTTCACTGCTCTGAAAATTAACACCTGCTAGGGAAATCAACTTTAGGCTGCTTTCATTGGAAGCCGGTGTCTAAAAATCAATCCTGGCAACTAATGTACAATGAAATTTGGAAGACGTCTTGATTCTCATGGACTTGTGCAAGCTGAAGTTATTAAAGAGGATTAGGAACCACAGCTGGTGAGCAGATGGAATGCTTATAATTTCACAATCTTAGGTAGCTGTAAACTCAGATCTGCACAAAACTTCTTTGCTTTTTCTCTAGTTTATTTTACTTTATCTTCTTGGACTATAACCCTGGGCAAATACGGTTGTTTAATTGTTAGAAACGATGAGCCTTAATAGGTTCCTCATTTAGTAGATGGCATCATTTAAAATTTGGTCACACAATTTCATACTCAGAATTTCATTTTCATAACCAACTGTTTAATAATGGACTTAGTAAAAGCACAATAAGTAGGAAATGCTTTTACATTTTGTTCAAAATGTAGAAATATATTTTCAATTTGAACCACGAAGACTGGTTCTCAGTAATTGCAACTAGACAATATAACTACTTGCTTCTTAAAGAAATACTTGAGTCCATCAGTTTCTTCAGCTTCTTCTGCCTTCATTTCTACTAGAAATTCCTGTGTCATAGAAACAAGTCCCCTAGAGCCACCTTCTTCAGTGGCTCTGCCACCTAATCCCAGGCTCCCCACTCCCTCTCTATTCCCTGCACCTGTGGCTACTTCGCTGTTCGTTCTGCCTTATCATAATATAGGGGCCTTATACATGCACAGAGCAACGGTTCGCCTGCTCAGAAACATGCTCCTAGACCATATTTTCTGGACTGATAGATCAGGGTTTTCTCTACAAAGAAAAGTGTGAGACTTTGGCCCAGTGGCTGCCAGGAAGGTCAAATTAGGAACTTTATTCTACAAAGACATTGACTTAACACTTTACGTTAATGGCTGTTAACTTTAAGAACAGAATTAGTGTCCACTATAGTTTAGCTCCTCCTCATTCTTACTGAAAGACTTTAGAGAAATGGCAGCAAAGGTTGAGTTTCTACAAAGACAGAGAAACAGCTGGAGCCATAAATAAGTTGAACAGCCCGGATACATTCTGTACTAGCTGCTTGGGAAGAAAACAACGCGCAGATATTTCAGGTGGTGCAGCACAACAAACAGCTGTAGTTTATGGTCTGAGATACTCCCCGTCATTTGGAACCAGTGTGTGCTTTTTCTCTAAAGCCACAGTCAGCTGCAAAAAATACTATTACATGTGTTTTGGAAGCAAATTTTACTGCATTGATCCTCAGTGTTCTAACCTCAGAACATCCTGAGTTCTACGTTTCTCTACATGGGGGAGAAGAGGATGTATTACTGATGCTTTGGCATGAAGTAATCTGGAGAATTATTATAGGATCTGTTCTTTCTTGACCAGCTTTTGAAATGGCTTTCGGTAGCTTCTCGGGATTTCCAAACTGACCTTCTGTAATTGGACGTGACCTCTTACAGAAGCAGTAGTATAAACATGTTTTAACTTCGAGTGTAGGTATTTTGTCCTGAACCAAGTAGTCTAGCGGTCTCTTCCAGCAGATAGATTTGTTTATCTTAAGTTGATCTCCCTGCCTTACCCTTGTTACCTTTGGACACGGGAGATGACAGGAGAAGAGGTTTTGGATGGCCCCCAAGAAGAAACAGACTTGGACCAAAAATCAGAGGACCTGAGGATTGATATTGGGTTCTTTTAGATTTTGCTGTGCAATCGTGACCAGATTCCTAAAATCTGATTTGCTGAATCTATAGCTAGTAAATGGGTATAATAATATCTAATATGGGCTGTCGTGGTGGCTCACAGGCTCGCAGTGCCCATAGTCCCAGCATTTTGGGAAGCTGTGGCGGGTGGATCACAAGGTCAGGAGTTCAGGAGCAGCCTGGCCAATATCGTGAAACCCCATCTCTACTAAAAATAAAAAATTAGCTGGATGTCGTGGTGCACACCTGTAGTCCCAGCTGCTTGGGAGGCTGAGGCAAGAGAATTGCTTGAACCTGGGACGCAGAGGTTGCAGTGAGCCGAGATCTTGCCACTGCACTCCAGCCTGGGCAACAGAGCAACACTCCATCTCATCATAATAATAATATCTAATATGTATTTGCATTTGTTTGATGTGTGTATTAGTATGTGGTGACTGATGTAACAACATATCACGGATTGCCTAGCTTACACCACACAAATTTATCTTCTCACAGTTCTGGATGCCAGAAGTCTGAAACTCATGTTGGCAAGGTTAGTTCTACAGGACCATGACAGAGGATCTATTCTAGGCCTCTCTCTCTGACTTGTAGATGGCCATCTTCTCCCTCTGTCTTCACATCCTCTTCCCTCTATATGTGTCTGAATTTCCTCCTCTTCTAAGGACACCTTTCCTGTTGAATTAGGACCCACCCTAATGGAGCTCTTTTTAACTTAATTACCTCTTTAAAGGGCCTGTGTCCAAATAAAGTCAATTCTGAGGTACTGGGGGCCAATCCAGACTTTTTTGGCCATCCATTTTTTTTCTTTTTTGCTGTCTTATCTATTATATTTTCCTCTTGTGCATTTTTATTTCTCACCCAGTTTGGTCCATGACCTAAATGGCCACTTTTGCTCACAGTGGTCCTGGGGCTCAGTAAGCTCACTGTTGTCTAGGGTTTACACCCCTCAGCTGTTAGGCGATGGAGCTCGATGAATATGGTTTATCATCTGTAGACTGAAATATGGCTGCTAAGTGGTGCCATTACAGAGCTGATTTGGGGTGTAAATCTAGGATTTCAGTTCTTGGACTTTTAAAATTGAATCTTTTTTTTTGAGATGGAGTTTCGCTCTTGTTACCCAGGCTGGAGTGCAACGGTGCGATCTCGGCTCACCGCAACCTCCGGCTCCTGGGTTTAGGCAATTCTCCTGCCTCAGCCTCCTGAGTAGCTAGAACACTAGTTTCATTCTGAGAGAGGGGAAGTAATATATGCAAAAATGTTTTAAGGTCTGTGAATGCCAGGTTTTAAACAACAAGGGCAGCTCGTTTGGACAACAGAAATCCATCTGCAGGGCTTAAGAGAATGCTTTATTTTATACAGAAACTGAATAATTTAAGTTCCAAATAATATGTCATTAAAGACGTAGAACGAGGTAGCAATAACACACAGCTTTGGCATGCAGTTGGTGGGCTTGAAAACAATTCAAGACTTCTTTTACGTTGACCTTGGATTTGTGGGTATCTGCTCTATCATAATATGTTTTTGAGAATAAAATGGAAAAAACTGTTAATACCAGAGTGCTTCTGCTCCGCAGAGTTCTTCCAGTTCTAGAGAACATTTTCCATATAGACATTTCTTGCCTGCTGGCCCAATCTTAACTTTTCACTTTAGTTCATTTCTCAGTTCAGTGCATTTAGAAAATAGTGCATTTTTCTTTTCTGGACTGGGGCAGATGGTGCTGTCACTTTTGATTATCTGTTTTTTTAAAGGGAAATGTTGATTAGGAAGAGCAAGAAATGAAATACCACCAGATAAAATTGAGAGCAGAAATTATACAATCCAAAAAGAGGCAAATGTGTTCTGTGTTTTTCTGCTTAGTTTACTACGGTTTATATTTGACTTTCTAGATTTCAAGTTTGATATAATGTTTTTTCCTTTTTCTTTTTTTGTATTTTTAGTAGAGATGGGTTTTCACCATGTTGACCAGGATAGTCTCGATCTCTTGACCTTGTGATCCACCCACCTCGGCCTCCCAAAGTGCTGGGGTTACAGGCGTGAGCCACTGCACCTGGCCAAGTTTGACTTATTTGAGAGATCATTTAAGATAGCTTTTGGATTATGAGTTTGCTTTGTTTCTACTTCCTAGAAGACACAGAAACTAGAAATGTTTAGATGGTTTTCTTTTTCTAGTCAAATTTAAGTGAAGTCCTTGGGTAAGAGTAGCTTTTAACAAATCCAGAATGTTTGGAAAATTTCTACTTTATGCCACTGTCATCTCTCCCTTGCAGCCTAGTGGCAGGCACTCTGTGTTTTGTTACTCTTTGGCCATCGAATCTTAAATTAGAATACCTAACAGATGTTCCAAAACAGAAGTCACAAGGAAGTAACCAAGGGGCCCAGAAAACACTTGAAGAGCCTCCTGCTGGCCGCATTTAGGGCAAATGTAGTGTCCAAAAAAATAATGATGGTGGTGGAGTGTAACTGATTTTAACACATTGAATAAAAAAAGAATCTGAGTTCAAGATACTTTGAAAAGTGGGAGAAAAAACTAATAAACATAGAGGGAATGAACAGAATTAGAAAAATCACCCCCTGGCAACTACCAATAAAATGATACATGCCGGAGATCATCTGTGTTTCCCGTGACCATCAGGTGAAAGGGAAGAACGTGCTTTGACCACGGAGAAAGTTTTACACAATACCTTAAGCAAGTGACCAAAATGAGCAACACCAAATAGTTCAAATAGCACTGTGCATGTTCTTATGTCATAGGGTGGGAGGCATATCTGTAAGGAATTCTTGCCAAAAATTCTTTGCCTGTATCTAATTATGAGGGAATAGCATTATAGTAGAGGTAGTGATATATTCTATAAGAAAACAGGCCTGGCCACTCCACAAATGTCAGCTTTATGAAGATGAAAAGTTTGAGGAATTTCTGCTCTAGATTAAGAGACTAGTAAAAACCTGACAACTAATGCATACGTGGTCCTCGATCGGATCCTGAATTAGGAGAAGCAAAATTAAAGACTTTATTGGAACAACTGAGAAAATTTAAACATGGATTTTAATTCGAAATTATTCAATTAATGTTAAATGTCATTGTAGTAATGTGTTTGAGAAGCTCCTTGTTCTCCGGAAAGATGTGCTGAAGTTTTGGGGGTAAAGTGTCATGAGATCAACTTTCTTTCAAGTGGTTGTGAAAAAATGTGTGTGTGGGTCTATATAAGTAGAGATCAAATGTGAGCACGCAAATACAGCAACATGTTAATAAGTTGACCAATCTAGGTGTTTTTTCTTAGCTCAGGCTGCTGTAATGATACCATATATTGGGTGAGTTAAACAACAAACACTTGTTTCTTATAGTTCTGAAGGCTGGGAAGTCCAAGATCAGGGTGCCAGCATATTTGTTGTCTGGTGAGGTCTGTCTTCCTGTGTTGTAGATGGCGCCTTCATGCTGTGTCCTTGTGTAGCTGAGAGGAGAAAGTGCGTGCTCTCAGTACTTATAAGGACATCAGTCTCATTTATGAGGGCTTCCTCTCCATGACCTCATCTCTTTCTAATTACCTTCTAATACTATCACTTTAGTGAGTGGGGTTTTAAGATACACGAATTTTGGGAGGGCACAAGCATGTAGTCCCTATCAGTGTTCATAGTACTACTCCAGCTTTTCTATAGATTAAAAATGTTTTAAAATACGTATTTTTTATACATGGGGCAGTTTCACATAAAATTTTACATTTCTAGATTCTCTAGAAAAATGGGAATGTCTGCCTTAGACCCATGTTACCCCAAGAATAACTGATTGGCGGCATAGAGGTGTCCCCCCTCAGATAGGGCGAAGATTTTTTTCTTTTTCCCCAATTCTTACCTTTCCTTTTTTAAAAAATACTACTCATTAATAATACCTGCCTAGTGGCTATAGGCATTGTAGTGTGTACCCACATATGTAAACCCTTGATAATTTCTTGGGGTGGAGGTAGGTTGTATCGTGGATGGTAATGACTGTTTTATATCCTGAAGCTCTTGAGCCCTCTGGATTTGATACCCGTATCAGCTGATGAGCATCACTTGGCTCCTTGGCCATAGGCTGAGTATCTAGCCTTCTTCCCAAGTAATTCAGTCATCTGAGACATAATTAAGAAAATGTGGATGTAAACACTGTCCAAAACTTGCTGGATAGGTGGTATGCATATTAAAATTATCTTTCAGATGCAACATATTAGAAATGGTACTCTGGACCCTGCCTGTCAGTTGGCACAGTCTCGCAAAAAGTATTGAATAAGCAACTTGAAAAAAATGTAATGTGGCATGCCACGTCTGAATGAAAAAGCATTTTGTGGAAACATTTATAGACTCTCATGCAAAAAGTAGTGCGTGAACTTTAATTACCTTTGTAAGTCTTTCTATCCTGTATTTAAGTGACTGCTTTCCTGTTACGTACCCAGGGATGGTACCAGCTCTTGCTGGATAATCATGGTCTCGAGCCTTCCCCCAGAAACTATATCTGGCAGAGGTTAAGGCTCAGCGAGCAATGAGCAGTTCAAACATGCAGAGAGAAGAAGAGGAAAGGACTGGTGCTAGAGTTAATCTTGCCGAGAAACGGCATCCCTGTATAATTTGATGTTCTTAAAAACACTATCAGCTTTTGGCTGGGCGTGGTGGCTCACGCCTGTAATCCCAGCACTTTGGAAGGCTGAGGTGGATGGATCACTTGAGGTCAGGAGTTTGAGACCGGCCTGGTTAACATGGTAAAACCCATCTCTACTAAAAATACAAAAATTAGCCAGGCATGGTGGCATGTGCCTATAATCCCAGTTACTCGAGGGGACACTGAGGCAGGAGAATTGCTTGAACACAAGAGGTGGGAGGTTGCAGCCAGCTGAGATTGTGCTACTGCACTCCAGCCTGGTCAACAGAGTAAGACTCAGCCTCAAAAACAAACAAAAAAAAACACGTGTAGCTTTTGTCCAGTTCCACAAATACATACGATTTTACATTGTGAAATGAACACAAAGATTTTTCTTAGGGAATCTGACAAAAATGGATATAACATCTTACTCGCATTTCGGGCAGAACCCAGTTTAATTGACATCCAAAAACGTGGTTGAGAAACAAACCTTGAGTTGATGTAGGCATCAGAGAGGATATCTGGCACTTTCCCTTCTCACTCTTTTCATTGAAGACCTAGACCTGGCACTCGCTGTTGCCCCTCTTATTACCCGAGGTGTTACACAGCATCTGCCCAAAGGAGCCCACGTGCCTGTGAAGTGGGTTAATGTGAATGTTCCCTGTAGGACTAGACTCAAATCTCAGGCCAGGGGGGAAAAGAAATCACCCTGTCCAATGAATTCCAGAAATAGCAACAAAAGCTCAGAGGAAATTAGCCCCTGTTGTCCCATTTACATTCTCTAGCCATCTCTCCTTTCCAGCTGGGCACACTGCTTGGAAAAGAAATTCATTTTTGTTTCTCTCTTTTCTCTTAAGTTTCCAGAACCTGTTTGGAACCTAGGCCGCTTTTGAAAATACTTTCCTGGAATGGAAAGCAGCTTCATACAACATACGTTTACCTGCCTTTTGCTTTCTTTTTCAGTGTTGAGAGCCTGGTATTCCTTTGGCTACCTTTCAGCATTTCAAACAGAGTAACCACTTCACCAGCGAAATGACTAGCAAGATGCTTATCTTCGCATTTTTAGCATCCAGATGATTGATATCTCAAGATACTTCTGAAATATTAGCTTTTTGAGACTAAATGCATTGTCCTTATGTCATTGCAGGTTTATTCTTTGTCTTGTGACTTTAGACATCTTTAAAATTTGCATTTAAAACCACGAACTGTGGCTCATAGTCACTAGTCTTAGATAATTAATCTTTTGTATGTACGTAATGATTCCTCTTTTTTCCAGCGTAATATTTCAAAAATGAAGATCACCAATTTTGTTTTCTGAGTAGAAAAGCAATTCAACACGTATTTGTTGTTACTGTTGTTTTTCTTTGTTTTGAAACAGGGTCTCACTCTGTCGCCCAAGCTGGAGTGCCATGGCACCATCAAAGCTCAGTGCAGGCTTCAATTCCTTGGGTTCTAGCGATCCTCCCATCTCAGCCTCCTGACTAGCTGGGACTATAGGCATGCGCCACCATGCCCAGCTAATTTTTGTGTTTTCTGTAGAGATGGGATCTTACTATATTGCCAAGGCTGGTCTCGAACTCCTGGGCTCAAGCCGTCTGCCCGCCTTGACCTCCCAAAGTGCTGGTATTATAGGCAAGAGCTACCATGTCTAGCCGTCAACACACATTCTTAATACTGTTTTCTTTTGTCCCCGTTCATGCTTATCGGCATTAGTAGGCACTGACCGGGTGTCTAGCTTGTCCTTATTATTGAGTAGTCACCTTTTTCTTTTTCACCTAAATTTATTTCTGTTTCTTTTTTGTTTTTATATTGATTGTTGACTGTTGACTTTAGGCTTCTTATCCCAAAAATGAGCATGATCAGAAGCCACACATTTTCCACCCCCTTAGTTCATTATACGTGATTTGTTAAAGAGAGTAGCTATGTCAGCTCCTTGGCAGATCTGAGAAAGCATATGATGTTATGACAGGCATATCTACAAATGAGCCTTGTGGATGAGAACTAGACAGAAGGTTTAGAGAGAAATAATGTCGATGTCATCCCATTGGAATGATAGAGCTGTTACAACTATAAATACATGCTATAGCTAGTAGCTAAGTGTGTAGCTGTGTTTCTTTTCTAAGAAGGAAAAAATGTGAAATAAACCTAAGAAGCAAATTATGTTTATAAAGGAAGATATTTTAATTAGTTTAGGTCTTACCGGTTATTCAAACAGTCTGAACTTAAGTTTCTTTTTGCAGCAAACATGAAAACCATTATTTATGGAAAGTTTAAATTTCACATGACACATCTTCCCTCTATGTGTGTGGGTTCTTTCTTTTCTTTTCTTTTCTTTTCTTTTCTTTCAGAAAAAACTCTATTTGCTCTGCTTGTGTATTTTTATTTTAACCTTCCCTTTACTAAAAATGCTATATTTCCATGGTGTAGGAGATTTGCTTTTAGAAAAGACTTGCATCTCTAAGCCGAGCCCCCCCACCCACCACTTTTTTTTTTTTAGCATTTCCAGATAGGCTGGTTCTCAGCGGATTGTGGACATGTTTGAATTAGAGGCTCCCATCTTAACTCCTTTTCAAAAACTTTCCTACCATTAAATGTGCCTATATCTGCAAACAAAATACCCCTTCTCTTTGTAAAACACTATACAGGAGTGCTCTATTATTATTATTTTATTTATTTATTCTTTTGAGACAGAGTCTCGCTTAGTCACGCAGTGTGGAGTGCAGTGGCATGGTCTCAGCTCATGGCAACCTCTGCCTCCTGGGTTCCAGCGATTCTCCTGCCTCAGACTCCAGAGTAGCTGCGACTATAAGCTCACGCCATCACACTTGGCTAATTTTCGCATTTTTTAGTAGAGATGGGTTTTACCATATTCACCACGCTGGTCTTGAACTCCTCCTGATCCGCCCGCCTCACCCTCCCGAAGTGCTGGGATTACAGGCGTGAGCCACCGCGCCTGGCCTGTTATGTTTTTAACTGATGAGCTCGTGTCCATTGCAGGGAAAAGCTGTTCAACTACTAAGAAGGCAGCAATGTAGAAAATGGTTTTCATGTTCAGCCACCCCAGCCATGGTCACCAGCAAGGTTGAGTCAGGTGGAAAATGGTTTCCATCCGTTTACTTAACTTGTGGCTGCTTCAGTGTGAGGAAGAACTAATATAAAGTTTGCTGACGTGATTTGTGTCTGCAAACCAGAAGGTGAAAACAACCCCCGAGAATGAAGAAGAAACTTGTCCTCCGACCTTGCACCAAAACCTTGCATTTCTGTACTTCTAGGGCAGTCTCTTGTTGGCACGTACCAAGTACCAGATTCTTAAGAGGGGAAGAAACAAAAACAACACGAATAAAAGAAGATGTCCTAGAGGCAGATCAGCAGAATTCTTTTTTGTTTGTTTATTTTTGTGAGGGGATTATTCTTGTGAGGGGATTAGTTACACTTCTTCCCTTCATCATTTGGGAGGTGTGTGTGTGTGTGAAAGAGACAACAGAGAAAAAAAAGCATGCCACCAAGCAATAGCTTCACCTAAACTCTGACATACACTCTTCGTACAGCTGGGCTCTGAAGCTGTTTTATGGAAGGAATGGTAATTCAGTTTACTGCTTAAATCATGCTTAGTGAGGGATAGGCCAAGGGCGTAGTTAACTCAGTGATTTAGGTCGTAGAGTTGTGAATTTTGACATTTTCATACCAGACTATTAGCTTTCATACAAGAGTTTATTTTTCATGTGGTAAGTAACTGCCACTTTAAAACAGATTTTATTTTTACTCTGGTTTGCTGCAAATGATGTGCCCAGGTTTTATTTACCTTTCCCTTCTTGGTCTGTGGCAGCACAAATGGAAAAGCATTAAACAAATGTGCTATAAGTTCAGTTTTCTCTCTTTTATCCCATATTTACAATTAGGAGCTTGAAAGAAGACAGAATTCCATCTGGCTTTGGTACCACGTTTCTCCTGAGATGACAGGATTGTGCCCAGACATGACAGGGCGGTAACTGCTTTGTCACTACCTTCCCTCCCCATGCCCTGCCATTTTTATTTTTGATCTTCTCAGAATCCTTTATTTGGCTCCATTCAAGGCCCACTTTTTAAATTCTTCCTTTTCTCCTGTATGTTCCCTGCAGATATGTGGCCTTTGCTCTATTCATTTGACAACCTTTTCTAAATTAAAAGCAAACAAGAAAACCAACAGAAGCCTTCTGATAGGTCGGAGCAGGTCTCCTTTGCTTCCTTCTCTTTCTCCCGTCCACCTCAAGGCCAGCACCCCACCAGTGTCAACCCCGTGTTTTCCTCCTCAGTGGGGATCCTCTCCCTCGTGATCCCCAGATCTCTATAATTCATCACGACAACAGTCAAAGGTTCTACTTGCTTTGGGACAATGTATTAGACTTTTGGCCCTGGAGAAATCACATCTACTCTCTGAGCCTCAGTTTCCTCATTTGTTCCTTATCATCATTCCTCGCTCAACAACGACACCTACAGGTAGTATGCCCAGCACCAGAGATGAGAACCCTGATGAGCTAAGTAGACGTAAATTCCTACCCACCACCGGGAAGAGGAGCAGAGTGTGTCCATCTTGCAGGGGATATCGTAAAAGTTAGCAAGGTAATGATGCATAGACCCGCATGTATGGAGGTGCTCAGGAAATGTGAGTTTTTATTATTGTAATCAAAGGCAAACAGGCAAGGAAAGTCCTGACCTCTCTTTGGAAGTTGTTTTTATCTCAGGAGAACCTTTCACTTCTATTTCTGGCTCTTACCTGAAACACATTCTTTTTGATTTTGAACAGTTCTTTTTTGTTTCCTTTTAATCTAGCCTCTTTCCCTGTTTTTTTTCTTTTTCTCTGTTAAAAGCATAACCATTTCTTCTGTCATCTGTGTTTGAAAGCAAGGTGCGAGGGGGCTTTCCAGTTTTGTGGGACAAAGCATCCTGTTTTAACTCCCTATTCTTTTATTGTATATTTCTAGTGCATAGTCCTGAGAGTGTTTTATTTACAGATCTCTAATTCTTCCCTTCTTTCTGTGTTGAGTATGTGATCGTTCCTGTTCTAGTCTAAACTTTTATTACGCCAAACAGAGTCAGTCTTGTTGCCTTTCTAAGACAGTATAAATGCATTCTTCACAGCAGAAGGAAACAGTTACCTCCTTCAGCTGGTTGTTTAAACATAGTTATGTGAGTGTTTGAAACCATGGGTTCCTTCAAATTATAGAATAACCAGAAATTGAGAAACTTTTATCTTTAACAACTGAACCAGTTCATTTATTGTGACTATGCTTTTGTTTGGATTTTTTTTTTTTTTAACTAACTGTTAACTTTTGAGATTATATGATATTTACGGTTGACTTTGCAGGGTCTTCTGGAAAATGTGAAGGTGTGTCCACTTTTGATTTATGGCCACAATTTATATCTTAACATGAATGTAGAGTTATAAATGAGCTTGTGACATTTGGTTTTTTGAATGTGGGTTTTCTGTTAAAAGGCTGCAGTTTTCAAAATCATGTTGCTGCTACCAGCCATTGTTTTCCTCACTGCAATAAAGGTAGCGTGTCCTACTAAACAGACTGCAACAGGAGAAAAATAAGGAGCACATTCTTCCAAGGATTAGAGTAGTGCCAGCTAGAAGTTTTTGTTATTTTAAATAGACATTGTTCATTTGCTTAGTCGAGAAGTGTCTGTTGAGCTCTGCAGAAGAAGGGCCTGTGCTGGGTGCTGCGGTAAATGGTGATTGTGTCCTCAGCACAGGTCCTTCAACTGTAGCCTCCCTGTAGCCGGCTTTTGTGTGGCCCACAAACTAAGACGTTGTTAAAGTTTTAATGGTTTATGAAAAACAACAACAACAACAAAAACCAGGAATATGCAAGAGACCTATATGTGGCTCACAAAGTTTGGACTATCTATTTGATTATTCAGGAAAAAAATGTGCCAACTCCAGACCCTGTGGTATCTCTGTCTTCCTCAATCTTGTGTTTGTTAGTAGGGAAGACCAGAAATAAGCAAGAGAACAAATGAGCCAGGTAATTCTTTTCAGATTTTGATAATTGATGAGGAAATAGGATATAAGAGTGACAGAAATGAGGCTGTCATTAAGGTCAGTTAAGGAGAGATTTTTTTGGAAAGATGACTTTTTGACCTGAACAATGAGGACAAACAGGTCCGTGCAGAGCTGGGCGTATTAACCCATCCCTCACTCCCAAGGTCTACATCCCCCATCCCCTCCAAGCACCTGCTAATTGCACCCAGGGCTCAGCTAAATGCTGGTTCCCGGAAAACCATCTTGAGCACGCTCTTTTGGGTTACCTTTACTATAGCACCCATCACAAGGCACTGTACTTACCTGTTTGGTTTCATTCTCCCTACCTCCCCTCAAGGAGACTGGAAATATCTTGGGGGCAGGGACATAACGTCTTGGTGATCATACCTTGCTAGCATTTAGCTCATAAACTATGTTAAATGGAGTCTACTCTAAACTCAAAATTAGATTCCATCAAGCCCACTGTGAAAATCAAGAAGATCCTCTAACAAATTGCAGAGTCTTAGGTTCTATCACTTATCCTTTTTTGTACACATCCTACTCACCTCATACTCTCTTCTCCAAGCACCATTCTCCTTTCATTTCTAAAACCTAATTATTGCCCCACCCCAAAAACATGCCCATGTCCCTCATCTTATTAAAAGGTACCATCATCCATCCAGTTGAGCAAGCCAAAAACTAGGAATTATCCTTGGTATGCCACGTTTTCTCACCCTTACCCATCACATTCAGTCCTTCAGCACCCATACCTCCAAAACTTGTCCTGTCTCACCGTCTCTACTCTCAGCTCTAGCGCAGGCCAGCTCCATTTTATATTCCATGGCCACTGCAGCAACCCACTGACTGATCTTTCTGCTCCCTTGCTTACCTTCCTTATATCCATTGTTCACACAGAAGACAAGCGGATTTCTTCAAGCTCAAAAGAAGATCCAGTCAGTTCCTTTTCTTAAGCACTCCAGTGGCTGCCCATCCAACTTAAACATCTGAACTTAAGTAAAGAAGTAAATAAACAAGTAAAAATACAACTCAAAAATTTGAGCTCACAGCCCTGAATGGACTAACCATTGTCTCTTCAACCTCATCTTATTACTCTATTTCCAGCTACATTGTTCCCTCCACATTAGGACCCTTTATTCTTTGTTAGGACCCTTTATTCTTTGTTGCCTGTTAAATTGTTAAATATAAAATGGAACCCTGTGATAATCTCATTAATATTGTGAACACTTAAAACTATACAGTGGCAAGTCGGCAAACCGCAGTGAAACTCCATTCCCCAAAGACATCCTCCTTCCTGATTTTCCTGGTAACATTTGTAATACCAAAAATTCATGATAACAGGCAACTGATTTAGTGATAGATAGCTCTCGTTGAAAGTCCTTGGGGAAGGAACTTGACAGCCTTACTGCCTTCTAATAATATTGTTTTTTTCTTTTTTCTTTTTTTGCAATGCAGAATATGAGTTGGAAGTAAAGAGGGTGCAAGACATTCTTTCGGGAATAGAGAAACCACAGGTATGTCTTCTGGATTTCTCAGCATCAATGACACTTTTTAAAGTATTTCAAATGTGCTTTTTTTCCCACCATACAGTAGGTAAGCAAAAGGGCTCCTTACCTTTGTAGATTATTTATCAACTATGAAATAGTATTCAGTTCAGTTATTAATGGAGCATGAGACGTAGAACAGTGGCCGTCTGTGTGTAGTCATAATCCACTGAAACGTCTTCTTTATTTAGGTATTCTAAATGCAATTAAATTTTCTTTCCAAAGATTCTTTTTTTCTCTCTTTTCAGTCTACAGAACAAGTTTTCTTTTGGTAGTTTTTTTTTTTTTAACCTGTATTAATGTAATAATAATTTTTGAAAACCTCAGAAATTCCAAGTATTTTTTCAAGTAAACTTCAAAAAGATATTTAAATATTAATTGTGAAAAATAAGTTCAGAACATTGGGTGCAATGGAAAGAAAAAAATGTTAAGAGTGGCGAGGTTTTGATTTTGCCAGGTGCTTTGAAATTCAAGTGAAAAATTCAGAATGTTGATTCAGCCTTTCATCTGAGATTAGAGAGCCAAAGTTCTTTGAGTATTTTCTAGCTGAATTGGAAAACGTTGATTCTGCATGTGTTTCAAATACTGAGGCTTTTTAACAGAAGAGTCCAAACATGCCTCAGGGTACATAGTTGAGTTTGACAACCTATAAGCATGAGGTGTGTTGAAGGACAGGCATAATGGGGCACTTGTAGAGGAATGGGGTGTTGCTGCTGGCAGGGAGTCTGGCTTTGGTGGGGAGCAGACTGCCACTGGGGATTTTTGAGCTAAGAAGTTGCGTAATCAAGGCTGCATTTTCGGAATGATCAAATGGTTTGGCAGATGAGTCGGAGTGAGAAGAGGGTAGATGCTGGGAGAGAAGTGTTAGAATCTACTACTATAGTCCTGGCGAAAGGCTATGGGAGTCAGAATTAGGGTGGTGACATCTGTGTGGCAGGGAGCAGGGGACAGATACTAGAGCCATCGTAGACATAGAATATGGCACTATAACCTATTATAATAGATATCAAATGTTGAGGATAACTGGGCTTTTGGGTTTAGATGCCCCTTCTCAGGAATTGCTTCCTCTAAGGTACCTCCCTGATGACTGTTCATGCCCATCAAGTGGGAGGCTCCTCGTAGAGCTTACTTAGTACCGCTGGTTCTGTTAGATACAATGAGCTCCAAGTTTCTCTTCAAAGAATCAGTATGTCAGTATGTTCAGCTCTTTTATTCGTTAATTCTCCATTTTAAAGTTTAACTTCCTGGTTCTCTTCACCCCTTGCCTCTAGTTTCATTGAACGACTTTCCTGCCAGTTCTAATCAGTAGTTCACATTTGTTCCTCTAGTCACCTGCTTTGACATGAGTCAGTCCTGGTCACCTGCTCTGACCTGTTCTGTAACCATCCTTTCCGCCAAACTACCCCCACCCTGCCACTCCGGCTCATACCCCTGTTCTCAAATAGCCAATCCGAATTAGCTTAGACTGTGCAGTCTAACCCTGGCCAATAGGGGAACAACACAGCAGTAGGGGCTGCCTACATCAGGAGTAAGAACCCCTTACCCTCCCTTGTCCAGGTGTGTGCTCCCAATTGCTCCATCTGTGAGACACACCCTTCTATGGAAGTAAATTGCCTTGCTGAGAAAATTTATAGTCAAGCGCTACTTCTTTTGTGACACTGAAAATTTACATATAACAGTGCTACTACTACCCCCAGCTTTGCTGTGCTCTTCATGGACTTCTGCTATCATATTTAATACACTGTACTGCATTTACTTGTTCCTGTGTCTTTCCTGGTAATCTCTAGAACAGGTTCACATCTTTGTCTTTTTTATATCTTCAGTGTCATTCTTGGACATGCTGAGTTTGTTTCACTGTCAGGGAATCTGGAAACATAGATACAGCAGACGGTCACAGATGTCTGGCACGTCACTGCTGAGGAGAGAGGAGGAACAAGATATAAGACAGGGAGATCACATGCATAGGAATGATAATTGATGTTGTAGGATTGGATGATAGCTTTGCAGATGGGGTGGAATATAAGGGAGAGATTGGAAAAGGTGTGAGGGCAGGATTATGGAAAAAGCTTATGTTTATAGTGTAGTAGAAAGAAGAAAAATCCGTGAGAAAAACAGAGGAGTCATAAACAGAGAGAGAGGGCCAAGCAGCGGGTTAACTCATGGTCCCAAATGTAAGTTTCAGAGCTTGATAGTCGTTTCTTAATCATGTTTATGCACACAGTGCTTTTCCTCAGATATGCCTAGTCACTGCTTTCCTGAAGAAGTGACAGTATCTTTGTTTCTTGAGGGTGATATGGCTGTAGCAAGATAAAAGCCATATTGAGATTCATTGGTCCTTTTTTTGATTCAGTATTTATTAGGCATTTAATCTTTAGAGGCTTTAGGGCAGGGTAATAGGCTTTTTGTAAGCAGCTGCGTTGTAAAATGTAATAGGGTAAGACTGTCATCTGAGAACTTTTGTCTGTATCATTTGGAAACAGGGATTACTTGGCTACAGAAACACACAGATGTTAGTTCTACTCATGACAGCCTGGCCAGGCTGTTCATTAACCCTCATAGAGAGCTGGCTTCTCAGAGCCTAGTGCCTTTAGGCCCTTGAATCATGTACATAACTCCCCTTGTTTTCATTTGATGCCCACTTAGTAGCTTTTTGAGAATTTGACTTCCTTGTTGCCCATAGAGAAAAAGTATGTGAGGCAGGTTGACACTACTGTCTAATCTACCAAACACTTCTATTTCTCATTATGAATCAATGAACTGGCAATCTGATTGTATATATTTGATTCCATGAGTCTCATAGTTTGACATGCAAGTCTGACTCTGGAATACCTGCTAGATTGTCTGAGTGGCTGGGCAGGGGCCCGGATCTGGCAAATTCACTCAGGTACAGCCTGTCTGCAGGGCCAGCCAGCTTAACTGGACTCCATCCTGTCTCATTACCCTCCTCCAAACCTTTGAAGTGGCTTGTGAGTGAGAAATTCAGTCAAAAGATAACATTTCCATATCAGCATGGCATCGATGGGTACAGATACCATCAGTGCAGCCCAAGAGTTTCCTTAGTTCTACGAAGCTGAAGTTGCTAATTCTGCAGCATAAGCAGCACATTATCTTTCTAGGTTTGGAAAAGGCAGGTTGAAAAACTTTCTGGAGGTGAGTAAAAACAAAGCCTCATAGTTAACACACTCTAGAGTCATTAAAGATCTGTAGATCAGCATTTATATCTCATGCTCTTTTTTTTTTTTGGATGGAGTTTTGCTCTTGTTACCCAGGCTGGAGTGCAATGGCACAATCTCGGCTCACCGCAACCTCCGCCTCCTGGTTTCAAGTGGTTCTCCTGCCTCAGCCTCCTGAGTAGCTGGGATTACAGGTGTGCACCACCACGCCCAGCTAATTTTTTGTATTTTTAGTAGAGACGGGGTTTCACCATGTTGACCAGGATGGTCTCGATCTCTTGACCTCATGATCCACCCACCTCGGCCTCCCAAAGTGCTGGGATTATAGGCGTGAGTTACCTCCTGCTCTTTTTAACAGTAAGACTTGAACTTGCCAAAATACTACACCCTACCTTTTAAGCAGTTTAATGAAAATCACCTGATGGGAAGTGGGTCTCTCTGGACACAGTTGCTTTGCAACATTTGGGCGGTGGTTGGTGCTAGCCACCCTCCATGTCTGGTTCTCTGGATGGCACTGTGAGTATATCCAGGTTGCCTGGGTGGAAGGCACCCCAGACAAGGGGAGTTCATATGATGAGTGCCATGCTTGTTCACGCCTCCTGCGTTTACACGTGACTAAAACAACTTCTCTTTCTCTCCACCTATGTGTTTCCTATTGCCGCTGTAACAATTTACCACAAACTGAATGGCCTAAAACATTACAGATTTATCGTCATAAAGGTCTAGAGGCCAGAATCCCAAAATGTCTTTGGCTAGGCTGTAACCCAGGCGTTGGCAGGGCTGCATTTCTTTCTGGAGGCTTTGGGACCTGATGTGTTTTCTTGCCTTTTCCAGTTTCTAAAGGCAGCCAGCATCCCTTGGCTCTGTCTTCCCAGTCAGCAGTCATATTCCTCCAGCTTCTGCTTCCATTATTACTTGCTGTCTCTGACTGTCCTGCCTCCCTCTTTCACTTTGAAGGACCCCTGTGATTATACTGGGCCCATCAGATAATTCAAGTTAAGTCTCCCCTTTGTGAGAGCCTGAACTTAGTCATATCTTCAAAGTCCCTTTTGCCATGTAAGGTGATATATCCATAAGTTCCAAGGACTAGAATGTGGACATCTTTGGGGGCCTCCCACACTCCCCTCTCGATCCTTATAAACGTTCTCGTCTGAGGCAGTCCGCTGTTTCCTCCCAGCCCGATTAGTTGTTAATGCAGTTTCTCTCTCTCCTCTTCGTACCCTTTTTCTTTCTGAAGTTCTCATTTGTGATTGTATGTTATATAACTTTTTGCTCCTAATACCTAGCACTGTCCTTGGCACATAGCAAACCCTTAACAGATGCTTGCTGAAGAGCTGTGTGGCTGTAGCTGAGTTCTGGCAGGTGGGATAAATGCTTGGCACCTGACTAGTCTCAGGATGCTCCTCCGCCAGTGTACAATGCAGAGGGAAGTGCCTGTGCTTTGCAATCTGGCACTCGGGGTTGGGACTTGGCACGGCTATTAGCTGTCTTTGTGACCTTGGGTAAGTAACATCATTTCCTTGTGCCTCAGTTTCCTCATCTTTGAAAGGTAGGATAAGAAATACTACCTGGAACTATCTGAGAAGTAAAGTATGTACCATTGACAAAATGCTTGGAATGCAGTATTTCTAGTTTATAGCATATCACTAAGCAAAAGTGAAGTTGCTCTGCTCTGCACGGGAAGGAGAGGTATCAGGCCATCTGACAGAGAAAGAAGCAGAGCCGTGGAAAGTTGGGCACACAGTTGCAAAAAGGATTGTTTAATTTCTTGTTCCTTTCAGCCACAAGTGGTAGCGCCTCTAAATAAAAGGTGTAATGTTTTTCTTTGAGATTTTGCAGATGATTTTATTTAGGTGAGAACAATACATAATTCTTGTGGATTCCAGTCATCTTTCTAGAACTTTGGGCACCCTGAATTGAGCAAGTCTTTTTTTTTTTGAGACTGAGTCTCGCTCTGTCGCCAGGCTGGAGTGCAGTGGCGTGATCTCGGCTCACTGCAACCTCCGCACCAGGTTCAAGCAATTTTCCTGCCTCAGCCTCGCCAGTAGCTGGGACTACAGGTGTGCACCACCACCCCTAGCTAATTTTTTATTTTAGTAGAGGTGGAGTTTCACCGTGTTGGCCAGGCTGGTTTCGAACTTCTGACCTCAAGTGATCCTCCCACCTTGCCCTCCCAAAGTGCTGGAATTTACAGGTGTGAGCTCGCACCTGGCCAAGCAAGTCTTTGACTCTTCAGAGACCCAGCTACTATAAAGATCCAAATACTTACCTTCATTTTAATTTTATTAAAGTGATATACAAATATACTAGGTGTTTATCTTGGGATTAGAACAGTTAGATGCCATTGGGACTTCACTGGTATAGCTTCCACCACAACAGAGCAATAAGCCCGATATTACTCTGAGTGGCTTAAGAATTATTAGTCAGTCATCTCAAGCCTAATGCAGTCTGACCTTCTCTGGTGGTGGTGCTAGATGTAGTGTCCCATAGACTGGTGGGCTGTTTATCTTCAGGATATAAATAATGTAACTTGGAATTGTGGTTCTGCATTGTTTCCATCCGCAAATGTTTATCTTGTTGAAACAATTGATTTGTCGGTTCCGGAAGTGAGTAAACTGACCTGCGAGGAACACTTCCCCTGTAAGAAGCAATCCCTTGAAAGGTAAACAGCAGTGCATCTGGGAGCAGATGGGCAGCTCTTAGCACTTAAGGAATCATAAAAACAGATGACTCTGAAATTCTTAGATTTGAGTATCCTTTTTCTTTGACATTTTCCTTTTTCATGTATTTTCCTTTGTGGTGGTGTTTCTCATGACGATACTTTAGAAGTGAAGCCAGTATTTGTGTGGTAATATTTCCTTACTGTACTCTTTAATTAGATCAGTAGGCCTCCCACATAGTTAGATCCAAAGGCCAGACCAGATTTAAAAGCTACCAATGTACAAGGAAATATTTTTAAACATGGGAGAAATGATTTAGTAACTATGAGAATAAATGGTGTTTCTAATCCAAGTACTATCATTTGCATAATAATAAAATATGAGCATAAAATGGAAAAGTTTACAGAATAGTATTAAAATATTGGGATGAGCAGGAGAGGAGGTACAAGGAGAAAGAAGGCTATGGATTACATATCAAATAACTACAGGATAATGCAGTTTATTTCCTTATATACACACAGAACTGCTTTTAAGTTGGAATCTACATTTAATAAACAGACAAGAATGATTTCTAATCAGAATGTGACCATTTAGAAGTAGGAAGTAATTTTATGAGTCCTTCAAGGTGCTCAAAAGCAGTTTAGTTTAAATAATTTATATGCAGACTTACACTAGTAACCTGTACACTAGACCCTTTATACCACTAGTGCAGAAACAAATGTCGGATTGTACCTTGTCCAGTCATTTATAACTAGAAATGGCTACTTTTTTTAAAATCACTATTACAAAGGAGATTGCCTTTTTTTTGTTGTTTTGTTTTGTTTTTTTTGAGACAGAGTCTTGCTCTGTCACAAGGCTGGAGTGCAGTGGGGTGATTTCGGCTCACTGCAAACTCTGTCTTCCAGGTTCAGCGATTCCCCTGCCTCAGCCTCCCGAGTCACTGCTACTATAGGCCTGTGCCACCACACCTGGCTAATCATTTGTATTTTAGAGTAGAGATGGGGTTTCACCATGTTGTATTTTAGTAGAGACGGGGTTTCACCATGTTGGCCAGATGGTCTCGATTTCCTGACCTCGTGAACTGCCTGCCTTGGCCTCCCAAAGTGCTGGGATTACAGGTGTGAGCCACCACACCAGGCCTCGAAGATTGACTTTCTAGCTATGGTAGCTTAATGAAACGTCAGGAAGTCAGTTAATTTTATGGCTTCTAAACTTTTTTGAGAAGTGAGAGGAGCAGAGGCCATAGTGATCACTGTGATGATCAGATTAGCCATGGCCTAGTTAATTTCAGTGGTCACTGGCAAGAAAGTTTCAGCACACAGAGGGAGACTTGCATCGTGAAGGTCATTTATGACTCTTGTTGCTCTGAAATAGGCATGAACCCAGATAGAGTTCCTAGAGTTCCAAATCTCTCATTAAGGCATTACCTCCCAGGACACTTGGAGTAAGTATGTCTAGTGCTGAGAATTCACCTTCAAGTGACATCCTCTTGAAAGACAGCATGTCATTTTCTGGAATCCGCCTTCAATGAAAACAAGTTTCAAGTCCTCATGGAGACCAAGTGCTATTTTTCTGCTGATTCCGTTGCTAAACAAAGGAAACCTCAGGCTAAAAGTCAGAGAAAGGGAGAGAGCAGGAGCACAGGAGGGACTGGCCCCAGAACATCATCATAATATGGGTGTCAGGCTGCTTAGCTCAAGGAGAGAATTCACAGAAACTGCTGTCCTGTGAGAATGATGCTGAGTTCTCAAGCTGCCTCTGATAGACTGGCATATTGCATTTCCACCAACACCTGCATTGCGTGCAGGTGACAGTGTGCATCCTGAAGGCTTGCGTGGGGACTCTGGGGAAAAAGTGAATGTTATTTTAGTTGATGCCTCAAGTGTTGTTTATCTCTGTTCTGTTCGGTTAAATAATAATTTAACCAAGTCCTAAGGGAAAAAAGGAAAGTTGTAATGGCTGACATAAAAGGTAGAGTGTAGAGGGATGTGTCTTTATGGATATTTGTTTGGTATCTAGAATGTTGGCATTTGAGCTATTTTGAGACAAGGTACTATTTCACACCACCATTCATAGAATCAGTGATACTGTATTCTGTTTTCCTGGGTGCAAAGCAGCCACTTATCGCCTTGGCTGAGTGTTTTCCAGTACCTAAGGAGCCTCCTTTTTTCCCAGAAACCAAACTCTTTGTAACAAAATAATGTCCCACATTAAAAATCAGATATAAGGCCGGGCGCGGTGGCTCAAGCCTGTAATCCCAGCACTTTGGGAGGCCGAGGCAGGTGGTTCACAAGGTCAGGAGATCGAGACCATCCTGGTCAACATGGTGAAACCCCATCTCTACTAGAAATACAAAAAATTAGCTGGGCATGGTGGCGCGCGACTGTAATCCCAGCTACTTGGGAGGCTGAGGCAGGAGAATTGCCTGAACCCAGGAGGTGGAGGTTGCGGTGAGCCGAGATTGCGCCATTGCACTCCAGCCTGGGTAACAAGAGCGAAACTCCGTCTCAAAAAAAAAAAAAAAATCAGATATGATACCCAATACCTCAGGATTACTCGTTAATGGTACGTGAAGGAATTCAGCAGATACGCTGTTACATGTTAGAAATGCCGTCTTTAAATCTAGGTAGAGAACACACAGATAACCAAGTAATGCTTGTTGTAATGTAATAAGCACCAAATGCAGGGACGGAAATACTAAGAAGCGTGACTGAATCTGACAGCGCAGACGGTACAGAAACGTGTCCAGAACCAGTCTCAGGACACTTAAGAGTCCCTCTGTGTTTAGATATCTGCCATGGGTCCCTCATGTACCTGACTGTTTTTAACAGGTTGGGGCTCCTTGAGGCCAACGATCATACCTTAATCATCTTTGTGTCCACAGCCCCTCCCAGGGCGGGGTATGACCATTAAATGAATAAACAAAGAGGCAGCATTTGAACTGCGCCAGAAAGAAGTTGCTTAAACCAAGGAAGTAGGAGACACAAGGGAAGTCACAGGGGTGCGAGAGAGGGCACAAGAGAGGCCAGCATCCTGGAGGAGCAGTCACAGCGTCGTGGGGCAGACAGGTCAGAGGAGCTGCTAGTCTGGAGCCACAGCCTGAAGGGTGGAGTTTGAGTCTGTAGCAGTCGTCTTCTCAGATGTTTTAAAGAGATGTGTAAATACAAGCCTGCCATCGTCTGTGTTGCCTGTGTCAGAAACTCAACTCTATCATTTCCTTTTATTTTTTATTCAACACGCGTTTACTAAGCAACCACTGATCACAGTTGAATATGACTTGGATTCCGTCCTGAGGGAGTCTCAAGGTCCAAGGAAGGTAGACGAAGGCCATAACGTGATTAGCAATTACAGCAATATTCACAAGGTTCTGTAGAACACAGAGGAGCAGATAATTCAGAGATAATTTAGAGAAGGCTACTGGGAGGTAGTGAGGCCGGGCTGAGGTCTTGAAGGATGTGCAGGAATTGGCTAAATAATTGGCTCAGTATATCATGATGCTCTATTTATATGGAACAAATAGTGTGGAGTGATGCC
This sequence comes from Callithrix jacchus, assembly GCF_049354715.1. Lineage (NCBI taxonomy): Eukaryota > Metazoa > Chordata > Mammalia > Primates > Cebidae > Callithrix > Callithrix jacchus. The sequence goes on along the minus strand of NC_133518.1, from coordinate 14,736,772 downwards.
TACTGAAAATGCAGTGAAGGACAGATGAAGAGACTGTATTCATTTTCCATCTTTATTATTTGTATTTCAAGTATTTAATAATTCTAATAACCTTTATATAGATCAGATAGTGACAAAAATGGAAGAAGGGAAAAAAAAGGAACTGAACAGTTTACTGGTCTGCATTTACAGCCTAATAATCTACAGCTATAAAGTCTTTGTGAACATTAAGCTTTAGCATCTGTATTAAGCCTTGTTTGTGTTTAATATGCTGTCAGATAGCAATAGAAGAGCCTTTAGAAAGTTACAACATTAAAGTTTTGTTCTTAGATTTATTTTAAATAATTAGATCATATTTTAGGTTGGGTTTCTGCAGAAAAGGACTCTAAAACAAAGATTGGAGTGCAAATATGTGGGGATGTGACCCAGGAAGCCCTGGTTGGAGACAAGGGAACCGAGACAGAGAAGGGAAGTGTATAGCCTGTTTTCACATTATTATAAAAAACTACTTGGGATTGGGTAATTTGTAAAGAAAAGACATGTAATTGACTCATGCTTCTGCAGGCTGTACAGGAAGCATGGCTGGGAAGGCCTCAGGAAACTTACAGTCATGGTGGAAGGGAAGGGGAAGCAGGATGTCTTTCATTGCCTGAAAAGGAGAAAGAGAAGGGGGAGTGCCACTGCCACACACTTTTTAACAACTAGATCTGCTCACCCCTGTAATCCCAGCACTTTGGGAGGCCGAGACGGGTGGATCACGAGGTCAAGAGATCGAGACCATCCTGGTCAACATGGTGAAACACCGTCTCTACTAAAAATACAAAAACTTAGCTGGGCATGGTGGCGCGCGCCTGTAGTCCCAGTTACTCGGGAGGCTGAGGCAGGAGAATTGCTTGAACCCAGGAGGCGGAGGTTGCGGTGAGCCCAGATGGTGCCATTGCACTCCAGCCTGGGTAACAAGAGCGAAACTCCGTCTCAAAACAAAACAAAACAAAAACTAGATCTGACAGGGGGAAGTTCACTTCCCACCAGGCCCCTCCTCCAACATTGGGGATTACAATTGCACATGCGTTTTGGGCGGGGAAACAAATCCAAACCGTAACAGGAAGGGAGCCCATACAGGGGTCTATCAGTAAACAGTTTACAGCTGCGGCCAGCCAGGGCTTAGTCTTCGTAAAGACCTCTGGAAGATGGTGTAGATTTTGGAGAACATGCCTCAGAGTAGTATTTTAGGAAGATTCTGGATATTTTAAGTTCCAGAGTCTTCGGTTCAAATGATGTCTGAAGCAGAAGCTAAACCAAAAGTATAAAAGCAGAGCTTAGAGAGGTGAGACATCTCCACTTCTGCACAGATTTTAATCCCACGTCAGCCTGGGCCTTTGTTCCCGTTCTCCACCCATTGACTTCTCCTGGGAATCTGCCGGACTTCAAGGGGTGTCGTTTGAAAGATACTAGTTTTGAAGAATGATTTGACACCATGCAGGACTTGAAACCAGATCAAAGTACCTATGGGTATGACTTCTTCCACATAATGTAGAAATCTTACATTCAGCCTTGAACTTGCATTTAAAAAAACGTCCTTGCATGGCATTACTTTATGGAGGACAGAACGCAAATTGCACTGGGTTTGGGTGAAGGTCGGTGTTGTAAGGACAGTTGTTGCAAGAACCATGTTTGGGACACCAACACTATGCAAGAGAGCACCGTATAAGATGTCTTTCATTGTAATTAAACTCATTTACCTTGGATTAACTGTGAGCCAGTTTTATGCCACTACTAATAATTATGAAAATGTACAATGGATTTGAATACTTTTGCCCCCTGTTTTTTCTTCCTCAGGTTTCTAATATTCAGGCGAGAGCAGTTGTGTTGTCCTGGGCTCCCCCCGTTGGACTTTCCTGTGGACCCCACAGTGGTCTTTCCTTCCCCTACAGTTACGAGGTTGCCTTATCAGACAAAGGACGGGATGGAAAATACAAGATAATTTACAGGTTGTGTATGTTTCTATTGTTTTTCTTTGCTGTTTAACTGTAAAATTGGAATTGCTAAGGAAAATAGAAAACAAAGGAAAACTGCATAGGCTTGGCAAATTTGCTTCTCATTTATTTTAAGATTTAGTAATAATTATAATGCTGAGAATTCACTGTGTCCAGAGTAATTCTTTCTGGAAATGAGCAGCACAGAGCTATTTGGTCTGGGTGCAGTACCTCACTTGTATCTGCTGTCTGTAATTAACGAAAACTTTCTGTTAATGTCTCCCGGCAAAAGGCGATTATGCCTTAGTTTTTGCATACCTCCGGCAATTATAAGGTTACCTCTGCTGTTTTACAGCCAGACCTTTTTGTAGCCAGTTAAAGTTCTACAATATATGCTTTCTTTCTGTTTTACCCTCCTTCTTCTCTTCCACAATGGTTTTCTAGCCTGTAATAAAAGATGACTTTAAAACATTTCATTTCATTTTGGGCCAGTACCATAAATGGTCAAAAGTTTAACTCACAGAGAAGGGATTAGCCCTTCTGCCCTGTGGACTCCAGGTATTGACCATTCAACCCGTGTATAACTGTGTTTCAAATTTGAGAAAAAGTTTAGGGCCATGTCTTTCTTCTTTGTAATTACTGGGCACTGCTCAGATTTGCAGAGCAGGAAATCAGAAAGTCGGCTTTGTTTCCACTGCTTGTTTGGACTCCTGTGAGTGGACCCTACACTGACTGCCCACGCCAGGGCAATGTGGTCACACGGTCCTCACTTTTTCTGCCAGAGCTGTTTATGTTGTCTCCTATTTCCCTGCTGCATCAGTGCCACAGACTCCTCTCTCCCTTTCCTGTTTCTAATTCTTGCTCTACAGACAGCCTTCTTCCTGGCGAGGAAACAGGGACAGAGGTAAGGACGGAAGTCCTGTGGCTGCTGTGGCCTCCTCATCCTGCCCAGGCTGCCTCCACTGTCTCTTCCCTGGACGCCCTCGGGACTCTCCTGCGGGTCTTCCACCCTCTGCCCTTGCTCTCCTACAGCTTTGCCTACTTAGTGTAGAAACAAGAGTTGGGCCCGATCACTGCCCTTCTGAAAGCACTCCAGGGATTCCCCACTGCATTTAGGATATTCCTAACTCTGGCCCACCACCATTTTATTCTAGTCTGAAAAATCAGAATTAGTAGCAGCTTTAAAGAAATAGAGTACCATCTCCCCCATGCCTGGCAAGGAACAGATACAATTGACCCTTAAACAACACAGCTCTGAACTGCATGGATCCACTTATACACGGATTCCTTGTCAACCACATGCAGATCAGAACAGTATTCACAGGATACGAAACCTGCGGATATGGAGGGCCAACTTGACTATGTGTATATGCTGTGTGGGGGTGGGATCCTGGTACTGATCCCCTTGTGTATGCTGAGGGACAACTGCGGTTAGAGTCTTTTCATGCAAGATGAACGTTGGTGGCAGGAGCTAGAGCCTCAAGTGTTCAGAGTCTCGGCAGGTAACACACATGAGAAAAGAGGAAAGCTGAAAATGGGGTCAGCGGAAGTGCCCCCTGTTGCCATCGAAAGGAAGCAGTCACCACCCGGCCTCAGTCAATTGTTGCCCAAATTTGCTGATTCTTTGAACTCTTTTTTTCCAAATGATGCTGAAAATCTGAATTACTGTGTAAACTTACCTGTTATTAAACTAATGGAGCAAATCCAAGATATTTTAAAGATACAATGTAGGCCAAACAACAGCTTCAGGCAAGGTCTGGACACAGCTTCCAGTTCACAGGTTAAAAAAAAACCCAGCCTTTTATTTGGAATAATTTCAGACTTATGTCATAAAAATAGAGAAATCAAGGAATATATGTATACTCCTTACCCAGATTCACTTGCTATTAACTTGACACTCTAGTTTATCATTTGAACTCATTCTTCCCTTTCTGTCCTCAATCCATATTTTTTTCCCATAAGTTTTATATGTAATAGTCCCTTCCTGTAGAACATTTCAGTATATTTTCTATAAATAAGATTTTTTTTTTTTTTTTTGAGACAGAGTCTTGCTCTGTCGCCAGGCACCAGGCTGGAATGCAATGGCGCGATCTCGGCTCACCGCAACCTCCGCCTCCCGGGTTCAAGCAGTTCTCCTGCCTCAGCCTCCCTAGTAGCTGGGACTACAGGCATGCACCACCATGCTGGCTAATTTTTGTATTTTTTAGTAGAGACAGGGTTTCACCATGTCGGCCAGGATGGTCTCGATCTCTTGACTTCATGATCCACCCCCCTCGGCCTCCCAAAGTGCTGGGATTACAGGCTTGAGCCACCACGCCCGGCCAAATAAGATTTTTTTTTAAAAAGAACTGCAGTGTAATATCATAAACTTACATTGATATAATACTTTCATCTGTTGTCTATATTCCAGCTTCGTCACTTGGTCTAACTAATGCCTGCTATTTTGAAAAATTGAGCAGTTTCATCCCCTCCTGTGCAGGAACTATCTAGGGTCAGACAGTGCCTTTCGCTGTCATGTCTCTTTAGCCTTCTTTAATTCAGAACACTTCCATGGTATTTCTTTCACTTTTATGCCACTGATATTTTTGAAGAATGCAAAATAAGTCACACACAAATATACACCTCTCACCTTTTTAAAAATTTTCAATGGAACATTTCTTATTTTGTGTTTGTTTCTCCCTCATTGTTTAAGTTGAGGTTCATTTGCAACTTTTGAGGATATAAATGGTTTTATTTTATATAAGAGAGCTATTTATTGGGTGCATTGGTAAGTGAGGAAGTGAGATTGTGATTTTGTCAAGACAGTCCAGAGTTGTGTTAGTTGAGGCTCCTGCCAAGTTAAGTGTGGAAAGTGCCTTCTGTTAACAGCTGGTATGGTAATTTTTATTTATTTGTTCATTCATTCATTTGCTTACTTAGTTACTTTTATGTATTCACTTGTAAGAAGTGAAAAGTTCTTTTAGAATTTTATTAGTAAGTTAACCATGCCATTTTCCAGATCTAAGATGGCATCATTAACAGGAACCTAATTTTCTAGTCCCAAACAAATAACAATATCAAATAAGAAGTTTATTTCTGGTTTATGGTGGGATCTGACATAATAGTCCATGAATTATTGTCAGTACATTACTGAAGACCCAAATTCCAAATCTCATTTGCTTTTGAAAGTGGTATTAGCAACTAATGAATGCTTTTTCTTTACAGTGGAGAAGAATTAGAATGTAACCTGAAAGATCTTAGACCGGCAACAGATTATCATGTGAGGTGAGTTAGGATATAAGAGCTGAAGTGTGACGGAGAATCCAGGTGGCTAAAGTAAAACATGTTCCCCCTTTGAAGTTTTTGCTGAATGTTGCTTACGTGCTGAAGGTTTTAGTACCGTGAGTCTTGGGCCATTCATTTGACTCTCAAAAGCATTGTGATTGGAAGACAGAGAAGTGCTTCTATGAATAGAAAAGTAGATGTTAACCACTGAAAATCATTTTAAACATTTTAAAAGTAATTTTACATGGTCTTCTAAGGTCTACTGGACTGTGGTGTAACATTTTCTAGCTATGAAACAAATGAATTTTTTTTTATCATGGGTATATCAGTGTTTCTTATAGACCATCATTTAAATTGTGTATTCAGACCAAATGACTGAAGAAGCCCTTTGCATGTTGCAAGTACATCGTTAGACCTTAAATGCCAGTAGATTTTGAAAAAGGCAAGTACTATAAGCATCAAATGGTCTCTGACAAGAATTAACTCAATTTGGCAAAGCAGTTAACCCCTGTGGTATGATATGTAGGCTGAGATCTCTACTGTGATTTTCTGGAACCCCTACCGTGACTACTCTGGAAGAAACCCAGCCAACCACAGATCTGTAAGGAGGAAAGTGTTACCTGAATTTTTAGAGAGACCATCTGATTATTTAAAGATACATATGAGTATTTAAAGATGCTTATTTGCAAATAAGTGGGTCTGAATATGACCCATAACATTAAAAAAATTTTTTCAGTCTTCGTTTTATTTAAGTTCCCTGGAAAGTGTAATTTTATTTAACTGGATGTACAACAACAGAGTCTTTCTCCTTTTTTCAATTATGTCTGTGTACATAAAGATTGCAGAATAAAATTGTAATCATGAAATATACATCTATTACATTTTCCAAAGGTTAATTCACATCATGAGTTAAAGATTTTGGGATGGGGCTGGAGGCAAAGTAGACAGGTAGGAGGAGTATATGTTAATTATCAGGACGCTTGAGTGCTAGTCAGATTCTGCCATGAACCGGCTGTTTTAAACTTGGTCATGTCACTCACATAGAACGCTGTGCCATAATTTTCTCAGTACAAAAAGGTAGTAAAGCAAGGATGTGGGTTGAGGATGTAATATCTTATTAGCTGCATAAGTTCTTTCAAAAAAGTTTAAAGCAGTGTATGTCAGAGCCAATTGTTTTGTATGAAGGCATAAAGCGCACATCTGCTTAGCTGTCATGTTGTTTAGATGAACGCTATTGCAACCGTCTCCTCCTGTTTAAATCAAAACTTTGGATTTTGAGTCAATTAGCGTCCGCCCAAACATACTGAACTTTTCACACACTGTGTACAGAAAGATCTGTGTAATTTGTGAAGCTAAGATAATCATAGAAATGGTTTAACCATTCTTCAAAATGGTCAATTGAACAGCAAACCAGAAAACATAAAAGTCATGTAAATGTTATCTATTACTCATTGTTAACATATGTTTCTTTCTGCTCCATGCTTTAAGTGTATTGCTTCTGTGGTTACTAAATGTACACTTTATTAATTTCCTGCTCATTCATGAACTTACAATATCTTTTTTAAAAAACTTAAATGTCATGAAGAGCCTTCCCTTTGTTTAACATCCTGTCTGTTATTCCATTCATTTTTTTTTTAACTCTTATTACAAAGGGTAAATTTGAGAACACCTGCTCATTAGCTATTTTTACCACAAGATCTAGGAACATCTTGAACTTCTGGGTGGATAGAATAATGGATTCTCCAAAAGTAACAGGATAGTAGCCACGAGGTGGTGACCATCTAGAGGACATGGGTCTAGACTTTCTCCTGACACATTTGGGACTCCTTGCTTTTGGCATTTGACACACATGTGACACCACACTTATACAACCTAGTGTACCACCAATTATTGGTCCTACCTCTCTGCTTTCCAGAAAGATAGGAAGTTCTCTCTCCTTGGTGATGGCCAATTTTAGTATGTTTTGTTCTTCTTTTTTTTCTTTTTTTTTTTTTTTTGAGACGGAGTTTCGCTCTTGTTACCCAGGCTGGAGTGCAATGGCGCTATCTTGGCTCACCGCAACCTCCGCCTCCTGGGTTCAGGCAATTCTCCTGCCTCAGCCTCCTGAGTAGCTGGGATTACAGGTATGCACCACCATGCCCAGCTAACTTTTTGTATTTTTACTGGAGACGGGGTTTCACCATGTTGACTAGGATGGACTCGATCTCTTGACCTCGTGATCCACCCACCTCAGCCTTCCAGAGTGCTGGGATTACAGGCATGAGCCACCGCCTTTCTCTCATAATAAAAATATCTATAGTCCAGATTTAGTCTTTGTGCACTGCCTAATGCACAGTCCATATAGATCATACATTCTTTCTTCTTTTACAGTCTTTTTTAAGCTAGCGAAGAATCTTAACACTTGCAACTCTTACTTAGATGTAGCTTCCTCTGCCTTGAATTGCTGGGGTGAGGCAGCACGACATGGCTTGCAACGTGGAGTTCATGGCTCTGTCATTTACTAAGGGTGTGTGCTTAAGCAAGCCATTGAAACTTCTTTCGCCTTGCTTTGTCATTTATAAAATGAGAATGAGAATGATACCAGCCTCGGGAAGATAGTATGAGAGCAAATATATGTGCATGTCTATTTTAGACCTGTAAAGTCATGTATAAGTGTTACCTTTTGGTTTTTCCAAGCTCGTTGTAGTTTTTCCCTGCTCTGAAAATAGAAAAGGACTTGATGATGCAAGTTCTTTGAACCTGTCTATGGTTTGATCATCTCATTCACATTTTTATTGAGATGAAGATGTGTTTTACTTGACACGGAAAACAAGGAGCAAAATCTTTTTTTTTTTACAGTGTAGTTAACATTCTGAGTCTTAGTTCTCGGAATATAAGCTTTTATCATGTAGAATGGCCTCAAATATTGTCAATGTAATAGTCACCTATAAAGCCTCAAAAGGCTGTGCAGAAATAGTTTCTTCACTGTATTCATAACAGCAACTACAGAGGAATTTCATTACTGACGGCTGGAAAATGAATACTTGGTTTGGGTGCAGTGGCTCACTCCGGTAATGTCAGCATTTTCAGAGATCAAGGCAAGGGGATCACTTGAGCCCAGGAGTTCAAGACCAGTCCACGGAACATAGTGAGACCCTGTCTCTACAAATACATAAAAAATTAGCTGGGTGTGGTGATGTATGCTTGTAGTCCCAGCTACTTGGGAGGCTGAAGTGAGAGGATCACTTGAGCCAGGGAGCTTGAGGCTATAGTGAACCCTGATCATGGCTGCTGTACGCCAGCCTGGGTGACAGAGCGAGATCTTGTCTCTAAATTAATTAATTAATTAATTAATTAATTGCCATTTTGTTTGTGCATTGCCAATGTAGAAAGAGTTGGAAGTCTGTAAAGCCAGTTATGAAAACTGAAATACTTCTTTTAGCAGCACAAAGCAAGGTACATTTTTTTTCTTCCAATTCTTAATATTGTAAGTTTTTATTAAGATCTGCAGTATTCTCTGGTCAAATTGCTCTCTAGTAGTGTGTAAGACTTCTTTCTTAAATTATGTACTGAAGTCTCACCTAGACTTCTGTTCTTATATTCCTTGTTACTTTTTAGTTTGCCACTCTGAGTCTATCTTATTCACATTGATAGCTTGATATCTTCATGTAATGTTTTTTTCTCATTTATAACTCCCTCCGCCCCTCCACCACCCCCATATTAGTAGTATTGCATGAGTTCACCAATCAGATGCACAAACCTTTTTTTTTTTTTCAATGACAGTCTCAGTCATGGAGTCCTGTCATTTAACTGCCTGGTACTTGGCTTCAGTTACTAGGCCAGAACAGCTCTTGTCACCAACCCACTGTTGCTGGGAATTTATTGAGAATAGTGACATCGTTTATACAGCACTGTGTAGCTCACATGCCTGTGGCTGCTTCAGTTGGCATCTGTCATGCCATTTGAGCCAGATTCCTATGGAAAATTATATTCCAAGACATTTCAGGTTTAAAGATGTTTCTTCTTTCCTACTTTTTACTGTGAGTTTTTGTGTGTCATTCTTACACTTCTGTTTGGTCAGTATTATTTTTTTCTCCTAAACTCCTAGTGGTGATCGAGGAAGATGTTACTCCTCTATGATACATACATACTAGTTATCCTATCCTATTCTTTTTTTTTTTTTTTTTTTTTTGCGACGAGGTCTCACTCTGTCCCAAGGCTAGACTGCAGTGGCGCAATCTTGGCTCACTGAAATCTCTGCCTCCCACTTTCAAGCGATTCTCATGCCTCAGCCTCCTGAATAGCTAGGACTACAGGTGCGCACCACCTCGCATGGCTTATTTTTTGTAGTTAGTAGAGACAGCGTTTCACCAGGCACGGTGGCTCACGCCTGTAATCCCAGCACTTTAGGAGGCCGAGGTGGGTGGATCACGAGGTCAAGAGATTGAGACCATCCTGGTCAACATGGTGAAACCCCGTCTCTACTAAAAATACAAAAAATTAGCTGGGCATGGTGGCGCGTGCCTGTAATCCCAGCTACTTGGGAGGCTGAGGCAGGAGAATTGCCTGAACCCGGGAGGCAGAGGTTGCGGTGAGCTGAGATGGCGCCATTGCACTCCAGCCTGGGTAACAAGAGCGAAACTCTGTCTCAAAAAAAAAAAAAAGAGAGAGGGTTTCACCAGGTTGCCAGGATGTTCTTAATCTTCTGACCTCATGATCTGCCTGCCTTGGCTTCCCAAAGTACTGGGATTACAGGCATGAGCCACTGTGCCCGGCCTTGTTACCCTATTTTTTAACACAAATTAATTTTTTTAATTTAATGTTCATACAATATTTCAAAGGAATCCATTTCTAATTGTCAAGGTTATTCAGTGCTTCTGTAAAGGGCATTGTGTTATGTATTGCATAAAGCCACTAATGGAAAATCTCAATCCATCTCTCTCTCTCTGTGTGTGTGTGTGTGAGTGTGTGTGTGAGTGTGTGTGTGAGAGAGAGAGAGACAGAGGCAGACAGAGACAGAGAGATTGTGTACTGGGGAAGAGGGAGAAATGAGAAAAATCCAATATGTAAATAAATTACATTATATTTTAAATACTTATATATAAAAATATGTAACTTTACAAACATGAACATTTATACATATATACATTTATCTGACAGATATACATACACAAATGTATGCTGTGTATGCATTTGCCAGAAATGTATAGCCATCTTTTAATTGGTAGTTCTATAATTAATAAGTGGCATTAAGATGACCATCTTACTGTGGGAGTCAATAATATATATTTTTATCAGTGTTAGGATAATCAGGAATTGAGTGATGGAATGGATAGCAATTTCATGACAATTTTGAAGCAGTTTTCTAGTCATCCGCCTAAACAATTTGGCAAACAGGTTGCCCAGAGATGATATCATATAATGACATTTCCCAGAAAAATTATGCAATGAAACATTTCCAAAAATATGGTTGACGAGCACAGTGAAGGATTATGAAATACGTGTTATTGACCAGAAATTGTGGCTCCTAGTATGTTACTACGTGCTGTGAAAAGTTGGCGGCATATTTCTGAAATTCTTGGAGCACCTGTTTCCTAAGCGTTCAGCCAGTATTTAAGCTGAAACAAATGTGAAAACAATATTAATTATATTGTTAGAAAAATGTTTTCTTTTCTTGGGATAAATGCAACAAAAATTGAGCTGTTTGCTGACTTATTTAACCCAAGAAACTGACCGTACTCTACAGATTCTCCTTTTACATGATATTTATGGAAAATATATTGCTGTGTTCTTTAAAAGGTAGCATCATTTGCAGAGATGTTTCTTTTCTGTAAAAGTTATTAGTAAAAATGTTGCTAGTCACAATTACAGTAAGTTGCTTTCCATTTACTGAACTACCATAAGTGATGGATGTAATCACGGGATACTTAAGTGTGGTGCCAATTTTTTTTTTTTTTTGAGACGGAGTTTTGCTCTTGTTACCCAGGCTGGAGTGTAATGGCGCGATCTCAGCTCACTGCAACCTCCGCCTCCTGGGTTCAGGCAATTCTCCTGCCTCAGCCTCCTGAGTAGCTGGGATTACAGGCACGCACCACCATGCCCAGCTAATTTTTTTGTATTTTTAGTAGAGACGGGGTTTCACCATGTTGACCAGGATGGTCTCCATTTCTTGACCTCATGATCCACCTGCCTCAGCCTCCCAAAGGGCTGGGATTACAGGCGTGAGCCACCGCACCCGGCCGTTGCCAAATTTTTTGTACCATATGCAGCATATGTATATTGCTATGTAAAATAGATCTTTTTTTTCCTTGCTGACAAAATTTTATGTGTGAAAAGCATTGACCCTTAATTTAACGTAACATTGTTTAAGATTAAAGGCAAGAAAAATAACTAACTCCCTCTGGCCCAAACAACTATCTATTGTCAACTACCTCAAATTTCTAACCTGCATCAGGTTTTTTTTACCTTATCCTCACTGCTATCCTCCCAGCCTGGCCACCAGGAGTCGCCATCACTCATGACTCTCCAGCCTAGGAGGTATGGATTGCTGACTCCGAGAATCCCACTAAAAATGAACAAAGAACTTTACTAAGACGAATTAACCTCTCCCCAGATAACTGACTGCGTCCTGCTAGCTCTCTACAGGCTGTTTGCCTGCCTCCCTCCCTCTGCTCTGTTATCCAGATGGGTTTTTGGTGACACATTTTTTGTGAACATCCAGAACCTGTTCTGCCTGAGTATAATTCTGCATTTGTAGGCAAATGCCCAGTCATTGCAAACTGAGATGAGTCTTGGTGAAGGCAGAGAACCTAAACAACTCAAATGGACTGGGTAAGGGTCAACTGCAAAGCAGTCTCAGTGCTGAGGAGACAGTAAGAATGGTGGGGACTCCAGTGAACTCTTCAGCATCTGCTCCATCAAAAGCAGGGAGCTGCTCTCAGATTTAATTCATTATTACTACGCAGGAAAGAGGGCTGAGTGAGGCTGGGTACAGTGGCTCAGCCTGTAATCTCAGAACTTTGGGAGGCCAAGGCGGGTGGATCACCTGAGATAAGGAGTTAAAGACCAGCCTGGCCAACATGGTGAAACCCCATCTCTACAAAAATATAAAAATTAGCTGGGCATGATGGCAGGTACCTGTAATCCCAGCTACTCAGGAGGCTGAGGCAGGAGAATCAGTTGAACCTGGGATGTGGAGGTTGCAGTGAGCCGAGATTGTGCCATTGCACTCCAGCCTGGGTGACAGAGCAAGACTCCATCTCAAAAAAAAAAAAAAAAAGAGCTCCAAGTGTTGCTAAAACTTCTAGTTTTAAAGAGAAGCCAGAAGTTTGGTTTTTAAAATGAGAGAACTCCAGATATTTTTCAGTGTAGGCTTAATTTTTATAGATTTCTATAGATTAGATTTTTATTTCAGAAAATGTTTTATATAGTTGGAAGTATATAGTAGTTTAGTGAACTCGCATCACCCCACTTCTTATTACCTCAGTGTCCTCACTTCCCCCTCCCCTGCCCTGATGATTTTCAAGGTTCAGACATCCTATTATTTCACCTATAAATAATATTACCATCATCACACACACCTGAAGTGTCTTTACAATCTAGGGACTATTCCTGTTTCCTCAGTTCTGAAAATGAAGATTTTGTGTCTTTGGTTTGTTGTAATTGAAATTCAGACATGATCTGAATATGTGCTTTGGTCGATATGTTTGACATTTATTTCAGACCATTCATTTTTCCCTTGATCATCATCTCTCTCTTGCAACTTATCTGTTGGATTAATTTGTTTGCCCTGTAGACTCTTGCTCAAGTATGAATTTGGCTGATAGCGTCTATGTCGTGTTGCTTACTATTGTTTTCCTGTCCTCTGTGTTTCCTGTAAAGCGATGAAGAGGTTTATCAGATATAGGTTCAGTTTTTCTGCCAAGACAGTTTTATAGGTAGTGACATAGTCCTTTATTAGGAATGCATAGGGTCTGGTTGTCTCTTTTTGTGATGATCATTGCCTTTATCCTTTAATTCATAGGTGGCTGTAATATTTCAAAACATTCTGTTCTTATACACTGCACACACACACACACACACACACACACACACACACACACACACACGTCTTGGGCCAGATGCAGCTCATGAGTCACCTGTTGTAGAATTCTGTGCATCAAAGTTCAGGCTTGAGCCCTGCCCATGCCTTGAACATTTTGCGATTCATTTAAAGTAACTTACTCCCAGCGAGCCCATCCTGACACACAGAAATGATCTCACCACATCTACTATTTAGTTTTATATTATCACGTGCCTACTTACGGTGCATGCAAAAAGGAGCATTTCCTTCACTGGTGGTTGGGTGGAGGGCATCTTAATGATAAGCATCATTTGTTTGGATCGAATTTCATGCTTTTCCTCCCATAAGGCAAATCAGTGAAATGTGTAACATAGATGTATTTTTATCTTTGGGGGTAGAAAGTAGATATAACTGTTAGTGCTTTTGACCTGTATGGCCTCTATGATTTTTTTCATGATGGACTTTGCAGAGAAATGACTTTGGAGATCACATACACAATTGGGACCCATCTTCCACAATGTTATTATCTTTAGCTGTTGTTTGTGTTCGTTGGGAAGAGTGAAGGGAAGTGGATTGTGGTGTTTAGAGAAACATGACTGCAGGATGAACAGGGGAGTAGGCAGTACCGTATATGGGTTAGACTTCCAAGGCTGAATGTCACTGATGCAAATTTCTAGCTGTGTGGCCTTGGGAAAGTTACTTCGTCTCTGTGTTCCTTCTGTTTGAAATGGGTAAGAAGATTTCCCTACCTCAGAGAGGGCGGCTGTAAGAATTAAGGGTTCAATATCTATTTACCAACTCTGTGAATAGTTTAATCCTTCCGTCTGTTTTATGCAGCATGGGTTTCTTTGTTGTTGTTATTTTTTTTAAGAGCACATTTTCAATTTTGAAAAAATAAGTTCCCAATAGAGAGGAAGGTGATAAAAATCAAGTCATATTTTAGGCTATTTGAAGAGTGTGGTATTATAATAGCATGTTACATGCTTTTTCTTCATGGTGTCACTGGAGAAATCAGGCACATATGTTTTAGTGTTGAGCCAAACATTTTCATGTACAGAATGAATATCTTTCATCTTGACTTCATGTATAAGAGTTAGATATTTGCAGCCAGGCGTGTTGGCTCACACCTGTAATCCCAGCACTTTGGAAGTCCAAGGTGGACGGATCACCTGAGGTCAGGAGTTCAAGACCAGCCTGGCCAACATGGTGAAACCCTGTCTCTACTAAAAATACAAAAGTTAGCCGGGCACGGTGGCTCATGCCTGTAGTCCCAGCTACTCTGGAATCGCTTGAACCCAGGAGGCGGAGGTTGCAGTGATCGGCAGTGTCACCACTGCACACCAGCCTCGGTGACAGAGACTCCACTCCAAAAAAAAAGAATTAAATATTTCGCATGCATAAAACTCTACCTGAACATTGTTTTTGTTGAATTAGAGAAAGTCATACTTACTAGCATACAGGCTTCTATGTGAAACATCATACTTTTACCTAAATATGTACAGCATTAAACATAGTTCAAAGATGATATCTACCCTGTTTGTACTCTTATGCGCTCTCCAGTCTGTGGACTCTCATTGCTGATTCTTTTGCCTTTTTATCCAGCTCTTACCTCTTCTTTTAGCCTTTTTCCAGATAAAGTCAACCAGAGAGTAGCTTGTTAGTTTTTAGAACGTGTATTTGGAGAGCGTTCTGAGGATTAAGGTTTATATTCTTACTTAGAATAAACTCTTCTAGTGAGTAGATCCTGCCTAACTTGATATGGAGCTGGGCGGCACACACTGAGGCTAATACCTGGTGGGATGACGGTCCCCTGTTAATGCTAACCAAAGGTCAGGACAAAACCAACAGATAAGAGCAAGAGCGTGGTACTCACTCTGTAAGAAATTCTGTTCATCTACAGAAAGCCTTAGGATAAAGCAAAGATAAGAATCCTGGTTTTCTGTGTTCTGTTTTCAGGGTGTATGCCATGTACAATTCCGTGAAGGGATCCTGCTCTGAGCCTGTTAGCTTCACCACCCACAGCTGTGCACCCGAGTGTCCTTTCCCTCCTAAGCTGGCACACAGGAGCAAAAGTTCACTAACCCTGCAGTGGAAGGTGGGTAGCTCAAAGCATCAAGAAGAGTCTCAATTTAAAAATTAGCCAGGTGTGGTGGCACATGTTTCTAGTCCCAGCTACTTGGGAGGCTGAGGAGGGGGGATCACTCGAACCCAGGAGTTTCACGGCTGCAGTGAGCCATGACCGCACCACTGCTCTCCAGCCTGGGCAACAAAGCAAGAGTCTTGAGTTAATATTTCAGTCTGTAGCCATTTGAAATATTTTATAGCACGATTCTGGGTTTGTGATGTGTTTGGTTTTCTGCATGGTAAGTATGTGCAGCCAATTGTTATATCAAAAGTTCTCATTTCTGGAAGAGTTGGGCAACGGGGTGGGAGGAGGGAACGGCAAAATCCAGTGTTAGCTTCTTTGGCAGCAGTATTTTCTAAATGTTTTAGTGTCATAAGCAATATGTCTAAGTAATAATAGGTATTTAAAATACCTATATTTTATCACTTTCTGATAGTTTAGTTCATTTCAACAAACATTTGAGGACATTAGCGAAAAGCTTTTATCAAGAAAAATTCAGAGATAAGTTCTATGGCCCTTTTGGCTTCTTTCAGTGGTGATACTGAAATGTTGACTATTTAAAACAATGTAAAATGTTTAGTGATCTGAAGTATATTAATATTTCATTAATTTTTACTAACTGGGCCATACATCAGTCAGGATTACTAATTCTCTACTTAAAAAAGACTGAATTATATATTTTCATGAAGTACAATGCAATTGGCTAAAAATAGCTGTCACCAAAGAGAGATCATACTGCCCCTTCCTCAAGGGCCACCACTGGCTTGTTAATCATAGTTATATGTTTGTAAGAAACAGTACATTGTGCAGTCTCTATAGCAGTTATTTCTATACATCAGTATTTTAAACTGTAATTTAAAATGTAAACCATATGGAAATAGAGATAAAGATTTATGGTTTGGGGGGAGAATGATAATGTGTGAAAGAAAAAAATGGCTACGAAAATCCATTATTAGTGAAGAAATATTCTTTCTTTTATTTCTAGCCCAGAGAGTCAGGTTTATCTAGGGAGCTGCTGAAAGCAATTGAGAGTAGTGGTTAGCAGCAAAGCATGGGCCTCTGTGGGTCCCTCTCAGGTGGGCAGCTGCATTCTGATAGCCAGTGGCCAGCATTGAGCGTGTTACTTGGACATAAGCAAAGTTTAAACTGGCTTAGAATCTGAACTATTTTATTTTCCTTCCTGGCTTCCAGGGATAATCCAGGTCAGTGATTCCCCACCTTTTCAGAGTTTTAACACCCAACTGGCATCATTGTTTAATTCCTTGGAGTATACACATCCATGTAAAAAATGTGCTCTCTATATATACACATATGCATATGTAAATATATCTTCGTAAGGAAAGAATTAAAATCCATTTTGTTTTGAAAATATAAGGACTCATCTTTAGATTACCTGAGGGACCCCGGGGTCTTATGAACCTACGTTGGGAATCACTGATGCATACTCTGCTTAAAACCTGGATGAATTTCAGGTCTCAGGCAGACCAGTTATTTCAGGAAAGAATTTTCTTATTAGGAAAAAAATGTTTCAGATTTTCTTTCTCCCTTTCCTCAATTGTAGATCAGAAACATGCTCTTGTTCCATTCAGTCATGTACAAACTTGAAAGTTCTGGATTCAGTTCAGTTTTCATTTAAATGTCCTTAAAATAGATTCCCTGATCAAAGTGACAGGGGAACATTCTCTGGCTGCCAGTCTGTCCTTGAGTCCACAAAGACGCTGAAAGCACTAAAGAGCTGACATCTTTTTGTTCGTCAGCAACAGTTATTACTTACACAGGAGATAAGGCTAAACAGAAACCTAAGTCACTGTACCCGCCCTCAGGGAATTAAGGGACTAGTAATGGGGTAGGATATTATCAAAGAAACTACCAAAGACCCGGTTTTTTTAGAGTTCTCATTTTAGAGATGGGTTCTCATTTAAAACTTTGATTTTTGTCAGTTATTTATAACTTTAAATGCACCACTATCCTTTCCTCCAAATTGAGTCACAAGAGCCTAAGATAACAGTTTAGGACTTACAGCATTCACCTGAGATCTGAGTTTTGAGACTCAGAGATCGTGTGACTCGAAAGAGAGAAGGAAGGGAAGTAGAGGGAGAAGAATTTTATTATTAATTTAACATTTACTGGGCCCCTGATGTTTTATTACTTACCATAACAGAGTAATAACAGCTGTTTACGGAGTGCTTCCTATAAAACTGGGTAGTTTAATAGGTGATTTACATATTCTCCCAATTATATACCACACCTGTCTGTTCTTGGAACATGAAATTCATTGTTGACACTGATATTAAACAGCTAGCACCAGACCTCATAGGACAAACAGCAGAAGTGGGATTCAGATACATCTCTGGGGAAGCTGAGCTGCCTTTTGCCAGGGGCAAGGCACCATGCTGTTTGTTGGGCTCCTGCTCCTTCCTAGGGAAGAGTCAGCCTAGCACGTCTTTGACGTGGGAGACATGATCTGACTCCTCTTTCTGGTTGCCTCCTCAGTGTTGTAGTTCTGCTGTCTCTGTAGATCTTAACTACCCTAATGCTCCGAGAGACCCTACTGTGGTTTCAGTTGTAGCTCCTGGAATTCTGAAAAGTGTTATTTTCTCCAGAATTCTTTATTTCCCTTATCACTGTTAAAAACCTGCTTTCTCAGTGAAGCAGATCACAGCATGCCTTTTAAGAGGAAAGTAAATGATGAAACTTCTCTTTGCCAACATACGAAGGGCGAATAGCCTCTAGTCATCTATCCAGAGGATCTCATGTTTTACAAAGAGGTGGAACCTTAATGTTACTGATGGCTTTCTAATCTTAAGTACTTTTAAAAAAATTAAAAAGCTGTATGTGGGATGTTACAAAAAGAAAGTTTTGACTGTGCCCCACCAGACCTTTCTCAGCTGCCTTGTTCTCACTCTACACTTGAATCCAAAGTTGCTTGTCCCCAGAGGAAGTAGCGGACCAAGAGGGTGTATAAAGGGAGAGGAGGTGGTGGTGGTAGGCAGGTTTGGCTGTTTGTAGGGCATGATTTATTAATAGTGGGGACTCTCTCTGCGGTTGAGGTATATCAAAGTTAGTGTATGATGACAATTGACCAAGGAATGCAGGAACCATCAGCTTTATCCCCCTGAGGGGAGAGCACAGGACTATTATAAACATTGTATGTGAGCCAGGTGGGTGGCGCATAAGTTTTGTCTATGAACAACATTCTCTAATCTCGTGTTGTTATTTTTTTTAGGCACCAATTGACAATGGTTCAAAAATCACCAACTACCTTTTAGAGTGGGATGAGGTAAGCTTATTTTCACATTCATCCATCTAAAACACCATTTCAAAAACAAAATTGCTGAACAAATACCATCTTATTCTTTTATAAGACATGCTAAACAGAAAACAAGGAATGCTAGTAGAAAAATCGAAATCAATAGTTATTGACTAGGGAAAATGAAGTTAGATTGAAGCAGTGTTATGAACGGTGTTTTAAAATATATGTACCTGGCTTATTTCCAAGCACTGCTGCTGAAAGAAAAAAAAAATGAGGTCTTACCTATTTTGGATCTCCAGTGTCTAGCCAGCCAATAATTTGTATTAGAAATGGACTACTTTGTCCTCTTGACTGCTCAGATGGTTTGATAAGGTAAAGCACACTGCAGCTTGGAAAGCATAATTTGCTTTTCCTGTTTGAATGCCACATGTGTACTCTGGTGTTGCATTGTTGAGTGGCCTCCGAGAGCAGAGCAGTACATAGAAGTCACGCTCTACCCATGCGTGAGTGCCCTGTGGGTTAGCACATCCTGTATTAGGTGCCCTCCTTGCTGTTCATGTCACCAGAGGCCGTTGGATGGTGGAGTGTCCTTATTCTCAAAGCCACTGTGTGCCAACGGGTGACCCAGTGCATTTCTGGCCTAGCTAACTCTGCACACAGACAGGAAACACTCGATGTAGAAGCCTTTCATTTCCGCATTCACCTGTCCCCACTTTATTCTATCTTTCTCTGGTTGAGAAATTGGGGAAGGATTTTCAGAATAAGAAATGTGGAATTTGGGGAGAAATGCAAGTTAACTAGTCTTTGTGACTTAAATTTGGAGGGATTGAAAGATTTAGAATGTGGACTTAGGCAAAAAGTGACTTGGCAAGTGTGGAAAAATATTTTAACCAAATGTACAATGAAAACTGGATGGAGTTCTCATGATGAAATGTTGCTGCGAAAGAGAGGTCCTTCATCACTTTCTGCAGAAGCATATTTTCCCATCTGGGTTGCATCTGAGCAGCTAGAGTTCCAAGTTACCAAAAACAACCGTCTATTGTTCTTAGGATCCTTTTGAATAGCTTGTACGTGCAGGTTGGTGAAATCTCAGCCCTAACCTGTACACTCTACAGATGAGATGGATTTCATCTTAAGGTGGTTTAATTAGAAAGTGAAACCACCTCTCTAGCTCTTAGAGGTTTTCCTAGGCAGTCAGGAATGTTGGAAGGAAACTCAGAGGACCTGTGAGCATACAGTAACATCTTCCCATCTCCCCTGCTTTGGAAGGACAGGTGACCAGTTAATGAAAGTCTCTTTTTAGTTGATTTGTTGCACTCACCTTATGTTTTTTCTCATGTCTTGAGGTTTTATATTGAGACAGAGTTTACCAGCAAAGAAAAGGCATCTTTTTTTTCAGATACCTTCTTAGGGCACTGTGTGTATATGTGTGCGCACACTCGTGCGTGCATATGCATCTGTGTTTTTTTTGCTGCTGCTCTGCCTGGGACCATGAGCTCCTAAGTTAAGGAAGGCCAAAGAAATTGAATACATCCCTCAGTGGGAAACCTCCAGAGAAAACTTGGGTGCTGCAGGAAATGGTAATGGTGGCTCAGTTGCTGGTCCCTTCCCTTAAAATTTGAAATGAGAGTGTCCTGGCTGATGATGCTGAGAGGAGGGTGCCACAGCCTCCGCTGAAAAGGGATGGGCCACATCTGATGACTTTTTATGTTCAGCATGGTCCATTGCAGGCTGGCGGTCAAAAAATGTTAAATGGCTGGGTTTTGCTCTCTGCCTTTGTCCTACTTGATCTCCTTCCAATTTTTCCTCTCATCTTTCTTAATTCTCTGCCCTCTTCTTACCGCTTTTTCTCTCCGAACTTCAAATTCACGCTGGTATCAGCTCTGTTGAGCTTTGCTGAAGATTCCAGGTTAATTGAATGTCATCCACCACGGGTCTTTTGCCAACACAGGAATCCTTTTACAGTCTCTGGCTTACTGTCCATTTTCTAGCCATCCCCTGCACCCTCAATTCTAAGGAGCTCCCTTGCCCTTGGGTGCAGTGAGCTCCCTGGCCGGAGAGGACAGTTGAAAGAACATGGAGATTAGGAAAAACGGGTTCTGTTCTGAGTTTTATGCTGGCAGTTTGACCGCTCTGCTCCTTAGTGTTTTTCCACCTGTGAAAGGGTGAATAGATTAGCCCACCAGCTTTTGTGCATTTGTATTACTTATGCTCTCACAAAACAGAGTATTTAGCATTGTTTCATCTGACAGCAGACTACTTGGAATCATTTTCACGGTTGTCGTTAATTATTCCAGCATTAATGCAGCACGCTCCTCAGTGCTCCGCATTGCACCTTGTCCCACGAGGGACCTGAGACATACATACTAAGATAACGGGGAGAGCTGCCGTAGCTGTAAAAGCACACGTCCACCCGAATGAAACACACTGTACCATATGCTTCTCAAATCGTTCTGTCCAGTAGCTCCTTTGCTTTGTGTGATACCCCTCTCATTTCCCATCCCTTTAAAAAGATGTAAAAATGGTGCTGTCGGGTTTCCTGGCAGTGCGAATTCAAGCAGTGGTAACCAGTTCATTCCTGCTCATGCTGTCATTTCAGAAGTGAAGTTTCGGATGGAACAGTCTGGCAGTCTATGTTTCTAAATTTGGAGCTAAGTTGAGGATCGGTAGCCCTCTTGAGAGTAGCTTACTTGGGTTGATCTTTGGGTTCCATGTTCCTATGCTATATAGGCCTTAGCTTCAAGAAGGAAAAGCAAAAATACAACCAGGAGAACAGTGTCGGGTCTGCAGGAAGTACAGACACATGGGGCTCTTGACGTCCTTCTGAAGCCTGTGCTGGTAGTTTCTGCAGCTTGTGCAGATGCATCTTTCTGGTACCAGGACGATTTCCAGACACTGCCTTAATGGAAGGCGGTGAGCCAGGCGAATGGGAAGTGGATGTTTTGCTGGCATCACCCCTTCCCCAACCCTCCCCTCTCTAACAGCAGCAGCTCTCCCCTCCTCTCCTCTTCAAGGATATCTGCTCCAGCCACACACCCATAAGCCTGTCTGTCAACAGCGGGCTGCAGAGACAAACTTAGATTGCAGAAAGTTTGTGAGGTGCGCCGAAACACATATCACTGCTTGAGAGTGAGACAGTGCCGCTCAAACTTGTGAGCAGAAGCTTGTGTTCAGGCATAGCACTCGTCCCTGTCTCTGCTCTGGCACCTGGGCTGAGAATCATGACTTTGTGAGGTTGCCTCATCTCCATGTATGTGACCGCTGGTGTCTGGGTGTCCCCTGAAACCCCGTGTTTTTATTACAGTGTAACCGCATGGATTAGAGTTCCAGACACTTCAGTCTTTTGTCGTTTGTAGTCACCATTCCAATAAAATGACTAGAGTGAAATTTTGAAAGTGTTAGTAAATCAAGAAGACAGGCATCAAGCACAGTTTTCAAGCCTCTTAAAAAAAGACGTTCATGCCAGGAGCAGTGGCTCACGCCTGTAATCCTACCGCTTTGGGAGGCTGAGGTGGGTGGATCACCTGAGGTCAGGAGTTCAAGACCAGCCTGGCCATCATGGTGAAACCCCATCTTGGGAAAAAAAAAAAAAAGATTTTCATGGATAAAGAGCAGCAGCCTTCATTTCTGCTGAGACTAGGAATGCTGTGCTGAGCTGACCTTCTTGGGAAGATCCACCTTAATCAGTAGCTAACTGTATGCTGGGCTCTGAAGTACCAGGGCAGGTGGAGTCCTAATGGGGAATGGAAAACAGAAACGTGTTACAGTACAGGGGAGATCTGATACACCATTTCTCGCCTCTTAAATTCATTGTCATTAATTTTACATCACCGTTGCATAGAATTCACTGGGAAATTACTTATTAATAGTTCTATACGAGGGTTAACTGCCTGTTACTTCTCCATTAATAACTAATAGGCAACACTTCAATTTTTAAATCGATGCAGGAAGTTACTGTGACTACGACATCAGCAACAGCAACTAAAAACGGAATTTACAGGTGTCATTGGCTTTTCAGCTGTGGCCTTTGGTTTCGATTTTCACCTGAAACCAGTCAGTTTTTATTACTTGAGAAGGCGTGGCCATTCCTTGCCAAGTTCCCTTGTGGTGACTTAAGAGATTTAGTATTTAGAACCATGGGGTTTGAGAACTGACCCCTAATTTTTGTAGATTTTTTTTGCTGCTTTTTCTCTGTCCCATTATTAGCAGAAAGGCAGAAGGTCATTTTCAGGTTTTTTTCACTTGAACGTTAGATGAGTCACATCACATTTTACATATTTTATTTTATTTACTTCACCCCATGTTTACATTTTAATCTACAGGCATTTGTCACGCTGATGGGTAGGAAAAGCAGGTCAGAAGCTCCTAAAAAGGAGCTTGTTTAACAGCAAAACATTGGCTAGTTGTTAGATTTTTCAAGGTATAGGTTCTTTCCACAAGGGAGAATCCCTGAGGGAGGCAAGGTGGACATCATACTTGAGATACTCCACCTGTGGGCCACACCCATGCTAATCCCTTTGACTACGTGTCTTTTTGATAGGCACCCTTCCAAGATACATTGACCTTGCATTGCTTCTCTCCCCCCTCTTTTTTTTTTTTTTTTTTTTGAGATGAAGTTTCATTCTTGTTGCCCAGGCTAGAGTGCAATGGCATGATCTTGGCTCACTTCAACCTCTGTCTCCCTGTCCAAGCAATTCTCCTGCCTCAGCCTCCCGAGTAGCTGAGATTACAGGTGCCCACCACCAGGCTTGGCTAATTTTTTTGTATTTTTAGTAGAGACGGGCTTTCACCATGTTGGCCAGGCTGATCTCGAACTCCTGACCTCAGGTGATCTGGCTCCCTCTCCCAAAGTGCTGGGATTACAGCTGTGAGCCACTATGCTCAGCCCTGCTGCTCTTCTTGATGACATACTACTATCTAGTGGAGGTGGAAGTTTTTCTCTTCAAGAAGCTGTGGGAGAAAGATTGAGGATATAGTGGGCTCTAGATAGGAAAGGGCTTTTAAGGAAAAACACCTAGAAACCTCTTTCCAGTCTTTCTTAAGGTTTCTAAATAGATTATGATCTGGCCTTTTCCTTGAAAACTTGAGTAAAGGGGTGAATTTTAGGGTCAAGTAAGAACTTTTTATTTTAGAAAAAATTGGTTCTATAAAGGAAGTATTTATGCAAGCTTGGCTTGTTTTAAGTTCTGCCTTAAGATATTCTTTTAATTTGAACCATATAGACTATTAACTGGGGCTGTTACAACTGTCAGAACAAATACAAGTCTCCTAAGAACTTGCTTTGAATATGTGGCATGGATTCATATTGATGGTATCTTTCAGTGTTAGGATGTTTATCTAAAGAAACCTGAATTAGTAGTCTCAGCTTTGTCTCTGTCTTCGTCCATGTTTTGCTGCTATAACAGAATACCTGAGACTGATTGCATTATAAAGAACAGATTTATTCCTTACAATTCTGGAGGCTGGGAAGTTCAAGGTCAAGGAGTTGCATCTGGCAAGGGCCTTCTTGCTGTGTCATCCCACAGACAGGAGGGTAAGACAGCGCAAGCTTGGAGAAGGAAGGGGACCAAACTCATCCTTTCATCAGGAACCCTCTCCCATGATAACAGACTCCCCTCTCCTGTGATAATGGCCTTAATGCATTTGTGAGAATAGAGCCTTTGTGACCTAATCACCTTTTGAAGGAAAAAATAAATGACCACCTCTTAACATGTTGCACTGGGGATTAATTTTCTAACACATGAACATAGGGACACATTCAAACCATAACAGTTTGTAGTTACTCATGGTACCCCAATAAGATAATTTAATGCATTAGCCTCGGCCTGTCTACTTGAAGAACGATGTGAGTTTTCTCACAGGTACATTAAGATTGAAGGAGTTAACTTGGGCAACAGCCGATTCAATGTAGTGATTGTTCCGTATTGTTGGTGTAAGTTTATCTAAGCAGATGCTGAGATCTGAGGTAGGGAGAGTCAACAATTAGAACCATCATGTCTTAGGAATATGACATTCTTCTGTCAGGAACTTAAAGAAGAGCCCTGAGGTTTATGTCACTTGTTTGAACTCAGTAAAAGCGGATGTCAATGCTGCTGATGGATGTTAGTTTGCTCTTAGCCTAACTTCTGGACGTGACATGCAGGGGATATACAGAATAACCAGAAAAAGAGCTTTGTGGGAATGTGACTGTTGCAGTTCCCAAAAACCTTCCTCAATTGTGACTCAGCTAGCCCAAAAGGAAGTTCACATCTGGTTTCCCTGGTGACTGTTGAGCCAACACAGCTGTAAAACACAGTGGACTAAGAATGAAATAAATGCCACAGAAATCAGAGGAAGCATAATTAGAAGCCGAGAGAGGAGAAAAGGTCAGCAGCAGGTAGAGCACGTGTCTCTGGGGAGCCATTAGCAGGTCAGGGCAGGCCAGGCGGCCCACAGTCCTGTCACAGAAACCTCCCAAAGCAAGTGGCCAGCCCCAGATTGCAGCTTCTTGGACATCTGTGTCATTCAGGAGGAACATTTGGGGATTCAGTTGGCCCCGTAGAAGATAGTAAGAGATTAATCAACCAGACTCTTCTTAGCTCAAGTGTTGAGGAGTTCATATGGATGGTCTCTTGTAGTGCTTCTGAGTGAATCTGCACAAATCTTTTCTGGTTAGATATCAACTGTTCTGAGAACGGAGGGGATGGAGCAGCCACAAGCACGGAACTTGCTGGCTCCCACGGCATGGATGAAGAGAGCTCCTTGAGAATTTGGTTGGCTTTGGCTCTCTAAGGTGCCACCTGCCTTATGTTGGATGGTGTGTTGGTTGGTCCAATGACAGAAACCAGGAATGTCTGCTTTCATTCGCGTGCCCAGGCCCACATGCACCTTGGTCATTCTTGGTGACTGTGGGGGTTGGAAAGCGGGGTCCTCGGTTCATTTTGGCTCTGTCCATCAGAGACCATCTTTCACATGAGTGCCCTGAGCCAACTCCATGGCCTGGCAGAGTGGTGGTTGTTCAGCATATCATGGACCTTTGCCGCCACGTCTTGCGGTATTTTTAGAAAACCAAGAGAATTGCTGCCCCACTGTAGCTGCGATTGAAGGAAACTAAGCCAGGAAGGATTTAATAACTCAGAGGTGTCTTAGGTACCACTTCATGGTTAAAAGCAGCCGCCCTTCAGAAGGTCAAATATTTGAAAAAAGAGGGAAACAAACAAAAAAGAAATAATTTAAAAAAGGAGCCCCCTTTTTTAGGGACCTCAGTCTCGGGCATCCACACACCTACAGCAGATTCTCTGCCTTCTTTTTTACCATTTCTCCCATGTGTACGTGATGGGGTCATGTGTTTGAGACGCTAACTTGATGTCGAGCTTCTTGCTGAGGCTTAATTATAAATCCCGTCTTAGTTCCTGACATCTGATTTCTCAACTCACCTTTGTCACGGCTCCTTATCGCCAGCTGAAAGAAGACTACCTTGAGTCTTGACTAGGTGAATGGACCAAGCCCATCCATCCCTTGGTTCATTTGTAAATAGTACTAACAGCCTGATCTGAAATCAGGCCCTCTGCTCCCTTCCTCCCCGCTCCCTGAGACAGTCTTAACACATCAATCTTCTCAGCGACAGATGAACCTCAATGTTTGGAGAAATAGATAAAGTTTTCTTTCGTTCTTTTTTTTTGAGACGGAGTCTTGCTCTGTTGACAGAGCTGGAGTGCAGTGGCGTGATCTTGGCTCACTGCAACCTCTGCCTCCCGGGTTCAAGCGATTCTCCTACCTCAGCCTCCCGAGTAGCTGGGACTACAGGCATGTGCCACCACACCCAGCTAATTTTTTTTTTTTCTTAATTTTAGTAGAGACAGGGTTTCACCGTGTTGGTCAGGGTGGTCTCGATCTCCTGACCTTGTGATCCAACCGCCTCGGCCTCCCAAAGTGCTGGGATTACAGGTGTGAACCACAGCGCCTGGGTGGAAAGTTTTCTTTGTGTGTTTGTTTACACTGGAAAACCTAGTGATCACCGTTGGCTATTTCAGGCAGCCAGGCCTCCCCCTCACAGAAAAACTAGTGTGCCGAGGGGTAAAGTGTCTCCCCGTTGATTTGGTAACAGAACCACAAACCATCCCACCCCCTTCCTTACCTTTGAAACATCCTCAGTGATAGAATGTACAGTAAAATAAAAGAGGCGTCCCTGGGGGAAGAGTGGGGTTTGGCAGGAGGGACTCCTGAGTCCACCCAAATGGGGAGTGTCCCTCCCTCCCTGTTCGGGGCCTTTTATATATGGTTATGCTGGACACATACATGCTCTTTTATTTCCAAAGCCAACATTTATCTTTGATGTTGCCTAGGGTCAGCCGGTGCTGGAACAACTTCTAAATATAGACGCTCTAGCAGACTAAATCTTAGAGCCTGGCTGTGGTTTAGTTGGCAAGTGCAACCTTATTTTTTATGTATCACTACTGTTTCTGACAGGTTGAACGATACTGTTAACAGAGAATGGCCAGCCCAGGATCCTTCAGCCCATGTCTGGATTTTCAGCAGCCATGGGTCACAAGCACATGGCAACTGATAACCAAATTCATGGAATTTATTTAGCAGACAGTTATCAAGAAGGCAGCAGGCGTGGCTTTGAAAGAATCTGAAAGAGGCCGGGTATGATAGCTCACACCTGTAATCCCAGCACTTTGGGAGACCGAGGCGGGTAGACCACCTGAGGTCAGGAGTTCGAGACCAGTCTGACCAACATGGCAAAACCCTGTCTCTACTAAAAACACAAAAAGTAGCCAGATATGGTGGCGCATGCCTATAATCCCAGCTGCTTGGGAGACTGAGGCAGGAGAATCGTTTGAACCTGGGAGGCAGAGGTTGCAGTGAGCCATGATCACACCACTGGGCAATAGGGTGAGACTCTGTCCTCCCCCTACAAAAAATAATAAGAATAATAAATAAATCTGAAAGAGAAGGGGGACGGTGGAAAGAGAGCACATATCAAGAAAACATCAGGAAGAGTAAGTCACAAGACCAAAGGGAGCAAGTTCACCATGAATTGCAGCATCCTCGGTTGGCCAATCTTAATCTTGTGCCAGGAATAACGTGGCTATAATGAGGAACAGGAAGTATCGTTTCCAATCTATTAATTTAAAGGCAGTTGAAAGTATCAGCCAACTTCATCTGTCAGTGCCAGTAGTGCGGGAAATACCCACTCCCGGTGTTGTTAGTGCCAGGGTAATTAGCAGTCTTAGCCAGAGCAGCCACAGCCCCTACTGTCTGCAGAATTGCACGGGCAGGAAAACCCTGAAGCCTGAATTCATTGGGATGTGTGTGAGTTACATGTATAGAATCGGCCATGGATTGTGTTCCTTAATGGGAAGCCAACCCATTTTGAGGATTCATTCATCTTCCCCAATACAGAGGAAAGCTTTATGGGGATACTAAGTAAAGAAGAAAAATTGACTTGAAAAGTTCTTTTCTTGCTGTTTTCAGTCTTTCGGCTACACACTTTTACCACTCAACACAAATATATTTGTAAACCTACTTAAACTTTAAAAATGAGTTGCATTTACAAACCTCATCGAATACTTTTTATATACTTAGCTGCCGGTTTTCAGGTAGGTAGACCATCTGTAAATTAGTTTCTCTACTGGAGCTCTGTTCCATTACATGTTTGTAAACAGATGTCCAGGGAGAGAGGTGGAAAGCTGGTTCCCTGAGGAAGTCCTTCGATATGTTATTTTACTGGCTGACTCTTGTGGTTTTAGGCCATGCTATACCTAAACTGTCCCCCAAAGACCATTGCGTGTCTGTATTTAAAAATCTCCCCAGAGTGCTCTAAATTTGGGATAGCAATATTAAAAGTCTCATTTCCATCTAAACGTGATTCTGCAAGATGAAGTAACTGCATAGCCGTTGATTGGCAATTTTGGTTGATCTTTATCATCTAGGAGTCTGGTTCTATTTTCAGCCTGTGCAAAAAGAGCTTTTAAAATTATTCAAAAAGGCCCTGACTTTGGTGGATGGCTTTGAAAGGAAAGGCATGTACTAAGTGCATGTAAAAAATAGGACCCATCATATGTTAGACAATTATTTTGGTTTGGGTTTTTGCTTGTTTGTTTGTTTGTTTTTGAGACAGACTCTTGACCAGACAGGCTCTTTCTCTGTTGGCAGGCTGGAGTGCAGTGGCATAGTCTCGGCTCACCATAGCCTCCGCCTCCCAGGTTCAAGTAGTTCTCCTGCCTCAGCCTCCCAAGTAGCTGGGATTACAGGCATGTGCCACCACACCTAGCTAATTTTTGTGTTAATATTATTTTTAGTGGAGACAGGGTTTTACCATGTTGGCCAGGCTGGTCTCAAACTCCTGACCTCAGGCGATCTGCCCACCTCAGCCTCCCAAAGTGCTGGGATTACCAGTGTGAGCCACCGTGCCCAGCCAGACATCCTGGCTGTTTACGGTGTAGGACGAATTTATAAAAGTGTACAGAAATTCAGAGGGGTAAAAGTTTATGCTATAGACATACACAGACATCAGAATAGCTAAGTGTAATATTGCATAACAAATTACCCCAAAACCGAGAGGCTTTCTTATGCTCATGGATTCTGATCGGGAGTTGGATAGGGCAGTGGGGAGTGGCTTCTCTGTTGTCCGTCATGTCTGGAGTTTCAGTGGCGAGGGCTGAGTGGCTGGGGAACAGGGATCTTCTGGCAGTGTCTTCACTCACAAGTCTAGCATCGATGCTCACTTTGGACTGGACCTATCTGGGGCTCTTCACGTGGCCTGGGGCTCCCACACAGTGTGGCAGCTTCCGGGTAGTCACAATGGAAAATCGAGTGTCCCAGCAAAAGTCAGAAGCTGTAAAACCTTTCCAGACCCAGCCGTGGTTTCATTTCTACTCCAGTCTTTTGGTTGTAAGAGAGTCACAAGACCACCCACGCTCAAGGGAAAGAAACGGATGTAGACTTTGTTTCTCAATGGATAGAGAATCAGAGAATTCATGTTTAAAATAATCACTTGTGATATAAGTCTTCTCTTGATTTTGTTTGGTACTGAGTAACTATTAAAAATATTTTTTTCTTTATCTTTGTATAGCACATAGCAGTGTTTTAGGTAAAATAGCCTAAGACTGTTAGATATAAGGCCACATGCTTTAGAAGTACAACATAACTTTTTTTCCTATCCCTGATTCTCTTCTGAGTATTCTCCAGACAAGAAGAGGGGGGAAAAATGTGTACCCAGAAATGCAGTGACAGGATGGACCTCAGACCTCATAGCCAGTGCTACTGAGCCGCCAGTGGGACGTGCCTCAAAGGCTCTCAAATACCAATCTTCTCAGCAGATGGAGGAAGAGATCATTCTCCCTGCCCCCTTAGTCATGAGGGCAGGGAACCCGAACAGACTATCTCGAGTTAATATCTCTTCCTCAGTTGTACTTGAAAAGCAGCATCATGTGTTCTGTTCCCTCAGATGACTCACAATAGTGCAGCAAAGTGTTTTGCTTTTTATTTTTTTAAGGGAATATAAATAAATATATTTAAAACCTTTGGCCAGGTGCAGTGGCTCACACTTGTAATCCCAGCACTTGGGAGGTCAATGAGGTCAGGAGTTCAAGACCAGCCTGGCCAACATGGTGACACCCTGTCTCTATTAATATATATATATATTCGCTGGGCCTATAATGGTGGTGTGCACCTGTAATCCCAGCTACTTGGGAGGCTGAGGCAGGAGAATTGCTTGAACCCAGGAGGCGGAGATTGCAGTGAACCGAGATTGTGCCATTGCACCACAGCTTGGCCAACAAGAGGAAAACTCTGTCTTAAAAAAAAGATAATTAAGAAAAATGAAAATAAAATCTTTAACAGTTAGTTTTCATTTTTAAACTACAAATTAGAAATGGAAAAATGTTCCAGAAGTAGGTAGTAAGGGACTAAAAGAAAAAATGTTCCTTAAAATATTTAAAAGCTTTTCTGTTTATAATATATCCTCCAATTTCATCTTAAAGAATGGCAGAACTGGACATGATACCTCCTGCCTGTGATCCCAGCACTTTGGGGAGCCTGGGTCGGGTGGAAGGATAGCTTGAGGCCAGGGGTTTCAGATCAGCCTGGGCAACACAGACCCCATCTCTACCAAAAAGCAAAATTGAAAATTTATCCAGGTGTGGTGGTGCATGCCTGGAATCCTAGCTCCTCAGGCGGCTGAGACAGGAGAATCCCTTGAGCCCCGTAGTTTGAGGCTACAGTGAGTTATGGTCTGTTTGCATCACTGTACTCTACCCTGAATGACAGAGTGAGACACTTTGTCTCAAAAAAAAAAAAAAAAAGTAGAATATTTACGAAGAATATTTCTCACGTCTTGGAAATGTTTCCAGGGATTCATCCTTCTCTGCTGTGCAGCCACATAGTGCTGTTTGTATACTGTCCAAGCTCCCTCCTCTTGCCTGTGTTTTTCTGTGATTGGGACCTTTTGTAGTCTGGCAGAAAGTTGGAGGTTATTGCCATTCTTCAGAATCTAGGAGGACCCTGTAGGAACAAAAACAACATCTAGACTCCCCTTATTATTAGGACTTGAAACCAAAGTGCATGACCGTTCTAAAAAGTGAGTGAGAATGAGGATGAGGTGCAGGGGAGGAAGACACTGATAGAGTATATAGTGTCCTAAGAATTATTAGGCCGGGACTTCCCCGCAGGATGATGACTCCCTTTAGTATGTGAACCTGGAAATGAAAGAGGCACTTGCCCAGGTTCAGATAAATGAGGTGTCTGACTTCGGGCAGGTGAACTCTGTGGTTAAGTATGAGTTATGATGACATCAGGGACAGGGCTGCCCAGGGCACACTGGACAGAACAGAGAGTAAGCCAATCCACTGGTGTCTGGAATGTGGATAATACACAATGTATTTCTGTTCAATGATGAGAAGGGAGAAAGAGGCAGAGCTGGGAGCCCAGGCCCGGGAAGCGCTGATTTGATGTGTGCTGTGAATATGAGTCGACTTGCTGGTGAGCCAGGTCCTTTCCTGGAGAGCAGTTTTGACCAGAAGTGGTTGACAAACACCCTGGTCCCTGGTTGGAAAACATTTCCCCAGGGTGATGACTTGGTGCTCTGAGCCCAGGTCTGGGTGTGGAAGGAAGATAGATAAGCAAGAACTGTTAAATTAGGTTGAGTGCGAAGAGGAACAGTCGGCTTGGGAAAGGAAACAGCCCAGGTTTGTAATGCCTCACCCTGTGCCAAATTGAGCACCTCGAGGTTTATCTGCACACGGTTGGTCTGTACTCCAAGATTTCTTCACGTTCTAGTAAAGATTAACCTTGCCCTTGAATGAACTCGGTCGGAGCTGCAGAAACAGGCATCTATCTGGGCATGCCCAGGATTGCAAAATGGAAACAAGCCAGTGAACCCTGAAAATCTGCCCTCTTTTGGCTCACAGACGCGGGCAGTAGAAAGTTAGGCCAGGACATGGCTGGGGTTATGTTGGTTCATGTCAAATGAGGTCAGTAGCCCAGTGGCTAAGTCTGTTCCAGAATGACCAGCGGTGTGGGCCCTGACCAGTTTCTCTAATTCGGGCAAAGTGTCTTTTCTATCCTCCACCGAGAACAGGAACTCCAATCTCATCCTAGAGGCTCTGGTCCTGACTGCTCAGGTGCTGTGAACCTGACCCACCAATGCTCAGAGAAATGGAGTGCTGCTAGGAATCTCTTCCCCCAGCCCTCTCCTACGGACCAGCCGACTCCCAGGCCTTGGCAGCCCCTTTGCAAGCTCTTCCTCTCCTCTGTGTGACACACCACAAGTGGCCTATCAGCTGAGGCTGGCCAGGATTGTGCCTGGGCCATGGCTGTCCCTGCTGCCGGCATTTGACCAGGTCATTGATGACAACAGGCCTGAAAGTGTCATGATGTTATCCTTCTCTGTTAGAACCATGTTTTACTAGGGACCTTGGAACAAGGCTGAGTTTAAATGATTAAAAACTAAGTTTCTGAAGCCAAGTCAACATATCTCCGTAATCCTATGGTCTAAATTAGATTTTTAAAAAAAGAGAACGTGCCGTTGATTATAATCTCTCAAAATATCTTGGAGCAAAACAACCTGTAAGATAGGAAAGTTGTCATTTACCATCTCTGAAACTTAACTGACAGTCATGGTTTGGACATATTTAACTTCTGGTAAACAATGATAAACATTCACTTTATCACTCCTACGAAAGTTCATAGGAATCTTTCAGTTTTCTAAAGCTTTAGCCACCGCCCCCCTTTTGAAACTCATTTTTGTCAACAAGAACAGGAAAATATTTTGTTTATAAATGCTGTTTGCAACCTGGGGCCTGTTTTGTTTTAAGAACAGATTCTCCAAATCTTCTATGCCTTTGAACATGGACTAACTCTAATGCTTAAACCCCAGAGCCATCTGAGAGCCTGGCGCAGCAGACAGGGCAGCATGATGGCTGTGTGCCGTCGGATAGCAGAGCCAATGCCTTCTGCAGTGCACGTGTTGATTTCTCAGCTGTAGATCGCTTTTGTACTGCAGTGACCTTTGTGAACATTAATTTTATTTGTTTCCAGATACCTATGTTATGTTATGTTATGTTATGTTATGTTATGTTATGTTATGTTATGTTATGTTATGTTATGTGACAGTCTCACTCTGTCACTCAGGCTGGAGCACAAGTGGCATCATCTTGGCTCACTGCAATCTCTGCCTTCCAGGCTCGAGCAAAACTCCTGCCTCAGCCTCCCAAGTAGCTGGGATTACAGGCGTCTGCCACCACGCCTGGCTAATTTTTTGGTATTTTTAGTAGAGATGGGGTTTCACCATGTTGGCCAGGCTATTTTTGAACTCCCGACCTCAAGTGATCGACCCACTTCGGCCTCCCAGAGTTCTGGGATTATAGGTGTGAGCCACTGCGCCTGGCCAGATTTCTTAATATTATTACTACTGCTTCACATTTACTTACATTACTTCCTCACGTTTTCACTTCTTTCACAAGTAGAGTTTTTTTAAGTGTTGCAATATAGGAACATGTCTGGAAGGTCACACAGTGTCCCTTCTCCTAATTCTTTAGTGAGCCTGAGTGCTCTGGCTCTCTTAAAAGTCGATTGCTCCCCTTTGAAGCCTCCTCACTCTTTTTCTCATTTGAGCCACAAACAGTCTGGTTTCTACTGTACCAAAGCAAATTAATCTAGTAAGAAACAGACTGACTTTTTTTTTAACTGGCTATAGTTCTAAGCACAAGGAAAAGGGAAAGCAGACCAAATAGAGGAATGGGAAAATAAGACATTGAAAGGGAGCCAGCTTGGGATTTGGAAGGGATGAGAGCTTCCGCTGCAGCAGGATGTGCCTTTCGTGCACTGTTTACTCTGAGTTCAGAAATAGAGGAGGAAAGAAGGTAGCTCGTGCTACAGCCTGAAATGGATGTGACACATACCAGGGCTCCCATAGCGTGTAATCGGGTGCTGGACGTCATTATGCAAGTGTATGCATATGAATAAATCATCTTCCTCAACCTCACACTCAAGCTCGAAGTAAGCGTGCGGGCGTGTCATGCCCGCCACACAGGGAGCAACCGGGAAATGCTAGGCTTTACTCGCCGGGCTCCCCCAGCTCTGCCGCCAGGTTGCATCTGAATGCACTTTGAACCCTTGGTAAAATGAACTTGCAGTCTTAAAGACCATTAGAACTTCTGCTCCCTTCCATTGGGAAAGGCGCTACCTGGCTTAAGGAGGTGGGCTGGGAAGGAGTTTGTCTGAGGAGGGTGACATGGTGTGGTTGTTTTTAAGATGTTCACCCTAGTGACATTCAAGCTAGTGGTGTGTTCATTTTATTTTTATGAAAACTTCACCTAGAATGTGTTTTAGTGGTGTTTGGAGGCCTGCTTAAAGGAAGGAGATACTTAACTTTGCTTACGTGAAAAATGTGCTTGCTTTGTTTTTTATAAAATAGAGAACTTCAGACAGATTGCTTAAGGCCCTGGGCCCCTCCGATTAGAATGCTAAGATCCATTCAGTGTTAGCATATGGTTTTCTTTTGCATGAACATGGATAAGATAGAAGATAATGTGGATTATGGGTAGGAAATGTTCTGGCAAACTGCTGATATGCCTCAGAGTATGGCGATCAGGCTTTTTTCTTACTTGTGGGCCTATTACGAGACCCCATTAAAGTATTTTATTTTTACTTCAAGGAATCAGAAGTATCATGTAAGGTTAGGAAGGCATTCAAAATATATTTCTAGCCTGACAAGAAACTTGGAGTGACTGTAATATACATAGATTAATTCAACGAATGTTCCAACTGCTCATCAGACATTCACTTCAACTCTGCAAGCCTCGATTGCGTTCCCAGTTTGTCCAAAGCACTGTTGGGGGAAAGCAGATGTGGACAAGATGACTCGAAGGTTTGTGACTAGTGTCAGTGATCAGCGAAGAAGCAGCTCACCATCACTAGAATGTACTCTCGATGGTATCAGAGGCTACTGCATGGCACGAGGGATATAGCTGGAGAGAAGGCTTTGTATGGCACGTTCAGCTGCATAGATGGGTCCTTATGTGCTCAGGAGTTTACTGGGAAAGGCTGTGTATTTTCAGAGCCAGAGACCTCTGTGTGGATGCAGTCAGACTTCTGGTTGATCACACCGGGAAGTTTGGGCCAATCCAGTTAAGGAAGAGGATCTTAGAAATTGTGATATTTAACTGGAGCATCATCTTGTGCCTAAAAGGACCCTATTTGATTTTGTTAACCAAAAAACCACTTTAT
This sequence comes from Callithrix jacchus, assembly GCF_049354715.1. Lineage (NCBI taxonomy): Eukaryota > Metazoa > Chordata > Mammalia > Primates > Cebidae > Callithrix > Callithrix jacchus. The sequence continues at coordinate 14,701,421 of NC_133518.1, read as the reverse complement.
ATATACACCGCAGAATGTCATTGAGAATTGCCTGTCTCAGTGACAGAATTTTCTGTAGTGCCTTTATGTCAGAGATGAGATTTCATTGTAGAATACTTTATTGGCAACACGGACACTTCCCTATAAGGTTGTGTTGTTTTTATTCATTCAAACTATTGCTCATTAAACAATTATTCAAGATGTTCAAGATGCTCCTTCGCTTGTTTAGGGTTATCTGGTTTTTAAAAAAGTATGTACATGGTTTCACTGTTTGCTTTTAGGGAAAAAGGAACAGTGGTTTCAGACAGTGCTTCTTTGGGAGCCAGAAACACTGCAAGTTGACAAAGCTTTGTCCGGCAATGGGGTACACGTTCAGGCTGGCTGCTCGAAACGACATTGGCACCAGGTATGACATTTCCTTGCCCTCCTGCCCTTCAGCCTTTGGATGGTGACCTTGAGCCTTCTTGTACGTCATTGGAAGGCATGAGGAACCCCACCGCCTCCACACTAAATCAACTTGAGGTTTTCTAGGAGGGAACCCTAATCTGAGGGGTGAAGGCCCCCTCTAAGCTGGTGAATGTCACTATGGCCTCTGCAGTCTTGCAAGCTGTATTGTGAAGACCCCACCAGGCCTCTAAGAATCAAGGTAAAGGTAGCAGTAAGGAATTGAAAGGAATTCCTCTTGGGGCTTTACTTTTTTTAGATCACATGCCTTTTTCTCTTTATCACTTTAGCAAGCCCTTCATTCAGTTGCCCTTTTTCAATTATGTGAGAGTTTCCGGGTACAAAGAAATTGCTGCTGGGCCAGCCATTGTTGTTAAGCCCAGGGCGGATACAGAATTGGAGAAAACCTGGACTGTCTTGGAGGCCTCTGCAGGCCTCTAGGCTGTATGAGAAAGGCAGGAACTCGTGTACTGTAAGGTATCAATTGACCAAAGAGGCTTTGGAAAGGCCACGTTTCAATTGCACTTGCAGGGTGACTCTTGATTAAGGGAAAAATCTTTTTCTTTCATCACTGCTTGTTGAAATCTTCTTAAAGGTTTTGCACGTCGGTGGTCTCCAACCTTCTTTCCAACCTAAAGAGGCTTTTTAACATCACAAAGTTTTACAGACCTGCCTCCGCCACCATGGTAGCCATTATAATTGTAGAGTTCACTGGTTGAAAAAGTCATACTGATAAAGCCTTCTGTGGCTCAAGATTTTTTAAAAGAATTGGAAGCATCCGCAAACTTTGGAAAAACAGCACTTGTATATATTGGTAAAACATTTATGTCATCCACCAATATTTGTTGCTCACATTGATTTGAAGCTTCCTTGACCCATAAATTGATAAACATTGCATTATGCTATGACTTCTGTCCAGTGTTTTTGGGAGAAGGTGGGGGGACTTTTTCTTTTTCTTTTTTGAGACAGAATCACACACCGTCACCCAGGCTGGAGTGCAGTGGCGCGATCTCGGCTAACTGCAGCCTTCACCTCCTGGGTTCAAGCAATTCTCCTGCCTCAGCCTCCAGAGTAGCTGGGACTACAGGCGCATGCCACCATGCCCAGCTCCTTTTGTATTTTTAGTAGAGACTGGTTTCACTGTGTTAGCCAGGATGGTCTCCATCTCCTGACCTCATGATCTGCCCACCTCAGCCTCCCAAACTGCTGGGAGCGGGGAAATGAATTCTTAAGTACAATTGTCTTTCAGTTTCCACAGGGGATTGGTTTCAGGACTTCCCTCACTTCCCTGCCATGGATACCAAAATCTATGGATGCCCAAGTCCCTGATATAAAGTGGCATACTAGGCTGAGTGCAGTGGCTTACTCCTGTAATCCCAGCACTTTGGGAGGCTGAGGTGGGTGGATCACGAGGTCAAGAGATCAAGACCATCCTGGCCAGCATGGTGAAACCATGTCTCTACTAAAAATACAAAAATTAGCTGGGCATGGTGGTGCACGCCTGTAGTCCCAGCTACTCGGGAGGCTGAGGCAGGTGAATTGCTTGAACCCGGGAGGTGGAGGTTGCCGTGAGCCGAGATCGCACCACTGCACTCCAGCCTGGCGAAAGAGTGAGACTCTGTCTCAAAAAAAAAAAAGGCCTAGTATTTTATAACCTGCACACATCCTTCCCTCCTTAAATCTTCTCTAACTTGCTTGTAATATCCAATATAATGCCTACACATCACTTCATTCACGTGGACTCAAGATGTGGAACCCAGGGATACAGAGAGCCAACTGTGTATTGTCCTGTGACTTGATGTGTGTGTCTAGAAGATCGCTGGTGGGGGGATAGGGAAGCTGAGGGTGATTGCAGGGAATATCACACAAAGGATCCTTGCCTGGCTTTGCTAGACTAAGTTGGATAGTGTGCCTGCTGAGCCTTCCTCTTTTAAAAACGCCAAGCCTCTTCACATGCTTCTAGCTGTGTGCCTCACTTTGTTTCTCTGCAGTGGTTACAGCCAAGAGGTGGTGTGCTACACATTAGGAAACATCCCTCAGATGCCTTCTGCGCCAAGGCTGGTTCGAGCTGGCATCACATGGGTCACATTGCAGTGGAGTAAACCAGAGGGCTGTTCACCCGAGGAGGTGATCACTTACACCTTGGAAATTCAGGAGGATGAAAATGTGAGTTTTGCAGATTTTATGCTTCTCGGTGTTTTGTAGAAATCAACATTGTTATAGCTGCAGGGCACTGTGAAAGTAGATTCGCTGCAGAAGTTCAAAACCAAACTCTTAATTTCGATGCCTGTCACCACCACGACCAACAGCAGCCTGTTCTCTCCCATCTCTGTAAATGACATTTCCATCCTTTCAGCTGGGGAAGCAAAAATCCTTGGAGTCATCCTTGACCCCATATATAATCAGACAGAAACATCCTTTCGAATCTTCCTTGGAAATTATTTAGAAACGAACCATTTTTTATCATCTCCACAGCTGCTACTCTCTTATGAGCCACCTTCATCTCGCCCCTGGATTGTTGCAATAATACAACGTGATTATTGGATTATCGCCACTTAATGTTCCCGACTTCATCCTTACTAGGCTACAGTCTGTTCTCCACACACAGCCTGGGTCTCACAATGGCCACAAGGTCCTGTGTGACTGTGTTCTCCGTTACCGTCCTCCTTCCTTCCCTGTAGTCTCATCAGCCTCTAGTCTGTTCTTGAAACACACCACGTCTGCTGTGGCCTCACGGCCTTTGCAGTTCCTGCCTTCTGGCCGGAATGCCCTTCCAGATATCTTTGCCTGCCTTCCCTCATTTCCTAAAGGTCCACTCTCAAATGTCATCTCTTTGGATGGTCCTTTTCTGATCACCCTGTAGAACAGCACCGTCCAATAGAACTTTCTGCAGTGATGGAAATATTTTAGAATTTGTGCCATATAGTATGGTGGCACCTGTATACCTGTGACTCTCAAGCCTCTGACATAGGGCTTGTTGGACCACAGTACTGTTTTTAATTGTAATAAATTTACATTCAAAGAGCCACATGTGGCTACCATATTTACCTCCAGCAGCTGTAGAAAGCCGTCACTAGTTCCACCACCATACCTTCTTACCTAGTTTTAGTTTTTGTCATAGCACTTAACGCCACGTGACATACGTAGGGGCTTTTCTGTATTGTCTTTTCTTACTGCAATGCAAGCTGCTTGTGGGGCAAGGCCTTTCTAAAAGTTCTTGGGCAGTGCTGAATCCTTAGAGCCTGGAGGTCAGCCCAGCGCAGAGAAGGGGCTGAGTAGTATTTTGATGAGTGAACGATCGAATAATAGAGATAGAACTATTGAATGAGTTTCCTGGATTCAACTTTGAGTGGGATGCTTGCCCTCCTAAAGGATTATGCCCTTTCCCATCTAAGCTGTCCTTTCTCTCTTGGCCAGAAGAGGGCACTGTGTGGTCAGGAAGCTCAGCCACACATTACTGCGTAGCACATGGCAGCTTGATAGTAAAGACCTCAGTACAAAGGGCTTTTTTCATGACAACATTAAAAAGGTTAAATGTGTTTTCAAAAAGTGCTTGACTCCTTTGTCACAATAAATTTGACCGGACCCAGGAGAAATTACGGTGTGATGGAGATGAATTTTTATTTAAAGCTCAAGTGCTATCCACAGTAGTCTGGGCTTCTGATTTTTCTCTTTTGCAGTAGCTGACATTCCTTTGGCCTGTTGCTGATGACGACAGGATAAAAATCCCACATTCAAAGGAAGGTATTTAATGCCCAGAATTTTTGAGACTGATGTTTCTTCCTGGCTTTGCCTTTTCAGGATAACCTTTTCCACCCAAAATACACTGGAGAGGATTTAACCTGTACTGTGAAAAATCTCAAAAGAAGCACACAGTATAAATTCAGGGTGAGTCAGTCGTTTCGCTACCTGTACCGCTGAAAAATGAAACTGTTTTATATTTCACCATTTACCATGTCAGATTGACGCTACAGGTTAAAAAATGCACTTTACATTTTGAAAGTAACATTTATAAAGTGCACACGTGCTTTAGTCTTAAAACCAACTTTTGAGCATAAAAGTCATCCTAATGTGCTGTCATAAATTGCATGTACAGCATGGCCAGGTGCCCTCACCTGGGAGGTGTACACCAGGTTCTGGAGTGCACCCATCACTCGCCTGCACTCCACGCCTTTCTCCTTCTAATCAGACTTCTCTTTGCTCTTCATTTTCCTTTGCTCTTCTGCCATTTATTTTTCCTCATTTGTTTTTAATCTTCTCTTCATTACCCACCCCCTTCCCACCTGGGTGGTCTTTGGTCATTAACAGCCACCATTAATGTTCCTGTAGGTCTGTGTGTGGCCAAGTAAGTGAATATGACTTTATGATCACAAAGACACCAAAACAATGTGCTGCAGCTCCATATTTCCTAATATGGCAAGTGTGCATCTTGGAAGATACGATTGTTTTCTGATTCCACATGTTCTTCTCTAATTGGGGGACCAAATGGTGTTATTTGGCACATAGCAATCACCCAATAAATAGTTGCCAAATTATCCAGTGCAGTATGTGACTATTTGAAGGAAATGATAATTATTTTTTTTTTTTTTTTTGAGGCAGAGTCTCACCAGGCGCCAGACTGGAGTGCAGTGGCACAATCTCGGCTCACTGCAACCTCCGCCTCCTCGGTTCAAGCAATTCTCCTGCCTCAGCCTCCTGAGTTGCTGGGACTACAGGCACGCGCCACCATGCCCAGCTAATTTTTGTATTTTTAGTAGAGACGGGGTTTCACCATGTTGACCAGGATGGTCTCAATCTCCTGACCTTGTGATCCACCCGCCTCGGCCTCCCAAAGTGCTTGGATGACAGGTGTGAGCCACCGTGCCCGGCCAGTGGAAATGATAATTTTTAACATATTTTTTTAACCCTTATTCTCGAAGCTGACTATGAGAACATAGCTATACTGCTAACGTTTCTCCACAAGGTGGCATTACCCTACTCTTTAAAAAGTGGAGCATTTTTTTTTTTTCTTTTTTGAGATGGAGTCTCGCTCTGTCACCAGGCTGGAGTGCAGAGGTGTGAGCTCGGCTTACTGCAGCCTCCAACTCCCTGATTCAAGCTATTTTCCTGCTTCAGCCTCCCAAGTAGCTGGGATTACAGGCACGTGCAGCCACGCCTACCTAAGTTTTGTATTTTTAGTAGAGACGTGGTTCTGCCATGCTGGCCAGGATGGTCTTGATCTCTTGACCTTGTGATCTGCCTGCTTCGGCTGCCCAAAGTGCTGGGATTGGTACAGGCATGAGCCACCGTGCCCGGCCAAAGTGGAGCCATTTTTATGGATTCCCCCACCACCATATTTCCTTCCACAAAACCATACAAACCAGGCGACGACATACTTGTTTTATGCTGTCTTTTTGAAAGGGTAAAAGTGTCTTTAGCTAAAGCCCACCTTATGGTTTTGTTTTTAATTGTTGATAACCAACTATACAGTAAATGATTTCTAGAATAAATACGGTTAAGTCAGTACTTGAGTTTAAAGAGAAAAAATTGTGTGTGTGTCTGATTTTAGGGATCCCTTCATCTCACCTTGTTAAAGAGTGACCATTAATTGAATAATCCCTGATAACTAACGCATGCTAATGTTTCCTCTGTTGTGTTCTAGCTGACTGCTTCTAACATGGAAGGCAAGAGCTGTCCGAGCGAAGTCCTCGTTTGTACGACAAGTCCTGACAGGCCTGGACCTCCTACCAGACCACTTGTCAAAGGCCCAGTTACATCTCATGGCTTCAGCGTCAAATGGGGTATGTTTCGCTGCTGCTGCTGTTTTTCTTCCTTTGGGCAGAGTTTTTTTTAATGATTAATTTTAGTAGTGACTAGCCAAAAAAAAATTATGGATGACATTATTTGCAGAAGTTTTCTGCGTTCAGAATATACCTGTGAAAAACATCCTGAGAATTCTACAAATTGGAATGGACAATTTCATTAAAATGTAATCGTATGAAAAATTAACTTTTAGTGGAAATTAAAATGGATGATTTTTAAGAGTATCTCATGTACTTTCTGATTTTCCTGTATCACATATTTTTTCTCCTATGTTTTTAAGGCACTGATTTGAATGCTCTGCGTGCATCATTCATTTCTTCAGTTCAACCTTAAAAAATTAGCAATATTTAATAGAACATTTGGATTTATAAAGTTAATATTGAAAATAAATTTCAGAATTTAGATTTGTTAAGTAAATTTTGGCACGGACAGTGTTTAAGTTGCAATGAATGAGGGATATTTTTGTTTTCGTTGCTGTTTGTTGTATAGCCAGAGTCTTGAACTTCGGGAAGCTTTTATATTAAAGTTGATAAGGAGTGTGTTACGCATACCATTTTTACTAATGTCATATAAAAAAAAAGATGAAATCTAGAATAAAGATTTTACTTCAAGTAACATAAGGGGAATTTAAAACATTATTACACCAACCACTGAGACATACCATAGTTTGAAGTTATCTAATAATTGTGAGATAGAATTATTAGAACTTCTGTTTCCCTGAAAGATGGATATAATTCAGAGAAACGATAAAAATTTAGATGTGCTTTTTGCTAGACCATAGAACTTTTTTCTCGAATCCTGGAAAGTTCCATCAACACTTTTTACTTTCATTAGCTATATGCTATAATATTTAACTTAATAATTACTATTGTAAATATCTACTACTGAAGTATATGTATATTAATGGAAATACCAGGTGAAAGGAGAGGGAAAGCGAATGTTCTAAATCTACATATAAGTAAACTTAAGGTTTTTTTAGAGAAGTGTCCTCTTATATTTTCTAAGAATATAGAGGTGGCTGACTGATAATAGACATTCTTTATCGTTTTGCAAAATTAGACTGCAAGGAATGTGTTTTTCTGCTGAGAGAGTAAGATTCCCGCAGGCACAGAGTTATGGGTAGACTGTATACCCAGGGTGCCTAGGGCTCTAGTAATAAGCCAGAACCTTCTTTCTCAGACTGTCTGCTGGGGCAGGGGTTCTCATTGACCTACACCTCTGGTTTCACACCACATTCCCCTGGGATGTAAAGTTTGGTTGGTAGGAAACTGTGCTAGAGTGGACTTACTCCATTTGGATATTTTACTTATTTTGTAATACATTTTCTACTTCTCTTTTTGTTCCTTTCCATCACTCAAAAGAATCTGGTCACTGATACAATAAGTGAAATAAAAAGAGTAAGAAAAATACGAACTATGAATATGTCGTCTTATATTGAAAATCCTCCAATATACTAAAGATCACCTTCAAGTAATTTCAGCAACTCGATCGTGTTGTACCGAGTTTTGTTCACGTTTCACTATGCGAAAGCCCTTCGACATTTCCAGATCTAAGAACTCTGAGTCATTTGATAGTATGCAAAGATTCCTGGTTGGATGGTTTGTTTTCAACAAAGGAGTTAGTGAAATAAGTTACTTTGCCTGTTGGTCAGACCTAGAATTAAGACAGTATAGTGGTATGTGATTTTATGAGTCCTGATGATGTTTACTGAGAAAAATCAATATCCTTTTATTACTAAAAAGACATGTGGTTGTTTTCCAGATCCTCCTAAGGACAATGGTGGTTCAGAAATCCTCAAGTACTTGCTGGAGATTACTGATGGAAATTCTGAAGGTGAAGTTTCTGGCAGTTGTTTTATTCCAATCCAGTAGCCGGCTCTATTTTCTAACATAGTAAACATCTTTATAGACAGAGTGAAAAGCCATTTTGAAGATAGAAGTGTTACTATAGTAAACAGACTTGAATCACATAGTGGCAGGTTTTCTGTTTCAAACACAGCACCAGAGATCAGAGTCTGCTTGAAACGAACATCTGTGTTATTTACAAGTTTTTCTGTGTCTTTTATTTGTTGGTGTTTTGTTTAGTTTTAGTTTTTGTTTCTTTGGTTTGTTTTAGTGATTTGAGACATAGTCTCACTCTGTCACCCAGGCTGGAGGGCAGGGGCACAGACATGGCCCACTCCAGTCTCAAAGTCCTGGGCTCAAGTGATTCTTCTGCCCCAGAAGATGAGACAGGATACATTTTTAATAGTGATGGAGTCTCACTGTGTTGTCCAGGCTGGTCTCAAACTCCTGGCCTTTAGCAGTCCTCCCAGCTTGGCCTCCCAAAGTTCTGGGATTATTATAGGCGTGAATCATCACACTCGGCCTTTATGGCTTTTTTTTGAACTAGAGTTTCTAACTGATCAGATAAATTTAGTGTTTTCATCTCCTAACTTGTCACTTTTTCTGGAAATTCTTATAAGCAAAGTTAGTATCAGAAGCAATCAGCAGGAAGGTTGAGGTGAGACGGGAGGAGGGGGTGAGTTCAGTAATCTACAAATTCCCATGCATAATACAAACAATATATGGTATTGTGGGCTAGTGACAAGAATCACACTTTTATAACGGGTTTAGAAAATGTCTTTCCGACGTCATTGTCATTTGTGTCAGGTTATTTATTACTGTTCATTCTGGGTGGATTAAAGTGGGACAAATATAAGAAATAAAATTCCTTGGTGCCTTTTTAAAAATTCTAAGATTTTCTTTCTAATAAAATTCATTAAACTTTAATAGAGAAACATATAGTCTTTTTACTTTTTAAATGGCATGTCATCTTACCACTGTAATAATCCCTCTAATCATTAATTTTTTTGAATTTTTAAAAATTTATTTTGAGGTAGAGTTTTGCTGGTTACCCAGGCTGGAGTGCAATGGTGCAATCTCTGCTCACCACAACCTCCGCCTCCCAGGTTCAGGTGATTTTCCTGCCTCAGCCTCCTGAGTAGCTGGGATTGCCGGCATGAGCCATCACACCTAGCTGATTTTGTATTTTTAGTAGCAATGGGCTTTCTCCATGTTGGTCAGGCTGGTGTTGAACTCCCAACCTCAGATGATCTGCTCACCTCGGCTTCCCAAAGGGCTGGGATTACAGGCATGAGCCACGGCGCCTGATCCATTAAGTTATTTAAAAAGAGGCACATGTTTATGCCAAAAAAGGAGGACATTGGCCGGGCACGGTGTAATCCCAGCACTTTGGGAGGCTGAGGCGGGTGGATCATGAGGTCAAGAGTTCAAGACCATCCTGGTCAACATGACGAAACCCCATCTCTACTGAAAGTACAAAAAATTAGCTGGGCATGGTGGCGCATGCCTGTAATCCCAGCTACTCAGGAGGCTGAGGCAGGAGAATTGCCTGAACCCAGGAGGCAGAGGTTGCGGTGAGCCAAGATCGCGCCATTGCACTCCAGCCTGGGTAACAAGGGCGAAACTCCGTCTCAAAAAAAACAATCAAAGAGCACATTGCTGTAACTTTTACAAGCAAGCAGTGGCTTGCTTTTATTTTGTACAATGAGAATCACCCGGAATTTTTTTGTTTTTAAGTCTGTTGGGTCCTATTAGAAGCTGAAAACATGAGAATTCTTTTGAGATGAGCACAGCTGTTCTAAACATAAAATCCTATTTTGTGCTAAAAACCTGGTTTAAGTTTTCTGCGTGAGAAAATCCCATCTAGGATAGAAGTCATGTGTACAGCAGCGGCTCATTGTGAATATTTAACAGTGGTTTGAATTATCATGGCTCCCTTCGGCTACTGATGACAAATGAAAATAGGGCCCATTCTGGACCTAACAGGTAACAACTTTGCCACTGCATGGCTGAGCGAGTGAGTGTGTCTTTTCATCCTTGCTCCCATGTGCCTTATCGTTACAGGCTTTTTTGACCCCTAATATCAGGATAATTGCCTTTACTATTCCCTTTTTTCGTATGGCCTTAGTGCATACAACTTTATTGTGAATCTAAACTGATAAGCTGTTGGGAGAATTTGTGGAAGTTACTCTGTTTAAAATACCAGGGAATAGTGTAAAAGTATTTCCCCTAAAGCAACTTCATGTCGTAAAAGGCTTTTTGTAAAGTGGTCAGCTAGAAACACAGCATGAGTGGGAATAAGACAGAGGAGTGAAGAGCGTCCCAGCGGCCCGGATCTGGGAGTCAGGCAGGCAGCCGACACCAGCCCTGGGTGCCCTTGCTTCCAACAGCATCAGCCTCGGGGCACACATACTCCTCAAGATCCTGTTTCTCTCTTCATTTTCGAAAAGTGGTCGGATCACTTGGGTCATGCCGAGCGTTTGGTCTTTGTCAGTTCCTCAGGCATTTTTGTCTTTTTTTTCCCCCCGAGACAGTGTCTCATTCCGTCAACCAGGCACAGGCTGGAGTGCAGTGGCGCGACCTCGGCTCACTGCAGCCGCCTCCTCCCAGGTTCAGGCAATTCTCCTGCCTCAGCCTCCCAGGTAGCTGGGACTACAGGCACGCGCCACCACGCCTGGCTCATTTTTTTGAATTTTTAGTAGAGACAGGGTTTCACCGTGTTGGCCAGGATGGTCCCGATCTCTTGACCTCGTGATCCGCCCGCCTCAGCTTCCCAAAGTGCTGGGATTACAGGTGTGAGCCACCCGCACCCGGCCGCATTGTTGTCTTTTAAGGGAGGCTCCTTGAAGACAGTCAAAGCCCCAGTCTTTCCAAGGGGATTTCACTTCCTTTGAGCTCAGGCAGATCGGAACAGGGAGACACCCTTGCGTGCTGCCCCAGACTTGCCAGAAGCCTCGTGGCCGAGAAGTAGCCTTGTGCCTGGCTCCCCTGAGGCCTCCTCACACCAGGAGCCTTTCATAGCTTGCTCCTCCCTGTCCTTTGTCTGCTACCCCTCCTCCCATGCCAACCGCACGTTTCGTCTGGTTTCCCACATCCAAGCCTTATAGCAAATGTAATTGTGGTGATAATAAGTGGTCTACCAGCAGCACTAAGTGTTAAATATGACCCCATGTTATTTCGGTATTTAACTTTGTTAACAACAACAACAACAAACAGAGCTTTCTGAGTATTTAAAAAGAAAAAGATGATGTCGGTTTTCCTGGAAACAGAGCTTTTTCTTGCCAGTAATGGTTGATACACTACATTTTTAACGGTGGCGTAAATTCATGCCTATCTCGTTTTACAGCTAATCAGTGGGAAGTGTCGTACAGTGGGTCGGCTACCGAATATACCTTCACCCACTTGAAACCAGGCACTCTGTACAAACTCCGAGCATGCTGTATCAGTACTGGCGGACACAGTCAGGTCGGTTTTGTTTCCATATCAAAGTAAACCTCTTTGATCAAATTCACACTAGCTGTCTGTATACAACATCGGAATAAAATTGCAATTTAAACAATGTGTCTTGGTAATGCAACCTGATAGTATGACCTCAGGGAATGAAAAATAGAGCTTTCTGAATTGCTCTTTAGAGGTATAAAAGACAGGTCTAAATGATTCCCTACTGAACTGTGGGATTTTCAGGTACATTTGTCACTTATTTCTCAGAAGGCTTTTACACAATCACCTGTGACAGTTGAAAACTGTCTAGAATTTGCATTGACTAAATAAAAAAGGCCTTGGTTATTGCATTGGTTAAAAACTATAGAATTAAGAGTAAAAAAGATAAGACCTGCACAGCTCTGCTGTTACCACATCTGTCAATTTTAAGAATTTGAGACATACCTTCCTCAAGGTGTTTTACTGCCACCTGCTGGAAAGCTGTTGTAAAAACAATGTAAATCCTTGATGACCGAGCTGAACGGCACCTCCTGAAGTTGTGTGGTGTGCCCAACGTACACATCTGTAGGCAACAGCCATTCCCTTGTTTCTTCTATTGATATGACCCTAAACCAGTCAGTCAGCATCCCAGGAGCCTTAGTTTCAACCACATAGTACGCTCGTAGGCTCAAAACAACCTAATAAATACACACGGAGTACTCTAGAGATGAGATCATTGTTACCTAAAAGGTTTTAACTTACATTCAGAAAAGTGAGACACGCGATGCCAAAAGATATATTCACTGTGGAGATGTTTAATATTATGATTTGAAACCACTACTATTTAGAATGGAAGAGAAGGAGAGACGGTAGCTTACAGCCTGACTTTTCAAAAGAATACCTGCCATTTGAAGGCCTGATTTTTCAGTCAACCCACTTGCAACATCAGTTTTTATGTTTACTTTGTTTTTGCCCCAAGGATGGTAGCAGACCATCTTGATTGCCCGTAGACACTCCCTGTGAGAAGACCGTCCAGCTCGACCCTCTCTGTCCAGTGCTAAAGCTGTCTGGAATGCCTCCCAGGGCGGAGTAAATCCAAATAAAAGCTGAGATGATCAGCAGCATTTCCAATGTGTGTGGCAGTAGCACTGAGGCTGAACTGCTCAGACGCATAGAGTTCATTTCCTCTGTGCCACTCCTCGGGAAGGAAACTGAATGTGGTTGAGCTGTATAGCTCTACCTGATTTTCTCCCGTCTCAGGAAGTCAGTCAGCTTCCCTACCAGTAGCCTTATACAACCAGATCCTGCAAAATAAAGGCCTACTTATTTTAGCATTAACAGAACCTGCTGGTTAATGTCAGAGTTGGTTGATTAATATTGAGTTTATTTGCTTTTCTGCTGTGTATGTGAATGGTTGGCCATTTACCGTACCATTTGAAAATTTCATCCAGCTGTCGTCTTGTGTTCTCTTCTGTCCTCATGAAGGGTGTTTAATTTTGATTTAAAGGAAAAGGATTGTGTGCTTAGGGTATACGGTACTCATGTCTGCTAATCTAACTTCAAAAATAACATTCTTGTTTTTTCCCAGTGCCATATTGCAGTCTATATCCACCCTTAAAACACGCACAAATAGATGCACGTAAAGATCTCAATAGCATTCAAAGCATACCATAATGTGTACACATTTAGCATGTAACCCCTTTTCGATGACATTTACAGTTATGGGGTGGAATTGCCTGGTGTCTAGAGGTCTGAGAAATTCGCAGTGACTGAGAGATGGTTCTCTCTGGTGTCTCTCCTGCAGTGTTCTGAAAGTCTCCCTGTTCGCACACTAAGCATCGCACCAGGTCAGTGTCGACCACCGAGGGTGCTGGGTAGACCAAAGCACAAAGAAGTCCACTTGGAGTGGGGTGAGTAACAAACCTTCACGTTGACATTAACAGTTTGGACAATCGGAGATGAAGACTTAGGCTTTGTAGTTAAGTTTCAAAGCTTGCTTCTACAGACCATATATGTTTCTGTCTGTTGGAAATGTCCATGTTTCTTTTGAAGTACGTTGACCCAGGTTTTTTATATGTACAGTTTCCCCCATCCGCACCCCTACACTGCCCCTCACCCTCCTCTTCCTCATGGTCCCACACTCATTGCTCGTCCTCCACGCTTCAGGGGACACTTTTCTAGGGAATATTTCAAGAACATCCAGTCTTTGTTAAGAAGTTTTAAACTTTATTATTGGAAAAAAGATTTTTGTGCTCAATTTAGATATTAAACCAAAGAATGGTTTCTAAGATAACATCAGACTCTTCCTCGTCTTTGTGTGTATCACCTCTGCTGCCTTGTCCTGTGGGTCCCGACGTTTTTACTGTATTGACTTAAGCTGTATTCTTGTGCTAGCAGTTATACAACATGTAAAATTATAAGCACAGATGTACAGAACTCTCTAGCAGACTATTTTTCCCACTACTTTTATGTCTAAAATATAATAAATTGCTCCAATTTGGGGTGCTGTCTTTTGATTTAGTATGACCTTTGGTTTCAAGTTAGAGATAAGAGATTATTTGTCCCTCTTTTTCTTCCACTTACCTAGCTTCAGAATATGAAGGAATATATCTCATGTTCTATTATTTTGGGATTATATTGTCAGTGTAATTAAATAAATGGACTTGCTTTGGAGAGTGTGGATAACATCATTCAGAAACTCTTACTTTTATATCTCTTTTTTTTTCTTTGTTGGGCAAGGATTTTTTTGTAAGGGAGATAATGAGGACAGGCTGCCTTTGTGATATTTTGCATAACTGTGTGAAATCTGGTGCAGTTTGGTCAATTGGAAGCCCCAAAGTGTTCTAAGATGAAAAAAGTTCTTTATTCCCAGATGTTCCTGCATCTGAAAGTGGCTGTGAGGTCTCAGAGTACAGCGTGGAGATGACGGAGCCTGAAGACGTAGCCTCGGAGGTGTACCATGGCCCAGAGCTGGAGTGCACTGTTGGCAACCTGCTTCCCGGAACCGTGTATCGCTTCCGGGTGAGGGCTCTGAATGACGGAGGGGTGAGTATGAGCCTATACACTGTAACCAGAATCAGAATGCATAACCAGAGCCCAAGGTGCCAGCACGTCTCTCTACCCTCCTGAAATTTTTGGCAGTATTGATGCAACCTTGACAACCATTGATGAAGTGTCTGTAAATCTTAATTCTGAGTTGATAACTGTTGTGATTTCATATACACCCAGCATTAGAAGTTTTCTGTTTCTTTTGTCCTCGTATCATTCTATTAAGATCACATTCAAGGTTAATAAGGATATCACCCGGTAGATACTTTCAATAATTTTTAGAAAATGTCTTCTCCTCCTGTTGACTTTATCAGTTAAGGGAAGTTAGGACTAGATCATAGTTGTAATGAAAGTTTTATACCATCTCATCTAAATGAACCAGCAACGTCTTAGGTCAGTTTCTACAACTAGACAGGGGTAGTGGTTGGCGACGCCAGCTCACTGGATTTTGTTTTGTTTCAAGTGAAAACTGTAGGACTCTGGCCTTTCTTCTGCTCCATCTGGAGATGTCAAGTGGGGCTATCAGAGATTGAGAATGTATTTGTCTGTATTATATCCACAAAGGTGGTTATCCTTTTTTTCTTTGAAGTTGCCAAATGATGTGAATTTGGGGGGAGATTCATAATGAGCAGTGAGAGTCCCAGTAACTGTGGGGCTTTGGGGTGGGGCCAGAGATTGATGAAGCGTTAAAGAGATCAGAAGGATGTGGGTAAAGCCAGCTAATGCTAAAAGCCCCCTCCAAGTCCCAGTGGTTTGCATAGATGGGGTCTATGCAAATAAATATAATTAATTAATTGATGATTTCTTTAAAAAACAAAAAAGCCCAACTTGCAGTGACTTTTTTGTTTTAAGTGAAAGCAAATTTACTAAGAAAGTAAAGGAGTAAAAGAATAGCTATTCCTGGCAGAGCGCCTAGAACTGGGTTTCTTGTAATTGTCCAATAGAAAAGAATTTCAGACACAACAGTGATATTTAAATGAAAACAAAAAAGTCTAAACATTAACTCTTATGCACCAGAACTTACAGTCATGTGAACGAAAAGACGGATGATGGTGAACACACTGTTGTGTCTACCCACTCTCCCATCAACTCTTCAGTTAACTCAGTGCCTCAGCAGAGATCGGTGTGCAGCTGGGCCGGCATGAATTGTACTTTCTCAGCCCTTTCACTGATTAATCCTATAAAGAAGCTGTCTTCAGCTTGGGTTTATCCCTGTTGTGTTAGAAATCAGCCATATGTATTGCTGTAGTCATCTTCTGAGGTCCCATTTCAGAGAGCTTCCCCCGACTCCTCAGTATCTTTGCATGTTATGTTGAGAGGTGGTTTTTTTTTTTTTCCATGTTTTTTCCCCATTTTGAAAAGTATAGTCATATATTTTGCTAGCCTGGAAAGTGTTTACTCTTTGCCCCAAACCTTTGAAGAATCAAATATGCCGCCATTAAAATGGGTGGTTCGGGTGGCTGTGACTCTCTCAAGTTGTGCTAACTAGCGATTCCTGGCTCTGAGCAGTGTGGTCACCGATGGTAAAAGTGCAGTGTGTACCCTGGCGTAGGTGAAGTGGTGGGAACACACTGAGAAAACATTACAGAAGCATCCGTTTTCAAAATGGAAAATGCCAGTCACTAGAAGAAATACCTAAAATTTGATCACCACCAATTCCAAGTATATTTTTATGGATTAAAAATTAAACTGCAGTGGGCATCCGACTTAGTTTTCTTGGATGTCCACTGAGAAATATGAAAGCAGATTGCCCTGTTGTGTCAAAAATCAGCATGTTTTTATTTTGGATGTCTTAAGAAAGGAAAAATATTTTGTCAACCAACTAATTATTTTCCATTTTAAAAAATGAGAGATATCTACTATTCAGGGAAAGTACACAGGAGAAAAACTTACACATTGAATTGAAAGTGAAAATCATTGGGTAGTATTTGTTAATTAATTGTGTTGATGATGATGTTAGCCTAGCTTTTATTTGGTTATAAGCTTTTATGCGCGTGCGCGCGCACACACACACACGCACACATATATACATACGTGTGTGTGTGTTTTCTTTCAGTACGGTCCCTATTCTGATGTCTCCGAAATTACCACTGCCGCAGGACCCCCTGGACAGTGCAAAGCACCATGTATTTCTTTTACGCCTGATGGATGTGTCTTAGTGAATTGGGAGGTAAGTCAGCCATATTCTGCATCAACTTCTGTTTCTTCTATTTTATCTACTCCCAAATACAAATACAAGTTAAAAGGAAGCTACAAGTCCAAAATGCACACGCAGATGATTTGTTTTCTTTTTTTTCCTCTGTATCCTATAGTAGTCACCCTTCGTACTTACCACTTGTTTATGTCATTTAGAACTGTGGAAATTTTACCATAGTCAGAATTGACAGGAAATTGTTTCTCATGCCTTTCTTTTTAAAAAATTTTTATTTTATTTTTAAATTTCTAAATTAAAAAAAATTTGTCAGTACATAGTAGGGGTATATATTTGTGATCATGCCTTTCTTTTGTATGTATTTGGAATATTCTGGGGCTTGCGGCCCTCTTTCCCATTTTAGTTCATTGAATACAAGCACAATAGGGCTCTCTTCTCAGTGGAATGATTAACTAATTTCTGCCTTTCCAGAGTCCTGATAGTTCTGGTGCTGACATCTCAGAGTACAGGTTGGAATGGGGAGAAGATGAAGAATCCTTAGAAGTCATTTATCATGGGACAGACACCCATTTTGAAATAAGAGACCTGTTGCCTGCTGCACAATATTGCTGTAGACTACAGGTAGGTTGACATTATTTGGATGTTACTCACAAGGACTGGTGTTCCATGAAAGACACTTTGGGAAACCCACTCAAAGGCTTGTGACAGAGGCTGTCAGAAAGGATCATATTGAAAAAAAGTCATTTAAATGAAAATAAATTTGGTTGTTTTGGTATTTTGCAGTTTATTTCCTTTTCTCTAGGAAATTCTGAAACTTAAGAGCAAAACCAGATTCCTCTCCATTCTGCTTCTCACCACCCTTGTAGCTTATCTGTTCATCAGTTTGCTGAATAAATGACCCAAGTCCAAGAGAAAGATGATGCAGCTGCTTAGGGAAGGAGCCTTCTGTTCATTCCCCAGAGAGGCACATTTCAGTGGGAAAGACTCTTAGAACTGGCGGAAGACAGAAAATTATTTTACGAGTTGTTAAATAGAGTCAAAAATAATTTGGACTAGTCTGCATTAGAGTACAGGACCCCACCTCCTAGTGACAATTATCAAGGCTGGTTATCTGTAAGCTTCCACTTGGGAGTCCAGATAGAACAACATCAAGAAAAATTGGTTCATAGCCTAACCCCCCCAGAGTGACGATAACCATGGGTTTACATTGATTTTACTCACTTGGATATGTTATTATTTTTTCTATGTAAAACCCTAGTGTCTCAAGACAATAGAGTTCTTTATTCTTCTCTTTCTATTTGTTGAGTAACGTTTCTTGAGCACTATAGTACTTTGTACTAGGATGAAAGGAAGATCAGGAAGAGAGATAAAAAGATGAACCGGATGTGGTTATTGACTTTGAAGAGCCTGTCTTCATACACATTTAGATTTGAATAGATAAAGAAGCAGAGATGCCAAAATCAAGTTCCTACCTGATTTAAGTCACGGATCAAATTTCTTATTACAAATATACCCAATGTCTCTGGCCTCTTTGGAGGAAATATTCCCTTCATACCTTAATTTTCCAGATCAACTGAAGCATTTCTGTTAAATTCTGAAGTCTGCTTTGTTTGAAACATTTTTGATTGAACTCTTTTGTTATATACCTTTCTTGCTTCTCCAATGAAGCACCTGGGATGTAATTAACCTTTGACAGTGAGTCAGTATCACAGCAAACTAACTGATCTTTATAATAGTGATGCTGACATTAGGGAGGTATGTGCCACACTCTTGTTTTTGTATCAAGGCAGGATATAACTAAACAGCCATCTGCCACCCCAATAAAGAGCTTCACTCCATTAAGGTTTTGGTGTTTCTTTAAAATGTTATTATATTTCCTCTTTTCTCTTTCAGAGTATATGTTGTCTTAGTGTTGATTTCCCAGAGCTGCATTATAAAAGATACATTAATAAGAATAGAACCTGCATAATAATCTTGCCTTCTTGTATTAACAGGAGTAGAAATATATTTTTCAAATGCCTATACTTATTTATAATAAAGTGAGTTAGACCTTTTGAAGTGGGTAGTACTTTTAAAATTACCGTTGCCACGCTAAAGGATTATTGCCAGTAAAAGGGTCTCTTTTCTATATTGATGTATTGTTATTTGTGGACCAAATATGAATTATTTTCATTCAATATTATTATAAAGTCAAATTAAACCCCAATTTTTTTTAATATTTGGCACCTCAAATATTGGCTGGGCATGGTGGCTCACACTTGTAATCCCAGCACTGCAGGAGGCTGAGGCCAGCTGATCACTTGAACTCAGAAGTTCGAGACAGCCTGGGCAGCATGGCAAAACCCCTCCTCTACAAAAAAAGTACAAAAATTAGCCAGGCACCTGGAGTCCCGGCTACTCAGGAGCCTGAGGCGGGAAAGGTCAAGGCTCTAATGACCTGTGACTGCACACTGTACTCCAGCCTGAGTGACAGAGTGAGAGCCTGTCTCAAAATAATAATAATAATTTAATTATTATAATACCTATACTGTGTTTTATAGAAATTTGGTGGAACATTTCTTGTTTTGCTCAGGAATTTTTGAATTTTGATATTCTTAGGACTATTTTAATTAAGTACCAATGAAATTCTCTTCATGGGCAAACTATTATTTACGAAAAGATGATTTTGGATTAAATTTTATTTGAAAACTGGTAATAAAATGTGGTGTAAATCAAGAAATGATTTCTATAGAGCCAAGCGAGTTAAAAGAAAGTAGGAACCTGGAATAGAAAAAGAACATTGGAAGAACGGGTAAGATTCTAATTAGGTCTCTTTGGTAATAGTGTAGTACCAGTGATGATTTCCTGATTTTGATTATTATTCTGTAGTTCTGTAACATCTTTCTCTTCGGAAAAGCAGAGCGAGAGATACACAGAAATTTCTCTTACAGTTTTTGCAACTTTTCCCCAAGTATAAAAATAGTACAAAATAAAAAGATGTTTGAAAAAATAGAGAAAATACGATTTTGTTCACGATTTTCCCAGTGGGAAGGAAGGAAGTATAGCTCCTACTGTCAGCCTAATACTCTGCCAGGATTTTACGTATTAACCAATTTATTCTTTACAGTAACTATGAATTAGGCATTATTGTCCCCGTTTTACAGCTGATGAAACGAGCCTAGAGACATTAACTCACCTAAGATCACACAGTTATTAAATCATGGAATCGAGGTTTGAACAAAGCTCTAACTCTTAAAAGCCTGGTTCTTGTCTGTTTGTGATATGGTGATACAAAGCTTTAGTTGATACAAACATCGGGCTCCATGATATTCTATTTTTCTGCCCCTGTGATACATTTATATCAGTACCAAAATCACAAAAAAAATACTCGTAAAATAATTTGTGATGTTAAAATTTTTCCAAAAAGAGAGTTGAGGTGTTGAGGTATTGTAATCAAACAGAAATAGATAGGACAAAATACTCCAGTAGAGTTTCAGCTGTGAAACTGTCCAATAAACTAAACGAGAACTAAGTTTTGGAGTACATTCACGTGTGTAAGAAATCTGCCAAATGTGTTTATAAGAAAGAAAATCTTGATGACATTGATGGAACACACTCTGTTTCAAGTACAGCTGCCAGAAATACAACAGTGAGCCAGACGGGCAACTTCGCTCTTACGTAACTTGCTTTCTAATCAGAGGAGTAAATATACTATACACTGTGTGAATGATTAAGTGTCCTGATGTAAAGTATAGCAAAGAAGGGAATTGGGAAATGTGGAAGACCGCAGCGGGGAGGACTGCAAGTTTCAATGTGTTCAGAGAGGGCTCGCCGAACAGGTGACACCTACAGACCTTCTCTCAAATGAAGGTGATGGAGCGAGCTCTTCAGATGTCTGGAGAAAAAGCTTTCTGGATGGGAGGAGCCGCCAAGTACAAAGGCCCCGAGGACAGGAGGAGCAGCCTAGTGCAGAGGCCCCGAGGACAGGAGGAGCAGCCTAGTGCAGAGGCCCCGAGGACAGGAGGAGCAGCCTAGTGCAGAGGCCCCGAGGAGGCAGCGAACTTGGTGTCCCTGTGGAGCAGCAGGGAAGCCAGGGTAGCTGGAGCAGGAAAGTAAAGGCGAGAGGAGCAGGCAGTGAAGTCACAGTGCTACTGGGTTTCTGAAGGGGAGTGGTGGTGAACAGCAGATCACGTAGGGTCTTGTAGAGTTTTGTGAGAACTTCAAAGTTGATTCTGAGTAAGATGGAAGCCCACTGAAGGAATTTGAACCAAAAATCCCAATTCATGTTTTAACTGAATCACTCTGATTGCTGTGAATGTATACTGTTTAGCAAGGGCCAACATAGATGCCAGCTAGAAGGACATCAAAATAACCAGATGCGAGA
This sequence comes from Callithrix jacchus, assembly GCF_049354715.1. Classification (NCBI taxonomy): domain Eukaryota; kingdom Metazoa; phylum Chordata; class Mammalia; order Primates; family Cebidae; genus Callithrix; species Callithrix jacchus. Next base: position 14,680,369 of record NC_133518.1, on the reverse strand, counting down.
CAGTATCGTTGGAGTAGAGTGATACAGGATGTGCTGATGGCCTGGAGGGGTATGAGAGGAAGAAAGGTGTCCGGGGATGACTTGGTTCTGACGTGAGTGCTCTGAAGGATGAGATGAACCACAGGAGATGCAGTCAGGCTTTTGTAAGGAGGGACGGGATGGGAATGAGGAGCTGTGTGGACATTTGCGTCTGGGATGCCTATTGCACATACAAGTGGAGATACTCAGCAGTTGAATGCAGATAACCCTAGACCGGTATTCGGAGGTCTGGGCTGCACATCCGAATTTGGGAGTCGTTTATCAGTGGCATTTACTCCTTGAGACAAGATGACATCTCCAAAAGTTTGAGTAGAGGTAGACAAGAGGAGTTACCCAAGTACTGAGTGACGATACTCACCAGCGTTAAGAGATCAGTGCGATGGTATCAACCAGTTAAGGTGATTGAGAGGCAGCAGCAGGTAAGGGAGGAGGAGAAACCAGTGTGGCATCTTGGAGACCGAGTGATGAATAAGCAGGTGAAAGATTGGGCGTGATCATCCTGTCAGCTGTTGCTCTTGGGTAGTGTCAGGTGAGTGCTGAGGAGCGACTTCAGGTATGAGTTTATGATCCATGTGGAAACGAGTAGAGGCCTTTTCCAGAATTCCTATTGCTATTCCAGGACAACTCTAGACTTAAGTCAGATGAACTGGATTCCAGTCCCAGCTTTGCCTCTAAATTTCAGGCCTAAATTGTCTAATCTGACTCTGAGTTCTCATCTCTGTGAAAGGCAGATAAGAATACCTACCATTTAAGATCTACCATGAAAGGTTATGAAAACCACCTAAGACATGTATAAACTGAAATCGATCATGCAATTATAAAATGTTATTTTATAATTATTTTTCATAAGAAATGATGGCGGCCACATTTTGCTTTAATAATGGGAAAAATGTGGTTGGCATTTTTTGGAAGGTGGTCAGCAGATAGTAGATATTTTCTAGGATTTATTTCTAGCTCCATGTCTGGAAGTAGATACTACTTTAGATTTATTGAATGGCAGCTAACTCCAGGCATCAAAATGTGCTGATGGTGTAATATGGTCTTTGTCTTGCTGTTCTGTTTTGTAGGCCTTCAATCAAGCAGGAGCAGGGCCGTACAGTGAACTTGTCCTCTGCCAGACACCAGCGTCTCCCCCTGACCCTGTCTGTACTCTCTGTGTCCTGGAGGAGGAGCCCCTCAGTGCCCACCCTGATTCACCTTCTGCGTGCCTTGTACTGAACTGGGAAGAGCCGTGCAATAACGGATCTGAAATCCTTGCTTACAACATTGATCTTGGAGACACTAGCATTACCGTGGGCAACACCACCTCCCACGTTATGAAGGATCTCCTTCCAGAAACCACCTACCGGTGAGTGCAGGGGAGCAGAAATCTGCATCAACACATCAGCGCTTGGGGCTCTAAGTAAATCTCTAGGAGAAAATTACCAAGTGAATATCAATCTCCCAGCAGTTTCTAAGAGCCTAGATGTCCAGGGTACTATCCCACCTTGATCCCTAAGGCCAGAAAACCTGTGTAAAAGCCACACCAGTTCAGGGACTCACTGAACTGTTTTGTGTTCACTCTGACCCACACCCATCTCTACCCCAGAGTGGACTCAAATCCTCAAGTCCGTTCTCTGAACATTCAAGGCAGAAATTATAAAAGGGCTTTGGCAATATGATAGCCCAAGAATTTTGCTGCTTCCAGATATTGTGCCAACCTTAAGTGTGGCTTAGATGATGGTGAAACTTTTACGATTTCCAAAAGGATGGCCTTGGAGATAATGTTGACTTTTATTCAACAGCCTATAGTTTTTTATCAAGAGCTCAAGGGCTCAACTGAGGGAACACATGTTGAGAATTATTCTTTACTAAGGAAATGCTAGGTAACAAATGAATTTATCAAAAATATCTTCCACATCCACAAAGTACCACAGAGGATCATTCTGTTACAGAGAAGATGAAATGGTTTAGTAGCATAGGAACTATGGAAAGGTGAGCTTAGATTTGGATAGTAAAACCTCAAGACTCTATTTAGAAAGTATTTAATGGGTCGGACATGGTGGCTCATGCCTGTAATCCTAGCACTTTGGGAGGCCGAGGTGGGTGGATCACCTGACATCAGGAGTTCAAGACCAGCCTGGCCATCATGTTGAAACCCCATCTTTTAAAAAAAAAAAAAAGTATTTAATAAATATAGCATAAGTAATTTAATTCAGTATTAATGTGCCAAGGCTAGTATATTGAGCCGAATGTGAAAAGAAACTCACATTGGGAGAATGCCTTTTCCTTATAAGATAGCTTTGAAGATACCATTTTAGACAGATTACATGGAAATCAAATAGCTTTAGAAAAGTCATATTGTTGGTCCTAGTCATACAGTATGTTCTTGGCCAAAAAAAAAAAACCTTCAGACAGTCTTTGCTGGCCAATCAACAAATTATAAATTGGACATTTCATACTTGAGCTAGTAAAAATAATTCATATTTAAGCCCAACCTGTTTACAGCTTTAGGAATTTTAGTTTCCATAGTACACAGTGGGTATACTATATAGCATTAATAGAAGTCTGGTCAACCCAGAGTCTTGTTTTATGTTTCAAAAACATAATTGCAATAACTATAGTGAAAATACAAAATAAATATTTCAAGGAACTAAAGGTATAATTTTGGCCCAATCAACTTTTACTTAGTCTTTTTCTGTCCTATAAATTGGTTAAAATATAAATGCACAGATCATGATGTTCTAGATGAAAACATGTGGAATGAAACATTTTAAGCAGGCCATGGAGCTTGGATAAAAGACTTGTTTCTGGGGCTGGGTGCGGTGGCTCACGCCTGTAATCCTAGCACTTTCAGAGGCCAAGGTGGGCGGATCACAAGGTCAGGAGTTCAAGACCCCCCTGACCAACATGGCGAAACCATGTCTCTACTAAAAATACAAAACCTAGCTGGGCATAGTGGCACACGCCTGTAATCCCAGCTACTCAGGAGACTGAGGCAGGAGAATTGCTTGAACCCAGAAGGCGAAGGTTGCAGTGAGCCAAGATTGCGCTGCTGCTCTCCAGCCTGGCCCACAGAGAGAGACTCCATCTCAAAAAATAAAAAAAGACTTGCTTCTATTTTTTAAGCCTTCAGCAGTTATATATTGTTCTCACACCAAGCTTATTCTTTCTCTGTGTTGCCAGGACAGGATTGAACACCTCTTTAGTAAATTTATTAATGCAAAAAAGGTTTTCCAATGGATCAGTCATTTCTCCACGGGTGCTATTATAGCATACTCCTTAGCCATTGGCTTGCTAATACACTCTATAGATATTGCATTGGAATTACAATGCTGCTTTTAAAGGCATTCCTTTCAGTTTCTAATGGAGTTAGAAATTGCATTTCCCCTTTAGTTTGAAGGAAAAATAATTACTAAAACGGAAAAACCTAACTTTGCTTTGTGTGTTTTCAGCCAAGTAGCCATAGATTTGTCAATATAAGAGAGTCAGAGGATCACCTGGTTTCACCCCTTCCCAGTCCTTGGCTTGAGCATCTTCAGTGACAGGGACTGTGGGTCTAGCTTCCACTTGCCAGGCAGTCCATTCTATTTGTGGATAAACCTCTGTATATCTAAATTCAACTCTTGGCCTTAGAACTTGACAGCAGTGGTTCTCAAAGTGTGGGCCGTGGACCAGCAGCATTAGCATCATCTGGGAATTCGATAAAATGCAAATTATCAGGCTCCACCCCAAACCTACTCAATTAGAAAATCTAGAGGTGGGGCCTACTACTAGGTGCTTTAATTAATCTTTGAGGAGTTTTTGATGCTTACGAAAGTTTGAAAACCTCTACTCCAGAGCAGTGATTGTTAAATGTCAACATATAGAAGAGTTGCCTGGAGAGCCTTTTCAAAATCCGGGTGTCCGAGCCTTCCTCCTGTAGACTGCAATTTGGTAAGCCCCCGAGGAGTCCTAAACACCCTTATAACGTCAGCTGTGTCTCATTTCATTGCCCCCACCATCACTTACATTGTGTTCACTAGCGTGGCTTAACTCTTAACTGCCTCCATCCTCTTCTTTGAATGTTTTCTGGTTTTCGATGTCCTCTCTGACGTGAAGTGCCCAGATTTCCAGGAATGATCTTGTTGGCTGGCTCAGAGGAGACCAGGACTGTTGAGTTCTCCATCCTGAGCAGTTAGTGAGGCTGCCTGAGATTACTTTTTTTCAACAACCTTATATGCCTGACTCAGACTGAGCTGGCAGGCAACCAGAACTTAAAATAGATTTGTTTTAAGTTATGCTCATTTGTACTCCTTTTGCTAAGTAAAAAAAGGCTTAAAAATAACATGTATTGAGTCCTTACTATATGGTAAGCACTGTGTTAAGCTGCCAAGAAGTGAATCATAAAAGATTTTATCGTAAGGAGGTGAGGTGGGCTTTACTAGGAGACAAGTTCTGAGTAGTTGGGTGGTAACAGACTGGAGTCAGACAGCCTTGACATCAATCCTGTCCCTCATTTATTGTCTCTGCAACCTTTGACAAGTTATTTAAGCCCTCTGTGCCTCCGTTTCCTGACCAGTAAAAGAAGGGATCATAACTTTCACTGCTTAACAGAGTTCTTGGGTATTGTAGATGAGAGCTCAGGTACCTAGTATGGGGCCTGATCAGAGTACAGTAATTATCTCAGGTACCTAGTATGGGGCCTGATCAGAGTACAGTAATTATCTCAGGTACCTAGTATGGGGCCTGACACAGAGTACAGTAATTATCTCAGGTACCTAGTATGGGGCCTGATCAGAGTACAGTGATTATCAGTGAATCTGTTGTTAATGTTTGGTAGGGAAGAAATGAACTGAAAGATGGGTTGTGACAACATGATAGGTAGAAAGGTTGTCTGTAGAAACCTGGCATATTCCTTGAAGGTTTTTTTGCCTTCAGAGCAGCGTATGAGAGGAGCAAGTCACAGTGCCTGGAGCTGGAATGGTGGCATTGGTGTCAAAGGACCTGTCAGGAGCAGGAACTTGGTGGGAAGCCAGTTCTGATGCCCACTTCAGGAAGCCTTCTGTGAATAGCTTTACTCGAGCACATCTTGTCCCCGCCAAAAGGGATTTTCTGTATTTGTTATGATTTCATACTTCAGACGTTTTCTGATGATTATTCTCTTCTCTCATATTTTTCTTAATTAGATTATAATCTGGGGTGCGGTGTTGTAAAAACCTGCCCGTCTTTTGCTTCTCAGGCTGCTCCTACCCTAGCCCTTCGCCTCAGGGCCCTCTCCTCCGTCTGCCTCACAGCCACACTCTTGACTTCCTGAGTTCCAGGATGGCCAGTCCTGATGGGGGAAGTCTTCCCAGCTTGTTTGTTTCAAAAGCCATTCTTCTTTTAATATGTTTTGTAGTGGAAATTTGATTTTGTGTATGTATGTGCATTGTAGAAGGCTATGGTCTTCTAAAGCAGGAGTGTATTTGGCATATAAAATTCGATCTTTTAATAGTGGATTTTTAATCAAAATTTATAAAGATTATGGTTCTTTAGTTAATTTGTTTAATCAATGATATTAGTATATTGATGGATATCGCAGACTCATGGACACAGGAGGAGATTTTTCACATCAGCCTGGCCAAGATAGAAATTGCTCGGGGTTACATCACTTCTCCACATTGTAAAGGAAAATGCCACGTTTTTTGTACTTAATTTGAGGAACCAAAGATTTTTTAAACTGACATAATGCAAGTTAAAACAAAGAGACCTGCAGATTTTATCTAAGTTTCAAGATTAGCATGTTACTTGAGCTAAAGAGAAAACTTCTGAAGTTTGGATTTGGGATAGACTCTAGTTAATAAAACTTGAAACTCAGTTTTTGTTTTCCGAGGTGAATTCCTGGAGTGGTTCCTCAGGTTAATGTTTGTTTTGCCCATTAGTCCAATGTCACCTCTTACTAGAATTAGGAAATTAATTTCACATTCTGTGTTTTTCACCCTAAACCAAAACAGATAGTAACTGCCTTAGTCCTTGTTCAGCTGTCTCAGCCCCTGGTGCCCTGGGGCGTTTATATTTTCCCCAGAATGCAACAAGACATCATCTTGTTCCATTTTATCAGGTGCTCGTTTTTTTTCAATTTTGAATGTTACATCACAGTAGAAATAATCTTAGCTCAGTGCATCGGCTATGCAGATAAATAAATGTTCGTGCATGTTTTGCGGAAACAAAATGAGTTTTTATACAAATGTAGGTTAGGTTGAATTGAGTATTTTTAAATCTAGGTAGTTGATTTCAGGGTAAGTTGCTGTTTGAATAAAGTGAAGTAAACTTGTTGACTCTTCTAAATGCCTGCTTTCGTGGCAGATGGTCATTGTTGAACTGAAAGTGTGGTTTGAATTAAAAATGATCATTTGGTGGGATCTGTAGCCATATTTGGTCCCTGCTACAATATGAGAGTATGATGTGTCAGATGCACAAAGGCCTTTGCACCTAAAGGGGGTCCCGTTTGCACCGGGATCTAGCCTGTGTCTGGCGTGACCTAGCTGAGCTGCAGCGCCTTCACCTGTAAAACAAAGGACCTCCTACCTTATGGGGCCAGCATAGAAGTCAGAGATGATATTGTAGATGTCAAACCTAGTTTCCAACCCTTAGTAGCCACCGTGTCATTTAGATCCAATTATTTAACCTCTCCGAGTTTCACTTTAGTTTCCTCATCTCTCAAGGCAGATATCCTGGCAGTCCCCACTCTATACTACATTTTCTGGACCAGAGCAAGTTCTCAATGTGTGTAGCGATGCTTGCCATTGTTTTCTTCAGTTCCTGAGATCTTTGTCTCACCCTCATCTTCCTGCGGATGGCTTATAAAGAAGCCCATCTTTAGCTGTTGCTGGATCCTTGGCCATTACTTGGAGGAAGAAAAGACAGAGATGGGATCCGCAAGTTACTCATGTTACAAAGAGAGGGGGTGTCATAGCGCAGCCTCAGTGAAGACGTGCCGCTGTGCTTGGCACTGTTGGGAAGGCGTGACGCTCTCCAAAAGGGCATCAGCATCGTGACTCCAGAAAATTGACACTTGAACGTTTGCTAGTGCTTTCGGCTGCCTTGAATCCTCTCCTGATTTTATTGTGGAGTATAAAATACTAAAAATTAGAAAGTGCTTCTTAGTCCCTTATCTTAGTTCAGTCATCATCTTTGTAAGTGCAAAAAATAGTGACCACCCCCATTTTATACATAAGAAAACTGTTACTTAAGAGTGTTCAGTAATTTCTCCAAGGTCTCCAAAGTGATGAGCAAGATTCCCAAAGAGGCCACACCGCTAAAGAGTATTAAATATTACCATCGTTTTCGTGGTGGTGGTGGTGGTGGTGTGTGTGTGTGTGTGTGTTTGTGTTAAGGTTAAGATTATATGCCTAGCAAATACGCAGTGAAAGATGAGAGAACCATAGACCTAAAGTTGTAAAGAACTGAAATACTAGAGAGGCTTTGAGAAAATAAATGAATTTCCAAAAGAAATATCAAATCGAAATGTATTTTTATGTCTCGATGCTTGTATCTTCTAAACTATTTCTAAATTCTCATAAGTAATTTAAATCTTTTAGCATTCTTTTTCTTGAGTGGAATAGAATGACAATCTTAAGGAACTCATTCCCTCATTTTTTTGCGTGTGTATTAAAGTAGCTGAGAGCTGTTCGGGCAGCACAGAGCATAGGGTAGGACCACCTAGAATAGAAGCGGAGCCAGCAGCTGGCAGAGAGCGTCTCGGCCTCTGGCGCCTGGGGAATGTTTGTGTCTAGCGTAAAGGGAAGGAATGGTGGTTCTGGACACTGCAAGGACTTTCCTGTAAACCTTGTCGGTGAGGAAATGTGTTAGGTTATTGAAGAAAGACTAAAACTTGGTGTCCTGCTAATTCCCTTTTCCTGAGAAGGGAGGTGTGACATGGTAATTGCCCTATAAACTGCATACCTCGGCCATACCTCGGCTTTCCATTGAAACTGCTCTCTGTGACCCTAATGTGACAGGCAAGAGTCCAAACGCACGCCATCTTGACCCCTAAGACTTGTAATAAGTAACTAAGGTCTGTAACTTCCACCCTACCCAGACAATGTGTAAACTAACGCTTATCTTGACTTCTGTAAACCACTTAAGTAACAATCGGAATGTCCAAAGTCCCCTGGCCCTCGGAATGTCCGAAGCCCCTCACCCTCATCCCCACCCAGGAGGTGGTTTACACAATGTCCAAAGTCCCCTGGCCCTCGGAATGTCCGAAGCCCCTCACCCTCATCCCCACCCAGGAGGTGGTTTACACAATGTCCAAAGTACCCTGGCCCTCGGAATGTCTGAAGCCCCTCACCCTCATCCCCGCCCAGGAGGTGGTTTACAGGCATAAAAGGTCTTGACACCCTCCTTTCGGGGCCGCGGGTTAGAGAGACGTGAGTCCTCTGTGGCCGCCGGCAATAAATACCCTGCAATTTGGCCTAGTCTTTGTCTCAGTGGTGATTTCCCGCTCGCTTGATTACAACAGGAAGGAGGGTAGTAATTTCTGCCATCATGATGACTGCCTTTTTAAAAAGACTTTTCATTTCCAGTTGCAGAAAAATATTGTACATTGCAGTCATAGAAACTCTTCTCATAATACCATAAAGCAGTCTTACAAGTCTCATGTGGGAGGCAAGGAAGGGTTTTAGTCTCAGTGTTATACTGAGAGACTTCAATTGCTTTATCTACAGAAGACTTGATGCAGCCCCAGTGTAACAGTCTGGGAAAAGTAGGCCCTTGTAATGGAGTTTTTGCTCTACTTTATCAGAGATGAGTGTTTACTACATTCCAAACCATGAGGCACATACTTATCTGGTTTTAGATGATTATAAGTAGAGCTGCTATAAACATTTGTGTGCAGGTTTTTTAAGTAGAGCTGCTGTAAACATTTCTGTGCAGGTTTTTATGTGAACATAAATATTAATTTTTCTAGAGTAAATACCTAGGATTGGGACTCCTGGGTCATGTAATAAGTATGTATTTAAAAAGAAACTGTTTTCCTATGTGGCCTTACCATTTTTCATTATCACCAGCAAAATAGGAGAGTTCCATTTGTACCTTTTCCCTGCCAGCACTTTGTTTTAACAAAATGGTATTACATTGTGGGTTTAGGTTGCATTTTCCTAATGGCTAATGATGTCAGACATGTTTTTCTGTCCTTATTTGACATCTGTGTGTCCTCTCTGGTGGAGTGTCTATTCGTCTTCTGCCCATTTTTAATGGATTATTTTCTTAACCGAGTTTTGGGAGGTCATTATACATCCTGGATACAGATGGTTTGTCAGATGAAATATTGGCACATATTTTCATCCTGGCCGTGGTTGTTTTCATTCTCTTAACAGTGTAAAAGTTTCCAATTTTGATGAAATCTAGTTTTTCTTTTATTTTTTAAATTTTATATAAGATCATGCTTTTCGTGTCATATTCAAAAACTCTTTACTTAATTCTAGGTAACAGACTGTCTTCTGTGTTTTCTTCTTAAAAGTTTAATATTCTACATTTAGATCTATGGTCCGTTTTGAGCTCAGTTTTGTGTAAGGTGCAAGGTTGAAGATGTGGTTTATTTTCCTCCTGTTGTTATGCAATTATTCCAACACCATTTGCTGAAAAGACTATCCTTTCTCCACTGGACTGCTTTTGCACCTTTGCCAAAAGTCAATTGGCCACGTTTGTGTAGGTCTGTTTCTGGAGTCTCTGTTCTCTTGTATTGATCTGGATGTTTTTTACTGGTACCACACTCACTTGATTGCTGTAGCTTTATATTAAGTCCTGAAATCAGGTAGTGTGATTCTTTAAACTTTATGCTTATTTTTAAATTTTGTATTAGCTATTTTAGTTCCTTTACCTTTCCACATAACTTTTTTTTTTAATTTATAAAGAAAAGAGACTTGTTTGTTTCATAATAAACTGTAGGCTGTACAAACTCTTTGGTTCTGTAGGCTATACAAAAAGCATGGTGTCAGCATATGCTTCTAAAGAGGCCTCAAGAAGCCGTTAATTAATCAGTTCTCCTAGACCTCTGGAGGGTAGGGGCTATGCCTCCAAGATTTCTGAAATGCCTGTAAGGGATTTTTCCCATTATCTTGAATATTAGCACCAGGCTCCCTTTTAATCAGGCTAATCTCTTTAGCAAGTGGTTGCTCTGTAGACTGCTTGGATTATTCTCCTGAAAATACTCTTTCCTTCTCTACCACATTGCCAAGCTGCAAATTTTCTAAATTGGTACTCTCTGCTTCCCTTTTAATTATAAGTGCCAACGTTAAGTCATACCTTTGCTCCCATATCTGATCATAGGTTATTAGAAGCAGCCAGATCACCTCTTGAACGCTTTACTCTCAGAAATTTCTTTTGCCAGATACCCTAAGTTATCAGTCTTAAGTTCAGCATTCCACAAAGCCCTGGGACATGGAAACAATGCAGCCAAGTTCTTTGCTCCAGTTCCTTAAGTGTTCCTCATTCCATCTGAGACCTCATCAGCATGGCCTTCACTGCCTACATTTCTGTCAACACTTTGGTCATGACCACTTAATCAGTCTCTAAGAAGTTCCAGGCTTTCCTGTCTTCTTCTGAGCCCTCCAGACTCTTCCAGTGTCTGCCCATTACCCACTTCCAAAGCCAGTTCCACATTTTCAGGTATCTTAAGAGCAACCCTGTACTTCTCACTACCAATTTTCTGTTAGTTCATTTTGGTGTTTCTCAAACAATTCTCCCACAATAGACTACTGAATACTGGGACTACAGGCATGTGCCACTATTCCCACTAAATTATTTTTTATACAGATGTAGTTTTATTATATGGCCCAGCCTGGTCTCAAACTTCGGACTTAGGCAATCCTCCTGCCTCAGCTTCCCAAACTGCTAGAATTACAGGTATGAGCCACTATACCTGGTCTAAAATAACACTTTGTATGTACATTTTAACTCTTTGATTTTAAATTCATAGACGATAAAGGTAATATCTTTCTTACCCATAACTCTGTGCTGCACATGGTAAATATCCAGCTAAGATTTTCACACCTCTGGATGGCATCCTGTTACTAGCAATATCTACATGCTTAGCTCTAATTAAGGACTTATGGAGATGGTTGGATTAGCCTGGCAAACGAGAGACATGAAATGTCCTGTTGGTGAGTTGTCCTTTGTTTTTGACTCTAAAGGAGACTCATTTGTTCCCCTATTTAGTTTATTCTCCATATCTCACCTACTTTCAGAACTTACCATGAGGCAGGTAAAGGGTAACTAGGACAAAATATAAAGACGTATCTTTAGGATATCTTCCCTGAGACAACAAACCTATTTTTTTTATTATTAAAGAACTAAGAGATATATTGCTATGTGCTTTTTTGCTATTATTTTTAAAAATGGAGAGTATAGTGTTTGCACTGAGCTACCCAGTGCTTCTGTTTGTCTTGAGTTACTTGGTTTTTCTTCGTTCCATGTTATTGGCTTAAAAGCAAGTAATAAATACTACACTCAGCGTTTATTTCAAATGAAGAATTGCTGCTGCTATAACCTGCATTGTCTGTTATTTATTTTTTTTCCTTTCTCTAGGATCAGAATTCAGGCTATAAATGAAATTGGAGCTGGACCATTTAGTCAGTTCATTAAAGCCAAAACTCGGCCATTACCACCATTGCCTCCTAGGCTAGAATGTGCTGCTGCTGGTCCTCAGAGCCTGAAGCTAAAATGGGGAGACAGTAACTCTAAGACACATGCTGCTGATGACATGGTGTACACACTACAGCTGGAAGACAGAAACAAGAGGTGAGGTGGAGGCGACGATGCTCCTGAAGCTTCTGTGGCTTTGGCTGGTGGGATGAAATCTCAGTTGCACATTCCTATTTGCGTGCACTAAGACACTCTTCCTTCTCGCTCAAGGGTTTCCTTTGACTTGAGTTCTGCATTTTATACCCAGAGTTCCCTTTATTTTCCATTTGGAATTTCTAAACATTCTGAAGATCCTGATTTCCCTATATGGGATAATATGCACTTTTTTGTTTTCTTTCATCAAGCCAGATAATGGAGAGAAATTATCTAAAGAAAATTGTCAAATTCAAGTCCACACTACATAATAGCCTTATATTAGTCATGAGTGCAGAGGGAAATAAGACTCAGGAAGAGATGTTACCTCTTTAAATATTCAGTAACCATCAGGACAAACATGTTTACCAGTGTGAAATAGCTGTGGGTGATGTACAGTTGGGGATTGCACTCTGGAACCATGGGCAGGGCAATATCAAATTAACCAGCACAAACAGGAGATTCTTCATAAGACTCCATGCCCGGGAAGCAGTCTTGACTGTCAAAATCAAATGCAGCCTTTCACGTAGTATTTGTTTCACCTAACTTCATTTCCTCGGAAAATGGCTGATCAGAAGACAGGCAGCGAAACTGTATTTAGAAATAGTCTGATGTCAAGCAAAAGTTAATGGTGACAGAATGTTCTGTTACCAAAAGTCCTCATCAGAGAATCAGGCAAAGGGGATGGGAGATCACCATAAAACCAAGACAGCTAAAATGCTGATCAGTGTCAGGGTGGAGCCATTTCTGTCATTTCCTTTTATGCATTCTACTATACTGTTCCTTTACACATGGAACCTGTTCTAGTTACACAGAAAACCCTATTCCAGTCTCTACCCCTACTCTGTAGTCAGGCACTTGGATGGATTTCAGTGCAGTGGGGCCCTGTGGGCCTGATTAAAAAGCACATAAGGTCCTATCCCTAGGAGCATAATATCAATTTTTAAAATGGCCATAGAACATTAGTGTCATAGGAAAAAGTGCTTTGGGAGTTTCAAGGAGACAGAGACCATCTGGTTTAAAAGATCAGGAAAGGTTTCTTGAAAGAGGTGACATTTGAGCTTGGCTTTGAAGAACCTGCACACTTGGTAATTTTAATGACAGAGCAACAAGTGATTATCCTCCTGAGAAAATGAGTTCTAGTGAGGAAAACACAGAGAAGATAAGGCTTCTTTTGATAGGTTCATGAGAGATTGAATTCATACTCACCGATACACAACATCGTTCATCTTACTGTGCTGTGTGCCTTCAGATGTGTTTTCATGGGTTATTATTTTACTGGCCAGGGACAACTCAACAGGAGAGGGCTGGCAAGAACAGGAATTGTGAACTAACAAAAATCACAATACACGTATAAAGCTAGCATTGGAAATTTTTAAATGTCTTTTCATGTTTTTCCAGGCCTGTGGCTTCCATGGCAGTAAATCCTTGGAAAATATCTTCTAGTTGCGCTGTTTTAGAAAAAAAAAAGTGAAGTACAGAAAAGTTGTTAAAATTGGTAGCTAGCCAAACTGGGGTAAAAGCCAAAGCCTCTCAATTCCCAGTGCCCTGCCTCTACTGCTGTCTTAGAAGGCTCTACCCCAAGAAGGGCACCCCGTCTTGCTGCGATCCTGCCCTGTGTGGGGCAGCAGCCCACTGTGCCTCATATGGAGAACTATATAGACGTGTCGTCTGATCCAGGGTTTTACATGACACAGGGGCTCCTGGGTATAGAGTGAAAGCTGCCCAAGCACTTTTCCAAATGACTTTGCTGGCATGAGGCGTTTAAATATGCCAGACAAAAAATGGTGCAGAATCTAGTCATCAGTACATGTTGTTTCTTCCCCTTTCAAAAAGCCCAAGGCTTGCCTTGTTAGTCAAACAAATGCCTGGCCTACATTTAAATGACAATTTAAGAAAACTCTGCATTAGGAACACTATTTTTCTTAATTATAGGAGCTAGAGTCCAGATTTATCTTTTTAAATTAGATTTGTCAAGGCTCTCAGAAAGTTATTAAAGTGATGGGAATACAGAGCCTAATAAATTCTCATTCTATTTGTGAATACTTTTCCTGAGATTTAATAGAATGAAAACAGTCTAATTTTAGTTTGAAGATGACCTTCTTCAGTGTCTTGAAACTGAACTCTTGCAGTGAGTGGCCCGTTGAATTCAAGCCTTTAACTTTGAAGCTTGACACAAGGGGAACAACTGGAGTTGAATACATCATAGTACTTATTATTGGCATAGTCTTTGATGGAGTCTCCTCAGGGTTCTTTAGGACCTGCTTCTGCAGTTGAAGAGAACAGTGTCTCCTTTCCAAGGGGCAGCTGTCTTTTTCATGGAACTTGTTGCTAGAGAAGCATCTACTTGTAAAGCACATATTCTTTAGCATATGCATTATTGATGAATGTGGCCAAAATGAGATAACCCGCTTGTGGCCAAGACGAGAGCCATAGATAGGCTCATTATTTTACTTTCTTACCTGCGGGCTCTCAAAGAGATTTTCCCCCCCTTAAATTTGGGCGTATTTTATGTAAATAAAAGGTGTCCCAAAGAGCATCTTGCAAGAACCCTTCCTCAAGACAAATCAACCTAGAATTCATCTATATCACCTGGACTTGCTGTACTGAAAGGATTTCCCCCCTGGAATAGGACATTTGTTTCCCATCTATTCTGGCTTACCATAATGAAGATTCCCAGTCCATATTTATGTAGGAAGCAGCTTCAAAGTGTTACCATGAACACTTTTTACACAGGCACTGTGGGACTTCGAAAAGGAAGCTGCTGGTATCTAAGTTGTGTGGGAGTCCTAGCCAGCTGTTTACCTGTTCTTAGCACTTAAAGCATATTTTGTAACAGAAGAAAAATGAAAATGAATATATCTGTGCTTGGTAATTAGCAGATTAAAGAGTTGAACTATTGCTCTTCACATTTCCTCATTCATGAAATAAAGGGGTTAAACTAGGAGATGATTTCTGCTGTCCTTTCACCTTTGCACCTTAAAGCAGCAAATCAGTGTAGAATGTTTGTGAATTAAATCCTTTATGAAAAGGCGTCCCTTGTAAATAATTGAGGCATGTTGCCCTTTTTTCTTCATATTTTTATCTTTTGCTAGTCGTAAGTAAGAAAATAAGAAGAAAAATACTAACTTCCCTTTAGAGTAACTACATAGTGTCTAAAAACCCCTAAAGTTCTGCACCTGTGTTGTGCTGATTTACGATGTTGATTTATATACCTCTCACTCAAAACATTTGAACTGACGCAGAGATTTATAAATACAATGTTTAGCCAAAAATGTTTTTAACATTCTAAAGGAAACATATTTTTATGGTTTCGTTGTTGTTTTTGAAGCCTTCCTCCCCGGAAGCTTCTGTTTATTGCATGCCTACAGAGTGCTAAGCTTTGAGATCTTTGTCTACATTATTTACTTCTTCAATAGTAGAAAGTAGGCTTTCTATCAAAGCCTTCTACCATTTAGGTGAAAAAAAAAAAATACATCGTTTCTGATAAATTGATTTCAGCTTACAATTATTGGAGTTTTATGCCTCAAGTAGAGGCACTGTTTAAGTATTGGATGGACAAAGATGACTAAGGTAGACCCTTGCCCTTAAGGGGCCCACAGTCTGGTGGCTGATGGTAGGACACAGATGCATTAAAGCAAATGATGATGTGGAAGGCCTGAAGATTGACACGTGTATGGGGTATACAGGGAAAGCTAAAGAACGGCCTCTAAGGTAGGCTTAAAACCAAATGAACACAGAAGGCTTCTTAGAAAAGCTGACAGATTGGATGAGTCTTAAAAGGATCCCAGTCTTGTAACCTCGTGCTTGGGGAGCCTTGGGATGAAGACAGTCATGAAGACTTGGGGTAGGATGGAAATTACAGACACATCCTCCAAAGCACAGAAAGATGCCCTGAGTCTTTGTCCAAGTAACTGTCTCTATGTTGTTATTTCGAGAACTGGTGCTTTATTCCCCTTAAGTTTGGGCATATTTCTTGTAAACAAAAGGGATCCCAAAGAGCATCTTGCTCAAATTCTTGGCTCCAGGCAAATCAGCCTAGAATTCATCTAGATCACCTGGACTTGCTGTGTTGAAGTAATTCTTCTGCCTGGTGTAGGACATTTGTTTCCCATTTATTCTGGCTTACGATACTGAAGATTCCCAGTCCATATTTATGTAGGAAGCAGCCTCAAAGCGGTGCTTCATGTTTATAGAACTAAGTTTATTCCAATGATTAGATTATGATCATTCAATCAGTGATTTTTTTTCTTGAATTACTACTATGTGCTAGGCCTTATGAGATATGTGGACTATCAGACCTTGTTTTGCTGAGGGAAACAAATTAACATTAAACAATAAGCAGACGGTATAAGATATTTAATTTAACAGCAAAACAGAAATTAAATTAGTTTGGCCTTAGAGTGATTAAGTCTGTTATTCTTAACAGATTCAGCACAGAAGATACGAATGTCTTTGGTTCCCATGTTATACAAGAAAAATATATCTCCAAAGTAAACATTTCCATAAAACTACATTAACCTAATACAGGCACTAGAATAACAGCATCAGCGTGTGCATTTTCAGATTGTAGCGCTGTGCCGACGATTTTAAAGATGTGTTTATCTGTGTTACTGAACTGAAATGTTATGCTGCCCTGACAGAATTGGAGTTGATGCTGCCCCTTGTCCTGACCCCCGTGGGCCTATGTTCCCTGATAATTGTACACAGCACTGAGGCGGGAAGAACATAAATTCCAGGAATGCATTTATGGTTAATCTGTTACTGAGGTTTAGTCAGACAGTAGTGTTTTTTAAACCAAGGCTCCCATGAAATTGGGCTGGGGGAAGAGGGGGTCTGATCGAGCAGATAATTACCACTTGCCCTCCATTAACTCTGCCTTTGTGCCCAGGACACTTTTCCTTTTGACCAGCAAAATTAGAGGGGCTGTGTCATGTGTACAGGGAGCCTGCCTGTTGGCTATTAGAGAGGGACAGAAAGAATCTGCGTATAAAAACCCTGAAACAATACACACTAGGCAGCTAATAAAGTGGCCGGAAACCTGAGCAGTATAGTGAGACCCTTTCTCTAAAACAATTCTTAAAAACTTAGCCAGGCATGGAGCCGCACACTGGATTCCAGCTATTCCAGAGGCTGAGGTGGGAGGATCCCTTGAACCTCGGAGTTTGAGGTTGCAGTGAGCTGTGATCACACCACTACACTCCAGCCTGGGCAACAGAGTGAGACCCTGACTCTTAAAAAAAAAATGTCTGGAGTATATGAGCACTGAGGAGGTGTGAACTTTCTCAGTCTGCCTATTGTAGAACAAACTCCTGTTTAACGTTTCTCAGACCACTTTGCTGAATTAAATGAAATAGACATGAGGCAGCCAGCTCAGGACCCGGCCCATAAGAAACCCCCAGGGTTTGTTTCCAGTGGTTCTCTGACTAGTACCTGATCCCTATGATCATCTTTGTTTGATAAGTGACATTTTCATATTATATCCACCAGAAGGCTATCATGATTTTTGACATGGTGTCAAATCTCTGTCAAAATCCCAGATCTGTTGCTGGATTTCTAGGTGACTAGAGGCATATTCCTTCAGTTCTTTATGCCTTAATTTCCCCTACTACAAGATGCAAATAATGATAGCTGTCTTCAGTCCTTAATTGATGGAGAAAAAAAAAAGATTTTAGAAACATTTTTGGCCGGAGGCAGTGGCTCATGCCTGTAATCCCAGTACGTTGGAAAGCCGAGACTGGCAGATCATGAGGTCAGGAGTTCAAAACCAGCCTGGCCAGCTTGGTGAAACCCCATCTCTACTAAAAATACAGAAATTAGCTGGGCATGGTGGCAGGCAGGCACCTATAGTCCCAGCTACTTGGGAGCCTGAGGCAGGAGAATTGCTTGAACCTGGGAGGCAGAGGTTGCAGTGAACTGAGATTGTGCCACTGCACTCCAGCCTGGGCAACAGAGCAAGACTCCATCTCAAAAAATAAAAAAAGAGAGAAACATTATTATTTCTTAGAAAGGAGGATAAAAGTGTGGCCTTTGAAACGAATAGTTTAGGCAGTCTCAGGCTAAAATGTCCAGGCACAAGCGGAGGTGAGAGACGGCAGATGAACTGTTTGAGATCTTAAATGGACCAGAAATAGAAGTCAGATTACACTTTTACCTCTCATTTACTAAAACCAAATAACAATGGAATTAGATAACATTTTTTTTTTCAGGTTGAGACAAGGCCACTAAAATAGAAGTAGGCAAACAGAAATTTGGAAAACTCTGGGAGTGGCATCTTTGAAGACGAAGTTCACTGCATATACTTGAAAGCTAAGTAGGAGAGCAGGAATTTGCAAGCTTTTCAAGTGGTCTTTAGAAATTCTAGTCATCCTGTTTTTGAATATAAATAAATCTCCATTTTAATATGTTAATGTCCGAAGTATAAACAAAAAAAGAATGTTTTTTGTTTTAGTCCTTTATTCTTTGTAAAGAATTTCCACTATCAGTAGGTATAGTGAAATTTTATCTTTTAGTAAAGGAGCATGAAAAAATTCAGCCCCTTAATGAAGCAATATTACAGCCTGATTACTCACAAGCCAAAAGGTCCATATATAGCCAGGGACAGAGGGTTAGGAAATTAATCCCTTTTCTCAATAGCTGTTGGCACGTTGGTGCTCAGTTGGTAAGTGGGGACTCTTGCCACGGTGAGAATCAATTTAGGTATCGTACCTACCCTGCCTCAGGTGTCCCCACCTGATGCCATCTGCTTCTCCATAGACATGGTAGGACTCTGTGTTCTTGGCAGAGTGAGGACGAATACTATTCATTTCTATTTTGAGCACTGTTCGTTCCCAAATGCCACCTGAGTAACGTAGGAAATTCTCTCTCTCTCTCTCTCTCTCTCTCTCATTCATACACATACACACACACACACACACACAATCCTTAGAGCCGGGGGAAATTAAGAAAAAAAAAAAGATGTCATTTTTACTGAATATCGCTGTGCTGAGCTGTTGATCTGGGACATTGTGAAACGTGTTTTGAAAAAGGTG
Organism: Callithrix jacchus; assembly: GCF_049354715.1. Lineage (NCBI taxonomy): Eukaryota > Metazoa > Chordata > Mammalia > Primates > Cebidae > Callithrix > Callithrix jacchus. The sequence goes on along the minus strand of NC_133518.1, from coordinate 14,661,521 downwards.
CCATTTGCAGCTTTTAGTAGACTACAGGTCATTTTAGGTCAGGAGGTTAGAGCGTTTTGTGGAGTTAATATTAATGGGTTGCTGTGAGCCTGTAGGTGGCCTAGGGATTCTAAGATAATAACAAGGTAGTAAATGTAGAAGCATTAGCATTCTCTTTTATTTTCCACCATGAATTTAAGTTCTAGGCCAGTTAGAGCGTTCTTGGATTTTTTTTCAAAACAAAACTCTTTTAAGGAAACATCCTAAACATCCTAAATTGTTCATGTATGTTATTATTTCCCCCATAGTAATTTAAAGTAAAGGAACATTTAAAGATTTAACATGATGGAACTTCTTCCTTCAGTGGCAGTTGAGTGCAAAAAGTCAAACAATGTTAAAGCCTAAAATACTGAAATTGAAAGTAAGCCTTCCCCTAGAATTTCTGGAAAATGCCCAGAATCTGTTGTTTGCCTTCCTAGTACATATTCAATAAGGAGTCATAGAATTTACTTGGAGTCTCATAAGAGTTCCTGCCAAGCGAACGAGACAGTTGTCTGACAGTTGAGCCATAGAAAGTTACCTGACTTGTTCAAGTTTACAGTGAAGGGAACAGGCATTGCATTCTGGCTAAGCTCTGTGTATGTCTTTCTGCTCTTGAAACCTTGCTCCGTCCCGCTGTGGGGTACTCCAACAGGCAAGTCATTTGGTATTCACAGACATGTAGAACTTTGTTTTTCATTTTTAATTATTTTTATTTTTTAGAGCAGTTATAGGTTCACAGCAAAATTAAGCTGAAGGTACAAAGTTATCCCTCGTCCCACCTTAGCCCCACACATCCACAGCCTTTCCTGTGGTCAGCATCATCCACAACAGTGGGACATCGGTTACAGCTGACGAACAGACATTGGCACATCATTATCACCCAAATTCCCTAGTTTACATTAGGCTTTACTCTTTGTCTTGGTCACTGTATGGATTTGGACAAATGTATATTGACGTGTTTCCACCATTATAATATCATGCAGAGTTGTTTCTTCAGTATCTACGGGTGATTGGTTTCAGGGTACACCTCCACCTCTGAAATCCATGGAAGCTCCAGTCCCTTATATAAAATGGCATAGTATTTGCATATAACCTATGCACATCCTCCTATATACTTTAAATCATTTTTAGTTTACTTATGATACCTTAGATAATGTCATTGCTATGTAAATAGTTGTTATACTATATTGTTTAGGGAGTAACAAGAACAAAAAAGAAACATGTTCAGTATAGATGCAAGCATCCTTTCTATTCCCCCATTATTTCCTCTCTCTCTCTCTCTCTTTCTCCTTTTTGGGGGCAGGGGGAGACCGAGTCTCACTCTGCCACCCAGGCTGGCATGCAGTGGCGCTGTCTCAGCTCACTGCAACCTCCGCCTCCTGGGTTCAAGTGATTCTTCTGCCTCAGCCTCCCAAGTAGCTGGGATTACAGGCATGCACCACCACACCTGGCTAATTTTTGTATTTTTAGCAGAGACGGGGTTTCACCATATTGGCCAGACTGGTCTCGAACTCCTGACCTCATGATCCACCCACCTTAGCCTCCCAGTGTGCTGAGATTACAGGCGTGAGCCACCATGCCCGGCCTCCCCCATTCTTTTCTATCCATCTGCAGTTGGTTGATCCACAGTTATGGAACCCAGAGCTATGGAGCGCCGACTATGCAGAATATTTTTTATCCATTGGTAAATCACCAGCATTAAAACTCATGTGTGCTTATTGCCGTCTAAGTGTCTTGTTTCAAGAAGATACTACAGTCAAAGCTGAAACAAGTTATGGGCAGAGCCATCAAGAATTCATTTAGGCTATAAACTTTTAATGACCTACTCACACTTCTAACCTGTTTATTTCCCCTTTCCAAGTAAATATTCTTAGTATAAGAGAGCATTTCTCCCCATCTTTCTTCTCTCTAAGTGAAAATTCCTGACACTGTAGGCAGTGCGTGAATTGGGCCCACTGCCCCATCTTGGTGTTTTGAGCAACAGCTCTTTGCCTGAACTCACCAGGACAGTGTGGTGTTGGTCACATGCACAACTCTTCTCTCCAAGTCAAGAAAACTTCATGGGATGAAAGTGAGAGGGATGCCATTCTGGGACCCCTTCAGCTTTTCCAACCTTGTAAAACAAACTGATGAGGTTTGTTTGCTTTGTTTTGTGTCTCATAGTCTACAGAGCCAATTCTGGTCTTAGAAACTGCATTTACTGAGAGCCTACCAAGTACCCACATGTTTAGGGGGTGTAGAAGTTTAACAAGAATCTATGTGCTTATGCATTTAATGAATTTCTTCGTCAAAAAGAGTAAAATGACATGAAATTAGAAATAGCAGTGATATAGGATCTTCAGAGTATAAAAAATTGATACCAAATCTTCCTCATCTCTTTCATGCCATGGTTTCGTTCTTGCAGTTCTCTTTCTATTGGTACCTCTTTTAGTTCCTTAAGAAGATGAAAGGGTAGAGGAATCTGTAAAGTGAGAAAAGTGTCAGCTTTTTAATAATGTGCAGACTTGCTCCCTCTGTCATTCATGTCTCCCTGTGGCTCTTGGGCACACTTCAGAGTGAGATGATTGGAGAAAGCCTTCAGAAGGCACTAGCTATGATCACCTTGCATCATTGGTCAGCTCTTCTGACCTGGGGCCTGTGTGTTCCCCTTAGTGCACAGGCCCCAAAAGGACAGGGTACATCAGTTTTTCTAGATGGCCATTTGCTGTGGGAATGACACTTGATGCTTGCCTGCCTTGGGCTGTTTGACCCAAAGCTCTTAGGATTCCTGATGTCTCCCCTTCCCACCTCATACCTGTTTCACCTAGGAGAGGGCCTGTGTTATGCCCATCATCTCCTTCCCTCCTGCGGGCTTGATATCTGATTAATTACCTGACCTAGGAATTAGTTACCATCTATTCTGTCTATTTCCATACACGTCCTGAGAACGAAATAAGAGAGCTCTTCTCCATGCCATTCCCAAAATTTTCTCCCGTGCCCTTTCTGGGGGAAGACAGGCCTGGCTTTGACCACAGCAACAAGCAGATCATGATTCATTTTTGTCAGAGTTGGCAGTGGCCTGCATTAGACCAGTTAGACACATGCTTATTCTAGGAGAGGCTGAAAGAAGCAAGAACTACCCCTTTGCCTCCTCTTCTCAGCTCCCTTCTGCTGGGAGCAAGCACCAGGCTGCCAGTTCCCAACTTCCTCTCCAAGGGGACTTGCAGCTCCAAGGTGGGCCTCCTATAGCTGCCTAACTCCGCCTTCACTGAAGATACGGTGATTGAACTTTAAAGCTGAAATCCTATGTAGTCACATCTCCCCCAGAGCCTTCACAGTCACTCCTACTTTCTTTTAGACACAAATGCAGTCTTTTTTAGATTTCTAAGTAAGACTGCCTCCAGACGTAAATACGATTTTAAATTTCTCTTTACTATCAGCTGTTTCCACTATGTTTTTTCATAAACTGGAATGCAATTTTAAAATTAATAAAATGCTCCAGTGCAAAAGCAAAACAAGAAGTTAAAGGAACAAAATAGCTAGAAACAGATTTTCATGTATTTGAAAGTTGATATGTATGTTATCTGTTCAATGTGGATTATGCTACAAACTTAGAGTACTGAGTTTGCTTTAGTAAATTCCTTTGTGACTATGAATGCTACTGTCTACGTATATAACTGGATCTGGGTACACATATATATTGAACTTATTTTCAAAAGGAAGCACCCTCCTTAGAGTGTGGCATGGCAGGAAAGCCTAATAGTCCTCTCCAAACTCCTTTAAAAACTGAGCTTTATGGCAGGTTTGTAATGAAGATGTAACGCTCTCACTTCTTAAGCCATGACTTCAATTTGTGACATAATTAAGGGCAATTACTCCTGTTAGAGCCTGTAGACTAGGTTAGGCTGAGTTAATAAATAGCTGTTTGTCTCTAGCATTAGCAAGGAAGTCTTCATTAGGGTAGTAATGTGTCAAGAGTGCTAAATAGGTTGCCATGGTATTTGTGGGTTTCAGCCTGGACTCTGGCTTTCCCTGAAATTAAAAATGTTCAGCCTTTAATAAAAGGCACTTCCTTACACAGTAAAGCAGACAGAACACTAAATAGGTGAAATGACCAGGACTCAGGAACTTGACTGCAGAGGCTGATGAATACACACGTGGATATTTTAAAGTAAGCATTGACTCTGACAGGCTTTGTATTTAAAAAAAAAAAAAAAAAAAAAAAAGGAAAAAACATGTTTTAGATCTGTATCTCTCTATCTTTCCATCCATTCATTCATCCATCCAGAGGGACTGTTCTCCAGCACATGGAAAAGCTGCTGCTCTGCTTTGGAAAACCTTGCCCACACACAGGACCAGCTTACCCACAGGGATTATTAGGTCTTATGCATCCTTCAGATCCACAGAGCCAGCACACAGCAGATGTTCAAGAAATGTTTGCTAAATGAACACATAAATTCTGTTTGCCCCTAGGCCAAATTGGCCCAAGAGTCAGACATGTTGGATTATGATTTTGTTAGTGGCCGACCAATAGTATCTGAAGACAGTGGATTGTCCTCAGATGCTGTGACGAAGCCCTGGACGTGTAGAATCTGTTGGCCTGTCTGTCTTAGGAACAAGGCAGTGTGGTTGGATTAGCTTCTGTAGTGGTTCTCAAAGTGTCCACTGGACCAGCAGCATTCAAATACTGAATCTACTAAAGATCCTGGATGACTTACGGGAAGTTATGTTATTTCCAAAATTTTACAGTTAAACTCTATTTTTAAAAAAGATGACAGCATACTGTAGCTTTCAAATATGTTTTTATTGTGAGAATGTTGTTTTTAAGACCCTGGGGGAACCACCTCAAACGTAAGGCCTTGTTTTTTTTATCTTTGTCCCTTCTATGCTTAACGTTTCATGGAAATCTTAATTAACAGAGAACTGAAAAATAGTCCTGGCTCAGGTGGGGGAAGGAGCCAAAAGCTGTCAGTGCGAACTGCCCAGCCCACCTGTGCTGTTTGTCTGATTCTGATAAACCTGATGGATGATTCTGTGAACACAGTATTTTTATTCTTTTTACATGTGTTCTTAATAATCTTTAATCCTAAATGTCTCTTTAGCAGTTGAGGAAAGGGGCTTTGAAAGCTCTTGGCAAGATAGATAAATGTTAAAATTAAAAACATTTCCTGGCTAAACCTCAGCTATTTGCAAAATTTGGCTAAAGAGGGCATCTTGTTTCTCGGATATCCTGTTAACAGTAACTTCACTGCCTAGTACATAGAAGATTATGCTATCAAGTTGTAGGTATTACCCTTATGAAATATTTGAAAATTCTGTCTTTTATTAGTAAATTACTGTGAACAACTGATGTTTCTAGGATCTAAATCCTAATTAAAGGAGTCTCATTTCAGTCTTTCTATGTGCTTAAGTTTATGTTTTTCTTTTATAAAAACATACATTTAGACATTAAACTTAACCCTGATATACCAGCTGGCTGATTATTAATTTAGTCTTTATGGAGAGTGTTTACCAAGTTGGCCTAATCGGCTCCACTAGGGCATCATAATTAATTTCTTGTCATTAATAGAAGTTCAGATGGCTAATTGATTCTCTTCCTTCCTCTAGGTTTATTTCAATCTACAGAGGACCCAGCCACACCTACAAGGTCCAGAGACTGACGGAATTCACATGTTACTCCTTCAGAATCCAGGCAGCAAGCGAGGCTGGGGAAGGGCCCTTCTCAGAAACCTATACCTTCAGCACAACCAAAAGTGTCCCCCCCACCATCAAAGGTGTGTAGACTGTGTATTCTCTCTCATACTCTTGTGAGAGTAAGGAACTGATGGGACTTATAAGAAGCTCTTTTCTGATGTTCAGTATAATGTCAGCAAGACAGAATCAAAAGAACATTCTAAAGAAGACTGAGCAATGGGTTGTCTGGGGGAAATGAGAGGCCTTAAAAGGAAAAGGCCTATAGATAATGACTTTTCTTTGTATGTATGCATGTTTATTAACAACGATGGGTAGAAATAAGGGTCAAATTCCTGGTGCTACAGCCTTTAAGGGAGTTTTCCAGGGAAGGAGTCAGACTCCCCTTTCTTACACATTCAGAGAAGCAGAGGTTGGCATTCACCTTTGGGTGACTTTGGTGCCTAGAGACTGACTTAGGCAACTCCAGCAGCCTTTCCCTTTTGGCCCACAGCTTTTGGTGTGGAGTGATGCCTTTGGAAAGCTGTAGCAGCGAGGTGCTCTAATCTCCTTGGGTACTTATCTTGAAGTTTGTGGGTAACTACTTTCCTACTCTGGCCCCTTAATGGGATCAGGTACTGCAGACGTCGTGAGAGCCCCATGTATCCAGATCTTCCCCCATATCTGTCAAGGCTAGTGAACAAAAGACATTCTGCCTGCACCCTCCTCCTGCCGGGTCTGCTGAGCCCTCAGCCTGTTCTCTAGCCACAGAGCTCTGCATGTGCAGCTGACTTGCAAGGTAGGAAATAGTAACAAGAGCCATAGCAAGCTTGGCCCATCCACCCAGCCCCTCATGGACTCCTGAGGGTGCTGCGAGGGTGCTGCATCGTCTACAAGTACTGTGGTTCTTGTGGAGGTCTCTGAAGCTTGTTTTTAAGGGGACAAATAGCATAAGTGACTTTATCCAGCTATAACCGTAAGGCTGACAGATAGCGAGGTAAGTACAACCTGCAGAAAAGATCCTCACATACATGTTTGACTCTCTGCTTCCATGTGGAGGAGGCATGTCAGCTACAACCAGGACACAAAGTCAACTCCACGAGCTCTCCAGGACCTGGGCCAGGGTTTGGCTTGGATTCTGTGAACCTCATAACTCCTTCCAGGGTTAGTTTAGGGTAAATACCTTCCTGCTTTCCTGCCTTGCAGACTCTTTGGCAGACCCTTCTTTATGTGACTAAGAAACTAATATGCATGTGCATACACATGCACAGCCTTGCCAGGTCATTTTGGCAGTAAATGGCCTGGCCCTTCGGTGCAGCTTTGCTTTTCAGTTAGAGCAGAAAGGATGTCTGAGCACACTGGCTGCTTTGGTTTGTTGGTACCAAGGAAGAGTGGCCATATTGATCAATTATCCTGCTTCAGGGGTCTTTCTAGTATGAAGGAGTACTGTCTTTGCCTCTCAAAGTGATTCTTGGTGGGGATTCATTTTACAAAAAATACAATGGCACATTGATAGTGCTTGCATCTTCCAGCCCTTCTCCTTCAGAAGGGCAGTTTTCTGACTCTGACACATGATCAGGTTGTCTTCCTCTCTTAGATTCAGGAAATTATTGCCTTAACTGGTGGACTGTTTAATCTGATAGGCTTCCTTATTTAGTTTTTTCATAAATTGCTTGCAGTTTTTACCAAGTATTTCCTGGATAGGCTCCTTTTTCTTCTTTTTATTTTTTTTATGGAAAGCTTTATTCTTCTGAAACAGTATTCATACAGAATTGCAAGTAGAAACAACTCTAAAGAATTAGTTGCCTGTAATTAGAGATTAAAATATAAGAAGGTTCTGACAGCCAGATATGCATTCTAGTTACAAAATGGGAAAATGTCATATTGAATCAAGCTATAGAGATAGAAGTCATGAAAATATTTTTTAAATCTAGAATATTTTAAGCACTTTACTACAGACTTACATAATTTAGCTTTAAATGAGAATGAGGAGTTCAGTAGGTGAAAAATAAAATATATATAAATATAATTTAATTTTTAAAGGCTTTCAATGCTGACCATTCCCCAGGACTGTTCTTAAATGTCACCTGCTCCTTAAACATTCCTTAGACCCTCACCCAGATATGTTCTTTTCCTCCCCTGGAAATCCCCAACATTTCATTTGTACCTCTCATTGTTATTGCCTGATGTTTCTTTTTGTATGTGTCTCATATCTTGTTCTCTCCTTCCTTCAACTGAATCTTCAGTTTCTCAAAAACAAGGTTTGTCTCGTCTGTTTTTGCATCTCCCAGGATACCTTGTACAGGGCCTAAGCCACAGAGGACACTCAATTGTCATAGGAGAACAAAAGATGTGATCTACATCAAGCTGTTATTAATGGGATAATAAGCAAAGGATTTTCATCAATGGCTATTTAGTCATGGAGTAACTTCTCTGTACCTAAAGGGTACCCTGCTGGTTTTATGAGAGGCTGGACAAATAAATTTCTCAGTCAAGGCAAACATAAGCACAATCTTGTCTCTCTGGGTTTTTACTAATAGTGCTAAAGTGTTGACTGTTAATATACTTTGAATTTTGAGCTTGGATGTGTGGATTTGTATTTCAGCACCTCGAGTAACACAGTTAGAAGGAAATTCATGTGAAATTCTATGGGAGACGGTACCTCCAATGAAAGGCGACCCTGTGAACTACATTCTGCAGGTATTGGTTGGAAGAGAATCTGAGTACAAACAGGTAAGATCCAGTGTGGATGGCACATATGCAACTGAGTCAGGCTGGCTCTGTGCCTCTGCTCATTGCTATGAATGACTCAGTGAACTATGTTTTTCTTAAAATCAATGGTAGAAACTGTCTAACATATACTTGTTACTAATTCTTCAGGGTGGGTGAGCCCTAGTTTACATTTCATTTTGTATATGGTGGTATTCGTATTCAATTATCAGCTCTCAAGCATAAGCTTGTCTTATGAAGAGTTTAAATAGTTTACTTGTATTTGACATTAACAGTGAGGTTTGTGAGGTTTGCAAGTATCAAAGTCTTTATATAATTGAAAAGTAAAGTACTTATGATTTTACTATAGAGGGGAAGTAGTCTTAACCTAACTACTGAAGCCTATCCTGTCTCCCTTTTTTGTAGAAGTAATGGAAGGTTAAGGTTGTTGATGCATAGGCCCTGGAGGCCCGTGGTTCAGAAGCTCTAAGTCATGCTTGTCACCCTTTAATGTCAAAGGAATCACCTGGGCATCTGTTAAAATGCAGATTCTGATCTGGTAGATCCTGGGTGGGGATTCACTCTCTCAGGTGACACTGACATTGCTGGTCCACAGACCATAATTTGAGTAGCAAGCCTCTGTAAATCACATAATAAACACATGCAAGAGAGAATGCAGTTGGAATATAGCCAGATAGTAAGTTAGTTTTATCATTTTTCATAGCCCTTGTTGATTCTTAATTCTTCCAAAGAAGAATCAGATCACTGACTCTGAAGGATTTAGATGCTCTGTAAGCTTTCATAATAGTGCCTAGAACTCAACTGTTTTTGTCAAATCAGGATATAATATTGTGTATTCCATTAGGAAAGCAGATGGTCCATTCTTCACCAGCACTTTTAATAGGGGAATTCATTTATATCAAAAATAAAGATGATGATAAATGCCACCTGTTCTCTGAAACACTAGAGTAATTTATAAAAACTTTATTCAACTCCAAATACACAAGTAGAAAATCATTTGATTCAGAGTTTCTGTTAAATTGCTCATTGGTGTTTGTTATATGATAATAAAGAATACTTGCAAATAAAATGTTAAAAAAGTAATTTTGGACATTTTGCTGTACTTTGTTAATATGTAAAGATAAAAGATTTAATACTTTTAAACAAAAGTCTTTATCTTAAATATGACATCTCCCAGTGTGGATCAACATCAGTGGATGATGTCACCAAAGTTCCCATCATTCCTCTGAAATAAGAACAAGGACACTATGGTTTCTTTCATTTTTGAATCTCATTTTATACAATATATTCCATTTCAGAGTAAATAACTTACATGTGAAATTGTTTCATTTTACCAGAAAGATATGATTGGTTTCAGGGTCTTAGCTAAAGACATGGAAATAGAAAACAGAGATTTTTTTTTTCTGTTCCATAGCAATGTGAAAATGGTTAAAACATGAGGTGTTAAGAAATTTTACAACATATCATTTGACGCTTAACAACAGTTTGTTTCTAAACAGTACATTCTCGCACATTTGCCATTGTATTGTAAAAACCTTTCATTCAACAAGCCGTGCTTTTCCACCTGTTCTTGGAAAAATATTCTGCTTCCCAAAGCATGGTGACTGCTGTTCCCTGTTGAAAAGGCAGCCTTATTTACTCGATTTCTGTACACATCGGTCATTGCCAAACTATAGGTGAATCTATTTGGTAATTTAGATTTTATTGGCAGACGGTTTGTTTTGAATCTGTTGTTTGTTTAATGCCATAATTTAGACCCAGGGGCATATAAATGCTGATATACTGATGCCTAAACATATGTATGCCACAGAATATTTTTCTTATTGTAAACAGTTATAAACCGAGTCTTTCTTGTTGCAAACAGGTGAAAACACAGTACTGCATGGCAGGCTCAGTAGATGAGGGTTAGCTTTCTCCACGTGTCCATGTGCTTCCTGCATTTACCAAGAAATGATTAAGGAGAGTGGTGGTATATGAAAAGCCACAGTTGAGTCAGGGACAATTTGTACTGGTTTCTTTTTTTTTTTGGCTTCTCCCTATTCAGCAAACATTAACTTAAACAAGGTGTTTTGAGTACTTCATTCACTTGTTCTGGACATGAGCTAGGGAATGAAACATATTTATGTGTGCAGAACAATGGTTCAAATATTTATAGTTCAAGGATGACAGGCAATGGGCTTTGAATTCGTAGAGGCAAAGCAAAAGAAAATGAGAGGTAATTATTGCTGTATATTTACCACAGCAGAGCTCTGTAGCTCAATTAGCGCACTAATCAGACAGGAGCCACTAATACGTGGGCTTGTGTTATTCATCTTTATTTTTCCAGTATTGGCACATAGTGTGGCACTCAGTAAACGTTTCCTGCATGTGTGAAAGAGGCAGTTTCAAAGTACCAGCGTTATTTATATCTGCAGTGGTGATGAGAGTAAACTTCAGCATGGAAAGAAAATATCACCCCTAATAGAATAATATCCTTTTCTCCCAAGCTCATTTTTATAGGCCACATATGACAAGGGCCTTTGCCTTTTCTGATATTTTGCTTGAAGCATCAACTTTAACTTTGCCTTGATTCTAGGTGATTCGCTTTCTGTTGTTCAAGTGTCACAAAGAGGAGCAAGCAGCTGATTTTCATTATTAAACAATCTATTGAAGTATTAAATTGTTACCGTTTTACTCTGCATTAAATTGCATGCCTATTTGGTTTGCCTTTTGCCATTTAATAAACATTCCAAGCACAGGGGTTTTTTTTTCAGGAAACTTAGAGCTTCTTTTCAAACAGAATTAAGTGTATTCTTTAAAAGAATGAAAATTGTGTCTATATGCATGTGACTTTCTATTTTTTTTGCACAAGATATGGTATAGACAGTTTCATGCATAGTAAGTAAAGTAGAAAAATCCATATTCGTATTCCTGTTCAGGCAGCAGTAACTTTTACAGGGAGTATTGAATATAAACATTGAAGACAAGAAAATGATCAATAAATCATGAGAAATTATTACTTATTGGCAGTGAAAATTTATGCAAAATTACGGAAAATCTTGGTGCTCAGATTTATGGCATAAGGAAAAGCTCTAAAGTATCTAAAAGTTTATGAAGCTCCACATTTAATATATTGGCATTTCTGAATAAATATATTTTTATCTTGTATCATTTTCAGAATAAGTATCAAGGTGTGTATTGATTCTACATCATATCACAAAAACTACCACAAGGAAAGATTTTCTCTTGACCAAACTATTTTAAAGTCTTGGAGCCTACGACACATCCTGACTGTTGCCCAGGCTAGACTGCAATGGCTTGATCTCGGCTCACTGCAACCTCTGTCTCTGGGTTCAAGTGATTCTCCTGGCTCAGCCTCCTGATGGCTGAGATTAAAGGCACCCACCACCATGCTAGGCTAATTTTTGTATTTTTAGTAGAAATGGGATTTAGTAGAGGTCAGGTCTTGAACTCTGACCTCAAGTGATCCACCTGCCTCAGCCTCCCAAAGTGCAGAGATTACAGGTGTGAGCCACCATACCTGGGCCCTTCAACATATTTTTTAATGCCTTCTAACTCATTTCCCTAATACAGAAATTAAACAATGAGGCTATGACTATCTTCTAGCACAGTTTTTAGTTCCTGCATGAATAAGGGGTCAAATTTAGAACAAAATAAAAATAGATCAAGATAGATATCTTTAAAAACCGTCATTTATTTTACTGATGCTTATTTTCTTTTTAGTTTTATTGGTCATTTAAGTATCTAAAGGCCCTTATATCAGAAAAATTTCCATACCTCCACTTAAAATTTCATGTAAAATGAATTGATATTCAGTTTCATTGATTACAGATATAAGACCCCAGGTTTATTGAGAATCTGTTACGTGTTTTACATTGTAAGGGATGCCTGGTAAAATCAGTACTGTAAGAGTTTATAGGCCTATTGGGTGAAAACCCACAAGGAGCAGTTCAGTAATAGTACCCTTGCTTGTCATCTTTGACTCAAGGACAAGTTACCTCTTTAGCATTTTGCCCTCCATACAGGAGGCCTGCAGGCTAGCACTTTTCCCCTTGAGCCTGGTAGGCGTAATAGGGGAGACATGGAGACAAGTCTGCCTCCCATAGTCATGTAATTTTGGAGGAATGAATTCACCTAGCTGAGTCTTGACTTTCTCTTTGTAGCTCTTAACTCAGATGGTTACTGTGAGCATTAGATCACTCAGTCATGAGAAGGGAGCTATACAGATGACAACATGGTGCAGTTATGTCTCCCCTTCAGTTCTTGGGAGGGGTGGCATTAGTAAAGAGGTGAAGGTAGGCCTCCAGGAGCCGACCATGCACTGTTCTCACCACCCTTCCCAAAAAGCTCTCTGTTATTTACAGGATTTCAGCTACGCAGCATGTTATTGTGAATTAAGGGTTATGGATTCTTCATCTCAGTTGTCTGGGTATTACTTGAAATCCTCTCATTTGAAATAAACATGTCAAAATTACTTTAAAATATATCGTTCATCAAATCAAGAACAGAAATAGTCTTTGTAAAAATAATAATGCTTCTGTACTTATTACAATATTATGATTGGTTGCTTCAATAAGAACCATCTGGAATGGAGCAGTGCCTTTTAAATTGGATTGAGTCAAGAGGAAAAGCCCATAATGGTGCCTTTGTCAAAATGAATGAAAACAAAGGGACACAAGGCATGGCCTGCTGCCCTGATGTCCAGAGCTACACAGTCCTGTTGGAGGCCCAGCTGTATGGCAGGCCTGGCAACGTGGCGATTTTGTGACAGCATGAGTTCCTAAGTACTGTGGATTATGTGTCCATAGCCAGGCCTGGACACCAAGCCAGCATCTTGGGGCTCCCCGTTCCATTGATTTCTGCAAGTAGGCCCCAAGGGTCCCTGGCACCAAGCATTTGTCCTGGAGTGTTATACATGATTCCTGCAAGAAGGGGGCAGGGAAATACAGTCAAGTAGCAATACAATGTATCATGTTGATGTTTCTTAGATGCCTACTGCATGCCAAGCCCATCCTATGAGGTTGCCACGTGTTATCCCACTTAATCTTAATCAATAATCCCATAATCCCTTGAGACTGTTACCTTCATGTGGGGGGGTAGGCATTGTTTCTAATCTGCAGAAGAATGTCACCTTCAAGGGACAGGTATTACAAAGATGTTGAATTAATTTTCAATTATTTGGCTTCCTAATAACATCTGGGGCTTTTGGATCTCATATTTTAGTTTTAAAACCCCATATATAGATTTACAAGTGTAATAACTCAAAAATTTACTTAGTTATATAAAATAGGATTGGCTTATTCTACAGGCAACCATTTAGTTAAAAAGAATTTGAGACATTTCATTCTAAAGCCCATCTTCCTTACTTTCTATGAACCACGGATATCCTTAATCTGTTATCCTAGAGAAATCTTCATTTCTCCCCCTTGAGATATGACTGGCCTCACCACGCTGGCCTGTGTGAATTTGCTGGCTTAGGAAATTATAATCAGAGCCAGGGTATACAATCTGTGAAGTACGTATGTTCTCACATTTACATATTTATACAACTAGAAGAGTATTTGCAAAGTTTTAATATTTGGATCATGTCAAAAACTATTAGAACATCTTAGAAAACAATTAAAAACATATTAGAAAAGCTATTCACATGCATAAAATATATTAGAAACTCCATATTTTCTGTCAACAGACTCCATTTTTTGCTGCGCCTATACTAAACTCTCTCTTGCCCCGATGGTCTGTGAGTGCATCTTAAAGCTTGCTATTCACATGTGCTTGTTAGTTTCTCTTTTCAAACACTGTGGTGTCAGAATATCTACTCTTTTAAGTATTTGAGGGTTCTAAATAGAGAACATTCCCTGAGCATCTACTTTGTCCAAGCCATTGTGCTGGTTGCTATGGAGATGTGGAAATAATAGAACACTGTTTCAGTGTATTTATGTGAAATGTAAAAAAGATAATGTTAACATTGTGTTGGCAAGGGTTGTGAAAGGGTAGCTGTTCCAATGAAAATAACAAGAAGAGCTAAAAGAAAAACATTTACAAATTAAAAGTTAACTTTTGCTTAGACTTTCATTAAGAAAGTTCCCTTCAGGCCAGGCACGGTGGCTCATGCCTATAATCTCAGCACTTTGGGAGGCCGAGGCGGGTGGATCACAAGGTCAGGGGTTTGAGACCAGCCTGACCAACATGGTGAAACCTCATCTCTACTAAAAATACAAAAATTAGGTGGGCGTGGTGGCACATGCCTGTAATCCCAGCTACTCAGGAGGCGGAGGCAGGAGAATTGCCTGAACCTGGGAGGTGGAGGTTGCAGTAAGCCAAGATCATGCCACTGCACTCCAGCTTGGGTGACAGAGTGAGACTTCATCTCAAAAAAAAAAAAAGTTCCCTTCAGTTAGCTATTCATATTATTTTACTAAGCTTTTTGCCCAGTGGTACAAGAAAAGTTGCATTCTTTTATTTTTAAAATACATTTTCAGAGATCTTCCACTCTAAGAAGTTTTGGGAAGTTTCATTAAAATTAATATATGAAGTCTTTGTTCAAGAGTCTCTAAATTGTATTTCTGGGAAATTAAATATACATTTGGGCTCACTTTTTAAAAAGTCTCACCAGGATTTGTCTTGAACTCCTAACCTCGAATGATCCTCCTATTGAGCCCACTTTTTAAAAGGGATGTGGCCACGCAAATTCTGGAAACTGTAGAAACCATTTAAATAGACGTAAGTGTACATTTATATTCACTTTCCAGAAGTCTCTAAAACATTGATGGGGATAGGTTATTAAATGGTTTTCTACAATGTCGTTATTCTTTGGTGGCAGAAATTAACAGGCCACATCACAAAAACACTGTCCAAATCTTTGCTTGGCACAGACTGAGTGGGGAGCTACCTTCAATAACATCATAAAAGATAGCGTTTTCCTTCAGAGAGCAGCAGGAGCCATGGTGGGAGAATGTTGAAGGTCTTTCATGGAAATACCAGGGAGTTAGCGAGATACGGGAAGACAGAGTCAGAGGCCATGAAACCTGGACCCAGTGTCACACTGTAGTCATTAGCAGAGGAGTAAAGTGGAGGACAGTAATGGAACAGGCAGAGCTGGGCAATTTCAGGTGTGAGCGTTGGTATTTGAGTTGGAAGTGGGGTCTCATCTAGGATCCACCATCCTCTTATTTGATAAGAGACTTTTAAGAAATTAGCCTCTCTGAGCCTTAAGTTTATGGCTGTGTATGGATTGGGGCAATCACATAACAATGAGCTCATCTTAAAAGATTCATTTAGATTCATCATTGGAACTGTGAGCAGTGAGAAAGGAATGGTCTGTCAGGACTGCAAGGCGTTTTCTTACAGCTCTTAGTTGCTCCAGCCCCACTGTTTGTAACTCAAACAGCTAAGGCACATGCCATTTTTTTAAGAAACAAGATAACTCACCAGGAAGATTGTGCTTAAAATCTTACAAAAAGTAAAACAAAAGCAAGGTAAATCTGGGAAAGTATAAGTAGTAAACGGAATTGGTTGTCTGAAGTTTAGTCGCAAAGCAAAAACAAGATGCTTGAAGTTTGAACATGAGGGAGGAATGTCTTGAAAAGGGTAACTCAGGTGAAAACTGGAAGCCTGGCCTCCATTCCAAACCATAAGATCCTATTTCTGTCTTTCAACTTGGACCCAACACTAAATTCATGTCTGGTCCACTTGTGTTCTCTAATGGAATGTTCTGTTTCTTGGTGAAGTTTACACAGGGGGCTTTAGAAACATATGTAGAGACATGTGTAGATTCCCACTAACTGAATCTGGCAAGTGTTTCAGGCAAAGTTGAGTTTGTTGGAAATTCATTTCTAGAGCATTAGTATTAATGGGCAGAATTATTTGGATTAGATTCTCCAATAAAAAGACATAGAGTGACTGAATTTTTTTAAAGACCCAACTATTTGCTGCCTACAAGAGTCACCTCACTTTTAAGGACACACACATATCAACTGAAAGTGAAAGGTTGGAAAAAGATATTCCATGAAATAGAAACAAAAGAGAGCAGGGATAGCTAAACTTAGGTCAGACAAAATAGCCTTTTAAGTCAAAAACTGTAAAAAGAAACTTTAATGATAAGAGCAGCAATTCGTCAAGAGGATATAACAGTTGTAAATGTAGATACACCCAGCATTGAAGCAACTAAATACATAAAATATTGAAGGATCTAAAGGAAGAGAGAAATTGCAATACAATAATAGTATGAGACTTTAATATTGTACAGATCATCCAGACAGAAAATGAATAAACACTGGACTTGAACAATACCATAGATGAAATGGACCTGATATTTCATACAACAACAGCTGTGTACACATCCTTCTCAAGCTTACGTGGAACATTCTCCAGGATAACTCAAATGTTAGGGTACAATGCAAGCCTCAGCAAATTTTAGAAGACTGAAATTGTATCAAGTATCTTTCAGACCACAGTGTTACAAAACTAGAAATCAGTACCAGAAGGAATTTTGGGAAATTCACACACGCTTCTGAACAACAAATGGGTCAATGGAGAAACTAAACGGAAACTTAAAATATTTTGAGACAAATGAAAATACAACTTATTAAAATGTGTGGGATACAGCAAAAGCAGTTCTAAGAGCAAAGTTTATAGAATAAACACCTACATCAAAAAGGAAGAACGATCCCAACCTAGCATTGCACCTAGGAACTAGGGGGAGGTAGGAACTAAGCCCAAAGTTGGCAGAAGGAAATAAGATGAAAACAAATAAATGAAGTAGACTAGAAAAACAGTACAAAGATGAACAAAACTACGTGTTTTTTTTTTTTTGAAAAGATAAAATCAAATCTTTAGCTAAACTAAAACACAAAATCAGAAAGAAAAGTTTACAACAGATACCACAGAAATACGCAGGATCATTTGAGACTATTAAGAACAAATATATGCCAACAACTTGGATGACCTAAAAGAAATGTATGAATTTCTAGATATATGCAACTTATCAAGACTGAAGAAATAGAAAATCTAAAAGACCAGTGGGGAAGGAGATGGAATCGGTAATCAGATTTCCATCAAGCAAAAGCTAGAACCAGATGGCTGAACTCTACCAAACATTTAAACAACAAATACCAATTCCTCAGATTCTTCCAAAAAAGTAAATGAGGGGGAAATACTTCCAGACTCTTTTTTGCAAGGCCAGCATTATCCTCACACCAAAATCAGGAAAGGACATTACATACATACATATGTTCATACGTACGTAACAGGCCAATAGCCTTGATGAACAAAGATGCAGAAATCCCTAGCAAACCCAATTCAACAACACATTAAAAGGATCATCCACCATGAACAAGTGGGATTTATCCCTGGTTTCAAGGATGATTCAAGGCACCCAAATTAACAGATGTGATAAGTCATTAACAGAGTGAAGGCCAGAAACCATGATTATCTCATTAGATGCAAAGAAAGTGACAAAATTGACAAGTTTATTAAAACGTTAGTTGCCGTGTTGTTTTTCAGTTCTAAATAGCAATAATAATAATAATAGCTAACTCCTGTGCACTAACTTCATACCAGGTGTGTTTTAAGCTCTTTACAGGCATAACTCAGTACTACTCAGATTGAGTTCTGATAATTTTATTTTCTTTTTTAATTAGCCAAATCTCTTACTGATTTGGTTTCATTTCAGCTATTTTTGTGTGTGTGTGTACCCATTGACTCTAATACAAGGCATAACTTTTAATGCAATTTTAATCTGATTATTATTTCCTCTTAAGTTTTTTAAGGACTGGTTCCATTTTGATAGAAGAACCCTGTGAGACTGTCTTCTTCCATCCCCCTTCAAAGGCTCTTGTTAGTTTCATGCAACCAAAATGTGATAATGTCTAAGGAAACTGGTCATTTTCAAGTTCCTATAATAGTGATCCTCTTGATAATTGTTAGTGTTAACAAATAGGAAGAAAACATCCCAGATCCTTGTCATACAGAGGGGAAACACTCAAGCCAGACCACCAAATTATTTAAATGTTAACGTGTGATGAAGTGGGCTACATAAAAAAAAATTCCTCAAGAAAACAATTAGGCACGCCACAAAGCTGGGAGAAAAGCTTCTCAACACACGTCTGTCAGAGAACTTATATCCACATCACATAACAAGGCCCTGCAAATTAATGAAAGTCAAGCAAATTGCAGATTAAAGATAGGCGAAAGACATGGACATACTCTTCTCAGAAGAAGGTACATGGATGACCACTAAGCACACGCAAAGATGTGCAGCATCTTCAGGCATCACGGAAATGAAGGCGTGGTGGCTCACGCCTGTCATGCCAACACTTCGGGAGGCTGAGGTGGGCAGATCACGAGGTCAGGAGATCGAGATCATCCTGGCTAACACAGTGAATCCCCATCTCTACTAAAAATACAAAAAATTAGCCCGGTGTGGTGGCATGCGCCTGTAATCCCAGCTACTTGGGAGGTCGAGGCGGGAGAATCACTTAAACCTGCGAGACGGAGGTTGCAGTGAACTGAGATTGCGTCACTGTGCTCTGGCCTGAGTGGAAGAGCGAGACTTCATCTTAAAAAAAAGAAGGACTGATGATAAACGTTGGTGAGGATATGGAGCAACTTAGACTCTTCATGCTGTTAATGGGAGTGCAAAGGGATACAGTCCCTTGGGAAAACTGTTTGTGAAGTTAAATATAGAACTGCTCTGTGAGTTTTGTATTTAAACAAGAAAAAAATTTCTCAAAGATTTGAACAAAAATGTTCATAACATTCTTATTGATAGCATTTTTATTATATGAAACCTCCAAACTGGAAATAACCCAAATGTCTTTTGGAAAGAAAACAGGAATTGAGGTATAGTCATAAGGAACTGCTACGGAAGAGCTCAATAACATGAGTGAATCTCAGGGTTGGGGAGTGTGCTCTCATGATTCCATTTATATGAACTTCTTGTACAAGCAAAACTACAGCATTAGAAGTCAGAATAGTGTCTACCTTTCAGGGTGGAGGTGAGATATCTTGAGGGGATGTGTTTGTGGTGTATCCAATTGTCAAAAAATCATCCCGCTGGAAAATTTACATTTTGTTTGCTCAGTTTTTAATTGTTTCCATTTTAAAGTGTTAATTTCGTTCTTGGGACCAAAAACCTAGAGATATTTGTATTATAACATTTTCTGATTTATAGTCTAAATCAGGGCTCCCCAAGCCCCGGGCCGGGTACCAGTACTGGTCAGTGGCCTTTTAGGAACCATTGGCACAGCAGGAGGTGAGCGGTGAGTGGGAGCATTCCTGCCTGAGCTCTGCCTCCTGTCAGATCCATAAGGCATTAGATTCCCATAGGAGCACAAACCCTACTGTGAACTGTGCATACAGAGATCTAGATTGTGTGCCTCTTATGCGGATCTAACACCTGGTGACCCAGGGTGGAACAGTTTCATCTCGAAACTCTCCCTGTCCGTGGAAAAATTGTCCTCCACGAAATCAGTCCCTGGTTGTCCCAAAAGGTTGGGGACCACTGACCTACGTTATTAAAATTTAGCAAGATTCATCTTTACTACTTAAAATGTCAGCTGCATTTCTAGTCAATGCCTTATCTCCTTCTGTCAAAGTTCCAGTCACTGGATTTTATGTCGTTTCATTCCAAATGTCTAAAAAGAATACCCTTTTTACAGTTGGAATTCAGATCAAGAGAAATACATTTTTATATCATTTTCGTTATAAAAGAATGAATGTGAATCTAAACCAAGAGTGAATGGAGGGACTCTAAACCAAAATTATTCTAGAGACAACAGTGTTGCTATAATCAATTAACTAGGACTTTTTCTTTTCCTGAAAGGTGTACAAGGGAGAAGAAGCCACATTCCAAATCTCAGGCCTCCAGACCAACACAGACTACAGGTTCCGCGTATGTGCGTGTCGTCGCTGTTTAGACACCTCTCAGGAGCTAAGCGGAGCCTTCAGCCCCTCGGCGGCTTTTGTATTACAACGAAGTGAGGTCATGCTTACAGGGGACATGGGGAGCTTAGATGATCCCAAAATGAAGAGCATGATGCCTACTGATGAACAGTTTGCCGCCCTCATTGTGCTTGGCTTCGCAACGTTGTCCATTTTATTTGCCTTTATATTACAGTACTTCTTAATGAAGTAAACAAACTAGAGGTATGAATTAATGCTACACATTTTAATACACATTTATTCAGATACTCCCCTTTTTAAAGCCCTTTTGTTCTTTGATTTATGTACTCCGTTTTACAGATTTAGCTAGAAACAAAAATGTCAGTGTTTTGGTGCACCTTTTTGAAATGCAAAACTAGGAAGAGATTAAACTGGATTTTTTTTTAAAGAAAAAAAAAAGCAAACCAGATACCAAAAGCTAGCTTTCTTATGTTTTCCTTTAAATTTTCAGATTTACCATCATTCTATTTTCACACTGATGTCTTTTGCAAGCCTTTGAATTTTGTTTTTGTTACAGTTTAGTAATTTATATTCACCTTAAAGTCACTTCTTATGTCTTGCTCATCTATATCTGTAAACATGAATCACAGTGTGTGTAGTTACAGGGCTAGGATTTCAGTTTTGTCAAGAGCATTAGCACGCAGCAACAGCAACATACAGAAGATGTGTTCACTCAGATAAGACTGCCCTAAACAACCATTTTGTCACTCAGTTATTTAACTGTGTTTAGCTCATTTAAATCAAAATGTGTACTTTAATCTAAAATGTTTTAATAATCTGTATTTCTTATAATTTTAACACTATGAGCTGCCTGTATAAGAAATCAAGTAACCAAAATGCACCTATAAATTATGGAGCATTGTAGATTTTACTAGGTCAATTCATAGCAGTAACTTTAAGAGGGCATTGTGCAATAGTTAGTTGTTTTCTTGTTCAGCTATTTTAAAGGCTGCTTTAACTTGTTTGTCTTTGTATATAACTACTTCTAATCACTAGAGTTATTATATTCTGTTATGTTTGACCAGAATTATATGACAAGAACTGGTGACAGTTGAGTGCCTCTGCCCATTGTCCATGATTTACACTAACTGTGAGCAGTCTTCTTATGTGTCAGCTCATTATTTTTGAAACATTTGCCTTTAGGCTGTTCTTTGAGGTATCAATGAAGTGATTGAATTTCAATACCTTAATTCAGTGCACATAATACTAATGTAACAGCAGATGAAAATGGATAAAAGAGAATCATCTAAATTTGTAGTTCCTGTTTCTGTGGGTTTGCCTGGCCATGGTTGGAGAGGGAATGGTGTTTGATGGTAAACACAAGGTGTTTGGGGGTCAAGAAGCCTAGATTCTCTCCCTGGATCTGTCACTAACTTGCTGCGTGACCTGAACACGTCACTTTACCTCTCTGTGCCTCAGTTTTCCCATGCATGAAAAAATAAAATGAAATAAAATGGGGATTCTAATGTTTGTAAGTGCTTTGAGATCTTTGATCAACAGGTGCTATTGGAGTGCAAAGTGTTACTCTTACGTGTTTATTTTGAGTCATGAGATAATCAATTTTAACCCAAAGTCATTGGATTATTTATATGAAGTCCATAATGTTTGAGTACCTCAGGGACATTTAAGAGTTGGAGGTGCAGATATATTCCAAAAGGGTGCAACAGACACAGTGTATTCCCCTGCTTCTGTTTTTGTATATTTTTGCTACTTGGTTTTTCTTGATCATAGCTATTTGTGCTTGGTGTTTGTTGTCTAAGATGCAGTATCCTGTACTAGCTTATAATATTCCCATACCAAAGTCATGGGGAAACCAACATTATTTTGTTTTTGGTTTATTTATACTATATTCTGCATACAGTACTTTAAATGCCAATTACAGTGCAATCTTTATTTATTGTAAAATTTTTAAATGTACTTATGTACTAATTTTCCCTTGTAGCATGTTATATTTTTGTGTTTTATACTTTTGTAATTTTAGGTCAGTCTTGTTCCTTGGCAACATCTGTAGTATTATTAATCTTCTGACATTTTCTTGTGTTTTTAAAGAGATAAGAGCATCTAGTGCATTAAATGCCAAAAAAAAAAAAATCCATTATCAGTGATTGAAACGTTTACATGTACCCAAAAACCATAATCATCTCTTGGAAGAAAATGCTAAGATCAGTGAATTATTCTGTGTGCCTATATTGATGTAGTGAGTACTAGAGAGTTCTGTATTTTATTATCGACTATAATAATTAGTTTAATTAGCTTTGTAAACTAATGGCATCAAGGTAAATATATTTTTTGCCAAAGTTCTGGCCTTCCAAACTCATCCCCTTATTTAAACGTGTGCTCTGACCCACTATGACACAGCGTCTGCATTTTCTAAGAAAATTTCATGCAGGTATTTTGGGGAGAGGTATTTTTTAAGCAATGAAAATTCAGCCGAGTACAAAACCCCCTCTATGGGGGTTGGGGAAGTCTCTTTTTTTCAGACACTTCAGAACTGCTGCTATAAACAAATTCTCTGAATTGGTTGAATTTTTTTTATAGTACTTTAGGCCAAAATTTATATGAATATTTGATCTTCTTGAGATTTTCATACTATCATTTAACCACCAGAAAGCTGAAGTGTGTGAAATACAAGCTGACAGCACTTTATTTTATTGCTCTCCATTATTTGGTGTTCATTATATTCCTACAGTCAGAAAATTATTACTCTCTATGGCACTGTTTTCTATCACAAATATGTATATGTGATATTGATATCTAACTATATATATTGCCATTACACACGAACAATAAAATAAAGTGTTCTATTAACCTGATCTCTTTGCCCTTTTGCTATGTGAGGATTGAATGAGTGGCCTTCTGATGCTCCGACTCTTCCCTGTATGTCAAACTCATCCCTGGCACAAGAAATTCCAGTCATGTGAAGCAAGCTGCCCTTTGTCCTCAAACAAATTATTGAAAACTTTTTTTAAAAGATTTTTTTGCATATTCTCTGCCTTGTTCTTCTCAACTTGAAATGTTGGCATTTTCTAACCTTGTTTTGTCAGCTACAGTAATTCAGTATTCATGTCAAATTGAGAAGTGCCCTAATTGAATGTGTTTGAATGTTATCCTTGCACAATTCTTTAAATTGAAAGACAAAATGTTTTACCTCAATGTTGGACATACATTCCAAGCTTTTCAACTCCAGGAGAAAAAAAAATCATATGTTTTCCTGTATTGTAAATTTTAGACTATTACATATACATTGTATTAAAACTGCCATATCAATTTTAATGTATAGATTTTGCAAATACTATGCTATATGTAATACCTAACTGTATCTGTAGTGTATATGTAATATATTTATGCCCAATAAATGTTTTAATTCTTTCTGACTTAAGTAGGGTTTTTCTGCCATGAACAGGATTGCTTTTGTTGTTGTTGTTCCTTTTAAATACTTAAAGCACATCCAGAGACGTTGAGAAAGCACGTGTGTTTGGAGGCCAGGCAGGCGGCCTGGGGCATGATGCTTGCGGCGCCTTTGCAGAAACAGCAGCAGCTCAGCTCCTGCTGACTGAGACGTTGCAGGACGTGAGCCACAATCACATGTGTCCATGTTTCAAAAGAAGCTAAAAATCCAGATTTCCCCCATGGCCAACTAAAACGTGATTGTGGACTATAGAGGCTGCCAATTTAATCTTTTATCAGAGACTCTGCAGATAACGTACCTTTGGCCTAACATTTTATCTGTCTGCCAAAACTCGGGAGTCCAGGTCTCCCTCTGCTCTCCTGGCACCCTGGGCGCTTCCTCTCCCCTGACAGACTCTAGACTCCTTTCCCACGGGTCGCATTCAACAACAACAACAACAGCAATGAAACAGTGTTCCTGCTATGGCCGTGGGTTTGTCCTTTGACATTGTCTTGGTAGGAATTCTCTCTCTTATTTTTCAGGAAAATGTATTTAAAAAATAGTAACTTTATTGAAGCTCACTAGATGAAGAATGGTCACTCTTCTTGGTAAACATGACAAATTGAGGACGTCAAATTTTGTATGCTGCCGACACCACTATAAAAATGTAGTAAAGGATTTTTTGTTTTCAGTTACAACCCTCAAGACTGGGAAGAATGAGAGAGGAGAGATTGGCGCCAGAATTTTGGAAGTATGATCAAAAAGGTTAATTCAAAATTTGGCAAAGAAGAAAATGAGCTCAGTTTTTTTATTCTCAATGCAGCATACCCTGAAGGCTGAAAAACTGACAACGGCATATCCCTTTGAAGTGAAGGTGAAGAGAGAAAGAAAGCTAAAATAGTATTGGTTGAAAGCTGTTTAAAATGAAGTTAAAGCCATAAAATCCCTCCCCATTTCTTTTTTTCAGCTGGACAAAAATGCCCCCCTCCCCACCCACCATCACTCTTGCAGAAGCCTAGAGGTTTATCCTCAGGGAAAGGTTCAAATAGAAAGTCTCTGGACTGGGAGACACTGTCCACAGTTGAGAACGAAGGCACCATATCAAAAGCACATTAGTGAACATAGGCATTTGGAAGAATATTACAAAGAGCCTTACCTGAAGAGCCTCATGGGCTGGGAGAAAAAAAGATCTAAAAATTTTCAGTGAAATGTTTTAGCCAGAGCTCTCTTGGGTAGTACTTTTTAGCCTGTGCGTTAACATCACCTACCAATAAAATGAGTATTGTGGAGGCATCGGTATTTTTCAAAGTTCCCCGGGTGATTTCACTGTGTATATGAAATCGAGACCCATTGCTATGACGTGAAACTCTCAGTCAACAATTTCCTATCACCTTCTTAGTCTTTCATCTTAACCAAGGCTAACCTAACATCTGACCAAAGTGTGTAACGTGGATGAAAAGCCAAAAACCAGCAACCTGGAAGAATCGGAGACTACACAGAGAAGGAGCTTGAAAAACCTGTTATATCTCCAGAGAGATGAGAAAAGATAAGGCATCTATAGAATAAAGATAGAACGCTATAGAAAAAGAACTGTTAACAAGAAAATGTTCTTGGAAATTAAACGTTCAGTACAGGGGTTCGAAGCTGAAATTTAGCAAATAACCCCCAAAAAAGAGAAAAAAAATGAAAAGATGAGGGGCAGACCAGGACCATTCAATAACCAAGTAATAGGAACTCCAGAAGGAACAGAGAAAATGGAAGAGAGGAAATCATTAAACACATGAGTTTCTAGAATAATAGGGTATGAGGGCACACAACACAATGGATGGAAATAGGACTTGTACCAGGGCTCGCCATCTTGAAGTTTCAAAACGCTAGGACACGGAGAACCTCCACAAAACGAAAAGCTGGTCATGTAGAAGGATTAGGAATCGAGTGTGTTAGACATAAGAGAAGCAACTACTTCAAGATTTTGAAAGAAATATAATAGGTTTCTCACCTGCCTCTTCTCAATCAAGTGTAATCAAATGAAGACATTTTTTAAATTGCAAGATCTCACAAGTTTGCCTCTCAATGCACCTTTTCTCAGAAAGCTGCTAGAGGATATGCTTTCCTATATAAATGAATAAATCAGAAAAAAAGTGTTCCTGGGATTCTGTTTCCAGTGCTTTTTATTTAGGTCAGAAGTTGGCTCCCTGACCCTTTGCCACAAAAGGACGTAGGCAGCTGTCACTTTCTTACCCTTTCCCCACCCCCAGTTGACCTGAGTGCACACATGCACTTCCCTTACAGATCCTTAAAAGGGTCATATCTGTAAAATGACCCTTTTAAACAAATCTCTCAGGATATTTTGCCTCGAGCCAATTAAAATTAATAGTTATATCTGTCTACAGATACCCTTTATTTAAGGTGACAACTAAAAAATAATTCCCACCTCCACTGCTAGACTAGAAGTACCTCAAAAGCTGGGGGAAGACAGTGTGTGCATGGGGCAGCAAGCCTCATTTTAACTTTGCAGCATCTATCACATTTTCCCACCTATATTAGAAGCTCAAAAAGATTCATTGAATTGAACTCAACTAATTTGGTAACGAAAAGTTGGCATAACAGTGATGTGACCCATAGACTTTTGCTGCTTCGACTCATAATCTTTTCCCTCAGGTGTGTTATTTTCAGTGCAATACTTTGCTTGCTTTTTTAATGAAATAGTTGTCAATATTTTAAAAGTTGGAAATTTTGCATAAAATACTGGAATTCCAGATTCTGCTGAGAGTTGGAAGACCTGGCAGCTCTAGGTCTCGTTCTGATGTGGAGGTTGTCAATGGAGGTGGATATTGGCTGGCTTTGTTGGTTGGGGCATTTTGTTCCGCTCTTGATCACATTTTCTGCTGAATCCCTGGCATGGATATGGTTGTTGCCTTTTCTAACATCTCTATCAGAGGTGAGTAAACATGGGCAGGACATCCAAAATGATGGAATGAGGACCTCCATCAATCCACTTCTCCATAAAAACGACAGAAACACTAGCAAAAATGTACCAGAATCAACTTTTCCACTACTTTGGAAGTTAACCACAGGTTTGCAACAATCCGAACCTTGGTAAGAACAGCTGGTTTTGTGGCATTTTGACTCAGTCTGCTCCATCGTAGTCTTGGAATCAGCAGTCCCACAGCCAGGGAAGGGAGCATGCTCAGTTTGGAGCTCCTCAAAACGTCTCCTCCCCAGAGCGATGTCACTGTTTATCCTACCTCACAGCTACCTGGAAAATGTGCCATTTGTAGGGTGTTACTATTTAAACTGACTGGGAGCTGCTCCATGGGAAAAGCCAGGGCTCCTGTTGAAAAATAAGCAGTGCAGTTGCTTAACACGGCAGCTGCCTGGGCTGCTGTACCACTTGAGGCCAGTAAGTTGGCTAAAAACTTGAAGATCTAAGGAATGATATGTCCATAGGGGGCTTTTAAAAGTTCCTAAGGTAGTCCTGGGGATCTAGCAGACCATATGCATGTGCAGGGCCGTGCCCAGACTCAGAACATAGAGAAAGCCCCCATCCTTTACTTCTGTCTGATTTAGAGGTCTTGGCTTAACCAGAATTGTAAACTTCCTGAGCTTTGAAGGTGTACTTCAACATTCAGAGCCCTTGACAAAGAGTGGAAGATTTATTGGTTCCTGGTATTTGAGGAAATCTGTGACCAGTCATTAGGAGACCATTAAGCTGAACAGAGATTACATTGGCCAGATGCAAAGGAAAAAGTTTCAAAGAATATGATTCGAATTCTCAGATTAACCCTAATAGGGAGTGGGGAAGTGATGGTTAAAGAATTGTTTAGTCTCAACCAAGATTTTAGCCTTATAAATGGAAAATGGGCCAGGCATGGTGGCTCACGCTTGTAATCTCAGCACTTTGGGAGGCCAAGGTAGTCAGATCACTTGAGATCAGGAGTTCGAGACCAGCCTGGCTAACATGGTGAAACCCTGTCTCTACTAAAAATACAAAAATTAGCTGGGCGCGGTGGTAGGCGCCTTAAAGTTCCAGCTACTCAGAAGGCTGAGGGAGAAGATGCATTTGAACCCAGGAGGCGGAGGTTACAGTGAGCCGAGATCACGCCACCACATTACAGCCTGGGCAACAGAGCAAGACTCTGTCTCAAAAATATAAATGAAAAGTGAATTATGTATTATTTGTTTAATAATCCATTTTTGTGGCAAAACCATATCAAAGAAATAAAATTTCCCTCTTTTCTGAGTCAAAGGATAAATACAGTAAAGGATGGGTCTTCATTTTTGCTTAGGACTAAAGGTATGGAATTTTATTTTCTGTCCAACCAGTTATAAGAGAAATATGTTCAATTCAAATAAAAATTTTCGCATCTATGAGCCATTGACTGGCCTGGTTTTCTACTATAACAGTGTTTCCCAAAGTGAGGAGGTTATACAAGATAAGCCTAAGTGGCACAGGTCTAGCATCTTTCAAATTATGTCGTTTTTGTCTTCTGTGCCAAGGAGGTGTACCAAAGAAAAACAGGTCAGATTAAAGTGGATATTTAAGTTGATAAAAGAAATATAAGTAACGCATAGTGCAAAGGCTACTCAAATACGGCAGAAATCACAGGGATGGTGGATGAGCAAATGACTAAAGTGTGAGAATGATGCCCCTTGGAATGCTACCTCCTAAGACTCAGATGGATTTATGGAACAGAACACATTTGTCTGCTAGCACCTGCAAATGCATAGAAATTGAACTGGACGGGCCGGGCGCAGTGGCTCGCGTCTGTAATCTCAGTGCTTTGGGAGGCCGAGGCAGGCGGATGACCTGAAGTCAAGAGTTCGAGACCGGCCTGATCAACCTGGAGAAATCCTGTCTCACTAAAAATACAAAATTAGCCAGGCGTGGTGGCGCATGCCTGTAATCTCAGCTACTCGGGAGGCTGAGGCAGGAGGATCACTTGAACCCGGGAGGTGAAGGTTGAGGTGAGCTTGAGATCGTGCCATTGCACTCCAGCCTGGGCAACAGAGAGAAACTCCATCTTGAAAAAAAAAATTGAACTGGACTAGAAAGTTTGTGCGGTTTATCCCCCCCAGCCTCAATAACTGGCTTAGACTTCCTGTTTGATTGTACATATTTCCCTGTTCAGTACTTCCGAATACTCACATGAGTTAAAATTGCCATTTTAAAGTTCTTTAGCACAAACCCTGAAGGAGATAGATATATAAATATATATAGATATATAGATATATATGTTATTTTGCAGAGCTTGAGGTAAGAAAATAGATGTTGGTTTTAAACTAGGCCTGGGGGAGAGAACAAGGGTGTAATGGGCCTCTCGTTTTGTCTGACAGTCCCTCTTCTGTGCAGCAAGCTAGGGACACCCTCTTCCACCCCTAACTTTATCCATTTGGCTCTCTAAAAGTTGTGTTCTCCGAAGTCCCCTTGCACAGACTAAGGTGCATTATTCAAGGAATGGGTCCCTAGTCTGCACTTGGACCCATCTGTGAATGTGGGATTAAGACTCAAATTGGTCTTGTTCCAATGGCTGAAGCTGTAAGATGAAAAGCTTGAAAATTTGGGGCAGCTGGTTTTCTTGATGTAGAGAAAGCCAGTGTTTATTAAGGGGAAACAAGGAAGCTGGCAGGAAAAGAGAAAGGATTAAGGAATAATTTTTTATTAATAATCTAATCTATTCCTGTTAGGTTATTAGATACTAATTTAATCTCTCAAGGAATAGATTCCTTACAGGGACCCTAGTTAAGGCCTAGTTCATCCTGTTTTTTGGTTTACGGAGACCCACTTCCCTGTTTTCCTTAAGATTCATTTCCCTTTATGTTTAAGTTCATTGGACTTGAGTTTCCAAGACCAAACCCAAAAAATTCCCATCTAGGACAGAAAGTATTTAACACCTAATCTTCTATTGCAAAGGAGGCTTATAGTAGGGTGTACTGTGTGCAAAAGGCACAGCCTCAAAGTTTTTTGTGCTGGGAATTTATCCAAATTCGTTCTCTTTGTGTTTTTATTTTTCACCCTTTAAGCAATACAGACTGAATGTAGGAAAGCTTTAATTTTTAAATTAAAGTGAAATAAAATTGTGCTGAATTAGAGCCCTTATTTGTGAACTCTTGCAGCATGTTAAGCACTTGACATACATTACCTCATTTATGCCTCATATCAACACTTTGAGGTGAATATGTCCACCCTCTTGAAGCATAAGGTGCTCAAGTAACCCAGAGCACTAAGTGTTAACGGAAGGTTCAACCCTGGCTCTCAGTAATTTCTGAGGCTGGTGTACCTTACCCATATGCTGTGCTACCTGCCAAAAAGCCCTTCAGAATGTATTCTGTCATTGTGTTTTAACTGATGTGAACAACAGTTGCATCAGCATTGGACTTTGTGTCATAAGTAGTGTGATGTTCAAATAAGCACCCTAAAACACAAACGGTTATGGAACATAACATTTCTAAGTTAACCAAAGGCTTGTTGAATTGAATTCAACTAATTTGGTAACTAAACGTTAATAACCGTGATGTGACCCATAGACTTTTGCTGCTTCAACACATAATCTTCTATTCAATATTGTACTGAAAGTTGTAGCTAAAGTAAAGGTTAAAATCAGGTTTAAGCATGTATTAAAGGACCAGCAGCTGTAGTCTGGACCTTCAGGTTTGAGTTCATCCCTTCACTGCCATTCCAACTCTTTCTGATTAAAGAAAAGGCACAGGTGTGCTCATCTGAAAGTCAGATGTTTGAGGAAGAGACCAGCTTCTCTATAAGAAACAGGCTGAGTTTCCCAGGGACAAAGAGTGATGGGTCTCAGTTCTGAGCCTTGGGTTCCTCTAGTGAAGGCAAATTGAGCTACACTGTCTGACGTCTTTATGATTCTGTGAAGACTGGACTCTTCTAAGGTAGGTGACCTTCAGTCCAAACTATAGTTCCTTGAAAGAAATAATGAGGGGACAGCCAGCAAGATCCTCCACAGATGTTCAGCCTCCAACATTCTTTGGTTGAAAAAACTAGCACCACATGCTATGAACACTGAAATCTGTATTGCAAAACTGCCATTCCAAAGAGTTGTCCAGTCAACTCCAGTACTTCTGCTCAGGGAACACACCACACTTCTACAAAGCTGATTTCAGTGCTACCACAAAGGAGTTAGGAAATAAAAAATGGTACAGAAAAGGGTAACCATATGATAACAAGTAAGTAGGTAAAAGGAAAGGAAATGTGGGAGTGGGTTCTGAAGACATGAATGTTGAAAGGCCAAAAAAGTTTGCTGAGACAGCCCTTGAACACTTGCTAGGTTTCCTCAGGAGAGCTCTGATCTCCAGGAAATAGATGATTGCCCGTGTGCCCACCCTTGCTGAGGCCCTCCACCTTGCAACAATATCAGAGCCAAGCCCTGAGATTTTCTTGCCCTCTGTCATCTAAGCAAATTTCTTGTAATTTTGCTTGTAAGTATCTTTCTGGATTGCTTTATTCAGCTTGCTCACTGAGAAGGGCTTTGTGGTAATTTGTTATGGCAGCAGTAAAAAATGAATACAGATTTTAAAAATACAGAATATTTGTGTGACATTAGGTAGGATAGGTGAGGTGTTAAACAGACATCTAAAAGTCTAAAAGGAAAGGCACATTTAACTTAATAAGAATAGAGAAAATAATTGTAGAACAACATTGGCAAAGGGTTAATATTCCTCATATGCAAAAGCTCCTATACATTAATAAGAACAAAAACTTTTTTCCAAAAAATAGGCAAAGTAGCCAGGCACACTGGCTCACACCTGTAATCTCAGCACATTGGGAGGCTGAGGCAGGAGGATCACATGAGCCCAGGAGTTTGAGACCATCTTGGGCAACATGTGAGACCCAGTCTCCACCAAAAAAAAAAAAAAAATTAACTTGGTGTGGTGGCTCCTGTCAGTCGTTCCAGCTATTCAGGATGCTCAAGTGAGGGGATCAATGAGCCCGGGATGTCAAGGCTGCAATGAGCCATTATCGTTCAACTGCTCTCCAGTCTGGGTGACAGAATGAGATCCTGTCTCAAAAACAAACAACAAACAAAAAAACGCCAAGTGCAAAGCAAGTAAATAGAAGGAATATTTGATAACTTGTCATAGCAGCAACAGAAAATGAATGCAGATTTTTAAATTCCAAAGCAGTTTATAGAAAAAATGTAAATTACAAAATTAGAGAACAATGTTCAACCTTGGTAAATGTTAGGAAAATTAAAACTCAACTAATGGGAAAAATTTAGCCCTTAGGCAAAAATTTAAAAGATCAATATCCGGCTAGGTGCAGTGGCTCACACCTGCAATCCCAGCACTTTGGGAGGCCGAGGCAGGTGGATAACCTGAGGACAGGAGTTCAAGACAAGCCTGACCGACATGATGAAACTCCATCTCTACTAAAAATACAAAAATTAGCCAGGTGTGCTGGCACACACCATAATCCCAGCTATTTGGGAGGCTGAGGAAGGAGAATCACTTGAACTCAGGAGGTGGAGGTTGCAGTGAGCCGAGATCATGCCATTGCACTCCAGCCTGGGCAACAAGAGCAAAATTCCATCTCAAAAATAAATAAGTAAATAAATCACATTGGAAAAAGTATGAGGAAATCAGCCATCTGTCTCTCTGGGAGAATGTAAATTACTATAGCATTTTGTGGGTAATCTGGAAATATTAAATTTTAAAATGGAACACACTTTAATAAATCTTAGAAGTCTAAAAAAAAATTAATTTGTGTGTAAGGATATTTATTTCAGCACTACTTACCAAAGAAAAACAATTTATTCACTGACAGAGCAGTGCATTCAAATTAACTAATTTAGAGCTATTAAAAATGAATTCATGTCACAAGAAAACAACAGATCTATATTCTTTCTAAATAAAGATGCAAAAATCTTCAACAAAATACCGACAAACAGAATCCAGCAACATAAAAAGGATTACAAACCATGACAAATAAATTTACCTCAGGAATGCAATATTGGTTCAACATAAAACTAATTAATGTAATATCCCATATTTATAGAATAAAGAACAAAAACAGAATAATCATCTCAACAGGCACATAAAAAGCATTTGACAAAATCTAATGGTCTTTCATGATAAAATATATATATATCATAAAATATATATACATCTTGTATATATATCATAATATATATATATCTTGTATATATATCATAAAATATATATGTCTTGTATATATATCATAAAATATATATATATATCAATCAAAGTAGGAATAGACAAGACCTTCCTCAACTTGATAAACAGCATCTATGAAAACCCACAACAAACATATTAACAGCAAAAGACTGAACACTTTCCCTGCTAAGATTAGGAACAAGTCAGGGATGCTTACTCTTGCTACTTCTATTCAATATTGTACTGAAAGTTGTAGCTAGAGTAACTAGGAAATAAAATGAAGTAAAAGGATCCTTGTGCTTTTGGGAGCAGTCAGGAGCCCCACTCCACCAGAAAACTTGTTCATAAATGTGTTACAGGATCTTTGGGATGTCAATTTTCTGGCTGGAAACCTGTGTGACTGGCAACGCCTTTGCCCAAGTTCTTGGCCAGGAAGAATGATGTCCTGCCACTGCCATCAGATGTTCATAGCAACATTATTCACAGTGACCAAGGGGCCAAATGTTCATCCTGTGATGAATGAATAATC
Source organism: Callithrix jacchus (assembly GCF_049354715.1). NCBI lineage: Eukaryota > Metazoa > Chordata > Mammalia > Primates > Cebidae > Callithrix > Callithrix jacchus. The sequence goes on along the minus strand of NC_133518.1, from coordinate 14,628,126 downwards.
AAAATGTAATATAGTCATACAATGAAATATTATTTGACCATAAAAAGGAATGGAATGGCATACTGATACATGCTATAACATGGATGAAACTTGAAAACACGCTAAGTAAAAATTCAGACACAAAAGTCCACATATTTTATAATTCCATTTATATGAAATGCCTAGAATGAGGTAATCTATAGAGACAAAAGAGTTAGTAGTTGCCAGTAACTGGGAGAAAGACAAGTCGGGAGTGACTGGTAACAGACACGTTTCTATTTGGGATGATAAACATGTTCTGGAATTAGATAAGGTAGATGGTTACACACCTTGCAAATATACCAAAACTACTGAGTTATATACATTAAAAGAGTAAATTTTACGTTATGTCAATTGTATCTCAATAACAATGGGAAAATAAACTGTCTTTATTGACCTGGAAATATATCCCAGACATGTAAGGTGAAAGAAATACCAGAAAAGAAAAGTATGGAAAAACGATCCAACTGTTAATATTGATTACCTCAGTAAGACCAAGTACAAAAGGAAAGTAAGAAATAATGTTTTCTGACTGGGCATGGTGGCTCATGCATGTAATCCCCACAGTTTAGAAGGCTGAGGTAAGAGGACTGCTTGAGTCCAGGAGTTTGAGACCAGCCAGGGCAACATGGCTATACAGTTAGCCCTTCTGTCCCCACCTAAATCTCATCTTAAATTATAATCCCCAGGTGTTTAGGGAGAGACCTGGTGGGAGGTGATTGAATTATTGGGATGGCTTCCCCCTGCTGTTCTTGTGATAGCAAGTGAATTTTCATGAGAACTGATGATTTTATAAATGGTAGTTTTTCCTGTGCTGACGCATGCTCTCTCTGTCACCTGCCACCATGTAAGACGTTCCTGCTTCCCATTCTGCCATGATTGTAAGTTTCCTGAGTCTTCCCCAGCCATATGAAACTGTGAGTCAATTAATTTGTAAATTACCCAGTCTCAGGAAGTTCTTTATAGCCGTGTGAAAACAGACTAACACAATGGCGAAACACATCTCTACAAAATTGTTTTAAAAAATTAGCATAGTGGCATGCACCTGTGGTCCCAGCTACTTGGGAAGCTCAAGTGGGAAAACTGCCTAAGCACTAGAGGTTGAGGCTACAGTAAGCCATGATTGCACTACTACACTCCAGCCTGGGTGGGAGAATGAGACCCTGTCTTAAAAAAAAAGTTTTCTTACAGACTTCAATATTGCTCGACTTGGTATAAACATGCATTTAATGGTTTACAAGAACAAGTACAACTACACACACACATACACACACACACACACATTATTATAAAGTGAGTATAAAATCCTGGCATTTAGCAAGTTTGAAATATTAAGCAAATCACTTGGCTCCTTTAGTCCTCAGTTTTCTCCTAAAAAAAAAATGACCGGTTGGACTGGATGGCAACAAGGGTGCTGAGAGAGACTTCAAACAGCCCCAACTACCAGGGAGCAAATAAGAAACAGCTGTGAGAAAGAAGAAGCTAGGAGTGTATGTTTTGAAAAGCTCTCCAGAGGATTGATTCTCTTTTAATAACCTGCCCCCACCCCCCCGCATCCTCTCTACCTATAATATTCCCTGATATGAACCTTTTCTGGTTTAAAAAAATAGAATCTCTTTTAAATATTCTCTGTGAGTCCTTTACTTGAAAGTCAAAGCCCCCATAATAATGCATTAGCCTTACATTCTACTACCTGCTTAAATGGAAAGACAGTAGACTTTGTGGTCATCAAAGAAACAATCATTTTTGCAATCTACCCATCTGACAAAGGGCCCACATTTGAATGGGTTTGTTTTTTTCTTGTGAATCTGTTTTAGTTCTCTGTAGATTCTGGATATAAGCCCTTTGTCAGATGGGTAGATTGCAAAAAAATTTTTCCCATTCTGTTGGTTGCTGGTTCACTCTAATGATTGTTTCTTTTGCTGTACAGAAGCTGTGGAGTTTAATTAGGTCCCATTTGTCTATTTTGGCTTTTGTTGCCAATGCTTTTGGTGTTTTGGTCATGAAGCCCTTGCCTACTCCTATGTCCTGAATGGTTTTGCCTAGTGTGAACATTTTAATAATATTGACTCTTTCAATCCATGAACATGGAATATCTTCCCATTTTTTGGTGTCTCTTCAATTACTTTCATCAGTGATTTATAGTTTCCATTGTAGAGAACTTTCACTTCTTTAGTTAAATTAATTCCTAGGTATTTCATTTGATTTTGTAACTATTGCAAATGGGATTACTTTATTGATTTCTTTTTTCAGATTTTGTTTTTGCTGTTCGTTTATACAAATGCTACCAATTTTTGTAAGTTCATTTTGTATCCTGCAACTTCACTGAATTTATCAGATCTAATAGTTTTTCCAAATATAAGATCATTTCATCTGCAAACAAGGATAATTTGACATTTTCCTTTCCAATTTCAATACACTATATCTTTTTCTTATCTGATTTTTCTAGTAAGAACTTCCACTACTATGTTGAATAACAGTGGTGAAAGTGGGCATCCTTGTTGTGTTCCAGATATAAGAGGAAAGGCTTTCAGTCCTTCACCACTCAGTATGATGCTAGCTATAGATGTTATACATGGCTTTTATTACGTTAAGGTATACTCCTTCTATACTCAGTTTTTTTGAGGGTTTTAACCATGAAGGGATGTCTAATTTTATCAAATGCTTTTTCAGCATCAATTGAAATATCCTTCATTCTCTTGATATGATGTACTACATTTATTGATTTGTATATGTTGAACCATCCTTGCATCCCTAGAATAAATCCCACTTGGTCATGATGAATGATCTTTTTAATGTGTTGTTGAATTCAGTTTGCTAGTATTTTGTTGAGGATTTTTGCATCAATACTTATCAGGAATAGTGGCCTGTGGTTTTCTTTTTATGATATGCCTTTGTCTGTTTTGGTACCAGGGTATTACTGGCCTCGTCAAATGCCAATAGGTAGTTTTTCAATCTTTATCCACCCCCTTCTCTCCCCACTGTAGTAGTTTCCAGTAACTGTTTTCCCATCTTAATGTTCATGTGTACTTAATGTTTAGTTCCCACTTTTAAGTGAGAACGTGTAGCATTTGGTTTTCTGTTCCTGCATTAATTCAGTTAGGATAATGCCCCCCATCTATATCCACGTTGCTGCAAAGGACATAATTTCCTTCTCTTTTATGGCTGCATAGAATGCCATGGTGTATATGTACCAAATTTGCTTTGTCTAGTCCACCACTGATGGGCATCCAGGTTGATTTGATGTCTTTGATTTTGTGAATAGTGCTGCAGGGAACATATGCATGCATGTGACTTTTTGGTAGAACGATTTATATTCCTTTGCATATATACCCAGTAATGGGATTGCAGAGTTGAATGGTAGTTCTAAGTTCTTTAAAAAACAAATGAACAAACACAAATTGCTTTCCACAAAACATAGATCTTACACATCTTCTTCCCAGTGCTTTCCTGTCAGTATTATCGCCTCTTTTAACAATACAGCACCTTTTGGATGTTCTAGCCATCTTAAAATTACCTGTATCAGCAGACATCAGAACATGCTAGGAATCGTGGAGCAAATTAAATGTCAAGCAGAAATGAGTCAATGTGCCCTGTGTTTCATTAACACCATCGAGTGAAGTCACAGATTCTGCCTGAATTGAAATCTAAGCCACATCAAGATCATGGGGACGTGCTTGGATCTGTTTTCCTCCTGAGTTATGAAGGGCTGAGTTGTTACTACTGAACTGAAAAAACAAGGCTATCTGTGAACCACCAGTGTCATTTTCAATCTTATTTGCCTAGTACCTTCTCTGTTTCTTCTGTTGCTCCTTTGTCACTAGGGTCCAAACACGGCAGCCTGTTTTTGTACTGAAAGAGAGCAGGATTTTGTTGCTCAAACACTCTACCCAGTTCATCAATGTTCCATTACTAGATTTCTTTTCTAATATTCCTAAACTATGCCCCTAATCTTGACAAGAGTGATTAGTGCAATTTTAAAAAAAACTCATCTTCCACAACATCATCCAAGGGTGGGTGATGCCTGAAATGATGCATTTTCTTTCATGCCCTATTTACTGCAAAAGAAAGGAAGAGCCCATGTGAGTCACCTGAGACCAGGGTGATGGTTTTACAGTCAGCAGCAGTATCCAGCTTCACCTCACCTCATTTCCAAATCCTACTATTTTTTTCCCTTCTTTTCCAATGTGTTTTCTATTTAACTGTACCTGCAAGGGAACGATAGACTTTCAAATGGGCTGTTAGAGTAGTGAGATATTATTGTGAAATAGCAAGCATCATTTGATAATCATAAGCAGAAGACGTCTTGGTGAAGTCATATGATTACAAGTCTTATAATTCACAAGCTAAAGATTTGAAGATGGAGTATGACAAATAATTTGAATTCTAGAGGTTAGTTCTGATTTACCTATTTTGCTTATGACAAGGTTAGCTTTTATGTGCTTCCAGTTCTCCAAAGGTGTCCGTGGCTTCTGGATACCAGATTTCCTATTTTATTTCTTAAATTTTAGATTTTAGGTGAATAGGATAGTGGCTAAGAGCAAGGATCTGGAATTCTACTGAGGATTTGTGCCCTCTCTTTTTTTTTTCCTAATCGGTATGCTAGAAAATTTTCAACTTTTTGGATTTCCTCAAGGAATTATAGTTTCACTGAGTTTCTCTGTTGTTTTTTGTTTTTCTCTGATTACTGTTTTTGTTTTGATCTTCATTATTTCATTTCTTCCAGTGATTTTAATTTGTCCTTTTCTCTAATTTCTAGTTTTTTAGTTTTCTAGTTTTTCTAGAAGCTTTTCTCTAGTTTCTAGTTTTTTAGTTTTCTAGTTTTTCTTTAATTTCTACTTTTTGCCCTTTTCTCGTTTCCTCAGTAGAAGCTGAGATCATTATTTAGATCTTTCTTTGGTCTAGTATAGGTATTTTAGGCTATAGTATATCTTCCACTATATACTGCTTCAGTGGCATTCCTCACATTTTGAAATGCATTTACCTTGTTATTTAGTTTAAAATATTTTATAATTTCTCTTTGGATTTCTTCTTTGGTCTATGGGTTATTTGGTTATATGTTATTTAATTTTCAAATATGTTGGGATTTTTCACAGAGTTTTCTAATTGATTTCTAATTTAATTCCATTGTTTTTAGAGAACCTGCTCTGTACAATCTGTATAACTTCAATTCTTTCATATGTTGAATTTTTATTTCTATTTATTTCAAGGTATTTTATAATTTCCCTGTGATTTCTTTTTTGACCCACTGTTTATTTAAAAATGCGTTTAATTTCTACATATTTGTGAATTTCTCAAATTTTCTTATATTATTGGTTTCTGATTTCTTACTAATTTCATCATGGTCAGAGAACATACTTTGTATTATTTTAATCCAGCCTTATTCTTTCTTCATGAGATATCTGTTGAAATCTTTTGGGCATTTGAAGAAAAATGTTGTCTGATTATTTGGCTGTAAATATTTCCCTATTCGAGATATTATTTTATTTATAAATATCTATATTGTATCTCTAGTATTTAAATAATTCAATCACTTTATTTTTCTAAGTGTTGTGAGACAAGTGTCAAGGTTTTTGTTTTGTTTTGTTTTTTTAATATGGAAGTCCAATTATTCCAGCACAATTTGATGAAAAGATGATGATGATGATGATTTTTGAGATGTAGTCTTACTCTGTCACCCAGACTGAAGTGCAATGATACACACGCTCTCAGCTCACTGCAGCCTCTGCCTCCCAGGTTCAAGAAATTCTCCTGCCTCAGCCTCCTGAGTAATTATCCCTCCTGAGATTATACAGGCATCCACCACCATGCTCTGCTAATTTTTGTATTTTTAGTAGAGACAGGATTTCTCCATTTTGGCGAGGCTGGTCTCGAACTCCTGACTTCAAGTCATGAAACTAGAGACTCTTTTCTCTATGAGATTTAGGGTGTACTCCTTGTGAAAGACATTACTAGTCAGTTGTACAATTTAAATATCCTGACTATATTAGCCTATGTTTCCTCAATCATTTCATAAATATATATGGAGTGCTTTCTATGTGGCAAGCACCTTTCTAACTACAAAGGAAAACTGGGGAGGAAAACCCCTGATCATGTGGGTTTACATCCTAGTGGTGAAGCCAGACTTTCTAAGCAGATAAATACCTCTGCATGATAAATGCAATGAGAATGATTTAGGTTTTTGTATCATCGTAGCCTAAAGAAAGGGTCCCTCACTGGAGTTGGGGAGGTGATGTTGGTGACAAATTTTAGGAAGCAGTCCCTGAGATGTGTCTTAAAGAGTAAGAAAACACTGAGCAAATATGCAATAAATGTTGCTTATCCCATTCTGCTTGGATTAAAGTTCCTGGAAGGCAAAGCCCAGCGAGGGGATGAAGAAGGAAGAGATACTCCATGGAGGAATTACCAGTATTCAATTTGGAGGATGACAAATAGGAGGCCGAGGAACGAGAAAATGCAGTTGAAGAATTGATTCAAGGGACTTCAGGTCATGGGAGGCCACACCTACTTCACTGAGGAGTTCAGACATGATCCTGAAGGAGTCAGAAGACAGGCACTGACCTGGGCATACCTTAGTTTGGATGGGTCACTCTGAGTGGGGCATTTTTCTTTGAAGTCTTTGAAATAACTGCAGACAATCTTAAGATAACCAGGCCGCACTCCTGCTCTCCATGGTTCCCTGGAAATGACAATCCCAGATTAGTCCACAACACAGGAGTTTTTGTTTGATGTTAGTGTGTTATCTGTAAGGACCCAGGACTGGGCTTCTAGTTGGTCTGCCTTTCTCCCAGAGTTACTTTCATGCTAGTTTAGCAGACGTCTTTCTTGTTCTCTTGTTTTCTCTGCTTATTCATAACTTCTGGTCCCTTAAAACTGGACTTGCACATGGCTTAAATTTTTTAACTTCAGCCCTGACTCCGCATGATTTTAAAAGTCGAATGCTCAATGCCAGTGCACCTGGGTTTCTGGTTATATTAGTTCAAAATCTCAAGAGATAATTGGCCCGAGTCATTTGCCTATGAATGACTTGGATCATATGATTAACCCTGGTTCAACCACGTGCATCTAGAAAGAACAGATTTTCACAGTACAAAATGGCTGCTAGGGTCGTCAGTTGTTCTGAGAACGGCCTTTGGTAGGGACAGTCCTCCTCTGCTCATGGCACAGACAGATGCCCTAACACACATCATCTACACAGACTTTAATCTTCATTTTGTGTGTTGAGAATTTTGAAACTGTTCTTAGGAAAAGGATGATGTATTGGTCAGCTTGCTTTTTTCCTCTCCCTTTCTTTCTCCCTCCCTCCCTCTCTCCCTCTCTCTCTCTTTCTCTTGCTTTTGTTTTTTTTCATCTTTCTTTCTCTTTCTTCCTTTACTTTCCCTTCTTTTCTTCCTTCCTTCCCTCCTCCTCCTTCTTTTCTTTTCCTTTCCTTCTTTCCCTCCCACCCTTCCTCCCTCCTTTCTTCCTCTCCCCTTCCTTCCTTCTTTCTTTCTCATTTCTTTTTTTCTATTTTTTCTTTCTGTCCTTTTTTTCTTTCTTTTGCTCTTTTTATTAAAGTGAAATTCCTATAGCACAAAATTCAATGGCATTTAGTACACTCAGAGTGTTGTGGAGTAAGCCTTTTGTAACCATGTTGAATGCAGATTTTCCTATTCTTGGATTTTCTTTCTTTCCTAAAAAATTAGTAAATGGCATTCTCAGAATATGAATAACAATCATGATTGAGGAATCCTACTGTGTTACTGGCATGTAACTTGAAAGAAATTCATAGAGAGAGCTCAGGTGAGAGACTTCAGCTACTGGCAATATTTGTTATTTATCTAGAGTTTAGAGGTTCTTAATCCTGGCTGCATATGCAAAGCACTGGAAATATTCAAATTATTGATGCTTGGACTCTCACTTTAGAAACTTCTATTTACTTGGGTTGGTACGTGACCCTGGCATCAGTGTTTTTTTATAACCTCTCCAGGCAATTCTAATGTGAAGCCGATGGTGGGAGATAAAGGTATGATTGTAAATGATCGCACTTGTGGCGAGCACACAGGAGCAAAACCCTGATTCAGAGATAGACGCCCAAAAAATCATTTAAATAGGAAGAGCAGACTTGAAAATGAAAAAGGTGAAGCAATCCAGAGAACAATGGGGAAGGAAGAAAGTAGAGCCCGAAAGAGGCAAAGCAGTGGGAGTTGAGGAATCTTTCTGAAATTTTAGCCATGTAGAAACTTCTAGATGCTTGTGACTCCAAAAGTGATCTATGTATGCACTGGCAACATTGAATAACACATGGGGTCTTGTTAGAAATACAGCCTCTCCCGCCTACCCCAGACCCTCTGAATGAGACTCTGCATTTAACAAAATCCCCAGGTGACCCATATGCACAACAATGACTGATGAGTACCGTCTAGAATCTAAGGGGGGAGACAGCAAAGCATTAATTGAAGGAGATAAATTTCTTCCTTTTCAAAAGAATGTGTTTAAGACAGAACAAAACCCGGACTAAGAGTCAGAAGCTCTGCTATCTTGTCGCAGCTCCTCCGCAATCAGCTCTGTGGCCTTTCATATTTTCCTTCATATTTTTTCAGTCTGAAACGCCCTTTCATTTATCAGTAGACAGTCATATGGCTTGAACTCTCAGTTCCTTCAGGTCTGTACTTTGAAAGAAACTAAAGGAAGACACGGGGACTAGGAAGGCACTGTATTACACAGGCTGCTCAAGGAAGAGATCTCTCTTTTTGAAATTGGATAGTGACAAGTTATAATTCCATATATTTATGGGCTACAAAATGACATATATACCATGTGGAATAACTGACTCAAATTCATTGAAATGTCTATCAATCACCTCAAATACTTCTCACTTCCTCCCCGGGTCTAACTGAAATATTGTGTCCTTCGATAACATATCCCATTCCTCCCACTCCCCACACTCCAGTAAGCACCATTCTGTATGCAACTTCTATGCATTCCATTTTTTAGCTTCCACATGTAAGTGAGATCACGCAGCATTGCTCTTCTTGTGCCTGGCTCATTTCATTAAGCACAATATACTCCAGGTTCATCCATGTTGTCACAAAGGACATCATTTCCCCTTTTCAAGGCTGAATAATATTCCATTGTGTGTTTATAACACATTTTTAAATCCATTCATCTGTTGATGGACACTTAATTTGATTCTATAACTGGGCTGTTGTGAATAATGCTGCAATGAACACGGGAGTGCAGATATTTCGTTTAACATTTGGATTTCAAGTCTTTTGGCTATATACCCAGAAGTGGGATTGCTGGATCATGTGATAATTCTATTTGTACTTTTTGAGAAACCTCCATACTGTTTTCCATAATAGCAGCGGTAATTTACATTTCCACCAATAGGGTACAAGGGTTCCTTTTTCTGCACATTTTTGCCAGCACTTGTTAAATTTCATCTTTTTGTTAATAGCCATTCTGACCTGTATGAGATAATATCTCATTGTGGTTTTAATTTGCATTTCCTTAATGACTGGGGTGTTGAGCATTTTTAATGTATCTTTTGGCCACTTGTATATCTTCTTTTGAGAAATGTCTATTCATGTCCTTTGATCGTTTTTAAATTGGGTTATTTGTTTTATTGCTATTGAGTTATTTGAGTTCCTTACATATTTGAGATATTAACCCTTTGTCCGATGTATGGTGATATGGTTTGGCTGTGTCCTCTCCCAAATCTCATCTTGAATTGTAGTTCCCATAATCCCCACATGTTGTGGGAGAGACCTGGTGGGAGGTAATTAAATCATTGGGGCAGTTACCCCCAGGTTTTTCTCATGACAGTGAGTGAGTTCTCACGAGATCTGATGGTTTTATAAAGGACTTTCCCCCCTTTTCTTGGCACTTTTCCTTGCTGAGGCAAGTGAAGGACATGTTTGCTTCCCCTTCTGTCATTGTTGTAAGTTTCCTGAGGCCTCCCAGCCCTGCAAAACTGTGAGTCAGTTAAACCTCTTTCCTTTATAAATTACCCAGTCTTAAGTATTTCTTTATAGCAGCATGAGAATAGAGTAATACAAATCGCTTGCAAATATTTTCTACCATTCCATCAGTTTGTGCATGTGGAGGCAATGTAATGTTGTCTTTTCACTCTGATAATTTATTCTATTTGATAGAAAAGTGTGTGTGTGTTTGTGCATGGCTGCATGTTTGTGTGGAGGCAATGTATGTATAGAGAAGTATCTAGAAAGATAGTTCACAATGGTGATCTACTAGATATACACAAAAATAAAGATGATTGAATAATATTGATTGCCTGTCTCTCACCAGAATGTAAAAGCTATGCAAACAGGAACTAGCTTTGCTCACTACTTCTTTCCTACTATCTGGATACATAATGAATTGATCAGCAAAGCAAAGGAGAAAATATGGGGTCTATACCTGGACCAAATAATAGCTCAGGTGACTGGAGTTCCAAGGCATGCAGGGGAGCAAAGGAGATAACAGTAGACGTCTGAGCAGATCTGACTGGACAGAACTTTGGATCCCAGAGTAAACCTGGACTTCATGCTTCAGGAAATGGGTAGCCATTGCTCACTGAGACGAGGAGGCAGAGGATGAATTTTCATACCCCTGTCTAGCCTAATAGATGCTCTTCTCCATCTCTCACTATAAAACAAACTCTCCATGAATAAACAAGACTTTCACACATCTTTCAGGCTCCTAACTGATGGAGGGTTTTAAGCCAGTTAAGGCTTTAGGGCTTAACATTCACTTGCTGGTTGATGAAGGCCCAGAAAACAAAGTGAAAACGCTTCCATTTCCCCATTTCAATCTGTGAGCTACCATCTGCTGCACTGATTCCCATGATGGCTGCCACGGTGAAGATAGAAAAGGAATGGCTCAGGAAGCCAGAGTCTCATTGATGCCAACACAAGACAGACTCACAGCCCTGAGGTCAAGAGAAACTTTGTTTCTGATACTTTGTCTTAAGCAGTGCTGAGACTCATGACTTTCTATACTAAAGCCTGTGTAAGCAAGCACAGGCCACTGAATGGGTTCCACGGACCAACCTTTTGATCACACCACATGTGGAAATGATACTGCACTATTTGTCTTTTCTCCCATTGAGAAGTCCTTAATTATTATGGAAGGACTGTTATTCATCCTGTCTCCTTAGCCCCACCCACCAGCAGACAAACTGGTCTTCTTTAAATGCAAACGCTACCCCTTCACTCACTCTCCCACTCCAAACCCTTCGTTGACTGTACGTTGCTCTTGGGATAACCATGCTGTCCCTGGCATAGCCCGCAAGCCCTGCCTGTCTGCAGAACAGTGTCCACCTTAGGCCACCCTCTCTCTTGCCCTCTAGGCTCCAGCACTCTGACCTTCCTTCAGCTCCTCAAACATGTCATGTTCCTTTCTAACTCAGACCTTTTCCACACTGTTGTTTATGCCTGGAATTGTACTCCTCCCTTCAGCAATCCAGTCTGCTCCCACTGGTCCTTTACATTATGGTATAAATGTCACTACCCCGGGGATGCCCTCCTCAGTGTCATGCCCCAGACCAAGGGGGCAGAAAGAGGCTTTCACAGCATCTACCGAGAACTTCTCTACCATAGCACATAACTCAATTACCGTTAAATAATTATTGGGCAATTATTTATTCAACATGGGTTTTCCCCATCGGACAGACCAAGTTGGTCCCAGCATAGGGTTGGCATGTGTGACCTTTTTAAACCTTTTTTTCCTCATGCTATTCTCTTTGTACAACGTCAGTAGGTTAATAAAGAGTGGAGTGAGAGAAAGTGCAAACTGTGTATTTCAACAAGTTTGGCTGTAAAGGGGAAGAGAGAGATAGGATAGCAGCTGGACGGCACTGTGGGAGTGTCTTAACCAGCTCAGGCTGCCATTACAAAATGCCACAGACTGTTGGCTGAAATGAGAGAAATGTGTTTCTCACAGTTCTAGAGGCTGGAAGACCCAGATCCAGGTGCTAGCATGGCTGGTGTCTGGTGAGAGTGCTCTTTCTGGCTTGTAGGCAGCTGCCTTCTCACTGTGTCCTCATTTGGTGGAGGGTGGCTGGGTTCTGGTTTCTCCCTCTTCTTTTAAGGACAGCAATGCCATTGTAAGGGCCCCACTCTCACGATTTTGTGGAAACCTAGTTACCTTCCAAAGGTCCCATCTCCAAGTATCATCCTGTTTGGGTTTAGGTTTCAACATATGAATTTGGCAGGGGGGTGTTGCAATTCATTCCATAGAAGGGATTAAGCAAAGTCTTTTTCTGACAGGAAATCTTAAGCAGGCTTAAACACTGATGGTAGACACCAGCAGAGAGGGGAGAGATGAAGCTTCAGGGGGAGATGGGATAATCATGGAGGTGGGAGGGAAAAGAAGCAGTGCACTGATGGAGAAGATGTCTTTGGGAGGACAGACGTTACTCCTGCTGTGACATCATCAGAGGAGCAAAGGGCACGTGCAACTCCAGAGGACCTTTTCCACGTGGTGGCAATGAGCCAAGAGAATTCTCAATGAATGGCTCCTTATTCCCTATTTGAAGTAACATTTATAGTATCTTATGAGGGGCTGGTGTGGCTTGTGGCAAACGGAGAAGGTTTGAAACAGATTCTGTGAAGAATAAGAAAGAGAGCTGCTGTGACCTGAATGTTTGTGCCCACCCCCATTTATGTGTTGAAGTCCTAACCCCCAAGGTGATGGTATTAGAGATGGGGCCTTTGGGAGATCATTAAGTCATGAGGGCAACATCCTCACGATTGGAATTAGTGTCCTTCTAAAAGAGCCCACGGAGTTAGCTTGTCTCTTCCGCCATGTCAGAACACAGCAAGAAGGCACCAGCTATGAGCCCTCACCAGACATTAACTTGACCTTGACCTTGGACTTTCCAGTCTCCAGAACTATGAGAAATTCTGTGTGGAGGGAGTAACAGCTGAGAGCCCTGGAATGTCAGAAGGTTATGGTCACAGTATGGGATGTTTAGATGCAAGACTTTAGAGGAGGAGAAGTTACTGGGACACTGGTCCAGTGTAAAACCTTAGGCATACATGGCTGAAGTGGAGAAGGGATAAAGGGCCTGGATATTGAGAAGACCAATACTGCAGACCAGTCCTTCCAAGTCAAGGGTCCAGTGCTTAGAGTGAGCCCAGCTGGAACGCCATCTTCCTTACAAAACTGCATCTTAACAAGGTTGATTTCCTTCAGGGCGGTTGCTTGTGCCACAGTGCTGATTCCCCACGTAGCTGTTATAGGTGCCAAGGAAAATCGTCAGTCTCTCCCTCTTTCTTTTTGTCAATCAGTGCTACACATCTTGAAGCTCTTTTGGAGCTACAGAAATAGAAAAAGACAGAGGAAGTGAGGCACTGATAAAGAAGGGTCACACAGCCACTGAAAGCCCAGAATTCAGTTGAAATTGGCATTGACATTTATCTGATATCCAATTCTTGCTCTTGGCTCCCAAGATTGAATGGAAATCTTTGCCTTGTAACAACAGTGTGTGGCAGACCTTTGGGAAAGTCTTCCTTTAGGGCCTCACACTAACAACATTGCTACATGAAGTCAAAACAAAGCAATATCTTTATATTGATATCCTGAATGTTTGAAAATAATATCAATAAGAAAATTATTCTTAGCATGTATCTGCATACTTTAATCATTTAGGTGGCCATATCTATCTGTAATTCTGTAACACTTTGGGTCTGGAGGATGGTGGCCCTTCTCTCACAGCTCCACTAGATAGGGCCCCAGTAGGGGCTCTGCTTGGGGGCTCTAACTCCATATTTCCCTTCTGCATTGCCCTAGCAGAGGTTCTCCATGAGGGCCCCACCCTGCAGCAAAATTTGCCGGGGCATCCAGGCATTTCTGTATATCTTCTGGAATCTAGGCAGAGGTTCCCAAACCTTAATTCTTGAGTTCTGTGCACCCACAGGCTCAACACCACATGGAAGCTGAGGCTTAAGGCTTCAACACTCTGAAGCAACAGCCTGAGCTGTACCTTGGCCACTTTTAGTCACAGCTGGAGTGACTGGGATGCAGGGCATCAACTTCCTAGACTGTGCACAGCAAAGGGAACCTGGTCCTGGCCCACGAAACCATTTATTCCTCCTAAACCTCTGGGCATTTGATGGGAAAGGCTGCTGCGAAGACCTCTGATATTCCCTGGAGACATATTTCCCATTGACTTGGGATTAACATTTGGCTCTTTTCTACTTTTGCAAATGTCTGCAGCTGGCTTGAATTTCTCCTCAGAAAACAGGATTTTCTTTTCTATCGCATTGTCAGTCTGCAATTTTTTAAACTTTTATGCTCTGCTTTCCATATAAAACTGAATGCCTTTAACAACACCCAAGTCACCTCTTGAAAGCTTTGCTGCTTAGAGATTTCTTCTGCCAAGTAACCTAAATCATCTCTCTCAAGTTGAAACTTCCACGAATCTCTAGGGCGGGGGCAAAATGCTGCCAGTCTCTGTGCTAAAACATAACAAGAGTCACCTTTGTTCTAGTTCCCAAAAGTTTCTCATTTCCATCTGAGACCACCTTAGTCTGGGCTCTGTTGTCTGTATTGCTATGATCATTTTGGGCAAAGCCATTCAACAAGTCTATAGGGAATTCCAAACTTTCCCACACTTCCTGTCTTCTTCAGAGCCCTCTGAACTGTTCCAACCTCTGCCTGTTAACAAGTTCCAAAGTTGCTTCCACATTTTTGGGTATCTTTTCAGTGGCGCCCCACTCTACTTATACCAATTTACAGTATAAGACTGTTTTCAGACTGCTGATAAACACATACCTGAGACTGGGAAGACAAAGGGGTTTTTATGGACTTACAGTTCCACCTGGCTGAGGAGGCCTCACAATCATGGTGGAAAGCAAGGAGGAGAAAGTCACATCTTACATGGAGGATGGTGGCAGACAAAGAGAATGAGCTCGTGCAGGGAAAGTCCCATTTTTAAGACCGTCAGTTCTCATGAGACTTATTCACTATCACGAGAATAGCATGTGAAAGACCCACCCCCATGATTCAACTATATCCCACCAGGTACTTCCCACAACACATGGGAATTATGGGAGCTACAAGGTGAGATTTGGGTGGGGACAGAGAGCCAAACTGTATCAGTCTCACTACTGCAAGAACCCACCCACTACAGTAAGAATGGCACCAAGTCATTCATGAGGGATTCTACTCCATGGCCCAAATACCCCTCACTAGGCCTCACTCCCAACACTGTCACAATGGGGATCCAATTTCAACCTGAGTTTTGGTGGGGACAAACTCAAACCATAGTTGTGTAATTTTTGGCATGATCATGGCTCACTGCAACCTCTACCTCCTGGGTTCAATCGATTCTCCTGTCTCAGCCTCCTGAGTAGCTGGGATTACAGGTGCCTGCCATCATGCCTAGCTAATTTCTGTATTGTTAGTATATATGGGGTTTCACCATGTTGGCCAGGCTGATCTCAAACTCCTGACCTCAGGTGATCTGCCTGCCTCAGCCTCCCAAAAGTGCTGAGATTACAGGTGTGAGCCCCCGCGCCTGGCCCAATTCTTCTTCCTCTTCTTCTTCCTCCTCCTCCTCCTCTTCTTCTTCTTCTTTTTAATTGACAGAATATCACAACTTCTTTGGGTGAATTATGTGTTATGTGGGTACCACAATTAATTCCATGCTTGGATGTCTGTTTTATAGGATTTATAATTTAGTAAGAACATTGCTTTTATCATGACACTATGTCCCACCAAAATCATATTTGTATTATCACACTAAATTAAACACATCTAACTTCAGTGGAGATCTTTTAATAAAATTTCAGTTACGTTCTCAATAATGTAAAATATTTCAGTGAACAGAAGGATTTCCAAAAGGTTTATTTCAATTCCATCAATTGGGTGGAAAACTCAGTCCATTAGTGAGATTAACTGATCTTTTATTTAAAGCATGTGATGGCACTGATATAAAATTGACCTCATTTAACTGTGTGCCAAGATTGTCTTCTGACGATGGAGCCAACACAATAACAACTGTCATGAACTTTTTGTGCATGTGTAAGAAACTATAGACTCCAAAATGCATAAAATTAATTTGAAAGAACAATTGTTTCATTTAAATGGAAAAACCTGCTTTGCATACTGAAATTTAAATGTGTCTTCTGCTGTCCCATGTGTTAAATTGTTATATTTGGACATAGTTTTTATTGAAATAATTACTAACTTCAGTAGATTTTTAACAAATATTTGGACGTAGTTTTTATTGAAATAATTACTAACTTCAGTCGATTTTTAGCAAAATTCAATCACGTTATCATTTTAAAAAGTGTTTAGATTATCCTCCATAGGAGGGCTCCTCAACTTTTATTTCCTGCACTTATTGCATAGGTACACAATCTATAATTTTTTTTCTGAGATGTAGTCTCACTCTGTCACCCAGGCTGGAGTGCAGTGGAGTGCACAATCTCGGCTCACTGCAACCTCCACCTCCACCTCCCAGGTTCAAGTGATTATCCTGCCTCAGACTCCCAAGTAGCTAGAACTACATGCACCTGCCTCCATGCCAGGCTAATTTTTGTATTTTTAGTAGAGACGAGGTTTCACTATGTCGGCCAGGCTGGCCTCGAACTCCTGACCTCAAGTGATCTGCCCCCCTGGGTCTCCCAAATTGCTGGGATTACAGGCGTGAGCCACTGTGCCTGCCTATAATGTTTTTCCATTTTCCACTGACCCTACTGACTTCATCATCTTGAAGATTGCAGTAAGAGCCATAGCAGAAATGCAGAAACAATGACAATTGACATTTCCTAGCAGCGTGTGTCAGAGCCCACTTTGTTTTCGTAGTATTTTTGCATGCTTTCTTTGAAAAGGAGGAGTTAGTTAAATTGCCCCAGGAAAATGTTTGAAATAAAGAGATAGATGAGCCAGGTGCAGTGGCTCATGCCTGTAATCCCAGCACTTTGGGAGGCTGGGGCGGGCGGATCACGAGGTCAGGAGTTCAAGATCAACCTGACCAACATGGAGAAACCCCATCTCTACTAAAAATACAAAATTAGCCGGGCATGCCTGTAATCCCAGCTACTCGGGAGGCAGAGGCAGGAGAATCGCTTGAACCCGGGAGGCAGAGGTTGTGGTGAACCAAGATAGTGCCATTGCACTCCAGCCTGGGCAACAAGAGTGAAACTCCATCTCAAAAAAAAAAAAAGAGATAGATGATAACTGGTCGTCTTTCGGATTTACTGTGCATTAAGGAGAGAGATCTGTTCACTGAACACAAACCTCACATGTCGCGAGACAAGACCACGGCAGAAGCTTAAATAACCTAATGGAGATCCAGCAAACACACCCCAGTTACTTTAATGCAAATATTAATGACACATCTTTAAAAAAATGAAAAAGTCCAGAACAAACGCAAACTAGATGGGATGCCCAACTGAAAGAATAGCCAGTACTATTATAGACAAAGGGGATATATTGTTACCCTACCAAGAACCCAGCCCAGCTCAGTGTTGTTGGGAGCCACTACCAATTGATGGGAAACCCCCTAAATGAAATTTCTCAGACTCTAGACGGTCTCTAAAGTGTTATTGACTTGGATTCATTCTCTTCGAAGAGAACCAGTGAATCTCTATATTCTAAGCGTTTTTACATAGGGATTAGAAGAGTTCTTAACTAGAATTGCTGGTATCCAATGTGCTCCATTTACTTTCAAGGATCGTGACTAATGTTTGAGCCACACTGAATGTGCTGGGAGCTAGGAAGCCATGCTACTGCATCCTCTGCACTTCTGATTTACCAGCCACGTTCTTTGTTCCCAAATTTGTCTAAAGTAAATTGCCCTTGTTATTGTAACTACTTAATCAAGAATTATTTAGTAATTTATAGTGAACTGATGAAATGTGACTGCAAAAAAGAAAATGGCTCTTTCTCTGAAACCTATGTCGAATTCCTTGGAAAGTCTTAAGAAAGGCAAATCACTTAAATGCTTATTAAAGTAGATATGGGTGAAACAACTGTTAAAATTGGGGTGGAAAGGGGATCCTAAAACTATAAGATTCTGCATTCAGATTTCTTCACATGTTTTAGTTTCTTGCTCTACTTTAAAGAAGCTCATCATAGATGGTAAACAACCTAACAAATTGTAGTAAAAAACAGAGCATTTATTGGGCTCTTCTGTGTACCAGACACTGTCCCTTTACATATTCAGTGTCATCAGATCCTGTCAAAAACCACACAAAGCAGGTCATTTTATGATTCCCATTGTACTTGTAAATCAGCTGAGACCTACAGAGGTTAATGTTGACTATTGCCCATTGTCACATGGCTGCTAGATGCTGAGGCTGAGAGTAAATTCTGTAACTGTGATCTCATTAGCACACAAAAGACATTCTAGGAGAGGACTCAAGATGGCGCTGTGAGAACAACCCAGGATTGGAGCCCGCGTTGAATTCGCAAACGGTGAGTCAGTGCTGCATTTCCAGACTGATCTTTGTTGCCCACAGAACGGGGAAACTCCCAAGTATAAAAAGACACGGGACGCCAGGCAGTAGGTCTGCCTGGCGAAGCCGGCAGCCGGGGCGGCGGCGGTCGGCCCTACCCAGCAATCCCCACAGGGCGCGCTTGTCCGGGTGCCTTGTTGAACCAGCAACCTGAGACTTGAGAGGGCTGGACTTGAGACTGAACGAGACTTGCACAGTAGCCCAGCCCAGGGGATTGCAGGGACAGATCGTTTGGGATACCCAGTGGGACGAACAAAACCGCGATTTCAAACTATCCCGGGCAGACGGTCCGAGACGCTCTGTGGGGGAGGGGCGTCCACCACTACGGAGGCAACCTGCCCCAACTGATATACACGCCCACTGCTGACGCAGCCTGCCGTTGCTGAGGCAACACACTACAACGAAGAGACTCCGCCGCAGGGCGTGGCGGAGACCACAGCAGAGCCGGCAGGAACAGCGCGAATCACACAACAGCAGGGCGGAGCCTCGGCAGCCAAACAGTGGCTAGTCTGCCTTTGAGCTGGGCAGGACACCTGATCGGACATCCAAAAATAAAGCCCAAACCCCTCAACACAGAGCATTTGAGAAAAAAAAAAGGGTTGTTTAATGAGCTGTGTTGCAGCAGAATCAAACATAGCAGCCTAACAGCCCTGAATGAACAACAGAGTGCACAGCTCAGCAATTAAACCCCTATAAAGTACAAACTGTCTCCTCAAGCAGCTCCCTGACCCCTCTATATCCAAAAGACTGTCATTAGGCAGGCATCATCCTGGGACAAAGAGAGCAGAAAAAGAAACTGGTAGCATCCCTCGCTGTGCCACGGCTACTAGAGGTGCACCCCAGACAAGCAGGGTCTGGAGCGGACCTCAACAGTCATACAGCGAAGGGGCTAGACTGGTAGAAGGAAAACCAAGCAACAGAAATACTTCATCATCAACATTCTGGGTGTCCACTCAGAGACCCAAACGAAAAGTCAGCAACTACGCAGACGACCAGCGGACAAATCCACAAAGATGGGAAGAAACCAGCGCAAAAAGGAGGAAAACACCCGAAACCAGAACACATCGCCTCCTAGAAAGGACCAAAACTCCTCACCAGCAAGGGAACAAAGCTGGACGGAGAATGACTGTGACGAAATGACGGAATTAGACTTCAGAAGATGGATAATGAGAAACTTTTGTGAGCTAAAAGATCATGTATTAAATCAATGCAAAGAAACTAAGAACCTTGAAAAAAGATTTGAAAAAAGATTCGAGGAAATGATAACAAGAATGGATACCTTAGAGAGGAATATGAATGAATTAAAGGAGCTGAAAAACACAATACGAGAACTTCGCGAAGCAAACGCAAGTTACAATAGCCGAATTGACCAAGCAGAAGAAAGAATATCTGAAGTCGAAGACCAACTCAATGAAATAAAACGAGAAACCAAGATCAGAGAAAAAAGCGCAAAAAGGAATGAACAAAGTCTCCAAGAAATGTGGGACTATGTGAAAAGACCTAACCTACGTTTGATAGGTGTACCAGAAGAAGACGAAGAGAATGAATCCCAGCTGGAAAATACTCTTCAGGACATCATCCAGGAAAATTTCCCCCACCTAGCAAGACAAGCCAACACTCAATTGCAGGAAATACAGAGAACACCACAAAGATATTCCGCAAGAAGAGCAACCCCAAGGCACATAATCGTCAGATTCAACAGGGTTGAAATAAAGGAGAGAATACTAAGGGCAGCCAGAGAGAAAGGTCAGGTCACCCACAAAGGGAAGCCCATCAGACTCACAGCAGATCTCTCGGCAGAAACACTACAAGCCAGAAGAGAGTGGGGGCCGATATTCAACATTCTTAAAGAAAAGAACTTTCAACCCAGAATTTCATATCCAGCCAAACTGAGCTTCAGAAGTGAAGGAAGAATAAAATCCTTTGCGAACAAGCAAGTACTCAGAGATTTTGTCACCACCAGGCCTGCTTTACAAGAGCTCCTGAAAGAGGCACTACACATAGAAAGGATCAATCAGTACCAGCCATTCCAAAATCACACTGAATGCTAAAGAGCTTCAACATAATGAAGAATCTACAACAACTAACAGGCAAAACAGCCACTTAGAATCAAAATGGCAGTATCAAATTCACACATAACAATATTAACCCTAAATGTAAATGGACTAAATGCACCAATCAAAAGACACAGACTGGCAAATTGGATAAAAATCCAAAACCCATCAGTGTGCTGTATCCAGGAAACCCATCTCACATGCAAGGATACACAAAGGCTCAAAATAAAGGGATGGAGGAAGATTTACCAAGCTAATGGAAAGCAAAAAAAAGCAGGAGTTGCAATTCTCATCTCTGATAAAATAGACTTTAAAGCAACAAAGATCAAAAGAGACAAAGAAGGCCATTACATAATGGTAAAAGGATCAATACAACAAGAAGAGCTAACGATCCTAAACATATATGGACCCAACACAGGAGCACCCAGATACATAAGGCAAGTTCTTAATGACTTACAGAAGGACTTAGACTCCCACACAATAATAGTGGGAGACTTTAACACTCCACTGTCAATACTAGACAGATCAACCAGACAGAAAATCAACAAGGATACCCAGGGCTTGAACTCAGACCTGGAGCAAGCAAACCTGGTGGACATTTACAGAACTCTCCACCCCAAATCCACAGAATATACATTCTTCTCAGCACCACGTCACACCTACTCTAAAATTGACCACATAATTGGAAGTAAAGCACTGCTCAACAAATGCAAAACAACTGAAATCATAACAAACAGCCTCTCAGACCATAGTGCAATCAAGTTAGAACTCAGAATTCAGAAACAAACCCAGAACCGCACAGCTTCATGGAAACTGAACAACTGGCTCTTGAATGTTGACTGGATAAACAATGAAATGAAGGCAGAAATAAAGAAGTTCTTCGAAACCAATGAGAATGAAGACACAACATGCCAGAATCTCTGGGACACATTTAAAGCAGTCTCTAGAGGAAAGTATATAGCAATAAGTGCCCATATGAGGAGAATGGAGAGATCCAAAATTGACACCCTATCGTCAAAATTGAAAGAGCTAGAGGAGCAAGATCAAAAAAACTCAAAACCCAGCAGAAGACAAGAAATAATTAAGATCAGAGCTGAACTGAAGGAGATGGAGAAACGAAAAACCCTCCAAAAAATCAATAAATCCAAGAGCTGGTTTTTTTGAAAAGATCAACAAAATAGACAGACCACTAGCCAGATTGATTAAAAAGAAAAGAGAGAACAACCAAATAGATGCAATAAAAAATGATAAAGGGGAAATCACCACAGATTCCACAGAAATTCAAACCATCATCAGAGAATATTACAAACAACTCTATGCGCGTAAACTAGTAAACCTGGAAGAAATGGATAAATTCCTGGACTTCTGTGTCCTCCCAAGCCTAAACCAGGAGGAAGCTGAAACTATGAATAGACCAATAACAAGGTCTGAAGTTGAGGCAGCAATTAAGAGCCTACCTCACAAAAAAAGCCCGGGTCCAGACGGGTTCACAGCCGAATTCTACCAGACACACAAGGAGGAGCTGGTACCATTCCTTCTAAAACTATTTCAAACAATCCAAAAAGAGGGAATCCTTCCCAAATCATTTTATGAGACCAACATCATCCTGATACCAAAACCCGGCAGAGACCCAACGAGAAAAGAAAACTTCAGGCCAATATCCATGATGAACATAGATGCAAAAATCTTCAATAAAATATTGGCAAGCCGATTGCAACAGCAAATCAAAAAACTTATTCATCATGATCAAGTAGGATTCATCCCGGGGATGCAAGGCTGGTTCAACATACGCAAGTCTATCAACGTAATTCACCACATAAACAGAACCAAAAACAAAAACCACATGATTATCTCAATTGACGCAGAGAAGGCATTTGACAAAATTCAACAGCCCTTTATGCTAAAAACCCTCAATAAACTCGGTATTGATGGAACGTATCTCAAAGTAATAAAAGCTATTTATGACAAACCAACAGCCAATATCATACTGAATGGGCAAAAACTGGAAGCATTCCCTTTGAAATCTGGTACTAGACAAGGATGCCCTCTCTCACCACTCCTATTCAATATAGTACTGGAAGTTCTAGCCAGAGCAATCAGGCAAGAAAAAGAAATAAAGGGTATTCAAATAGGAAAGGTGGAAGCCAAATTGTCTCTATTTGCAGACGACATGATAGTATACCTAGAAGACCCCATTGCCTCAGCCCAAAAACTCCTGAAACTGATAAACAACTTCAGCAAAGTCTCAGGATATAAAATCAATGTGCAAAAATCACAAGCATTAGTCTACACCAATAACAGACTTAAAGAAAGCCAAATCAAGAGTGAACTGCCATTCGCAATTGCTACAAAAAGAATAAAATACCTTGGAATACAACTCACAAGGAACGTAAGGGACCTCTTCAAGGAGAACTACAAACCACTGCTCAACGAAATCAGAGAGGACACAAACAGATGGAGAAACATTCCATGTTCATGGTTAGGAAGAATTAATATCGTGAAAATGGCTATACTGCCCAAAGTAATTTACAGAATCAACGCTATCCCCATCTAGCTACCATTGACTTTCTTCACAGAACTGGAAAAAACCACCATGAACTTCATATGGAACCAAAAGAGAGCCCGCATAGCCAAGTCAATTCTAAGCAAAAAGAACACAGCGGGGGGCATCACACTACCGGATTTCAAACTATACTACAAGGCTACAGTAATCAAAACAGCATGGTACTGGTACCAAAACAGAGATATAGACCAATGGAACAAAACAGAGGCACCGGAGGCAACACAACGTACATACAACTATACAATCTTTGATAAACCTGACAAAAACAAGCAATGGGGCAAGGATTCCATGTTTAACAAATGGTGTTGGGAAAACTGGCTAGCCATGTGCAGAAAGCAGAAACTGGACCCCTTCCTGACACCTTACACTAAAATTAACTCCAGATGGATTAAAGACTTAAACATAAGACCTGGCACCATAAAAACCCTAGAAGGAAATCTAGGCAAAACTATCCAGGACATAGGAGTAGGCAAGGACTTCATGAACAAAACGCCAAGAGCATTGGCAACAAAAGCCGAAATAGACAAATGGGACCTAATGAAACTCCACAGCTTCTGCACGGCAAAAGAAACAGTCACTAGAGTGGATCGGCAACCAACAGAATGGGAAAAAATTTTCGCAGTCTACCCATCTGACAAAGGGCTGATATCCAGAATTTACAAACAACTCAAGCAGATTTACAGGAAAAAAACAAACAAGCCCATTCAAAAGTGGGCAAAGGATATGAACAGATACTTTACGAAAGAAGACATATATGAGGCCAACAATCATATGAAAAAATGCTCATCGTCACTGGTCATCAGAGAGATGCAAATCAAAACCACATTGAGATACCATCTCACGCCAGTTAGAATGGCGATCATTAAAAAATCTGGAGACAACAGATGCTGGAGAGGATGTGGAGAAAAAGGAACACTTTTACACTGTTGGTGGGAGTGTAAATTAGTTCAACCATTGTGGAAGACAGTGTGGCGATTCCTCAAGGCCTTAGAAATAGAAATTCCATTTGACCCAGCAATCCCATTACTGGGTATATATCCAAAAGACTATAAATCGTTCTACTATAAGGACACATGTACACGAATGTTCATTGCAGCACTGTTTACAATAGCAAAGACCTGGAATCAACCCAAATGCCCATTGATAATAGACTGGATTGGAAAAATGTGGCACATATACACCATGGAATATTATGCAGCACTCAGAAATGATGAGTTCGTGTCGTTTGTAGGGACATGGATGAATCTGGAAAACATCATCCTCAGCAAACTGACACAAGAACAGAAAATGAAACACCGCATATTCTCACTCATAGGTGGGTGATGAAAAATGAGAACACATGGACACAGAAAGGGGAGTACTAAACACTGGGGTCTATTGGGGGGAAAAGGGGAGGGCCAGTGGGAGGGGGAGGTGGGGAGGGATAGCCTGGGGAGAAATGCCAAATGTGGGTGAAGGGGAGAAGAAAAGCAAAGCACACTGCCATGTGTGTACCTACGCAACTGTCTTGCATGCTCTGCTCATGTACCCCAAAACCTATAATCCAATAAAAAATTAAAAAAAAAAAAATTCTGTAACTGTTTGGCTTCAAAGTCAATTCATACTTTACTTCATGTGCTTATGCTCATGTTCCTGGAGCATAAATCCTGAAAGAAAAAAATCAGTCAATGAAAGTTCCGGAGCAGTTAATCAGGTCTGGGTAGTGAAGAAGTCACCATGAATAGAGGTTTACTTGTAGGAACATCTTAGTTCTGGACATGGAAGCTCTAAATTCTGCAAATGATCAATGAAGGTGCTGCACGACCTTCTCAGCTGGTCAGGGGAAGGTAGAAATGTCTGTCCATTCCCTTTACCTCCTACCTGCATCTTCTTCCATCTTACATCGACTGAGCCTGAAATTATTTTTTATTCTGCAGATAGAGGGACAAATGCCCCCTAGGAGAGGAGCCAAGAGTTCATAAAGTATATCTGCTGCATTTGACGAAAACCAGAGAGTGCCTTGTCAGCGCCACAGGCAGAGCAATTACTAAACTTTGCCAAATTTGCAGCTGCTTTTATCAGCCTCTCTAAAATTCTGTAAATGATCAATGAAGGTGCTGCAAGACCTTCCCAGCTGGTGAGGGGGAAGGTAGAGATGCTGGAGAAGTGTTCTAGGCAACGGAGTACCTAGGAAAGGGGGCACAAAATAGGGCCACTTTATACTTTGCTAAGTAACCAAAGGAGCACTGTGGCCATTTAACGAGCACCTACTAGGTGCCTGGTACTTTATATGGGTGGAGGTTAAGGAACTTGCCAGAGCCACATAGTTATAACAGCAGAACTGGAATGCAGGCCTGATGCTGGCTGAATTCCCTCTCCCACTACCACCTCCCTGAGACTGTCACTGCTAGGGAAGAGCAAGTGTCCCAGTGAGGACCTGCAGAGGCCCAGAGCTCAGCGTTAGTGCTGGACGTGGAAGCTGTCTCCCTGAGGGCCACACTCCTTACAGAGGCCAGGCAAACCCAAGGTCCCAGATAGTTAGAGGCTGAGAGCAGAGAGCAGGATCTACAGCACAGCCAGGAGAGAGATCAGTCTCTGTCTCGTGGTAACGCATTCTGCCACTTTCCATTATTTCGAGGATAATACGCATGCTCTGTAGAAACGCTGGAAACCATGGAAAAATAGAACAAAGAAAACATTTCAACCAACCAGAGTACCACTGTTAATCCTTTAGTATACTATATGTTTTCAACCTCTCTGCTCTGGGAACACGCTTTTTTTTTTAAGATGGGACAATATGTTTTCCCTTACTAATATTGGGTAAACATGTTACCCATTTGTTATAATTATTTTATAATATCATTTTTAATGTTTACAATATTATTTTACTATTTGCATGGGTTAAATGAGGACATAAGACCCTAACTAGAATCCAACCCATTTGGGGCCAAATTTTAGCCCTACCATTTCCTAACTCTGTGACGAAACTTCTCGTCTCAATGACTCCCAGATTCCCGCTTCACACACCCACGGGTATAACAACACAACCTCTTCCTAGGTATGTTGGGAAGATTGAGAAAACGAAAGCATTTAGCACAATGTGACATAAATGTTAACGATGATCATTCCTGTAATTTGTCTAATAAATTCCCCATTCTCAGACATCTGGATTTTTCAGGGTTTTACAATTACAAATAAGATGGAAGGAACACCGTTATAGATGGTGCTTCTCCATAATCATGTCTTTGCGCTTCTCCATAATCACGTCTCAATATAACGTCTCAATATAAAATTACTGTATCAAAGGGGAAACGTTGTAAGAATTTTATACATACTGTCAAACTATTCTTCAGGAGATGTGTATTGATTTATAACTAATTTGATGGCCTCTTAAGGAAGTTGGTTGTGAAATCAGGAACCGATGGTGAACTATGAATCCAGAAGCAAGGGGCAACTAGTCTTTGTAGATGACCTGAGACTCTGAGACCTGCTGAGAGGGCTTGCTGCCTGCTCTTCCTTTGACCTCACAGTTGAGTCTACGGTCTAGTAAGGGGATGGGCCTAATGGGCCCTGGCTGGCATTGAATTAAAGGAGAGGTAGATAGCAGGTGTCAAAAGATACTGGAGAGGCTGGTCTCGGTGGCTCACGCCTGTACTCCCAGCACTTTGGGAGGCCGAAGCGGGAAGATCATTGGTCAGGAGATCGAAACCATCCTGACCAACATGGTGAAACCCCATCTCTACTAAAAAAATACAAAAATTAGCTGGGTGTGGTGGCATGCGCCTGTAGTCCCAGCTATTTGGGAGGCTGAGGCAGGAGAGTTGCTTGAACCCGGAGGCGGAGGTTGCAGTGAGCCGAGATTGCACCACTGCACTCTAGCTTGGCGCCTGGCAACATAGCGAGACCCTGTCTCAAAAAAAAAAAAAAAAGAGACTGGAGAAAGCCTCAGTAGATCCACAAAAACCAATCCCATGATTTGCTTACCTGGATTACTTTAATGTGTTACTAATAATTGGCAAGTCTTTCTTAGACATTTTAACTTAGGTGCTTTTTTAAATTGTAACTAACTCAAAACAGCATACATGTATAATTTTGTGTCATTTAGAATACATTGAATTTTTGTACTGTGACTATCCTTTATTCCGAGATTACATCCTTTACTTTTTTCTTAGCTTATGTTCTTTTTAAGTTGAAATGATGGTGATACTTGGTGTTAGAGCATTTTAAAATCCCCTAAGTGGCAAACAAAGGTGGCTGTTTCCAATTTTAGCATTAAAATTTTATTACCCCCTGGAATCCATGTGTCTGGAAGCTAGTGACCAGGTGACACATAATCCAGTCCTTAAACCATTGTTTTTCTGAAATTCAGTGAGTAGCTACTGAGTCCAAGGCGAACAGATATCCTTTCCTTGACCCAAAGAGCTCATGGTCTTTGCATCAAATATTAGTGCTACACCAGGAAGGGCATATCGGCTCTGGAGTGACAGGATGGAAGGGTCAGAGAGGTGTGAGAGCATGGAATCACAGTCCATCACAGGGTCCCTTACTCTTCTTAATTCTTACAGGAATTGTTTAACTCACTATTCACTATTGGAGTCTTTGGGAAATAAAATTTACTATAACAAACACCTCCCCATAGATGGAAAATTCATATTTCAGGAATTAAAAGGACAAAATAAAACTCAATCTGAGACGAGAGTAGAGGTAATATATTCCAGACACCAAGTTTTATAACCAAGTGGAAGAAGTCAGCCATATGCTTTAAAAATATATTTATTAAGGAGTTGTTTGGTTAAGAACACTCAAAGGAAGGAAAACCTATGTGTAGTTGCACACCACAGGTACATGAAAGCTACAATAGACTCTTCATTAACATTCAGAAAATCCCTAAAGGAAAAGAATTGCAAATCAAAACATGATTAGTGACATTTATGACACATTATAACAACACCAATCACCCACGTACGAGAATCTATACTGACATAGAATACATCATATATCAGTGAGGAGACTAGGCTGTTTGGAGATATATATATAGATATATTTGAACAAGTGTTTTCTAGTGTACTAAACCTATAGTGGTAATAGTGAAAAACATAAATGTTTTTATTGTTTGAGCAGAGAAATGTTTTAGATTTAAGATGTTAAAGACACAGGAAATCTTTCAAATCATTCTTCCTCAAAGCTTTCTCTGTGGCTGGGGGAGAGAGAAACTATGGAAAGAATAGTTGTATACATTTTGGTGGAATTTTCTGAACACTTACACGAGGCATGCTTTTTGAGAGTTTTATTGGCTTCCCAGTTTTGGTTCGTAGTTCTTGAGCAAAGGTATATCCTGTGTCATAGCATAACATATTAGTTGGAATTCCAGCAAATATCCAGACAGTTGGGAGCGGAATAGGCATGGTGGCTTTTTTTTTTGTTTAAGGATAATGATAATTCTGTCAACGAAAGCTAGCCTCTAGCATACTGTAAGTTGAAGTTCAAAAGAAAAAATACCAAAACAAGCCTCATCCAAACTTTCCTCCTCACGAGCTTCAAACTCAGATTCTTATCAAGACTAACATGATTGCATTCATTTAATGTGAATAAATAAGTGATGTTAGCTTAAAGCAACATCTATCACTAGCACCTTGTTTTCTCCTGATTTTGACTAAAAGTTCATTCTCGATCTCTTGACCTCGTGATCCACCCGCCTCAGCCTCCCAAAGTGCTGGGATTACAGGCATGAGCCTGTTCATTCTCTAATTAAAAGTTCATTCTCTAGATCGAAAATATTTATGTGAATTCACAGAATTAGCATTGGTCACTAATCACCCAGTTAAGTTACAATTGTATATATTCTGGCCGGTGTTTTAATTTAAATTGCAAAAAAAATAGGCTAATCATTAGCTAATGAACTATATTAGACATGGTTTATCTGTTAATGACATAATCTTTATTCTTTAATGCCATTACTTACAAGAGATTCTGTGTTTGTGAAAGCAGGAAGTTCTATTCACTCACTGTGACAAGAAATTTCGACATGTAAATGTGTATGCCATGTTTTAAAGATATACATACTGCTTTCTAACAGACAAGAGAGATTTCAGGCACCAGACTTGTAAAAAAATCTCAGTTTTTTTAACACCAAAATTCAAGTATGTGGATAAATTAAAAAATAGCAAAAAAAAAAAACCAAAAAACCCCAAAATCAAAAAAAGCTAAAACTGTCAACGTTGAACTAAAAATTACAGAATGCTTGTACTGATATGAGATTCTTAATAAAAGTGTCAGCATGAAAAAGTGGAAATTCAAGTCAAATCTCATCACATCAACCTTCACTGCAGTAAAAAGTTGACTGTAAAATCATTTTCAAGGTGTGGCCAGGCTAGCGGTGTTTCTAAATCTCATTACAGTGAAACTTCTAATTTTGAATAATTATGGAAGTGAATATATAAAGCAATTACTTAAAAGTTCTTACTTATGGTCGGGTGTGGTGGCTCACACCTGTAATCCCAGCACTTTGGGAGGCTGATGCGAGCAAATCACGAGGTCAGGAGTTCGAGATCAGTCTGGCCATCATGGTGAAACCTCATCTCTACTAAAAACATAAAAAAAATTGCCAGGCGTGGTGGTGTGTGCCTGTAATCCTAGCTACTAGGAAGGCTGAGGCAGGAGAATTTCATAAACCCAAGAGGTGGAGGCTACAGTGAGCCAAGATCATGCCACTGCACTCCAGCCTGGGTGACAGTGAGAGACTCTGTCTCAAAAAAAAAAAAAAAAAGAAAAGAAAAAAAGGTCTTACTTATATAACAGTTACTCCCTGTAATGAAAATTATCCAACACTTGATTTTGTGCCACAGTGTAAGGTTTGGTAACAAACACCTCATTGCAAGATAACCAGGAAAATGGAAACGCAGAGTAAAAAAAGATCACTTTACTTTCCCTGCATTAATGAGGAATGTGTTGAGTGTAATTACCGCTAGCAGTTACATTAACTGTGTCCACAAAATTGAGCAGTTGATGGAGGAACAGCCCATCTAGAATTTATTTTGAGCCAAATACACAGCAACACAATGGAATGAACAGCCAGCCCCTTGATCCAATGTCAACCTGTTTACTTCACAATTTAAAGAATTTATCAGTTGCCTACTGCGACATACCACGCAAGTGACTGTGAGCCTCTCAAGGATAAATCATTGGCTTACTAATTGTTAGAGTTTAGAACGTATCAGGTAAGTATCAAATGCTTAGGAAATGATGGACTTTTGCAAACAATATTCCTCAGTGTAAGTTCGTCCTTTCCCTGAGTTTTAAATGATTTAAGGAGTATGATAAACTAAAGAAGCTACAAACAATAAAAAGGCAATGGTATAAGAAGACGAATTAAAGATCTCTTTCTCCAATATATTCTCTGAGTTTCCAGATTAATACCGGTGAAGGACAGTGGTGGTCCCTACTACGTTAACCACTCCCTGGAAGCGAGTTAGGCCAACACTAGACATGAACCCACAAGAGAGGAGGCTAAGCAATGAATTAAAAGTTGGGATTTTTTTCTCCAAAGAAATCAACTGTGTGATAGAGGTCAATGTTTTCTTGTTTGTTTCTTCTAAAGTAGGATGTATTTGTAGACAAAAATTTTCTAAGGCTTCAGGAAGCTGAACTTCCTCTTTAGGAATTAATGGGCCCTCTCCAGGACAATAATGCTCAATGCCCTAATTAGTATCCCATGGACTTAAATGGGTCAGTGTTGTTGTTGTTTTTTTAATATTGATGCACTCTTAAGAATTAACTAAACAATCAGCTTGCTAACGTTCTGTATTTAGATCACATTGATGGTGCACTTTCAGTGTCAAAATGGATCTCAGAAATATTTTTCTAGAGAAATAATTCTAATTATGTTTGTGTTTGGATGATTCCAAACTAAATAGTCAATCAATTATTTTATCACAATCATCTTTCTTTTTGGTGAAGGAAAAAACAGTCATGGCAGGAATTTCCCTAAATGACTCCATCCATTCCATAGTTGTGAACCAGTAACTTCATGAAGGAACTGCTTTTATGACTCGGTATTGCACAGGATTATGAAAAAAGTTACTTTTGGGTTAATACCTTTAGTATGCAAAGGGTTGACTAAATAGGAAGCAATGCCAACATAAAAGAAAATTATATACTTATAACCAAATGTACAATATTTAGTTGAAGATACCTACTCATTCATAATTACAATTAAGAGAGGGTCTGGAAATCCAGGTGATCACATCTATCAGATAAGCAATGGGATATAAGCAGCAAAACTAATTTGGAGACAGGACACAACATAGGTATTTTAAAATAAATGGCTATAAGATCTTGAAAAGTTTTTAATATCAATAAGCAGTAGCATTTAGAGGATCCTGAGTTTTTCACATGGGCCTGCCTTCATCACTCGAAAAATTTCTGTATTCATTAACTTTCTTGTAAACTCGCCGGAGTATGTTACAAATTATTCCCTTATTCACAAATCAAAGCCTTGTGATTGGCTTAATAACTTTTGTTAAGCCATATAGGGCAGTTTGTGATTACCTACAATTTTTATAAAGTTCCATTTCCTGAATATTAGCACATGTAACTCAATTTAAAAACGTATGGTACACATTTCATATCCATTCTCTCCTGAGCACACGGAACAGGACATTTAGGTATGATTTTTTAGTATTCTTCACTCTGAAAGTCTGCTGTGTGAACATCACTGTAAAAACATTTTAGGAAAAGGGTATTTATTTTTAAACATTTTCTATAAGGCGAATGATAATTTTGTATATACTCTAGAGCCACACTGTTCTTGGTGGTATCTTCGAGCTATTGGATACTTGCAATGTAACTAGTGCAACTGAAGAACTGAATTTTTAACTTTAATTAATTTGAAGTTTAAAAGTTCACAGTTGTTTCAGTTACTGAAAAACTTTTAAGTGTGTTTAGATAACTTAGGTTGTTGAATCTACATTTTACATGTAAATTTTATGAACTCTAAACACATCAAATATTACTGATGAAAACTTAGTGTCCAAATTGGGGGATTCCGTAAGTGTAAAAAGCGTGCCAGATTTCAAAGACTTAGTGTGAAAAAAATGTAAATTTATTTTTAATAATTTTTTCCCTTGCCTTATGTTATATTTCTCTTGGATGGCACTGCTCTAGAGCTTTATGAAAATTGCTGGTTTTTAAAAGTTATGTTTTAAATATTTTATTGTAATGTCATTCTTTTAACCAAATAATTTTGATCATTTGAAAAAGCAAAGCAAATTTGTCTTTACCCACCGTGAAGTGCCCTAATTGCTCACTCTGCGCTTCCTCCTGCTCTGAATTGTGAAGCCCTCAGCAGCACCCACAGCAGAATGAAAAATCATAGGCAGGGAATATGCAGAAGTAGTGTATGAGAGCACTAATAAGTGTGCAATCAAATCAACTGCTCACACCCTACAAATGATGTCTTTTTTCCCTCCCAGTTGTTTCAGGATCTACATGTTCCTAATTCCAAAATTAACCTTCAGCTTCCTCCCAAGTTCTGCTGTGTTATGGCTTCTGGTTTAGAATAAGCAGTGACTGTAATCAGCAATGTGCTAGGTCATGTATTAAAACTAGATTCTGTCCAGGCCCGAGAACTCTCATCCTTCAGAGTGGAGAGCTTTCTCTGGGAGAAGGGTTCGAATCCCAGAAGTCTGAACACCGCCACCCGGTACTTCTTGGACATGATGTTGTATAGAATAGGGTTGATGGCAGCGCTGAGGTAGAAGAGGACAAAGGACACGAGGTTGCAGTACTGGCTGATCTGAGCAATCTCCAAGGAGCCAGGCTCAAAGGATTTGGAAAATAAATATCGCCCTACGTGGAAGGGCAGCCAGCAGAGGATGAAAGCAAACACCACTACAGCTAAAAGGACAATGAGAGAAAGATAATCAGCTCAAGAAATGTCATAGCAAATCACATTCAATTTTTAAGACTTTTGTCTCATGAACTATGACCATTGACTTTTGTCTCATGAACTATGACCATTGACTTCAGAGAAACATTGTGTTCTCTTCTTCCTCATTCCTACATTTTAACAAAGATTCAGTCTGTCTGAACCAACCGTTCAACAATTTTTACGGAGCTTCCCAGTCATTTCTATTTAACAACTACCTGAGTGATTTTGTGTTGAGTTGACATATTGACTCAACTGACCAGACCATTTATTCACAATAGTCCAGCAGTTGTTATGTGTTAGACACACGCACAAAGTTGTTGTACCCAACCACAGCTGTGTATCCGAGTCTCCTGGGGTACTTTTGTACACAATGCAGATTCCTTGAATGTAGTATAGACTCGGTCAAATTTAATCTCCAAGAGGGAGATCAGGGTATATGCTTTTCCTTTTCTTTTTTTCTAAAGTTTCACAGAGGACTGAACATACAATCAGGATTAAGAATCACTGAGATGGGTGATTCTATGCCACCTGCAATAGATACAAGTAAGGCTGTTATTAAACCAATTCATATAAATTATCATCCATCCAAGTCTCCATTTTGCCTGTGTAAGATAATTTTTAATGATGTCTAAGTTTTTAGGTTGTTTGAAATTCAGAAATCAGGGAAAAATAATAGCAAATAATTTTTTAGTCTTTGTAACACTTTAGTGATCCCCTTCAAATTGTCCAGGAAGAAGAAAGTTAACATTGGTGTTGAGACACCAATGAGGAAATTAATGGCTTGAAAATAAAATTGGAGGAAAGTATTAAACTTATCCTTAAAACTAAATTTATAGTAGCAACTTAACTGCCACAAACAATCTGAATCTCAGAGATGACAGCTTGGAGTCCTCTAACACTAGTGGGCTTAGAAGCTATGAGTCATATCATGAGAATCACTGGTCTAGAAAATAAAATCCTTGACATTCCTTGAATAAACTCTATCACTTTGATATGCAGGACCCAGGAAGTGTAAATTTGGAAATATGAAATCATCCTGGAATGGCTTCTAAGAAGCCTTAAAATACGTCAGTAAGCATGAAGTCTTGACTATAATATCTAAATAATAAAATATACAGACCTTGGTTTTGAAAATGCAAGTAGAATTAATATCTTGCTGGGATATAAACTCATGTTTTATTACTTACTTGTACCAAACACATATACTTTAAGACACCGAATTTGTGCAATAAACATTCTGCAAATCCAGTTATGACCTTGTGCCCAGATGTTACTGAAGGGTCATTTGGGGAAGCAGTAAATTCTGTTGGTTTCCACAAAGTCTCTTTTTCTCCTTTTGGAGCTTTGCTCATCCTAGTTTATCTTTACTTGATCCTACTCTATCCTACCTGAAGAGGCAGGTAATCATGAAAACAAACGAGACTACTGATTTGTCACTGACTTCCTTACAAAGCTGTATAAACAGCAACAGGTAAACAGAATTGATGCAATTATCTGAAAAAATGCAGAGCAGAAAACAAATCACAATATTGAAAGAAAAATGAACAATCTCTAATAGGTTTATCCAAACTGATCATGTCTGTGGTTGAATTTACCACTGAATACTTTCTAGATCCAAGCCTTGCTTTTCTTAATGTAACTTAGATATTCACAAATCCTGTTTGAGGCAGGAAGTCAGTCCTCACTTTTAACGCTTAAGACCACAATAGACTTTTATAAGATATCTCAATTTTAAAGTGGAGTTTCTGGGCTGATATAAAATTCATTTTAGGGAAACATAAATGTGGGACATTTTTGCATGAAAGAGAAAGGAGAGACAGGAAGAGACACAAAGAGATAGAGACAGTAAGAAAGAGTCAAGACACTGACAAAGGGGGAAGAGAGAGAGTGACAGAGACAGAGAGATTGAGAGACCAAAGACATCACTCAAGAAAGCAAGGGGAGAGAATAATTGAGACGCATGCAGAGAGACAGAGGCCCAGAGAAACTGAAAAAAGAGGTAGAGGCTCCGGGGGAAATAGAGATGGAGACTCAGAGAGAAGTGAGAAGGCACAGGGAGAAGAGGGGACCCGCGAGAGAAAGCTCGAGCGCGCTCTGAGACCCACCCAGCATTTTCACGGTTTGCTTGTGGTTCTGGTCCTTGAGCGAGGCGCCCACGGCAGCATCGCCGCGCCTCCTCCGCCACAGCTTCCTGCCGATGAGACTGTAGAGGACCGTGAGACAGAAGACAGGAAGGAAGAAGAAGACGCTGGACACCCACACCATGACCGTGAGCAGTCCAGAACGCACCGCGAACTCGGTGGGGCGGCACTCGTTGGTGTCCCAAGGGTCGGTCCCGTTCTCGTGCTCCACCCCGACTAGCACGAAGATGGGCCCAGCGCTGCAGAAGGCTACGGCCCAGATGACGAGGATGACCAGCTTCACCCGGCCCTTGGTGACCACCACCTTGGCCCGCAGCGGGAAGCAGATGGCGAAGTAGCGCTCGACGCTCAGGGCTGTGATGGTGAGCACCGTGGCGTAGGTGCAGCTTTCGCTGACGAATTGGAATAGTTTGCAGAGCAGGTCGCCGAAGTTCCAGGGCCGGTACTGCCAAAGGCGAACGAGGTCCAGGGGCATGCAGAGGAAGATGAGCAGGTCGGAGAAGGCCATGCTGGACAGGTAGAGGTTGGTGGTGGTGCGCAGCTCGCGGAAGCGCGACACCACCAGCATGGTAAGCAGGTTACCAGCGATGCCCACCACGAAGAGCGCCACGCAGGTGGCTGTGACGCCCGCCAGCAGCGGCGCAGTGAAGGGCGGCAGCAGCTCGTCGCCCAGCGAGTCGTTGCCGGGGGACGCATCCCAGTCCAGGTCCTCCAGTGTGAGGTTGAGCCCCGGCTCTTCGCTG
Source organism: Callithrix jacchus (assembly GCF_049354715.1). NCBI lineage: Eukaryota > Metazoa > Chordata > Mammalia > Primates > Cebidae > Callithrix > Callithrix jacchus. Next base: position 14,592,248 of record NC_133518.1, on the reverse strand, counting down.
GGCGTTGCGTTCCACATGCTGCCGGCTCAGCCGAACAGGCTCTGGGATGTGACAGCGCTGGGAGACTGGACCGAGCTGGCTCCCGAGGAGGTCCCCTTAGGCGCGGGAGGGTGCGAGGGGAGAGCGGGTGCAGACGCGTGGGGAGGATGCTTGGAGAAGAAAGAGAGGGAGGTGAGAGGCAGAAACCGAGGGAGGAGGTGAGATCGGGACGTGGAAGAGGGAGAGAGACTAATGGTCAGTGGGCGAGTGACCCACTGCTTTCTCTGGCACCTCCCCTTTCCCCCACCGTCTCCCCCAAAGTTTCTCTCTCCCAACACAGCCTCCGGCCGGCGCCCACACACATACCTGTCACCAGCCCTGCCTTGCGTTCGCGTTCTCGCTCCAGCTCCATCTCGCACTTCCCAAAGCGTCCCAGCGTGTGGGGACCGCAGAGACCAGGCGCCGCGAAGCGGGAACGTGAGGAGCTCTCTCCGGAGCCCTGGGCGACGCTGGGCTAGTGTGCCCCGGAAGAACAGGTCACACCCTGAGGTTGGGGGTGGGGAGAACACCTTTAGCAGCGGGGACCTGGTTTCTTCCTCCACAAGGGCTAGAGCTGGCTATGGCCCTGGTGGGAAGAAAAAGCGAGTTTGCCCAACTAGACTTGAGAAGAAGGATAGAGAGAGAGAGAAAAAGAAGGACCTTGTGTTTGTATCCATACCGATGAGCACCGAAAAATAATCTCACGCAGTTCTAGAACTTAGGTTCAGCGATGTGACTACTTGTCCAAGGTTACACAGCAAGCTGGGGTCTCGGGGACCAGTGTTGGATCTCCCACTGGGTTTGGACTTCTGAGCGCATAGGGGCAAGATGTGTGAATAAACCCTGTCCTGAATCCCAGTTTTTTGTATCACTTGGTGGTGATAGAGGGTCTGCTGTAGGGGAGATTACTTTTGCTTGATGCAAACCTGGTGGCAGGGTGCCGAGGGTGATCGGGGAGGGAAAAGGAGAAAGGAAAAAGGAAGAGTTGGAGGTGTGTGGAGCCAGCAAGAAGAGGCTGTGAGGGTGGCACGTGGATAGTGTGCAGGAAACCTTTTTTGAGCATCATGGAGAGAGATCAGCCATTTGGTAGTCGTGTTCCCTTGGGCAAGGTCTTCAACCTCCTGGGCGTTACTTCTTTTTCTTTGAATTGCAATGATTTATGCGGACCACTGGGGGTGAATGTCAAGTGTCAGGGACCACTGGAGGCACTCAATAAATAGTAGACGCGTTGCTGTTGAGAAGTAGAAGCTGTGCTGGTGGGAATAGGTCAAAGGCCATCCCTACACTAGCCAGGTGGCCCTCAGGAGTCTGTGCTCAGAGCCAGAAATCCACACCCGAGGACGTGAGACTGCCGGTTGCCAGCGAATTCACAAACCCGACAGGCCCCTCCAGGCCCACCGACTTCGGGACCGCTCGGAGAACAAGTTCAGCACTGCGGCCAGCGCCACATCCCTCCTGCACAGCGCAGCTCGAGGGGCGGCTGCGCGTTACTCTCACCTGTTTCAACTCACGCTTCTCACGCCTCAGTCCTACCCCGCGGAGGAGCAGGGCAGACTCCGCCGAAGCACAGGCCGGCTTTAACCACTGCCTTGACCACACACATAGGCGTTCACCCGATGAGATGCCACCTACTGTGTATGAGAGTTTTCCCCTCAGTTGAACGCGTTCGTACGTGCCTTTCACAGACAGTTTGCACCACCTCTACTACCTAAATTGTTAATGCCTAAAAGTCCACAAAGACCTAAGACTGAGTGTGTGCATGTGTGCGTGAAAGACTCCATAGAGTAAAAGACTACACGAGAGAAGTTTCACACAGGAAATTTAACATAGAGGCTTGGTTGCCACTGGTGTGTTAGACACTGGATCAAATTGAGGTTTTGTTGTGCGTGTTTTTTTTTTTTTTCTTTTTGGACAGAGTCTCTGTCTGTCGCCCAGGCTAGAGTGCAGTGGCCTGATCTGTGCTCACTGCAACCTCCGCCTCCCTGGTTCAAGCGATTCTCCTGCCTTAGCCTTCCTAGTAGCTGGGACTACAGGTGCCCACCACCATGCCCCGCTAATCTTTTTTTTTTTTTTTTTTTTAGTAGAGACAGGGTTTCACCGTGTTAGCCAGGATGGTCTCAATCTCCTGACATCGTGATCTGCCCGCCTTGGCCTCCCAAATTGCTGGGATTACAGGCATGAGCCACCACGCTTGGCCCCAAATTAAGTTTTTAAAGCATTAATTTCAGACTACTATTTTTAAAATGTTACAACTAAGTCAAATCACCAATTACTAACAAGTTTTTATTTAATCAATAACTTTGACTTTGTTACTCTCTGCCCTATATTACCAGTAGGTTTATGTATGTGGAAAGAAAGGGAGAGAAAACAGACTGGAATAAATCAGAATACTATGGGAAGTTATTGTCTAAGGCTGAGAATCAGGAAAATACTGTGGGATATTTTCTGGTCTACTCAGTGCTAAAGCTATGGTTGATAGGTAAAAAAAACTTGAAAAAAAAAAAACACCAAAAGACTATTGTGATAGAATTTTTTTCATGTTAGCTAAAATAGCAAAGAGTGTAATGGCACTCAGCCAGTTTCTAAAATATGGACAAATCTATATTGCGTGACCAAGAAGAAACAGAGGATGCTATTGAAATCGATCTATTTATTCATAACATGTAAAATATTATGTAATATTGTATATAAATCTATCTTTAATATGTGGTAGGTACTAGGGACAACAACATAAATAAAACCCAGGCAGGTGCTATATTTATAAATTTACAGTCTAGAGAGAAAATACAGTTAAATAAGTAATGTTAATACAGTATTGATAGGTGCATCTAAAGAGGCATGTACAATGAGCTCTGATGGAATACAGAGAATGAGTGAATCACATGGAGGCTTTAGGGAAAGCTTCTCAGAGGAAGCAGCATCTGAGCTGGATCTTGAAGAACTCAGTTCTGTCAGAAACAGTAAAACTTGCTCAACCGTTCAGACAAGGAACACAAAAGCATTTTGGAGTGACAATCGGTATGCCTTGTCCTATGAATTGTGTAAGAAGTATTATTATTATTGACTTGTGGATTTTTATGTAGTCACTGCATTCCAATCAATTATGATGACTTTTTTCTTTTAGACACTCAAATTGTCTCATCTTTGACCAATGAGATCCACTTCAAGTTGGCTCCAGGGTTCTTTTGACATGACTCACTTAGATTTTTAGAGCTTCCACACTGTGTTTTGTGGCACAATGAGATGCTTTAAGCTCACCTTGCAAATTCTCTACATGAGACCCAGGAGCAGCCATTATTCCAAGAATCCCTGGTACCTGTACTGGGAAACAGCATTTAGAGACCTACATTTGGGCAGTGGGGTTGGTTATTGGCCTGGGAGCATTATGGACTAGGTTCTGTAGACAGAGATAGGAGATATATATATATCTCATATACATATATATGAATATATTCTATATACAGCATATATTCTATACATCTATACCTTATATGTATATCCTATAGATATAAAGTTACATAGTTTCATTATGAAGATATACCTAGTTTCATCCAATGTTTGTTGATGAATATTTGTGTTTTTAATAAGTTTTTATTGCTGGAATATATATTGCTATACATTCTATATATGTGAGTGTGTGTATATATATATGGGTTATATACATATATATGTATATATACACATATATAGATGTGTGTGTATAATCATTATCATCTCACAATATCTAGATATCTATAAATCATGAGACGATAATTGTAAATGTGTCTGTGTGTGTGACGTATGAAAAGGTAGTATACATACATACTAGGCTATCTTCTATGTTGCCTTTTCAACTTAACATTCTATCCTGGGAGTCTCTCATAGCAATATTCTTCTTTATGTTTTTTTAAATAATCCATCTAGGGAAAGATCCACAGTTTCCACTATGAAGATGTACCTTAGTTTCATTTAACCAATGTTTATTGATGAATATTTGTGTTTTTTTGTTTTTTTTTTTTTTGAGACGGAGTTTCGCTCTTGTTACCCAGGCTGCAATGGCGCGATCTCTGCTCACCGCAACCTCCACCTCCTGGGTTCAGGCAATTCTCCTGCCTCAGCCTCCTGAGTAGCTGGGATTACAGGCACGCGCCACCATGCCCAGCTAATTTTTTGTATTTTTAGTAGAGATGGGGTTTCACCATGTTGACCAGGATGGTCTTGATATCTTGACCTCCTGATCCACCTGCCTCGGCCTCCCAAAGTCGTGTGTTTTAAATAATCTTTTGTTGCTATAAATGATAATGTATATATAATTTTATATGTGTACAGCTGTATTACAGAATAATATTAAAAATTTAATAAAAGAAGAAATGAGGCTGGGCATAGTAGCTCATGCCTGTAATTCCCAGCACTTTGAGAGGCCAAGGAGGGCAGATCACAAGAAAGTTCAAGACCAGCCTGACCAACATCGTGAAACTTCATCTCTTCTAAAAATACAAACATTAACCGGGCATGGTGGTGAGTGCCTGTAATCCCAGCTACTCAGGAGGTTGAGGCAGGAGAATCACTTGAACCTGGGAGGCAGAGGTTGCAGTGAGCCGAGATCACACCACTGCACTCCAGCCTGGGCAAAAGAGCAAGATTCTATCTCAAGAAGAGAAGAAGAAGGAATGATACATGGCAGTATACAAATTACTGAATGGCACAATACAGCATGGAGAAACAGTGTATAGTACCCGAATGTCAAGTCTGGGCTCTGAAAACATACATGGAAAATTTGTATAAGGTAGCAGGTATAACATAATATTCTTCGAAGTAGGAATGTTAAATCAAAAGTGTCAAAGTCTTGTAATTTTGTTATATACTGCCACATTCCTCTCCATGGGATTGTATCACCTTATATCTCCACTAGCAATGGATAAGAGTGCCTGATTTCTCTCAACCTCTACCATAGTTTTGTCAACTTTTAAATTTTTGCCAATTTGATGATTAGGTGAGAAATAGTTTCTCATTGTGTTTTTCCTTTGCATTCATTTATTCTAGTGAGATAAGCATATATGCATGCATTTAAGGGCCATTTGCTTTTCTTTTCACATGAACTGCTGAACTATGACTTCCACCCATTTTTCACTTGGGTTGTTGTTCTGCTTTTTAAAATTGATTTCTATGAGCTCTTTTTTTGTGCTGGAGAGATATCCCTTTGGAAGAACATAAATAGAAAATATTTTTGCCAGCTGTTAATTTGTCTTTTCAATTTTACTTATGGATGTTTTTCTTTATTTGACACACACAAGTTTTACATTTCTTTGTCATCAATTTCATCAGTTTTTGTCATTATTGTTTCTGGATTTTGAGTCATATTTATAAAGGCTTTACTCATTGCTAAGTTATGAGAAATTTGTGTTTTTTTCTATTATTTTGCAGCTTTATTTTGTAACATTTATATTTCTGAATCCACTTGCAATTTATCTTGGAACATGAAATGATATATGGATTCAATTTTTTTCCAAATGGTTACTCAGCTGTTTCAACATCATTTATTAAAAAGTTTGCCTTTTCCTTAATAATTTAAGGTGACTCTTTTGTCTTGTATTAAATTTCTATATGTATTTTCAGAGCCCAATCTGAAGACTCAGGCACTGTATACTGCCTCTCCATGCTGGATTTGGACCACTCAATGAATTGTATACTGCCATGTGCCATTTATTCTTTAATTACTGAAAATTTCACTTTTTAATATCATAGTTCACATATTAATCAGGATGAAGATTGGATACATATATCAATCTGAAAGTAGGACTGAAAAAATATAAAATATTATGGATTCATTTTCCTTCTAAAGGAAATCAGAATATAGAGGGCCCAGGGCTTGTATCAGAAACTCATGCGCCTTTTGCCTCTCTGCTCCACCATCCTTTGTGAGTGCTTCCTGGCCCAAGACTGCTGCTGGAACTCCAGTCACTGAAATGAGTTCCAGGCAAGAAGAAACAGAAAAGGAAGGGATAGACAGCTTTCTTAAAATTCTAAATCAAAACCCTCACTTACATTACATTGACCAATTCCATCTTCAAGAGAGGCTGGAAAATACACATGTATAGCAGGGCATGTTCTCACTCCCAGGGTTCCAGATTTGGATAAGCAATTTACAGTTTCTGCCATGTTTCCCAACATGATTGCAAGTAATTTGAAAGCAGAGACATATTTTTCTTTGGATGACCTAGTACAGCATCTTATAGGTAATAGAGCACCTAAAACAAACATTTCCTGCATTGATTAAATTTATATTTCATTTATGTATAAATATAGAACCTATAAGAGGCTCATAAGGAAATTTAAACACTATATTGTGCTTTCCATAAAATATGTCACTTATCTTAATGTTCTATTCAAGCTTTGAACACAATGTACTAATATATCTGGCTTCATCACTTATACTCTTTCTTTCATATCATATGGCCTCATTTAAATAATGTCATGTACATATTTCAAAGCAAGAAGTACACATTGCTCTGTCCAGACAAGCAAGCTGTAAGAATTTATATTTAATATCAAATATATCAACAGAGTAGTAGAAATATATGTCTAAAGTAATCTTAGCATTCAAGTACCTTAAAAATCATCATCATCATTATTTTTTCTTTAGAGATAGGATCTTGCTCTCTAGCCCAGGCTGGAGTGCAGGGTCACGATCACAGCTCACTGCATCCTTGAACTGCTGGGCACTAGGGATCCCCCCATCTCAGCTTCTTAAGTAGCTGGGACTACAGGTGCATATCACTAGACTTGGCTAATTTTTTCAGGTTTTGTAAAGATGGAGTCTTGCCATCTTGCTCAGACTGGTCTAAAATTCCCGAGCTCAAGTGATCCTCCTAACTTGGCCTCCCAAAATGGTGAGATTACAGGAGTGAGCCACCACATCCAGCAAAAATCATATTTCTAATTAGTAAATGAGACATATTATCACAAATGATCACTATGAAAATTAATAATTTTACAGTTTAGAAATTCATTTATAATCGTTGTGATTTTCTGATTATAGAAGTAACATATTTCTTAATAGCTCAAACATGTTAGAACGTCTCTTATACCCATTTCTTTTTTAATTTTCCCCATAGGTATTCCAGTGGGACTTTCCATATTTTTACTGATACTCATGCTACTAGTTTTATATCTGGTATTAAGCATTACTACTTTTACCTAGTCCTTTATAATGCCTAGTTAATACCAAAATTTATCTATTAATAGTTATCAAAGTTACAGATAGGTTTAAAATTTCAAATACTTATGCAAGGCTTATAAACCATGATGGCACTGGTTTGTGCATTATGCACTATTATGTAGTGGTATACTGTTATGAAATAAGGTGCCTTTTTTAACTTAAAATTTTTATTTTAATTGTACTTTAGGTTCTGGGGTACATGGGCAGATCATGCAGGATTGTTGCATAGATACACACATGGCAATGGGGTTTGCTGCCTCCATACCCCCATCACCTACATCTGGCATTTCTCCCCATGTTATCCTTCCCCCACCTCCCCACCTCCCCCACTGTCCCTCCCTTGGCCCCCAACAACAGACCCCAGTGTGTGATGCTCCCCTCCCTGTGTCCATGTGTTCTCATTGTTCAATATCTGCCTATGAGTGAGAACATGCGGTGTTTGATTTTCTGTTCTTGTGTCAGTTTGCTGAGAATTATAGTTTCCAGATTCATCCATGTCCCTACAAAGGACAGGAACTCATCACTTTTTATGGCTGCATAGTATTCCATGGTGTATACGTGCCACATTTTCCTTGTCCAGTCTATCATCAGTGGGCATTTGGGTTGGTTCCAGGTCCTTGCTATTGTAAACAGTGCTGCTATGAACATATGTGTCTGTGTGTCTTTATAATAGAATGGTTTATAATCCTTTGGGTATATACCCAGTAATGGGATTGCTGGGTCAAATGGAATTTCTATCTCTAGGTCCTTGAGGAATCGCCACACTGTCTTCCACAATGGTTGAACTAGTTTACACTCCCATCAGCAGTGTAAAGTTGTTCCTATTTCTCCACATCCTCTCCAGCATCTGTTGTCTCCAGATTTTTTAATGATCGCCATTCTAACTGGCATGAGATGGTATCTCGATGTGGTTTTAATTTGCATTTCTCTAATGACCAGTGATGATGAACAATTTTTCATATGTTCGTTGATCTCATATATGTCTTCTTTTGAAAAGCGTCTGTTCATATCCTTTGCCGACTTTTGGATGGGCTTGTTTTTTTCTTGTAAATCTGTTTTAGTTCTTTGTGGGTTCTGGATATTAGCCCTTTGTCAGATGGATAGATTACAAACATTTTCCCCCATTCTGTTGGTTGCTGGTTCACTCTAATGATTGTTTCTTTTGCTGTGCAGAAGCTCTTAAGTTTAATTAGATCTCATTTGTCTATTTTGGCTTTTGTTGCCAATGCTTTCGGTGTTTTAGTCATGAATTCCTTGCCTATGCCTATGTCCTGAATGGTTTTACCTAGGTTTCCTTCCAGGGTTTTTATGGTGTTAGGTCTTATGTTTAAGTCTATTTAGTTCTTTTATACTCTCAACTCATGAATCACCCATATGTGGTTACACATGCACACATATACATACATGCGCACACTCTTCCCCTCCTTCATCTTCCAAATGCCATCAAACTATAATTTTGGGATGCGATTTATCCTAAACGTTCATATTTCATGCTGATGTAGGTATTACTAAATCAGAACCACATGGTACACTGTGATAATATTCTCCTTTCTTGAAATACTTTTTGTTTTCCTTGGTGTTATAACTGCCTTATTGGATGATTTGCCTAGTTTTTACATAACTACTACCAATCTTCCTCTCAACATTGTTTAACACAGCAGATTATTTTATGTGTTTCTATCTGTTTCTTTGGGACAATGCTTCTGGATACCTACACCTCCCTACTCCGATCTGAACTAGTGCCCTCTGGGCCTGTTACACAGGTTATTGTCCTGATTATTCATCATCCTCTTGGGTATCCCCTTTGCCTGGCCAGATAGTGGGTCTTCCTCTTTTTCGATTTGGTTTCTACTACGAATGTTCACATTCTCCAATAACGTGACGAGAAAAGGTATATAGAAGATACATTTTTGAGGAACTTTTATATTAAAACTATTTTTATTGTACCATAACAATTTATCAGGAGTTTAGTTATCCTCTTAGTCTGTACCACGGTAACAGAATATCATAGGCCAGGAGGCTTATAAGCAACAGAAATTTATTTCTCACAGTTCTAGAGGCTGGGAAGTCCAAAATCAAGGAAGATTTGGTGTCCAGTGATGACATATTTTCTGATTTCCTAGATAGCCATCTTCTCACTGCCTCCTCACATGGCAGAAGAGATGAGGAAGCTCTCTGAGACCTCTATTACATGGTTACTATCCCATTCCACTGTCATGACCTACTCACCCACCAAAGGCCCCGCTGCCATACCACCTATTAGGTGGTGTGATTTCAATACATGAATTGAATAGGTTACGATTTCAATACATGAATTCGGAAGGGGTGGATACAAACATTCAGTCTATAGCAGTTACGGAATTTTATTTTAGATATCACTTTCCCTAAGAATTTCAAAGGAATTGCTCCCTGGTATTTTCCAAATACAACACTATTCTAATTCCTGATCACTTGTATTAAATGTAGTTATTTTTTCTCTGAAATCTTTTAAGATTCATTCATTTATTCTACACATTTTTATTGAGCACCTATTATGTGCCAGGCATTATTCTTACAACTGAGAACACAGAAGCAAGTGAAAGACACAAAAATGTCTATCCTCTGGGCACTGACATTCTAGCAGGGGAAATAAATAATATAAAGATAAATAAGTAAAACACATAGTGGGTTAGATGGTGGTAAGTGCTCAGGAGGGAAATAAAACAGTGAAAAATCTAAAAAGAAATGAAATTTTGAAGGGGTAGCCAGGGAAATGACTTTTGAGTGAAGCCTTGAAGGATGTGGGGATACTAGTGGGTGACGACAATGGCATCCCAGGTGGAGGAAATAACAAAGGTCTGTGGGAGGTATGGTAACTGTGTACTGTCTACTTATTCAAACTAACTTTAAGTAGTTTCCAAATGTGGTTCTTGGCTAAGATTAGCCACAAGAGACATTTGTTCAAATTTGGAAAAGTAAAAATAAAGCAGCAGTCATTTTTTGACTCAGAATATTAATGTAGGCCAGGGGATATTGTGGATTATGCAGCTGCTGCATTTGTTGATAAGGGGCAGCAGCTGGGGCCTCAGCTCTTCCAGCTCTTGATGGACGTACTCTTTTAATTTCTTCAATCACTAGGCCCTGCGCATGTTTAACTCCATGAAAAAGGGTACTAACTTCCCCAAGCATTGGAGCTAGAGTTTGGAGATAGTGAGAGATCACCGTGGGTTCTAGAGACATGTGAGTTCCAGTTCATCATTGGTTCCAGCTCCTTCTCAAGGGTCTCACACTGCACTTGATCTTCCCCACTTTCTAACTGTCTTTTTTTTTTTTTTGAGACAGAGTTTTTGCTCGTTACCCAGGCTGGAGTGCAATGGCGCGATCTCGGCTCACTGCAACCTCCGCCTCCTGGGTTCAGGCAATTCTCCTGCCTCAGCCTCCCGAGTAGCTGGGATTACAGGCACACGCCACCATGCCCAGCTAATTTTTTGTATTTTTAGTAGAGACGGGGTTTCACCATATTGGCCAGGATGGTCTCGATCTCTTGACCTCGTGATCCACCCGCCTCGGCCTCCCAAAGTGCTGTGATTACATCCAACTGTCTTTTGTTCCTAAATTCCTGCCACGCTAAGTTCAGAATTAGCATCATATGCAGAAGCAACGGAAATTTGTAAACTGTTTAACAAGCTACCTCAATTGCATAAGGTCAGATCCTTAAAATTAATCCCTTATTCTATGTCATTCATAGTGGTTCTGTTTCTGGGATCTCATACAGCAGGACAAAGTCTAGCTTGTTGGAGGAGCAGCAAAAAGGCCAGTAGTGGGACAAGTGAACAGGAGAATAACAGGAGGTGAGTTAAAAGAGGAAATGAGACCAGATGGTGAAGTTCTTGATGTTATAGTTATAACTTTTTTACTCTGATAAGATGAAAAATCATGGAAGATTTGAGGGAGAAGAGTGATGTGATCTGATTAATACTGTGATGTGATAATTCTGACTGCTGTTTAGAGAAAGATGAAAGGGGAGCAAGGGCAGTGGCAGGGAGGACATTTAGGACATTATTTAACAATCCAGGCCAGATGTTCTGCTGACAAGAGATGTTGATGACTTAAGTCAGAGTACTGACACGGTAGTGGTGAGAAATAGTTGAGTTCTGGACTTCAAAAGTTAAAATGTATATGCTATGCTTATGTAAAGGTATGTATATCTTCTGGTCTGCGCAAGTGAAAAGTATGGAGCTGCCATTAACTGATACAGGAGAGATGGAGGCGAAACAGATTTGGAAAGGAAGAGTAAAAGCTTGTTCTAAATGTATTAAGTTAGAGATGCTTATTAGAAATGTTAGTAGAGAACTTGAGAAGGCAGCTGGATATACTGGTATGGAGTTCAGGACTGGAGATAAAAACTGGAGTGTGGTCAGCAGTAAATAGAATTTAAAATAAGGATGCTAATTGAGATAAGCTGGGAAATGAGCATAGCTACAAAAGAGATGTTCAAGGGCCCTGAGATTTAGACTCTTCCCCAAACGTTGAAAAATCAGAGTCATGAGAACAAACTAGCAAAAGATACTTCTAAGTGGCCAGTGGAGTAGAACTCCAGCTGGGAAACGGTGAGACTCTAAGAGATACAAGGAAGCTATATCAAGACAGGAGGGGTCGACTCTATCATACACTGCCATGAGTCAAGTCAGAGGAGAATGGACCAGCTCTTTAACAACATGGAGGTAATTGTCAGTTAATGAACCTGGTGGCATGTTGGAGCAAACCTAGTTGGTTCAAGTGAGCATGGGAGAAGATAATTTGGAGACATTGAGTATAGACAACTCTTCCAAAGAATGTTATGACAAAGGGAGGAAGACTAATGAGGTGGTAGCTAGAGGAGATATGGGGTCAAGAGAGTTTTTGTTTCAAAGGTGTGAAAATAAGTGGTTTGGACGCTGTTGGGGATGATATCCTATAATGGGGAAAGCTGATGGTGTGGTGGAATGCAGAATGGCTGGAGCAGTGTTCCTGAGAGGGGTTGGATCTAGTGCCCAAGAAATAGGGTGGGTCTTAGGGGAATTGTGCCTAATGCGTGCCCCAAAACAGGAGAGAATGAAGAATATGTGGGCATAGGAGGATGGGTAGGTGTAGAGGGCCAGGCTGTAGGAAGTCTTCATTGATGGCTTCAGTTTCCTCAGCAATATAGACAGCAAAGGGACAGCTGAGAGTAAGTGTGGGGAGATGTTGGAGGTTGGAAGAGAGGGACACAATGTGAAGCAGTTGTCCGGGAAAGGGGAGGATACTCTCATCTGATTGCTGGGAATCATTAAGGACCCACTTGAAGTTAATGATCATGGCTTTAAAATTACACCAGTCAATACAACTGTTTGTTTTCCCATCTTTGTGTTCAGCAGCACTTGGTACAGAAAGGGAGTGGAGGGACATTTAATTTAACCAGGGTTGTGCTTTTGCTCAGAACAGATGAGCAAGTACAAGAAGGACAGATATTAAGGTTCTATCCAAGGAATTGCTTAGAATTATTGACAACTGAGTTTAAACTGAAGGAGGTAAGTGAGGACATGAAGAGGGTAAGGGACTGAGAAAGATGGTTAAGATCAGTGGATGTTTTCTGTTTCCTGTGTTTCAAAGTGTCTCAAGATGTGCTGTGGTGTGGGTCTTTTCCCATTCATTGAGGTGGACGCTCTTTTGACTTTTCAACTTATGTCCTTTAGTTCTGGGAAATTTTATTAAATTTGTTGTCTTCCCCTCCACATTCTCTATTCTTTCCTTTTGAGGCTCCTTTTATTCACACATTGGGCCTACAGGTCCTCTGATTATTTTTCCTCTCTGATTCTTGTTCTTATTTGATAAATGCAGTATCATCTCAGTGCTTGGAAACATAATTATATTTTGGGGGGGATTTTATTTGCTTCCTGCACTGTCTCTGTTTTTTCCAAAGTTCTTCTTTTCCAGTATAAGGAAACCCTATGTACCCATTCTCCAGCTTCAACTGTTAACAATATTTCATCAATTTGTGCCATCCATTCTGTCAACTCCTGTACATTTATGTTAATACATCATTTGAATTTCAGTTTTGATTACAAGATACTGACACACAGAATGTCTAAATTTTGGAGGCTAATTGGGTACCACTCCATCATCGGGCTCTCCCTTTCTCATAGTCCACCATGCTTACTCTCTCTGTTTTCTGCTTTTGACAGCTTGAATTTCATGCTTTATTATTTTAATAACACTCTGATTAATATCTGAAACTTCTTGGCTCTCTTTTTCTCTCTAGCAAAAGTCCAACTTTGAACAAACTCAGAAATTCCTCGCCTTTGGTTGCATCTAAGCAACGTAGGTTTGCTGGAGGACATCTCAGTAGAGGAGAGATAGGCTCCTCCCTAAATTTATCATCACTGATCTCAAGTACGTCCTAAGTACTGCTTAGAACTCGAACTACATTTTCCTGGTCAATTCATTCTCTTGTCATTCTCAGCAACAACTTAAAAGAAACTCACATTCTCCAACTTTCAATTTCACCCCTACCTTCCTCTTCATAATCAGAAGAAAACTTAGCCAGTTACTGTTGGAAAATAGAATCCATAAAATATAAACGCTTTCAGCTTCCCAAACTCAAACTTAACTCATATGCTTAGGGACTGCTTAGCCACCCCCACTGCTATTCTCTCTCTCTCCACTAGAGGGGCTGTCTCTTTCTTTCTGAGGCCAGTTACTTTACCTTTGCTTGGAACCCGTCCAATTTCACTCTTAAGAACACTTACATTATCTATTCTGCCTTCTCTTATACTCCTACATTCTCTCCCTCAACTGGATCCTTCCCATCGCTTTTAAATGTGCTCAAGACTCTTCAATTAGAAAACAAACAAAAAACTTTTCCCTTCTTCAACCTACATATATTTCCACCTCTTTTCTTTCTTGTTTCAAAACCGACTCCAGCGTCAGCCTCTTCTAATCTTACTTCCGTCTCTAACTTGATTAAAACAGCACTTACTCAGGTCACCAGTGATTCTCATGCTGTTGCATTTCTTCAGTCCTCATCTCACTTTGCTTCTCTGCATATCTAACACCGTGGACCTTTATTTCTGAAACACGTTGTCTTTACGTTTGTGACACAGCACTATCCTATTTTTTCATTTTAACTTCCTACTTTTCTAATCAGTCATTCTCTCCTCTTTTAAAGACTCATTTCTTTTCATCCAGCATTTAAATATTAGAGTTCCTTCAGACTCCTAGGTCCTCTTTTCTCCTTGCTGTAAACTTTTGCCAGGTGATTTCACTTATGCCCTTGCGTTCCTTCACTCCTCCACAGATAAGCCTCATCTTTGTATCTCTTCTGATCTCTAAATACAAAAACTATTTACTATCTTCATTTGGATTTCTCAAAGGCACCTAAAAATCAACATATTCTAAACTTAACTTGTGATCTTGGATGATAAAATCACCATATTCCAAACTGCACTGTGGTCTGAGGATGCGTTTCCCACCCCAGTGATCACATCAGTATCCACCCAGCCATGCCAGCTAAAGACCAAGGAGTCGTCTTTTCTGCCCCCCATCTCCTTCTTTTTGATGACTCACATCTAATTTGTCACCAATACCTTCTAACTGTACCCTATAGCCACTCTGAACCCCACCATCTAGTCCCTAAAAAGGCAAGCAGAGTACATTTCATGATCTCTCTTTCACTCATACACACTAAAACCCTTCATTTGTTCTCTATTGCCTTTAGAGAAAACAACCGAAATCTCAATATGACCTATAACAGATGACTTAGAAGACACTGCCTTGGCCCCATTTATGTTTCTGGTCTCAACGAACAGCATGCTGATCGTTTAGTTTCTTGAAAATACCATGCTTCCTCCTGTTCTTGGCTCTGGGTCCAAGCTCTTTCCTCTCTCTGGAAAATCCTACTAAAATCTCCCATTGGTCTACCAGGATAACTCCTCTGCATCACTCAGATCTTACCTCAGCCACCACTTCCTCCAGGGAGCCTTCCCTGACTATCTGGGTCAATGCCCTCTAGTAAGTGTATGCTTTCAGGCAACCACACCATTTTATTGGTGTGGTTCTTTGATGAATGCCTATTTTGCATTAGCACCTATTGAATTTTCAGCCTCTCCACAGTGCCTGAGACATTTTATAATGCTAAATATAAAATGATAGCGAAATATACAATATACACATGTTTTCTATAAATGTGTCATAGTTTAAACTTTAAGGTAAATTGTGATTTCCAGGAAGACTGTAAAATCGGCCTTAGAAAGCAGGTCAAGGAACGGCAGAGTGGGCAGCAGGGAGTACTGTGGTCAAAATCAGCGCCCTGGAAACTCATTGTGAGGTTCCTACAGCATAATGTCTTCAAGGTTCATCCAGTTGTAGCGTGCGTTAGCATTCCCTTCTTTTTGGGGCTGAATAATATTCCATTGTATTTATATACCAAATCATGCTTATCCATTCATTCGTCAGTGAACACCTGGGTTGCTTCTACCTTTGGCTATTGTGAATAATGTTGTTTTGGGCATGGATGTACAAATATCTATACAAGTCCTTGCTGTCAATTCCTTTTGTTATATGCCCAGAAATTGAATTGCTAGATACATATGACAATTCTATTTTTAACATTTTTAGGAACTGCTTATGTTTTCCACAGTGGCTATACCACTTTACATTTCCACCAGCAGTACCCAAGGGCTTCAATTTCTCCATACCCTAGCCAACATTTACTATTTTCTGTTTGTTTTATTAATATATATTTTATTGCATTTTAGGTTTTGGGGTACACTTGAAGAACATGCAAGACTGTTGCATAGGTACACACATGACAGTATGGTTTGCTGCCTTCTTCCCCATCACCTATATCTGGCATTTCTCCCCATGTTATCCCTCCCCAACTCCCCACCCCTCATCCCTCCCCTAGTTCCCCCCTACAGACCCCAGTGTGTGATGCTCCCCTCCCTCGGTCCATGTGTTCTCATTGATCAACACCCACCTATGAGTGAGAACATGCAGTGCTTGATTTTCTGTTCTTGTGTCGTTTTTTATAATAACTATCCTAATGGAAGTGAGGTAGTATCTCATTGTGGTTTTGATTTGCGTTTCTCTAACAATTAGCAATGTTGAGCATCTTTTCATGTGTTTATTGGCCATGTATATATCTTTTTGGGAGACATTTCTGTTCAAGTTCTTTGCCTGTTGAAAATCAGGTTGTTTATTTGTTGTTGAGTTGTCTCTTTGACTCTTGGGATCATGTTTTTTCTTGCCAAGTCATCTTCTAATGACTCCGAAAGCATCGGGAAATAAATGGAAAGAAGAGAAGTTAGTAAAAAAATAGCATTCTACTCTAATGGGTGTGATTGTTACATCTGGCTGTATGTTAGCAAAGCAGTTTCGGAGCCTCAACAGATGGTGCACAGCAATTGAGCTTTGCTGATCGAGTTACAACAAATTCCATTCAATTAAAAGTCCCACTTAGCAGATGCCTTCAACAGTTGTTGTCCTCTGTGAAGCTGATCTCTGTAGCAAAGACATTGTTCTTTTGGTGTTTGTTATTTGTAGTGTGTTTGGATCTTTGAAATTTGAGATTTTTCTGTGAAATACTATATTGGCATGCTGGTGGTAGGTTATTTCAGGAGAGTTGAGGGGAAGGAGGATAAAGAAATAAAATATACTTTCATCTCAGACAAAAAGGTACAATGGAGGTTGGTCATTAATAAGCCAGAAAAAATTTGCAGACAGGACATGCATGTTTGACCTTCTTTAGAGAAATGTCCAATATACCTTATTTTACTAAAGATGGCAACATATATTAATTTTAAGGAAAGTTAAATATTATAATTTTTTTATCTCAACAAGATCACTAAAATAGGACTCTGCTTACAGCTCTTATAATAACTGTTGTTAGATTTTCTAAATATCAATAGTTGCTTATCAAAACTGGTAAAAAAAAAAACCCAAATAAATAAATCTATGACATGACTAGGCAACAAATTTGATTGTATGAAAATATTATTTAATATGAGATTGAGATGACTTATGCAAATATTTCACACTGTAAAGCCTTGCCAAGTGCTTTAGAGACCAGAATTTTTCTTTGTTCAAATCCTGACACATTCCTTTTTGGAGGGGTATGAAGAAAACACGGCATTGGAAGCAGAACAGAGAAATGCAAATAAAATCATCCAGGTCATGTTGCCTTTGTACATTTATTACTGCAGAACTCATCATCATTTCAAGCTCATTGTATGTCAAAAGCAAATTCATCATTTTTAACCTGTTGGATGTTCCTGCTAACCATCTCTCATCTCCATTTCTAAATTGCTGCTACTTAAGTCAGTCTTTCACTCACCAACCGTGAAGGCAGCAAGTTCTTCGGGGTCTAATTAGCCACAACAATCTGGCAGAACCAGACTTCTTTAAATCTTGCTTTCATCTCTGTCCTTCCCGGGCAGCACAAACATTTTTAATGGCTCACTGTTTAATCTCACTTCAAGTCTTTTAAACGCTGGCCTTCCAGAGTTCTCATAATTGGGCCTTACCTTGCATATGCAACGATATTTGTCCTTCCCTTCCAATGAGCCATCTCTGCTCTGTAGGTCCTTTCCCTCACTGTTCTGCCTCTTGCCAACTCTATTCGTCAAGGTAGGTTCTCTAGAGGGACAGAACTAACAGGATATATGTATATATGAAGGGGAGCTTATTAAAGTGTATTGACTCAGATGATCCCAAGGTAAAGTCCCACAGCGGGCTGTCTGCAAGCCGAGCAGCAAGGAAGCCAGTCCAAATCCCAAAACCTCAAAAGTAGGGAAGCCGACAGGGCAGCTTCAGTCTGTTTCCAAAAGCCCGAGAGCCCCTGGCAAACCACTGGTGTAAGTCCAACAAGTCCAAAAGCTGAAGAACTTGGAGTCTGATGTTCGAGGGCAGAAAGCATCCAGCACAGGAGAAAGACGAAGGCTAGAAGACTCAGCACTTTGGCTTCTCCCACCTTCTTCTGCCTGCTTTGTTCAAGCCCCACTGACAGTTGATTAGACAGTGCCCCCCAACACTGAGGGTGGGTCTACCTCTCCCAGTCCACTCACTCAAATGTTAATCTCCTTTGGCAGCACCCTCACAGATACACCCAGGAACGATACTTTGCAGCCTTCAATCCAATCAAGTTGAAACTTAATATTAACTATCACACAAACTCTTGCCTCTGGCTTCTCTACCCAAAACCTAACCACTGAAGTCCTGATCCATTTTCACTACAATTCCTGTAGTGCTCAGAGCTTGAAGTTTTCCATTTAATGCCTGATTATACACTGTTTCTGTGATTTTATGCCTGTGAGTCACCTCTTC
The DNA here is from genome assembly GCF_049354715.1 of Callithrix jacchus. Lineage (NCBI taxonomy): Eukaryota > Metazoa > Chordata > Mammalia > Primates > Cebidae > Callithrix > Callithrix jacchus. The sequence continues at coordinate 14,573,713 of NC_133518.1, read as the reverse complement.
AATTACATTATAAGCTCCTTGAGGGTAATTTAAAGGTTTCTTGGAAACCCAGTCAGTTCACACAGGGTTCCAGTAATTTCTCACCATCTTCACCACTGATGTCTCCAAATCCTTGACTAGAACGACTACAATACCCAAGGGACTGATCTCTCTCTGTCCATTTATGTTCCACAATCTATTTGCCACCCTGCAGCCAGTGATCTTTGGGAAATTCAACTCTAATCCAGACACTCGCCTGCCTAAAACCTCATTGGATAGGGCTGTGCTCCAATAAAACTTTGCTTACAAAAGCATGTGATGAGTCAGATTTGTTTGCTGACCTCTGATTTAGATTAACTAGAGTTATAGAGGAAAGGGAAAATTGGTTATTCCAATCACAATGGAAACAACCATGGAGTAAGAGTTCTCACACCCTAGATGCTTACTAAGGCAATCTTCGAGGGAGTGATTGACTCAGGAACGGACTATGACCCACCTCTGGCCAGCAGGGAGAGGAGGTACGCTGAGGGCATCTGGGAAAAGTCCTTCCTCTCCTAATAAGCAGCTGCTGGTCTGCCCCTGGCCGCCGCCTGGAATGGCTGTGATATCTGGAATCACTACAGCCACGAGCCTGAGGATGAAGCTAAACTAAGGAAGGGAGAAACAAAAGATGGAAAGAGTCAAATCAACCAACCCTGGATCCTGCCCTGCCTTTGGACTCCCCATGAGGGATCTTTTTTCTTACTGTATAACCCCATCGGAAATGTGGTTTCCTTAAACTGAAGCTGAAAGTGACCTAACTGATTCTCCCCAAATTTATTTTAGTTACAAATGTATCAAACCACAGATACCTCCATGTAGGGAATTTCTGATTTCTTTTAAGAGACACCATCATAGTGTTTTACCTTTCCCTGAAAAATCATCAGGTGTTGAAGCTGCCATTTCAAATCAGGGAAAAAGGAATAGTATTGCCCAGTTATTGTTTAATATTTATGCTCTTACCCCAAGGTAAATACCCTGGAAGCCCCAGCCCTGCTCTTGGAACCAGTTCTTTTTAGGCTCCTCCTAAAAAAACACAGCAGACATTATTGACCCCTATCCTGCAGCCATTCTGTCCACTCACCTTCCCTGCAATCAGAACCTTGATTTTGTTCAGCTATCAGGACACTGCATAGTTTAGAAAAGATTGAACCATTCCCCAGCTCCAGGGAGGATAGTCTCGATTAATCTAAGTCAAACGTGGAAATTCTGTTTTCCTTGCCAGTGGATGATTTAAGAATGGGCATGTCAAGAATTCTGAACGGTGACGGGGGGAGAGTTTTTCTGTCCTATAAGGGATACAAGAAAGACTTTTTATGTTGTAAAGTACTTGAAGCTGCTGCAACCATCCTGCAAGCCAGAGTCAAAAGCTAACATGATGAGCAAAGCACAGCGGAAGACCGAAGAGAACCTGGGTCACAATTGCTGGGCAAGTGCCAGTGACTTAGCTAAGCCCAGCGTCATGCTACCTCAGGCTTTTTATGCTATCTTTTTGTGTCAGTTGAGTTAAATGTTCTGTTCAATGCCACTGGAACCATACCAACTGCGACATTCACTGATAAGTTGCTGTGGGCAGATTACATCTGGGTTCCTCCACTTGCCTATACAAGTTAAAAAGAAACAGCATGACATTTCTACGGCACTGATCTCTCTCCGAGGTAGTATATATTCACTGTGCACTGGTAAATGATTTTATAGAATCTACGAAGACTGCATGGATACAGTCTTAAAATATTGGGCAAGCCTAATGAATAAGTCAGGATGTTTTATACATCTCAGACCAATCAGAATTTGCATATACTTTATATTACAGGCTACTAAATCAATCACTTTAAAATTGGCACCAGGGGTGGTAGTAAGATAATCAGACCTCCTAATAAATTTAGAAAAATTATCACAAGATAGTTCCAAGTTTTTGTCATCAGATTTTCAGGCTGTTTGTTGTTATTTAATTTAGCGTTCTTTAATTATCAAAGCAAAACACGAGAACTAGTTCTACGTAAAACAATTTTGCCCTTAACACTTCATCTTCATATGTGGAAACTATTCCAAGTTTGTTAAAAAAACCTCTGATGTGGCTGGGTGCGGTGGCTCACAGCTATAATCCCAGCCCTTTGGGAGGCCGAGGAGGGCAGATCACTTGAGGTCAGGAGTTTGAGACCAGCCTGGCCAATATGGTGAAACCCTGCCTCTGCCAAAAAAATTAGCTGGCTATGGTGGTTCATGCCTGTAGTCCCAGCTACTGGGGAGGCTGAGGCAGGAGAATTGCTTGAACCCAGGAGATGGAGATTGCAGTGAGCTGAGATTGTGCCATTGCACTCCAGCCTGGGCAACAGAGCGAACTTCATCTCAAAAAAACAAAAACCCTCTGGTGCTTGGACAAATAACTAATGCATGTGGGGCTTAAAACCTAGGTGATAGGTTGATGTGTGCAGCAAACCACCATGGCACATGTTTACCTATGTAACAAACCTGTACATTCTGCACATGTATCTTATAATTTAAAGTAAAAGCAAACACACACACACACGCACACACACGCACACACGCACATGCACACACACAACACACATGCATACACACACGCACGCACACACACGCACACACACACACCATGGATGCTCTGTTTTTTCCCTCTTTTATCATTAAAAATCAAATTCTTGTTTATATTATTTTTTGTTTGGACATATTTTAGACCCCTCCAAACATCGCGATTATAACTTTTTATTGAATTATTCCAAAGAATGATAAAAATAATTATTATCACATCAATATAAAGAATACAGAAAATCTTTATAACACTCCAAGAAATGATAAATTCCAGCATTCTTTTAGTGGTAATCCACGGAAAATTAAAGAGAATATGCTATACTTTTATGTTTATTTAGTTTGGTTTTTACATGAAACATTCTGCAGAATGGCACAAAAAAACCATGTACCTTTAGAGTTAAATAGAATAATTCATTCTTACCAAGATTATGTATGAGTATCATTTCTCTTGCCCTATATATTTTTTTAAGTAAAACTTCTTCTGGAAAGAATTAGCAGAATAATGAGAGAGAGGACTTAGATATAATCTTCTTAATGAAGTCAATATTCACCTTCAAGTAAGAGTAATATTTATACTAATTTTCTTTTTGAAGTTTGTTGGCAGTGTTACCTGGGAGAAGAAGGTGAACTCGTATTGACTTTTGACCCTTCTATCAGTCCCCATCCATTATGTATCATATTCTTTTGTCTATTGTGTTCAAAAAATTTAAATCAAAATTTAGAGAAGGGAGGAAGTGACTAGGCTTTCTCTAATATCCTTGTCATGAATATGCCACTCACCTCAAAGTATGTCAACTGAAAATACTGCAAAATTGCCATAATGAGCTAGTTACTGCTTTTCTTCTCTCCAAGTTCCTTGCTCATTCAAAGCTCTACAGGAAAAAAAATGCTTCTCAATAATACATTAACCATTCACTATGAATAATACACAGTGAACATTTATGTAACATGGGTTTTCAAGAACTCTCACATACATTATTTTTTGATTCTACTAATAATTCTGCAAAGAACATAAAACATGAGAAAATTCTCAACAATTTCTAGTAATTAAGATGGCACTAGCAAACATCATCTGACCCTCCCTCCTGACTCGCTCCCCATGACAAAGAGAACATACATATCAGTCATGTTCAGAAATGTGAAAAATTCTCACGATGAAGGAAGGTTGCCAGGGTCTGAAGTCAGGGAACAGCATCCATCCAGGGATGTGGCCTGGAACAGGAGGGCACCAGGGAGCACAGATGAAGGATGGACCATTTTCTTTCCCCCACTACTGCAGGACAATATATCAGCAGTGTGAAGTCAAGCTAGGGTATAAGACAGGACAGAAGTCTGGCTGGAGAAATTCATTGTCCAGGCTGGCAAAAGTGAATAACTTATTAAAATGTATTAAAGTCTAAATAAACAAGGGCCTAAGAACAGCCATAACAAAATTAAAGTATAATCTAGTACTAAAACTCCAAATGATATGAACATCAATATAGAGATGGTGCAATAGAAATTAAGAAATTCTTTCTAAAATTCTTAACGTTGGGGATAGGTGGAAAATTCAGAATTTAATAATATTTAAACAGGTTGGAAATAAGCATAACTGTTAGTCTTATAAGTTAGAGCTAACGACTAGACATTTTAAAAATAGAATTTACAACTCTAAAACTACTAGAAAAGAATTTAGGCTGGATATGATGGTGCATGCCTGCAATCCCAGCACCAAAAAATAGAGATACATAAATAAGTCCCAGTATAATAGTGGTTACAATAAATATAAATGGGTGAAAATCATCAATCAAAAGTAGAGATTCTCAGATGAATAGCAAAACAAGCTTCGGCAATATATAATTTATAAGAAACACATTAAGAAAGGGATATAAAGAGTAGTTGAAATTAGAGAATAGAAAAAAATGTGCCAGGAAAACATGAAACAAAAAAATCTGAGGCATCAATCTTACCTCATAAAAGAAAATGTGAAGGGCAAACAAGACAGTTATATATACTGGTTAAAGACCTAAGAGATCAAGAAAGCATAATTAATACATACAATTTTTTTAATTGAAGTGTAATTCACACACTGCTTTTTATTGTACTTTGGGTTCTGGGATAAATGTGCAGATCATGCAGGATTGTTGCATAGTTACATACATGGCAATGTGGTTTGCTGCCTCCATCCCCCATCACCTATACCTGGCATTTCTCCCCATGTTATTCCTCCCTTCCCTCCCCTCCCCCACTGTCCCTTCCCTAACCCCCTCAACAGACCCCAGTGTGTGATGCTTCCCTCCCTGTGTCCGTGTGTCCTCATTGTTCGACACCCACCTATGAGTGAGAACACATGGTGTTTGATTTTCTGTTCTTGTGTCAGTTTGCTGAGAATGATGGTTTTCAGGTTCATCCACGTCCCTACAAAGGACATGAATTTGTCATTTTTATGGCTGTGTAGTATTCCATTTTCAAAGTTTTAAAACATCCACAAAATTTAACCATATACCAGCTTACAAAAGAGACATCAATAAATTTGAAATATTTAATATCACAGCAAATACATTTTCTGCCTTTAGTGCAATGAATTTAGAAGTCAACAGCAAAAGGATCATTTAAAATTTTCATGTTTTATAATTTAAAAATTTTCCCATATAACCTTTTTGATGGAGTCTCACTCTATCTTGGCTCACTGAGACCTTTGCCTCTTGGGTTCAAGTAATTCTCCTGCCTCAGCCTCCTGAGTAGCTGGGACTATAGGTGTGCACCACGGCACCTGGCTAATATTTTGTGTTTTTAGTAGAGACGAGGTTTCACCATATTGGTCAGGCTGGTTTTGAACTCTTGACCACGTGATCTGCTTATCTTGGACTCCCAAAGTGCTGGGATTGCAGGTGTGAGCCACCATGCCCAGCCAACCCTTAGTTTCAAGAGTAAATAATAAGTCAGGTTATATAAAATTTAGGACTCATTGAAAATACAAGTATTAAATGTCAAAAATGTATGATAAACAGAATAATACTTAGAGAAAATTACAGCCTTAAATTCGTCTACCAGAAGCAAAGTAATACTTAAAAAAATGACTGGCTGGGCATGTTGGCTCGTGCCTGTAATCCCAACACTTTAGGAGGTTGAGCTGGGAGGACTGCTTAAAGCCAGGAGTTTGAGACAAATCTGGACAGCAAAATGAGACCCTGTCTCTGCAAAAGGAAAGGAAAGAAGGAAGTGTTGAACGTGGTGGCATGCACTTGGAGCCCAGGAACTTGAGGCTGCAGTAAGCCGTGGTTGTACCACTGCATTCCAGTCTGGGTGACAGAAGGAGATCCTGACCCTAAAAAATGAACAAACAAACAAAAAAACTGAATGACTTAAGAATTCATTTTGAGAAGATGGAAACAGTTGTAGGAAAAAGCAATAGGGAAAAAATATAGATAAGAAAAGAAAACAATACAACAGAATAGAAAAACAATGGTAATGATTAGTGGAACCAAAATATTGTTCTTAAAATCATGAATGAGGTAGATGAACCTGTGAAAAAAGAAACAGTAAAATGAGAGAAGATGCAAATAAATAAGTAAAACAGAGTTCTCTGAATCTCAAATGTTTCCTTAATATTAAAAATTAATGTCTAAACCCTGCAGGATCTGGTGTGTGTTGAGTGGATAAAATAAGTTTTGTATGTGAGGGCTTTTCACCAAAGTCTCTGTATCTGCCATTGCTTCCAAGATTATGTTTTAAATTGTCAACAAAAACCATGATCCTATTGTTGTTGGTTTTTTTGCTTTGTTTTTTGACATGGAGTCTTGCTCTGTCGCCAGGCTGGAGTGCAGTGGTGTGATCTCAGCTCACGCCAACCTCTGCCTCCCAGTTCAAGCAATTCTCCTGCCTCAGCCTCCCGAGTAGCTGGGCACCACCACACCTGGCTAATTTTTTGTATTTTAGCACAGACGAGGTTTCACCATGTTGGCCAGGATGGTCTCAATCTCTCGACCCTGTGATCTGCACTCGGTGGCCTCCCAAAGTGCTAGGATTACAGGCGTGAGCCACCGCTCCCAGGCAATCCTATTGTTATTAAGAAAAGATCTAGTCCTTCAATGTAAATAAGATAATTAAAATAAATAAATCTTAATTTTATATATAAAAAAGCAAAAAAGGCAGTCGCTAAAATCAGAAACTTCCCAAGGAACAATATGTTTTGTGTAGAAAGAAATCCTTAAATTACTCCCTTAGGCAAGTGGGAATGATGGACGAAAGCCCACTGCTAGTGAACAGAGTCATTTGAATAAAAAATAGCTACTGCCATATAGAACCTCGGAGCCCAGGGTGCTAAACATCTTGCAATGCAAAGGACAGCCCAAGGCCAGGCGTGGTGTTTCACACGTGTAACCAGCAGTCTGGTGGGCTGAGGCCGGAGGATTGCTTGAGGTCAGGAGTTTGAGAAGGACAACCCTACGTGACCAGGAATAGCTTGTCCCATATGCCAGTAGGTTGCCACTGAGGACAAACTATTGACTTGCCCAGGATTCCCCCTGTTTGGTTTCTGGTCCATATTTTTTTCCAGCATCACTGTCTTCATGAAGGAATATTATTTTATAGAAAAGAGCTCCTAACATAACCTGCTGGGCACGTGGGATTGGAGGAGGAAACAAATCTTTCTGGAGGTAGTTTAATGAATGAGGAAGGAGTAGTGAAAATTTGCAAGTCAATAACATAAGAGAAAAAAATTGTCTATTTATTTTCACACTTGCTCTTATATCAGGCCACAGGCAAGTAGCTTTGCATGTGTATGCCAATTATGTTAAAAATACTTAATTTTTTAAACAATTTTTATTTCCATAGGTTTTTGGGGAAGAGGTGGTGTTGGTTCCATGAGTAATTTCTTTAGTGGTGACTCGTAAGATTTTGGTGCACCCATCACTTGAGCAGGATACACTGAACTCAGTTTCTAGGCTTTTATCCTTCACCCCCTTCCACCCTTCCCTCCCCACGGAGTCCCCAGAGTCCACTGTAAAAAATGATAGTAAATTTTGAGACAATGCCTTCAGCAGTCTTTAGGTCTCACTCTCTCCCCCTCCTTTCTATCCCCTTGGCTGACTTTTGTGATGCAGAGTCAGAGTGAAGGTCAGAAAGAAATATCACTGGAAATGGGTATGTTGTCAAATTCTCCTCAACAGAGAGCAGAGAAAACAGAGATTGGAGGAGAAGGTTGAGCAAGGAGGAAAATAAGCTCAGGTTTTCAAGGAAGTTTCATTTGGGAAATGGGAGCAATGCTTTGGGAGAGATATGGAATGAGAGAGCAAAGGAACATGAAAAACGTTTCAGGAGATGTTGTTTCGGGTTCCAGATTTATTGCCACGTAATAGTCTAAGAAACATGAGTTCAAGCTGAGGCGGGTGGATCACGAGGTCAAGAGATCGAGACTATCCTGGTCAACATGGTGAAACCCCGTCTCTACTAAAAATACAAAAAATTAACTGGGCATGGTGGCGCGTGCCTGTAATCCCAGCTACTCGGGAGGCTGAGGCAGGAGAATTGCCTGAACCCAGGAGGCGGAGGTTGTGGTGAGCCGAGATCGCGCCATTGCACTCCAGCCTGGGTAACAAGAGCAAAACTAGGTCTCAAAAAAAAAAAAAAAAAAGATTGAACTCACTTTTGTTGACTTTCAGATATTTGATTGTATTCATCTGAATATGACATGGAGAATGAGACCCGGCCACAAGGCCCTGAAATAAATGTGGTGGCATATGTTAACTCAGTTAACTCTTTTAATACTGGAAGTTGATAATGATTATTCTCATATCACAAGAAAGGAAATTGAGGCTCAGAAATATTTTCCCCAAATTACTCAGATTTTAAGCAACAAAATGGGTTTCTAACACAGATCTGATGCCGAGTTCATGCCAGTACATTACACTAAACTGTCTTTTTTCTCTTTTCTTTTTTTTTAAACCCTTATTTTAGGTTTGGATACATTGCAGGTTTGTTATATAGATAAACTTGTGTCACAGGGATTTGTTATACAGATCATTTCATCGCCCAGACGCTAAGCCTAGTACCAATAGTCGTTTTCTCTGCTCTTCTCTCTCCTCCCACCCTCCACCCTTGAGTCGGCCCCAGTGTCTGCAGTTCCCTTCTTTATGTCCATGAGTTCTCATCTTTTAGCTCCCACGTGTAAGTGAGAACATGCAAAGAGAGAATAGTAAAAAACTTCGGTTTTGTTTGAAGGGCCCGAGTGTCTCGGAAGCAGATTATGTGTGAATCTGTGTGAGTGGAGCTCAGGCTAACACTGTGGGATTTTTGGTTTTTTCCAGAATTACACTGAAATGCTCGTCTCACTGAATGCTTTCTCTGGTTTGGACATATTCCGTCCTAGTAGTAGTTTAACACTCGAGGCAAACCGAAGGTCAAGACTTCACTGATCATGATGGTTTTGCGACCTCAGTTTCTTATCTCTGTCCCCATGTCACAGGGTCACAGGGTGTTCTGGTGATTGAGGGAGCATGCCAACAACAGCACCCACAATAGAGAAAGAATTCGATAGCTGGCTTCTCTTCCTCTTCCACGATTTATTTATTTATTTATTTATTTTTAGATGGTGTTTTACTCTTGTTGCCCATGCTGGAGAGCAAAGGCACCATCTCTGCTCACTGCAACCTCCGCCTCCCAGGTTTAAGTGATTCTCCTGCCTCCGCCTCCCAAAGTGCTGGGATTACAGGGGTAAACCACCACACCCAGATAATTTTTTTTTTTGTATTTTTAGGAGAGACGGGGTTTCACCATGTTAGCCAGGCTGTTCTCGAACTCCCGACCCTGGGTGATTCACCTGCCTCCGCCTCCCAAAGTGCTGGGATTACAGGGGTAAACCACCGCGCCCAGTCCACATGATTATTATTAATTTCCTGGAGTCAAAGTTGCCCCCAACCAGAAGTCTGCCCACGTGTAAACAGCGCCATGCCCAGGTCACTCTCCAGCTTTCCACTTGGGTGACAACCTTCCTGGAGCTTGGGGGAAAGAGAAGGACTCCTCTCTACCCTTCAGCCTGTACCATGGACTGTGTTGTATTTCCTTCTGATCTTCAACCATTGCCTGCGCCCCTCCAGGAGGGAGGGGATTGGGAGGTAGAAGGGGATGGGTTGCAGGTGAGCAGTATGGCAAGCTTGTAGAGAAGGGAACATCTTCAAAATGGGGAAGCAGGGGTTGCAGAAGCAGAATGCTCACCTTCCCAATTTACCGTAAGGATACTTTCATCTCACTTCACAGAGTAGCGAGGAGCAAAGGAATTTCACAAATTGAAACAAATACAGAAAGGAAGCTTACTTTTAAAGAAAGACTGCTATTGATTTCTTTCTAAAATGCTCTCTTGTCATCTCTTAAATTTATCTGTTTTGTTGAACTTGAGGGTTTTATACACTGATTTTTCTCAAAACAGAAAGTGCTTAAGCCCTGTTTCATACTTACCGATTTTAACTAGGTCATTTCCAGTTTTAACATAAAAATGACTTTCTAGGAGATTTTAGATTTTAAGAATAAAGAAAAATCTGAAATCAAAATCAGTGTAAAAGCAATTAAAATGAGGCTGTAATACAGTACCAGAGGCTTTCTTCTTTTCTTCCCTCGCTCCTTCTCTTTCCTCACTCCTTCCCTTCCTTCCCTTCTCTCCTTCCCTCTTTTCCCTTCTTCCCCCTCCCCTCCCTCCCCTCCCTCCCTTCCCTCTCTTCCCTCCTTTCCCTCCCTTTCTCCCTTCCTTCTTTCCTCCCTCCCTCCCTCCCTCCCTTCCTCCCTTCCTTCCATCCTTCCAACAGTTTCACTCTGTTGACCAGACTGGAGTGCAGTGGCATGATTTCGGTTCACTGCAACCTCCATTTTCTGGTTTCAAGAGATTCTCCTGCCTCAGCCTTCAGAGTATCTGGGATTACAGGTGCCCCCCACCACGCCTGGCTAATTGTTGTATTTTTACTAGAGACGGGGTTTCACCGTGTTGGCCAGGATGGTCTCGAACTCCTGACCTCGTGATCTGCCCGCCACAGCCTCCCAAAGTGCTGGGATTATAGGCGTGAGGCACCACGCCCGGCTTCTCTTTCTTTCTGTTTCTCTTTTTCTTTTTTTGTTAAGCATATTGAATGTTTAGAGCTTGCCAGGCCATATCTCAGTACTTCATACATATTAATCATTTCCTAATAACCCCTACAAGGTGGGTTTTGATATTACTCCATTTGAATAAATAAGGCACGGAGACACAGAGAGGATATGATATAACTACTGGAAGCCATTGGTGGTTAAGATCTCAATCAGGACATGTTCAATTCAGTGCTCTGATTATCTTGTCTGCTTCCCTGACTACTTACGGTCCGATATAAACTACACCTCTTCACTTTCTTTTTAACCCGATGCAAAATTTGCAGTCATTTTATTCTCTCTCAACTGAAGTACTTTGGACTTTGAGGAAAATAAGGGAAACTCGCCACCTGGTGGCTGCTGGCAATGTGTGATAACAAGGTGGCCCCTTTCTGGTTTCAAGAGAGCAGAGAATGTCCCTGCCTGGCCACTCATGCCCCTCAAACAGCTGAGCTGACCTCTCAGGAGTCATTGTCTTTAAAATCCCCTTGCCCTGCCCAGGTCCATTCTGATAGAAACTGGGAGTAGCAGTTTTTTCTCTATGCTTCAAGTGAGGTTTGATGGGTCAGAGTCCAGCGATGACAGGCCAAGACTCTCTTGACCTTATTTCGTTTTCAAAAAGATCACTATTTATGTTCTGTAAGAAGGAATCCCCAGTTGGCCAGAAAATCGTCCTTCAGAAATATCTGGTCCACAGCTGCTTTCCGTACCTTAGGCTTTAGTTTCTGAGGCAGAGTAAGTAACATGCAGGCATCAGCCCATGTTAAACAACTCATAGAATTAGAATGTTGCATGTAACTTGAATCTTTGAACATTTAATCATAATCATTTGTGTATCTTGATTCCCTAAATACTTAATTCACACACCACAGGTTTTGAAATGTAGGGTTTTAAAAAGTCTGCATAGGTTCTATTTGTGATTTTTAGTTGCCTGTCAGTGACTAGGTGCCAAGTTAGCTATATCAGAATCACCTGTGAAAATTAAAACATAAACAAACACAAAAAGATTCCAATTCAGTAGGTCTGCGAGGAAGCCTGGGCATCAGCATAATGGAAGCAGCAGATAAAGAATGTTGGTGGTTAAGACAAAAATTAGATACTGTTTTCAATCATCAGGCCGGCAAACAGGAAGACAAATAGTAATATTTCATTCTGGTGAGGATGTGGGGACCAGAGCATTCTCATTTTCTGTTGCTAGGTGTCTAATGTGCTTCAAAGAGTAAGGAAGTAACCAGGCAGTTATTTATTTATTTTCATTTTTTGTAGAGACAGCGTTTCCCTGTGTTGCCCACACGGGTCTCAAACTCCTGGCCTCAAGTGATCCGCCTGCCTCAGCCTTCCAAAGTACAGATATGTGATGCCTTGCCTGGCCCAGATAGTTATTTTTAACATTTGGAATCCAGAATGTAGAGATCAATGACAAAAATGTTTAGTGTAGTGTTATTTGTAGTTACAAATAATTGGGAACAATCAAATCTTGGAATAAATTATAATCTATTCATTCCATGAGTTATTATGGAGTATTTTAAAACAACCAATTAAATCTGTATTCTTTGATCTGGAAAGGAGTCTATGTATATTATGTATATAAAGGAGTCTATACATATTATGTGTATGTATATTAAAGCAATGAGCTGCTGGGTTTTATACACAACTGCATACATACATACCTATATCTGTGTGTATATATAGTTCCATTTATAAAACAAAAAAGTTAATTAAGCTACAGTATTGGTAGCAGGGAGAAGCATGTGAAAGAAAGATTCCATCTTTTTTTGAGATGGAATCTCACTGGAGATTGCATCACTGGAGTGCAGTGGTGCAATCTCAGCTCACTGCAACCTCTGCCTCCTGGGTTCAAGTGATTCTCCTGCTTCAGCTACCCAAGTAGCTGGGATTACAAGTGCACCACCACCATGCCTGGCCAATTTTTGTATTTTTCATTGAGATGGGTTTTCACCACGTTGACTAGGCTGGTCTCTGATTCCTGACCTCAAGTGATCCACCTGCCTCACCTGGGAAAGTTCTGGGAATACAGGCATGAGCCACTGTGCCCAGCCGGGACACAGAGTTTTAATATTGGACCCTTCATGATGGAAAAAGAATGGAGGGATTACTGATTTTTAACATTTTCTTCATACATTTCTGCATTTCACTCATAACAAACAGCATACCTTCATCTGCAATTAATAAGATCCAATAAGGTTTTTTAAAATGTTGGTCGGATCAAAGAGTAGTGTATTAGCCCCCACCCCTCCAAATCCCTGGTTCGGCATGCCTACCAGCACTATTCAGGTTAAGAGTCAAACTGCAAAACAATGATGTATGTGTAAGGTGTAAAAAAGGACCCTAAAGGGAACTAACTATATGAACCCACGTAAAATTAATAAAACCAACCCAATAGTCTCATAGACAGTTTTGTTTTTTTGTTTTTTTTTAATGGGTAAACATAGAAATGGACTTCCTGGTCTTAACGTGTGAAAGTTACATTTGATTTATCTGAGTTCCTTCCTCTGGAAAGGACCCCTAGGCCTCTCAGACAGTATCAAAGAACTGAGACTCACCACATCACGGCATCTAGACAATGAGACTCCAGGCCCTCATTCATTACGATTGCTTCCTTACCCCTTTCCAGTTCCTCTTTTCTCACACGAGGTTTTAGTTCTTCCCTGCTATATAAACCCCTAATTTTAGTCATTCAGGGAGATGAATATGAGACGGATCCCCAGTCTCCTCAGCTGTAGCACCGCATTAAAGCTTTCTTTCTTGGCAATAACTGTTTCAGTGACTGGCTTTCTGTGCGGCCAGCAGCAGGACCCACAGGGAATCCCTGGTGCTTCAGTGACATTAAAAAGCAGAACTTTCTTGTATCTTTCTGTTTTTTATTAGATTTACCTTTTATTTGTTAAATTCTTTAATTTTTAGTTATTATGAATACATAATAGTTGCACATATTTATGGGGTACATGTGATGTGCTGTTACAAACATACAATGTATAAAGATCAGATCAGGGTAATGAGGCTATCCATCACCTTGAATATTTATTATTTCTTTGTGTTAGGAACATTCCAAAAGCACTCTTTTAGTTCTTTTGAAAAATACAATAATTCATTCTTAGCTATAGTCTGCCTATTATGCTACCAAACACTAGATTTTACTCCTTCTGACTCTACTTTTCTGCCCATTAACTGTCTCCTCTTTATCCCCTGCTCCCTGATACCCTTCCCAGCCTCCAGTAACCATCATTCCACTCTCTGTCTCCATGAGGTCAATTTTTTCTTTTAACTCCTATACATAAATGAGAACATATAATATTTGCCTTTCTGTGTCTGGCTTATTTTACTTGACAAAATGTCCTTCGGTTCCATCTGTGGCTGCAAATAATGTTTTCATACTTTTTTATGGTTGCATAATAGTCCATTGTGTATATATCCCACATTTTCTTTATCCGTTCATTCACTGCTGAGCACCTGGTTGAATTCATATCTTAGCCATTGTGAACAGTACTGCAGTAAACATGGGAATGCCGATATTACTTACCTATCTCCTTTCTTTTGGATATTTATCCAGCAATAGGATTGCAGAATCTATTTCTAGTTTTGTTTTTTTTTTTTAGAATTCTCCGCATTGTTCTCCATAGTGGTTGTATTAATTTACATTCCCACCAACAGTATAGGAGGGTTCCTTTTTTCCATATCCTCACCAGCATCTGTTACTGCCTGTCATTTGATACAAGCCATTTTAACTTGGGTAAGATGATTTCTCATTGTGATTCTGATTTGCATTTCATTGATGATTATTAACATTGAGCGTTTTCTTCATATACTTGTTTGTCATTTGTATGTCTTTTTTTGAGAAATGTCCAGTCAGATCCTTTGCCCATTTTTAAGTTGCATTGTTTGTTTTTTGCTACTGAGTTGTTTGAGTTCCTTATATATTCTTGTTAATCTCTTGTCAGATGGATAGCTTGCAAATATTTTCTCCCATTCTGTGGGTTGTCTCTTCACTTTGTGGATTGTTTCCTTTGCTGTGCAGAAGCTTTTTAACTTGATATGATCTCATTTGTCCATGTTTACTATAGTTTCTTGTGATTTTGAGGCCTCAACCAAGAAATCTTTGCCCAGACTAATTGTGTTTTCCCACTTTCAGTTGTTTCATAGCTTCAGAAAGTCCAAGATTTAAGTCTGGAATCTGTTTTGTTTTGATTTTTTTATTCTACAGTAGGAGCCTACTTTCATTCTTCTGCATGGATATATCCAGTTTTTCCACTACCATTTATTCTTTTTTCTTTCTTAAAAAAAATTTTTTTTTTTTTGTAAATGGGGTCTCATTATATTGCTCAAGCTGATCTGTAATTCCTGGGCTCAAGTGATCTTCCAGCCTCAGCTTCCTAAGTAGCTGGGATTACAGGCCCAGTACCATTTATTGAAGAGACTGTCCTTTCTTCAATATATATTCATGGCACCTTTGCCATGAGCTGACTGATAATGTATGTATTTATTTCTGAGTTCCCTATTCTGTTTCATTGGCTCGTGCATCTGTTTTTCATGTCCGTACCATCCTGTATTGGTTATATAATTTATAGTACAATTTGAAGTTAGAAAATGAGATGCTTTCAGTTTCATTCTTTTTGCTCAGAATTGCTTTTAGTATATTTTTGTGCCTATATATATATATATTTTTTTTTTTTTCTTTTTTTTAGGCAGGGTCTCCTTCTATCACCCAGGCTGGAGTAGCATGATCTTGGCTCACTGCAACCTCTGCCTCCCAGTTTCATGTGATTTTTCTGTCTCAGCCTGCCCAGTAACTGGGACTACAGGTGCACACCACCACACCCAGCTAATTTTTGTATTTTTTGGTAGAGATGGGGTTTCACCATGTTGGCCAGGCTGAATTTGATCTCTTGACCTCAAGTGATCTGCCCACCTTGGCCTCCCAAAGTGCTGGGATTATAGGAGTGAGCCACTGCACCCAGCCACGAATCATGATAAATTTTTAAATTATTTTTTCTATTTCTGTGAAGAATGCCATTGATATTTTGATAAGGAATGCATTGAATTTGAAGACTGCTTTGGGTGGTATGGATATCTTAACAATATTGATTCTTCTAATCCATGAACATGGTTTATCTTTCCACTTTTGGGGTCCTCTTCAATTTCTTTAATCAATGTTTTACAGATTTCACTGTAGAGATCTTTCACTTCTTTTCTTTAGTTTATTCATAGGTATTTTATTTGTAATGATTGTTAGTGAGATTTGCTTTCTTGGTTCCTTTTTGATTATTTGCTGTTAGCATACAGAAATGCTACTGATTTTTGTATCCTGCAAACTTACTTAATTTATTTATCAGTTCTAATAGTTTTTTTGTGGAGTCTTTAGGATTTTCTAAACGTAAGATCATATTGCCTGCAAACAAAAATCATTTGACTTCTTCCTTTCCAATTTGAATGCCCTTTATTTCTTTCTCTTGTTTTATGGTTCTGGCTAGGACTTTCAGTACTATGTGGAATAAAAGTGATGAAAATGGACATCCTTGTATTGTTTTAGATCCTAGAGGAAAGGCTTTCAGTTTTCCCCATTCTATGTGATCCTAGCTGTGGATTTGTCATATATGGTTTTTAGCATGTTGAAGTATGTTTTTTTTATACCCAATTTGTTGAACCAGCACCTCTGATGCTCTCATGAGATTGCCAAGACTCACATTCCTTCCCTTCACTCTGGAATTACCTGTTAATTATACTGGTGACTTTCCTTATAGATTCATTATGAGACTGCTTTGCTTGTTGGCAAAACAGTACAAAATTCGAAGTTGCAGGAGGGGCATTAGGGAGGTGGAGAGTTTTACAGGATGAAGTCAGAGAAGAAATGACAGCACACCATGTAGGTGCTTGTAAGTCAGAGTAAGGATTTTCATCTTGTAGGTGAAATAGGGTTCCATTAGATGGTTTTGAGCAGAGGATTGCTATGATTAGGTTTTAACAGAGTTCACTTGACTGACATGTGACTGGACAGGGCATATATATATATACATATATATATGTAAAATGTGTGTGTATGTCTGTGTGTACAATGACTGATTTTTCATGTGTATGTATGTGTGTGTACATATATATATCCCTAAACAATATATTCATAATTGTTAAATGTTTGTGGACTTTACATAAGTTAAGCCATTTTCATACATATTATTCTGAAACTGTACTCCATCTATGATCATGGCATTTATTCACATTGATGTGATTGCAGCTATAGTTTCATTTTTGTGCTTTATAATACTCCATATTTTGTCATTTTACTATTAATGGTCACTAAATTGGTTTTTAATTTATTTTTATTTTTTAGTATTTTGTTAGAGACAATTTCTTGCTATGTTGTTCAGGCTAGATTGTGCAGTGGCTATTCACAGATGTTTGAACTCCTGGCCTCAAGTAATACGCCCACTTTAACCTCTTGAGTAGCTGGGACTACAGGTGCACACCACCGCGCCCCGTTTTCATTTTCTTTTTCAAACATCACTGCACATTCTTGCTCATGATTTCTATTGCACATGTGCAAGATTTTCTGTAGGGAATATATATAGGAAAGGGGTCATTGGGTTGTGGACATATAAGTGATCAACTTTATTAAGCAATGCCAAATGATTTTCCACAGTGATTGCACAAATTTACTCTCTTACCTGTAGTGTATAAACAATTTGATGCTCCATACTCTTACAAACACTTAAGTATAGGACCTTTAAGTATTATATCAATTTATTCTACATTCAACAAAATCAGGCACTATCCTAGGTACCAAGGAGGTATCAGTAAATAAAATATACAAAAATCATTGTCCCGATGGAAATTCCTAATGGGGGAGAAAGAACATAAATAAATAAATAAATAAATAAATAAATAAATAAAATACATAGTATATTAGAGAGTGATGTATAAAGAAGAAAGCAAGAAATAAGAGAATGTATCTGTATGTTGAGGAGGATTTGCAGTTATGTACAGGCTGGGCAGGGAGGGCCTCGCTGACAAGGTGACTTTTAAGCAAAGACCTAAAGAATTCGATGGCATGAGCCTGCAGACGTCTGTAGGAAGAGCGTCCCGGGCAGAGAGAATGACAACTTAAGAAACCTGAAAGGAGAATGCTTTACTTGTTGGAAAAAAGTACAAAATTCAAAGTTGTTGGAGGGGCGTTAGGGAGGGGAAAGTTTTACAGGATGAAGTCAGAGAAGAAATGACAGCATGACATGTACATGCTTGTAAGTCAGTGTAAGGATTTTCACCTTGTAGGTGAAACAGGGATCCATTAGAGGGTTTTGAGCAGAGGATTGATGTGATTTAGGTTTTAACAGAAGTCATTTGGCCGACGTGTAACTGGACAGGGCAAAAGCAATGAGAACAGGTGAAGAGTATTGCAATAATCCAGGTGAGGGATGCTGATGGGTCTGACTAGGATGGTGGTAGTGAAAATGGTGAGAAGTGGTCTAATTCTGGGCATATTTTGAAGTTAGGGGCGAAAAGATCTGCAAATAGATCATATTTGAGATATGAGATAAGGAAGGAAGTCAAGGATAACTTCAAGATTTTGCCAAAGCAGCTAGAAGGATGGGATTGTCTTGAAAGGAGATGAACAGACTGGGGCAGATTTCAAAGGCAATACCTGGGGCTCGTTTTTTAAAAACATGTTAAGAACACTGTAGAAATACCAGTGCAGATGTGAGGCAGGCAGCAAGATGACTCTAGAGTTCAGCTGTCTGAGCTAGAGATATCCAATTGGAATTCATCAGCACAGAAATGGTATGACAGCCACGAAGCTGAATGAAGTCACTTAGGGAATGAAAGCGGATAAGACAACAGAAGAGGTCCAAGGCCAGAGCTCTAGGTCACTTCACTTTAGAATTGCATGAAAACAAAACACCAAAGGAGACAGAGGAGGCTTGTGCAGACAGAGAGGAAGGAAATCAGGAGACTGCCTAGAAAACAGGAAGAAGGCATTTTATGGAGGGAGTAACTGACAGGGTGAAACGTTGCTGACGAGGGAGAACTAAGAACTGAATGCTGTGTTTAACAAGGCAGAGGTTATCGGCCACTTGTCAGTGAAATGTGTTCCAAATATATCCTTCCAATTTGTAGTTTGTCTTCTCCTTTTCTTCATAACTTTAGCTGGACCAGAGTTCTTCATTGTAATGGCATTGGGCTTATTTTTCACTTAGTCGTTCATGCTTTTTGCAACTTGTTTAAATAAAAGTTGTATGTGTGTTTATACATAACATCATTAGGATGCCTGAGTATGAAAAATGAAGTCTTTTGTTAACTTTGGAAATTCCTGGCCATCATCCGTTGAATACTGCCTTCCTTTTTATTCTCTTTTCTCTTTTTAATACTAGTAACACCCATACAGACCTTTTCAATGCCCTCTAGTTCCCAGTTTATGCTTCAGCTCTGTCTCCATAGATGCTTTCCTTGTTTTCAGGAAGAGAGTTACTCAGTCCACCCCACCTAGAGCAGTGGAAGTCTCGTTTGTGTTACCTTAAATTTCAAAGCCCAAAGCAAAGAGGTAGACAGATTTTTAACTCATATTTTAAGTTTCTTATCTCAAAAACCATATTGTTCATTAAAAATTTATAGGTGGATCTTTTTAAAACATGCTTGCTTTTATTTCTTATATTAATATATTGAATTCTCCTGGTAAAAAAATTCTTCAGGACTAGGTATGCTGACTCATGCCTCTAATCCCAGCGCTTTGGGAGGCCAAGGTAGGAGGATTGCTTGAAACCAAGAGTTCTAGACCAGCCTAGGCAACATAATAAGACCCTGTCTCTACAAAGAAAGAAAGAAGAAAGAAGGAGGAGGAGGAGGAGAAAGAAAGAAAGGGAGAGAGAAAGAAAGAAAAGAAAGAAAGAAAGAGAAAGAAGGAGAAGGTGAGGTGACTGGGTGTGGTGGAGGCTGAGTGAAGTGAAACTCTGTTGCAAACCAAGCAGAACCTTTACTGCTTACACATCAGATACACTATTTAATATCTGGTGTCTGATATTTCTGTTACCTGTAATCCCTGTGAATGCACTGTCAGTTGTTATGGCTCTCACCTGTGGTGCTGTGCTTGCTCGTGCATTTTGTGATTTTTCATGGTGAGCTGGTGTTCTTTTGAATTTTTTGTCAATTGAGAATTCTTTGAAGATCTTCTGGGAAAATCTGACTTTCCTTCTTCCATAGGCTTACATGCACTCTTTAGTCAGTATCACTTTAAAATACATCATTGGCTTTGGTTTCATTGGGCTCCCTCAGTAGTATGCATTCTGACCACCAACAAGGAGCCCAAGGAAGGTTATGCAGGTTGGGCACTGTGCAACTGAGTGGGTACCATTTACAACACAGTCTGTGTGAAAAACTGGAGTATTTACCTCACAACCTGTGTGGGCAAACGTAGCAGTCTTGCCACAAACCCCTGAGAGAGCTGCCTTGTACTTACAATTGTGAGAAAAATATTTCCTATGTATTCAGCAGCCTCGAAAATCAAATGAGTTTGATTTCCATCTTCTTCTCTGTGTGTAGTCCTTTGTGGGCCCCAGATCCGTGTGTCTTCTGCTAGATCTCTTGTTTGGATGAGCTATAGCTTTCTTCCTGTTTCCTAAGTCCTGCACATAAGAGCTGGTTTATTCATGCATTCATCAGTGAATGTCTGAGTTATTTTTATTTCTTAACTATTGTCAATGATGCTGCGGTGAACATGGATGTGCAAATATCAATCTGAGATCCTGCTTTTAATTCTTTGCGTATCTACTCAAAGCGCGATGCTAGGTCATATGGTGATTATATTTGTAGTTTTTGAGGAACCTCAGTGCTGTTTTCTACAGCAGCGGCAGCATTTAACGTTCATCAACAGTGCACAAGGGTTCTAATTTCTCCACATACTCCCCTACGCTTGCTATTTTGTTTTGTTTTGCTTTTTATTTTTATTTATTTTATTATTTGTTTTGAGACAGTCTTGCTCCGTCGCCAGGCGCCAGGTTGGAGTGCAATGGTGCGATCTCGGCTCACTGCAACCTCCACCTCCCTGGTTCAAGCAATTTTCCCGCCTCAGCCTCCCGAGTAGCTGGGACTACAGGCGCACGTCACCACACCCAGCTAATTTTCGTATTTTTAGTAGAGATGGGGTTTCACCATGTTGGCCAGGATGGTCTCGATCTCTTGACCTCGTGATCCCCCGGGCTCGGGTTTTCAAAGTGCTGGGATTACGGGCATTAGCCACCGCGCCCGGCTTGTTTGGCTTTTTAATAGTAGCCATCCTAATGAGTGTAAAGTAATATCTCATGGTGGTTTTGACCTTTGTCCTTCTAAAATTTGGGTTGTTTGTCCTTTTGTTGTTATGTTGTGAGGATTCTTTATTTATTCCGAACATATTCCCCTTATCAGATACATTATTTGCAAGTGTTTTCTCACATTCTATAAGTTGCCTTTTTAATTTCTTGATAAATGTCTTTTCACTTTCATGGTGTCCTTTGTTGCACACGCTTTTAATTCTGATGATGTCAAATTTGCCTGTTTTTTAATTCTGTTGCTTTTGTTTCACCTGTTTTTTTTTTCTGGGGTTTTTTTTTTTTTGGTGTCATATCGAAACTCCATTGCCAGATACAAAGTCAAGATGATTTACTCTTATATTTTCTGTTCCAAGAGGTTTATAGTTTTTGTTTTAGGTCTGTGATTCACAATCTTGTGAAAAGCAATCTGACATGAATTCATTAATATTTACGGACTATGCTGTATAAAAAATATATACCTTTAAATATTGTCACATTTGACTTGGTGAAATACTCAGGCTGCGAGAGACCTACAAGATCCAAGACCAACTGAGAAAAGAGACCCAAGTCTTTCTTCCAAGGCTCACTCCACTAGTTGCACTCATGAAATTTTCATTTCTGTGTGCTGATTTTTTCTCTTTTTTTCCTTCTCCTTAGCTTTCTCTCTCTGCCTCCCTTCTGTCCTTTCTTTCTTACTTCCTTTGAATTAGTAACTCTACACCACATGTAGGAGTAACAGCATCATACTTTGGTAACTGGTTCATGGCATATGCTGCAGCCTGTAGGCCCGTAATCCACCTTTGAAGAGTTGCCTCCAAGTTTGCTCCATAGTTGGGTCTTCCATAAACATTCCACCTTTTTATGAGCCAGCTGCTTTGGGATAACAAGAAATACGGTAAAACCAGTGAATCACATGATGTTGCCTTGCTTCTTATCTTTGAATTAAGCCTTCATCAGAGGCAATGCTGAGTAGAAGGCTGTAACGGTGAGCAGAATTCATTCCTGGAAATAGAAGGTAGAGGACAAGTGGAACATGATTACATCTAATTACTTGCTCTCAAACGTCTTGCTTCCTATCCCGCTGATAGTAATTTGTAGTTTATTATCAAAATGTGTTCTGCAAAAATATAACTGTTGGTGAGGATGTGGTGCAAAGGGAATTCTTGTATACTGTTGGTGGGAATGTAAATTGCTATAGTCATTATGGAAACAGTATGGGGTTCTTCAAGAAACTAAAAGTAGAACTACCATATGATCCACCAATCCCACTTTTGGGTATTTACCTAAAAGACCTGAAATGGGTATGTCAAAGAGATGTCTGCATTCCCATGTCTGCTGCAGCGTTATTCACAATAGCCAGGCTATGGAATCAAACTGTGTGTCCATCAACAGGATAAAGAAAATGGGCACATATACACGAAATGTTACTATTCAGCCTTCAAAAGAAAGAAATTGTCATTTGCAACAACGTAGATGGAATTAGAGAACATTATGCTAAGTGAAATAAGCCAGGTACAGAAAGACAAATGCTGCTTATTCTCACTTATATGTGGAAATCAAGACGATCGAACTCATAGAAGCAGAGAATAGAATCGTGGTTACCAGAGACTGGAAGATGGGGGAATGATGGTCTAAGGGCACAAAGCTTCAGTGAGACAGGGGGAATCAATTTTGTAATATTTATTGCACAAACATGGTGGATATAGTTAATGATAGTGTATTGTATATTTCAAAACTGCTGAGAGTACATTCCAAATGTTCTTACCACAAAAATGGTAAGTACGTGAGGTGATGGATGTTAATTAGCTTGACTTAAATATTCAACATTGCATTCACAATTCATAACATTGCTTTGTGTCCCATAAATATACACAACTATAATTTATCGATTTACAATAAATTTTTTTAAGTTTAAAAAAATGTCCTCTGTGGACCAACTGCCGCAGCATTATCTGAGAGCTTGTGCAAAATGTAGGTTCTCAGATCACAACCCAGGCCTGCTGAAGCAAAAACTTTGGGGATGGGTTTTAAAAATTTTTGTTTTGACAAGTTCTCCAGGCGATTCTGATGTTCTCTGAAGTTTGAGAAACAATTATTTGGTTTTAGTGCTTAAAGGAGGAGTGTGTCCACCAGGGGGCGCAGCAATGATTCCACTGGGCTGAAAGATAAGATTACCACTTTTTTTTTTTTTTTTTTTGAGACGGAGTTTCGCTCTTGTTACCCAAGCTGGAGTGCAATGGCGCGATCTCGGCTCACCGCAACCTCCGCCTCCTGGGTTCAGGCAATTCTCCTGCCTCAGCCTCCTGAGTAGCTGGGATTACAGGCACGCGCCACCACGCCCAGCTAGATTACCACATTTTTATGTTCCTCAGGCTTTTGGTGGTTAGGATTTTCTCTCTCTTTTTTTAACTTTAAGTTCTGGGATACAAGTGCAGAACGTGCAGGTTTGTTACATAGGTATCCATGTGCCATGGTAGTTTGCTGCACCCATCAATCCATCATCTAGGTTTTAAGTCCCACATGCAGTAGATATTTGTTCCAATGCTCTCCCTTCCCTTCCCCCCAACCCCCAACAGACCCCAGTGTGTGATGTTCCCCTCCCTGTGTCTGTGTATTCTCATCGTTCAACTTCCACTTTTGAGTGAGAACATGCAGTGTTTGTTTGTTTGTTTTCCTGTGTTAATTTGCTGAGAATGATTGCTTTCAACTTCATCCATGTTCTTGCAAAGGACATGAACTCATTCTTTTTTATGGCTCCATAGTATTCCATGTTATATCTGTGCCACATTTTCTTTAGCAAGTCTATCATTGATGGGCATTTGGGTTAGTTCCACGTCTTTGCTATTGTAAATAATACTGCAATAAACATATGTGTACCTGTGTCTTTATAGTAGAATTATTTATAATCCTTTGGTTATATACCCAGTAATGGGATTGCTGAGTCAAATGGTATTTCTGGTTCTAGATCCTTGAGGAATCACCACACTGTCTTCCACAATGGTTGAACTAATTTACACTCCCACCAACAGTGTAAAAGCATTCCTATTTTGCCATGTATTCTCCAATGTCTGTTGTCTCCTGACTTTTTAATGATTACCATTCCAACTGGTGTGAGATGGTATCTCATTGTGATTTTGATTTGTGTTTCTCTAATGACCAGTAATGATGAGCTTTTTTCATGTTTGTTTGCTGCATAAATGTCTTCTTTTGAGAAGTGTCTATTCATATCCTTTGCCCACTGTTTGATGGGGTTGTTTGATTTTTTCTCTTAAATTTGTTTAAGTTCCTTGTAGATTCTGGAGATTAGACCTTTGTCAGATGGGTAGATTGCAAAAAATTTCTTCCTCTGTAGGCTGCCTGTTCACTCTGATGATAGTTTCTTTTGCTGTACAGAAGCTCTTTAATTAGATCCCATTTGTCAATTTTGGCTTTTGTTGCAATTGCTTTTGGTGTTTTAGTCATTAAGTCTTTACCTATGCCTATGTCCTGAATCGTATTGTCTAGGTTTTCTTCTAGGGTTTTTATGGTTTTAGGTTTTACATTTAAGTCTTCAACCCATCTTGAGTTAATTTTTGTACAAGGTGTGAGAAAGAGGTCCAGTTTCTGTTGTCTGCATATGGCTAGCCAGTTTTCCCAGTACCATTTATTAAATAGTGAATCCTTTTCCCATTGCTTGTTTCTGTCAGATTTGTCGAAGATCAAAAGGTTGTAGATGTGTGGTGTTATTTCTGAGGTATCTGTTCTGTTCCATTGGTCTGTATATTTCTTTTGGTACCAGCACCATGCTCTTATGGTTACTGTAGACTTGTAGTATAGTTTGAAGTCAGGTAGTGTAATGCCTCCAGCTTTGTGTTTTTTGCTATATGGGCTTTTTTTTTTCTCCTCACTGGGCAGGGCGTCTGTGAAGGAAAGGCAGCACTCCCAGTCAGAGGCTTACAGGTAAAACGCCCATGTCCCTGAAACAGAGCACCTGGGAGGAGGGGCTGCTGTGGGCACAGCGGCAGTAGATTTAAACTTTGCTGTCTGGGGGCTCCGAAGAGAGCAGTTAATCCTGACAAGGGAGCTTCTCCCAGCACAGTGCACCAGCTCTGCTAAAGAACAGACTGCCTTCTCAAGTGGGTCCCCGACCCCCATGCCTCCTGACTGGGAGATACCTCTCAACAGGGGTCGACAGATACCTCAGATAAGAGAGCCCTGGGTGGCATCAGGCCAGTGCCCCTCTGTGATGAAGATTCCAGGGGAAGGAGTAGGCAGCAATCTTTGCTGTTCTGCAGCCTCCGCTCGTGATACCCAGGCAAACAGGGTCTGGGGTGGACCTCCAGCAAACCGCAGCAGACCTGCAGCAGAGGGGCCTGACTGTTAGAAGAAACACTAACAAACAGAAAGCAACAACATCAACAAAAAAGACCCCCGCACAAAAACCCCATCCAAAGGTCATCAGTCTCAAAAATCAAAGGCAGATAAATCCGTGTAGATGAGGAAAAACCAGCTCAAAAATGCTGAAAATTCCAAAAACCAGAACGCCTCTTCTCCAAATGATCGCACCTCCTCTCCAGCAAGGGCACAAAACTGGAAGGAGAATGAGATTGATGAATTGACAGAAGTAGGCTTCACAAACTCCTGTGAGCTAAAGGAGCATGTTCTACCCCAATGCAGGGAAGCTACAAACCTTGATAAAAGGTTACAGGAACTAATAACTAAAATAACCAGTTTAGAGAGGAACATAAATGACCTGATGGAGCTGAAAAACAGAGCATGAGAACTTTGTGAAGCACACCCAAGTATCAATAGCCAAATCGATCAAGTGGGAGAAAGGATATCAGAGATTGAAGATCACCTTACTGAAATAAGGCATGAAGACAAGATTAGAGAAAAAGAATGAAAAGGAATGAACAAAGCCTCCAAGAAATATGAGACTACGTGAAAAGACCAAACCTACATTTGATGGGTGTACCCAGTGAGGAGAAATCTAGAGAAGCACCCTGGCCATAGCAGTTTTGCATGCTGTGGCAAATTCTGCCTAGTCCAGACCTCCTAGCCTCCTTAGCACTGTCAGGGGAAAACCATGTACTAAAATCTCAGTAATAGTGGACACCCCTTCCCCCTCACCAAATTCAGTTGTCCCAGGTCAACTCTCCTTAATAATTGGGTATCAATATTGCTTCATTAATTGTGACCAATGCATCATACTAACATAAAATATTAACAATAGAGAAAACTGCATATAGGATATTCAGGAACTCTCTAGACTATCTTCACAATTTCTTTGCAAATCACATCTAGATGAACCCTTGTCTCTTGTAACAGTTTTACACTTAAACTCTATTTTGTCTGAGATTAGTATGACCAATCTAGTTTCTTTTTGGTTACTATTTGCAATAATATCTTTTTCCATCTTTTCCATTCCGACCTATGTGTGTTCCTAGATCTAACATGAGTTCCTGATAGGCAGCATGTAGTGGGATCACGGTTTTTAAAATTAATGTTTTCAGCCTTTTTATTTATCTATATCATTTTATTGAGGAATTTGATCCATTTATATTTAAAGAATTATGGATAAAGAAGGATTTGCCATTTGTTATTTGTTTTCTATGTGTCTTGTAGCTTCCTTTGTTCCCTCATTTCCTCCATTATCACCTTCCCTTGTGTTTAGTTGACTTTTTATAGTGACAGATTTTTATTACCATTTTATTTCCTTTCTTGTAGATTCTACAAGTATTTTCTTTGTGATTGCCATGAAGATTATATATGATATCCTAAAGTTATGAAATCTATTTTGAATTGATACCAACTTGACTTCAATTTCATAAAAAACCTGTACTTCTTTAAAGCTCTATCCCTTGCCCCTAACTCCACATTATTGTCCCAAGTTAGATCTTTATATATGTGCCCATTAACATAGATTTACAATTGTTTTATGCAGCTGTGTTTTAGATATTGTAGAAAATGTAGTTTGTAAATAAAAGTATAATAATTCTGATTATATTTTATTATGTGTTTCCCTTTACTGAAGATCTTTATATCTTCATAAGGCTTTGAGTAAGAGAGTTCGGCAAGGTGGATGTGTACAGATCAATATAATAATAATGGTTAAAATTTTTTTTTTTGGAGATAGGGTCTCTCTCTGTAGCCCTGGCTGGAGTGGAGTGATGTGATCACAGCTCACTGCAGCTTTGACCTCCTGGGTTTAAATGATTCTCCCACCTCAGCTTCTTGAGTCACAGGAACACAGGCCCGAGCCATGATGCCTGGCCAATTTTTGTATTTTTTGTAGAGATGGGGTTTTGCCATGTTGCCCTGGCTGGTCTCAAACTCCTGACCTCAAGTGATCTGCCTGCCTTGGCGTCCCAAAGTGCTGGGATTATAAGTGTGAGCCCCCGTGACTGGCCAATAATTAAAAATTTTGTTTGTGTTTATTATGTACCAGACTTTGTGCTAAGTATGTTAAGTGTAAACTCTGTTAATCTTCACATTAATCATATGACAAGACTACTGTAACCACCTCGTTTTGCAGAGTTGGAAGCTGAGACACAGAATTTACTAATCTGTTCAAGTCAGTGGCAGAACTAAGATTTGAACTCCATCAATCCGGACCCTCAGACAATGCTCTCAACCACTATGTTGCACTGTTTCTCAACGTTCATGCCTACTCCCTGCATCAGCTGCATTAAAATGTCATTAAGAGACATAGATCCCATTCACGGTGTCAAAAGTAACTAAATACATACAACCTCCAGCAATTTAATGCAATTCTATCACAATCTCTGAAAGATTGCACGTGTGTGTGTGTGTGTGTGTGCGTCTGCATGTACACAACTTCCAGATGATTCTTAAATTCACAGGAAAAAGTAAAAGCTGAGAATAGCTCACATTGCTGAACCACAAGACTAAAGAAAGGGAACATACATCCCTGATATCAAGATTGATAGTAAAGCGACAGTGGTTAAAACCGGATGATATGATTGACCAATGAGTGGATAAATCTAATGTCTTATACACATTAAATAGAACGTTATTCAACCTTCAAAAGGAAGGAAATTCTGGCATATGCTACAACATGGAAGAACCTTGAAGACATTATACTAAGTAAAATAAACCAGTCACAAAACGGTAAACATTGCATAATATATGAGATACTTAAGAGAGTTAAATTTGTAGACAAATTAAGGAGAATGGTAGCTACCAGGGGGTAATGGGATGTTACTGATTAATATATACAGCATTTCATTTTGGGCTCATGAACACTTTGTGGAGATGAAGAGTGGTAATGGTGGCACAATGTCAGGGTACTTAATGCCACTCAATTGAACATTCAAAAAGGATTAAAATAATTAACTCCATATTAAGTATGGTTTACCACAATTTTTTTTTTTTTGAGATAGAGTCTCACTCTGTAGCCCAGGCTGGAGTGCAGTGGTGTGATCTCAGCTCACTGCAACCTCTGCCTCCTGGTTAAGCAATTCTCCTGCTTCACCTTCCAAGTAGCTGGGATTTCAGGCACGAATCACCATGCCCAGCTAATTTTTGTATTTTTTAGGAGAGACGGGTTTCACCATGTTGGCCAGTCTGGTCTTGAACTCCTGCCCTCATGCTCCGCCCACCTCAGAGGCTCCCAAAGTGCTGGGATTACGGGCGTGAGCCACCACGCCTGGCGTACCATAATTTTTTAAATCAAAACAACATGGCGTAAGAGCAGGAATGGACAACTAGATCAATAGGTGAAGAATAACCACAGAAACAGAACCACGAGAGCTTGGTGTGTGATAGAAGAAACATTAAAATCAGCGGGGAAAATGAGGGACTAATCAATAAACAGTGTTGGACAACCGGCTATTTATTTATTTATTTATTTTTATTTTTTTCTTATTTTTTTATTGCATTTTAGGTTTGGCGGTACATGTGCAGAGCATGCAATACAGTTGCATAGTACACACATGGCAGTGTGTTCTGTTTGCTTTCACCCCTTCATCCACATTTGGCGTTTCTCCCCAGGCTATCCCTCCCCACCACCCCCTCCCACTGGCCCTCCCCTTTTCCCCCCAATAGACCCCAGTGTTTAGTACTCCCCTCTCTGTGTCCATGTGTTCTCATTTTTCATCACCCGCCTATGAGTGAGAATATGCGGTGTTTCATTTTCTGTTCTTGTGTCAGTTTGCTGAGGATGACGTTCTCCAGATTCATCCATGTCCCTACAAACGACACGAACTCATCATTTCTGATTGCTGCATAATATTCCATGGTGTATATGTGCCACATTTTCCCAATCCAGTCTATCATCAATGGGCATTTGGGTTGATTCCAGGTCTTTGCTATTGTAAACAGTGCTGCAATGAACATTCGTGTGCATGTGTCCTTATAGTAGAACGATTTATAGTCTTTTGGATATATACCCAGTAATGGGATTGCTGGGTCAAATGGAATTTCTATTTCTAAGGCCTTGAGGAATCGCCACACTGTCTTCCACAATGGTTGGACTAATTTACACTCCCACCAACAGTGTAAAAGTGTTCCTTTTTCTCCACATCCTCTCCAGCATCTGTTGTCTCCAGATTTTTTAATGATCGCCATTCTAACTGGCGTGAGATGACAACCGGCTATTTATATGGTGAAAGATAAAATTAGATTCCTATCTCACCTCATACCCAAATTAAATTATAATTGAATGACATTATCAAACCATGAAGGCCAAACTTTAAGTTTTTTTAGAAAAAATACATGGTGATACTGTATGATAGTGCGAAAGATTTCTTGAACAAAGTATGAAAAGCTGTATTAGATTCCTACAACTGCTGGAACGAAATGCCACAAAGCAGGGGCTTTCAAAACCAGACATTTACTCCTTTACATTCTGGCACCCAGAAGTCTGAAATCAAGGTGTCAGCAAGGCCATGTGTCCTCTGAGACTGTGCAATATCAATTTCCTTGTTTCTTCTGAGCTCCTGATGACGGCTGTCAATCCTGGGTATTCCTTTGGCTCCCAGCTGCATCACCCCATTCTGTGTTTGTAGGCACTAGTGCTCTCCCTGTGTGTCTTTGTAACCAAATTTTCCTCTTCTTACAAGAATACCGGTTGGCTGGGTGCAGTGGCTCACACATGTAATCCCTGCACTTTGGGAGGCCAAAGCAGGTGGATCACCTGAGGTCAGGAGTTTAAGACTGGCCTGGCCAACCTGGTGAAACACTTCTCTGCTAAAAATACAAAAATTAGCCAGGCATGGTGGCAAGTGCCTGTAATCTTACCTACTTGGGAGGCTGAGGCAGGAGAATTGCTTGAACCTAGGAGGCAGAGTTTGCAGTGAACCAAGATCTCATCATTACACTCCAGCCTGGGCAACAGAGCAAGACTCTGTCTCAAAAAAAAAAAAAAAAAAAAAAAGATTATCAGTCATATTGTATTAACAGCCCATCCTTTCCCACTATGACCTAATCTTAGCTAGTTACATTCACAATGACCCTATTTCCAAATAAGTCTTACTGGTAAGACTTCAACATATCTTTCCTGAGGACATAGCCAAACTCAACTCAGAACAGAAGTGTTAGCCATAAATAAAAGGACTGATACATTTGATCATATTAAATTAAAAGTGAGCAATTTCTTTCTTCTGTAATATGTGTCAGATAAAAGATATTATGAAAGAAGATTAGAAGTCTTTTCCCTCATTTTTAGTAGTCTTGATATTATAAAACAAGTGAGCACTAAAATGAAAAAGACACTAAATGTGAGCACTACAGTATAGAAGACATACTGTAATATAGAATTTTATTGAAAAAACATACATATACAATTTTTTAGTTAAAAAATTATTTTTTTAATTTTCGCATTGTTATCAAAAATAGTTATTTTATTTGAGTTAAATCTTGGTTAAAAAGATCGGCAGTGTGAACTTTTAAAATTCTTCAACATTATTTTGGTATAGGGAAGAATATAGAGAATACTTCATTTTTCTGTATGGATAGGTGTTCATTTATTCACAAATATATTTTGTGTGGGCACAAAATATATTAACAAGTATGTTTTGTGGAAGCCAGATGCTCCAATGAATGTTCTAAGTACTGGAGACAGAGTTGTAAACAAGATTCAATGTTCCCTGATATGAAGGCTTACACAGTCAGCCCTCCCTATCCTTAGATTTCACAACCAAAGATTCAACTATGGATCAAAACCGCGAGGGAAAAAATTAATTAAAAGGTAAATGCAACTATAAAAATACAAATACAAAATAACAATTTTTACAATGCGGTTACATCGTATTAGGTATTATACATAATCTAGAGATTATTTAAAGTGTATGGGGAGATGTGCATAGGTTATATGCAAAAACATTTTATATAAAAGACTTGAGACTACATGGATCTTGGTATTGGGCAGGGATTCTAGATCCAATTCCTTGCAGATACCAGGGGATGACTACATCCTAGTGAGAGGAGACTTTCAAAAGCAGAAAAACAAGTCCATTTGTTGGTATGTAAGAACTTGACTGGTGTTATGGAATAAAGTAAGTGGGGTTAGAAGTGTCAGGTGTCTGTAGTATGTTGTAAATTTAAATCAGACAATCAGACTTTTTGAAAAATAATCTATTTGATCTGAACACATTTAAATGAACGTTTGAGCATATAACCAGAGAAGACAAACTACCGTGTGTTTAGGAACGGCAGTGGGAGGAGATGAGACAAAGGCCGCAATGAATTCCTTTTCTCCAGCCGGTTAGTTTAAATGGTGAAATGAAATGTTTTCCGTCATGATTCTGGAAGATGAAAGTAACTAACATTCTTCATGCGGGGTCAAAATAAATGATGCAACTTGAAGCAGACGTGCAGATATACAGCATAGCAGGTACTGACGCGACCGCACGGAGGTGTGGTAAGGGATGGTTAGCCGGCTCTTTTCTACTGCTTTGCCTGTGTTTGTCATTTTCACTTTGCCATTTCTTCTGCTGCTGTTCACATGAAACCAGATTCTCTGATTTATCAGTCGACTGTTCACTGTAGAGTCCTTTATCAAAAAATATCATCAGTGCCTTTGACCAGCCTGACTTTTGGTAGTGAAAAATCACAAACCATTCAAAACAAGTTCCCTGTCCACTGAACATCATTTAATTACTTTTTTAAACACAGTGTTAGTAGTTTGAGTAGAATTTTCTTATTTTCACCAAATCCCCAAGAGATAACCCTGCAAAATCTTGCATAATAGACTCTCGATTCATACTGCATAACTTGATGGTGGACGGCCTCCAAGACCGTGATCTTTTAGCGGTGACGCTTTCTCTTTTGACTGAGGAATGTTGTCCTTTAAGGAAACCTGGAGGCTACTACTGTGATACACTATTTAAGACATGGCTCGTTGGCCAGGCGCGGTGGCTCACACTGTAACCCCAGCACTTTAGAAGACTCAGTCGGGTGGGTCATGAGGTCAAGAGATGGAGACCAGCCTGGCCAACATGGTGAAACCCCGTGTCTATTAAAAATGCAAAAATTAGCTGGGCCTGATGGCACGCACCTGTCATCCCAGCTTCTTGGGAGGCTGAGACAGGAGAATCGCTTGAACTCAGGAGGTGGAAGTTGCAGTGAGCCGAGATCACACCATTGCACTCCATCCTGGTGAAAGAGCAAGACTCCATCTCAAAAAAAAAAAAAAAAACAAAGAAAAAAAAAGAAAACATGGATTTTGCTCTTTCTTCTGCAATCTTTGCAAAGAGTAGATTATAAAGACAAAAAATGTTAACCATTGCATTCATGTTTGGAAGCTGAGTCTTTTAGATTTTTGCTAGCAAGCTGATATGAGGTAGAACTGTGAAAGACCTTTTGGCAATTTCGTTTTCTTGGGATAAGTAAGTCACTTTCAGAACAGTGTGTGTTATAGAGTGTTGTTGGTTGTTGCTGCTCTACTCAGATTGCGTAGAGGTTTTTTTTGCTGTTTGTTTTTTTGGTTAGATTTGCTGGAATATATTTGTGGTATATCATCCTGAAAACTGCAAGTCACTTTGAGATTATTGCTTTTTCTTCCCAGGTCAGTTAGCCAACTAAAAAGGCCCCGAAAAAACTGGCTTCATGGTCCATGTCTATCAACTGCCCATTTGTTACAGAAACAAAAATTCTGTCGTTTTCCTTAAGCTCAAATATTCCCCCTTGATAGATGGAATAGAGTCCATATTCTGCATCTTTAGACCAACAATTATTTCTAGCACTCTTCATCAGCAGTATGGGGTCAGGATAACTTGTGTATTTGTAAATATACTGGACCATTTGTTTGTCGTTCTTTCTGTTTTCTTGGATTTCCTCCTGAAATCGAAAGTATACTTGGCAATAGATGTAATACAGCCCTTTTTCATGGATGACCAGCTCGCCATTCCTCAAGTGCAAGTTGCTCAGGAAAGAATGTCCACTCCTTGATGATTCCCAGGAGTTTATTTTGCGGCCCAGAGCCTTTTCATTCTTGGAGTCTGTAGGAAATTTAGAGAGAAACAGAGTTAACAGAAGGGAGTTTGTAGCAAAGCAAGGAGCTTCTTTGCAGCTTTGGCTAATCTATATTTTTGCTGGGATTGCCAGGGATTTCAACCTAATATCAAACTTCTTCCTTCTTCAATCTCATGTGGATTATAAATTGTAGTCATATAGAAATCAGGAGGCTCCTGTATCATTGTGACATTGGGAATTGTTGGGAGTCCCTTATCTTTTTATACCCTGTCAACTGCTTCTGCCACATTTGTCACACTTACAATGGTAGCACAGGGGATGGCCCACTCCGACAGTAATGGTTACTCCTGGGCAGAACTTCCGCCCTGAATCTCTCACTCCCTGCTTGTGCTTGTGAACTTAAGTAGACAATCCAGAAAGAAACCAAAATAAATGTATTTATTATTTAGGCCTAGATCTCAGAAGTTCTTGCCATTCCTTTTGGACTTTCTGGGTCCCTCCTTGATCTTTCTCAGCTCTCCAAATTCAAAGGCACAGCCAAGCAGAAGGCGTCTCTAGTCCAAAATAATAGAGACATAAGGTTGACAGAGGAGCCTAGATTTAAAGATCCGCAGATCGTTGAATCTTTTGCTCCCAAAGATTTTGAATGAAAAGTGAGCCTTCCAAAATGATTTTCCTTTACGCTTTTGGCCTGTCTTCATGATTGGTGCAAAATTCGGCTTTTCCAGAGTATAAATCAATTATATTTGTTGATGAGTAGCGAACGTAACATCATAATAATCCCCTCACTTGTAGGCAGAACGTGCCAATCATTTATAAAACATGAAGAATGTCAAGAAGGCAACTACCCAAAAGAAACTAAACCAACCAACCAAAAACCCCCAGACAACCTTTTTAATTTATCAATTGATGTCTGAAATATTTTTAGACAAAGCCTCTCATAAAAATACACGTGACTATTTCTGGAGTACTCACAATAGATCAGACATTTTGCATCATTTTATGAGTTAAGAATTATCTCAGCTTTGCCTATGAAGAAACTGAAGCTTGACTGGTTTAAGTAATTTGCTCAAAACATGCATCCAGGTGAAGAGGAGCTGCGATTCCAACTGAGGTATTTACACTGTAAGACCCATGCACAGAGGCCAGGGTGGCTCACACCTGTAATCCCAGCACTTTGGGAGACCGAGGCGGGTGGATCACCTGAGGTCAAGAATTCGAGACCAGCCTGGTGTGGTCACAAAAATTAGCTGGGCATGGTGGTGCATGCTTGTAATCCCAGCTACTCGGGTAGCCGAGGCAGAAGAATCGCTTGAACCTGGGAGGTGAAGGTTGTAGTGAGCCAAGATCATGCCACTGCACTCCAGACTCGGTGACAAAAGCGAAACTCCATCTCAAAAAGAAAAAAAGACCCATGCACATGCACAGTATTACCTAGCCCCATACCAACATGTGTTCTGCCTAGATAAAAATTAGATGTAACATATATGGTTAAAATATATGAAACTGACATTTGTGTAAGTAAAATATGGTCAAATATTGGCAATCTCCTATGACTTAATATAAATGCCACTAGGAGCACCATAGTGAGAGTAAATGACTTAGAACTTTTAAAGAGAAGGGAGGTTTCATGGTGAACAAGAAGAGCAGAGCAAAGCAATTGAAAAAGTAATCATAAGAGAGAAAAAAGTTACTCTAAAAAAGGAAAAAGAAAAACGAGATCCTGGCAACTGCAAAGACAAAATTCTCCCACTTTGTAATTTTCCTGAGGCCAGTTATGTCATGGTAGTAATTGAACTCTTTGTCTATAATCTTGCATCTGAAAACAGTCACTCTGAGATCTGATTAATACTAAGCATTTTGTAGATAGCCATATAAACATTTCAGGTAAAATTCTTTAAAAAATAAGTGACTTGACACAATCCTTCCATTGTTTCTCTTTAAATCACTTATTTGTTGTTTCTCTTACTTGGAATAGGCAACGTGTTGCTACTTCCTCTGGTCCCAGTTATGTGAGCTGCTACTCTCTGAGGACCTCTTTCTCTCACTTGGGGAGAAATACCTCGTTGCTTTTCTGAAAGAGAAATGATAAAGAATGATCAACACTTGTCAAACTAGTTCTCAAATACATTGCTGTTCATAGGTGTTGTCAATCAGCTATTGTAAGCATACTGGGCTTCCAAAGTTGGTTCTATGAGTTTTCACAAAAATAACATTTTGATATTATGATCAATCTCCTTCAGCCTATAATCAACCTGAGAAGTACTTTACACAGGAATAATAAGCAGTAATATGGATTATAATTTATCAGGGCCTCAGAGGTAAAGTGCAAAGAGAATACAACAAAGTGAAGATTCCGTCCCTTTTCCAAAAATATAAATAAAAAAAATAACTGTAGACTTGTAATAATCCTCGTGAGTTAAAGTGTGCAAATAACCACATATT
Organism: Callithrix jacchus; assembly: GCF_049354715.1. Lineage (NCBI taxonomy): Eukaryota > Metazoa > Chordata > Mammalia > Primates > Cebidae > Callithrix > Callithrix jacchus. The sequence goes on along the minus strand of NC_133518.1, from coordinate 14,537,906 downwards.
GGCAAATTTCCACCTTGAATTACATACAGAAATAGAGTAGTACCAATTTTTGTCATCTCAATTTTTCTTTCTCTATGCTAACTATTGCAGATTATAAAGCAGTAACAATGTTAACAATTGCCCTTAGATGCTACAAACTGGCACCCAACAGTCATCCTGCAGTCAGAATGAAAAAAAAAAGAATGGGAATTTTCCACTCAAAAAAATGATAATCATAGGAATTAACATTCTGGTCATGATATTGAATATTCGAGAATATAAGTTGAAAATTGACTAGTTGTAATAAACAAATAACATTTATTGACCACCATCCAAAGTATTTTGGAGTAGCCTTAAAAAACAGAAATGTAACAAATGTCTTTCTCTAAAATATCAGCTCAAACTTCCCAAGTGTGCTTACACTGGTTGTAAGATAAATTATATTATTTTATCAAACAGATAGTGCTAGGGTAAGGCACTACACCCCAAAGGGCTACAAATATTAACCACTGGTTTCACTAACCAAGTCCTCAAGGAACTTATAGACTTCTGTGGAAAATATTAATAAATATGATTTCGAAAGTGACAATTTGGAGGCCGAGTTGGGTGGATCACTTAGCCTAAGAGCTTGGGATCACCCTGGGCAACATAGTGAAACCTTGTCTGACAAGAAATAGAAAAATCAGCCAGATGTGTTGGGCTGTGCCTATTGTCCAACTATTTGGGAAGCAGAGGTGGGAGGATTCCTTGAGGCCAGGAAGTTGAGGCTGCAGTGAGCCATGATCGCACCACTGCACTCCAGCCTGGGCAACTGACTTGTTAAGGTCGTTTCAAGGATATGAGTTGGAGAAGCTAGATTAAAAAGCAAACTTTTAAAAGAGGAAATTTCCTACTAGTTATAGCAAGCACCTCCCAGTAAAGAAACTTGCAAATACGTATATCGAGGTATCATGGATATATTTTGGTATACAGGGTAGTGTTTCACCTTATTGGGATGAATAAAAAAGTATTTTATTCTTCCAACACTGAAAACAGTGCACGCATCTACTGCTGGAGATCATTAATCTGGTATGCCTCATCTGAACAGGTGGAGTGTTCAACATTCTGACTACTGCTTCACCTTCAGAGAAATGATAAGAAAGAACGCTTTGACCCAAGGCCCAGGTTGTGTGCTTTATATTTAAGAAAACATATTTAATAAAGGAAAATAGGGGTGCCGAGTGATGAGGAAGTTTATTGCATTGGAAAAAAAGAGCAGATTTGTTGTTGTTCATTTCTGGAAGGCAATGAACAAGGTACGTGTGATAAAAATATCAGAGTGCGGGGAACTTACTTAGATAGGTGTCCAGAGAAGCCCTATCTGAAGAGATGACAATTACATGAGCTGTGGAGAATGAGGAAGTTCCATATGGAAGGCTAGAGAAGCCAGCCTGGGCAATAGTACTGAACGGAGAGGTCGGGGGAGAGAAGCCTGCTATCCATAAGCAAGGGGGTGCTGCAGTATGGAGACCACAGGAGGAGGATCGTGGGTGGGTAGAAAGATTGTTGGGGAAGGGATGATGGAGCAGGAGACCTTTGTAAAGAAAGAACTGGAGCCCAGTGGTGGCCTGAAAACAAAGAAGGGTAATTGAAAGAACTTCATTTATTTCTCTCCATTTCCCAGAAAGGATTTAAGATGGCTTGTTTCTAACACATTAGAAGGTAGAAACAAATAAGTGAAGAAGTAAGGGGGAAGGGAAAATTCATGGGGAAAAATAAGATTAAGCTGAAATAAAGTTCTGACCATAGGTGAGCCACAGATTTGGTTCTGAGCTTCCTAGCTGCCTATGTGAAGAGAGAAGTAGAATCAACAAGAGGCTTGAGATACAGAGCAGCAGATCAGAGGATGGATGAGGGGATGAGAGCAGAGACGAGAATGGAGAGCTATTCACAACCTGTCATGAAGTTGACAGTAGAAAATTAAAATAACAACAAAAAAGATAATACCTTGAACTGTAGAAATGGTTTCTTCAGAGGTTCTCAAAATCATCTGCAAATATTATTGAATAAAGCTTGTTAATTTCCCTAAAAATTTAAACCAACTATAGAATCCTGCGGCTCTTCTTGCTGATGTCTAATGGGAATTTCTACATGCATTACCAATCTAGGAAGCTTTCAATTTGGTCAGGCATAGGGTCTGTAAGGGGAGGGGTGGGAGCTGGGATGAATAATGCGGTAGCTGTCCCTGCGCAGCAATCAGGGGATGGTATTCTGTCTGGGAAAGTTCTTTTGCTGGATGAAGTCTTGGAAAGCCCACACATGGAGCAGTGCAGGAGGAAGAAGCCATCTGCCCTGTGAGGTCAGCCAAATGTGGCTGTTAGGTGTGGCAGCCACGCCATGTCACTGAGCGTGGGGGGGTGTATGTATGTGTGCGTGCATGTGTGTGTAAGTGCACTGGGTAACAGAGCCCAGGGGCTTAAAATTATTGAACAGACTCAAGCCTCAAGATGTACATAGCCTATGGAGGTATGATCTGACAACACTGTGTCATTCTGTCATTCTGAGAATGTGGCTGAGCCACTCAGCATAAAGATATTTTCTCACCATCCCGTATCTTTGCTAAATATCTAGTAACCTCTCCCCGCCTTCGTACTAACCAATGGGGAAAACAAGTAAGAAAGAGGGAAAACCAAACCTTTCTATTAAATGGGCAGACCCTGACTTGGTTCATCCATGGCTTCTGAAATCAGCTCTGTCCCTCCTGCCACCGTCTCCCATCACTGCCCTCTTACCCCATCTCTGCAGTCAATGTTGCACCTGTCAGAAACTTGCCTTCTTTGTACTTCCACCTCAAAGCAGAAGCTCTCTGCTTCTCTCTCTACCTGAAGCCCTGATGCCAGATAATGGGGGAAAGGCGGGTGGCGGTGGACTCACTGTAATCAGTCCCCTGGGCACTGACGTAAGAGAAGGAGAAGTGAGAGGGAGCCACAGCATCCTGTCTTATCTCTCTGTCTCTCATTTCTCTATCTGCGTCTCTCTTTCCCACTCTTACTTCCTCTTCCTCTTATTCTGCAACAGAAAGGAAGGAGAAAAGGAGAAGCAGCAAAAAGGAAAGGGTCTTTCCTACCATGTGGGAGTCCGAATAAAAAGAGTGACTAGACGCGTGGCCAGAGGCCCTGCATTCAAATCTTTTCATTACTGGCTCTGTGAGACTGCTCAAGTCATTTAACTGGTCTAAACTTCAATTTATTAACCTTTTAAAAATAGATTTAAGGGGCTAATAATAATTTATTCTTCAGAGCTGTCGTGAGGATTAAATGAGATACCATATGAAATGGGCGTAGGATATTTACTGGAATAAGTCTGTTCAACTAATGTGCCTTAAAAAACAAAAGAGAATTATTTTTCCCACATTCTCATCTATTCTCTCTGTGTTCTCTCCCACCTCCTCTCTATTCTAGTTGGTAGCAGGATGTGAGATGGGAAGGAGAATGGTAGGAATAGCAGGAAAGAGATATGTTCCCACTACTTCTCTTCTCTCCCCTCTCTGTCCACGGCACCCAGCCCTCTCCTGAGTCTCCAGCTTTCCACCCTTGCTCTGAATTGCTCTCCCCTGCTGGACAACTCACCTCCACTCCCCAAACCCCTATCCCAGGGACTCGGGAGTTTCATTTCTCAGCTTCCTCAGAACCCTTCTCCAGTCCAGGCTTTTCCTAGTCTCCTGGCCCTTGCACCCTGAACACTCGCTGTCATTTGGAGTGGTGGAATCACAGCTGCTTCGGTACAGCTTGTGTGCAGGGGCACCCCAGCCTGGGGCCATGCTTCTAGGGCAGGTATGTTTCTAGGACTCCTAGGCGGAAGTCTAGTTTCATTTCCCATAGAAATAGCATCTTACGTGATGTCGGGGCTCTACTGTGAAAACAGCTCAGGATTATAAACTCAATCCCTAACCACCAATAAAACACTATTTCTATGGAGAAACAGATGTTGAACACCAAACAATGGACTCACAAACATGTGTAAAAATACATTCTCCTCGTACCCTGGGAATTCCCCCAGTTATGGCTTTAAACAATGGTGTAGTTCATAGTTTACACTAGAGTATTTTTACAGCTGTGTTCTCATCTGATATTTTTATATAGGCAGAAGCGGTTTTTTTTCTTTTGAGATGGAGTCTTGCTCTGTCACCCAGGCTGGAGTGCAGTGGCACAATCTCACTGCAACCTCCACCTCCCGGATTCAAGCGATTCTCCTGCCTCAGCCTCCCAGGTAGCTGGGATTACAGGCACACACCACCATGCTTGGCTAATTTTTGTATTTTTAGCAGAGACGGGGTTTCGCCATGTTTGCCAGGGTGGTCTTCAACTCCTGACCTCAGGGTGATCCGCCTGCCTCGGCCTCCCAAAGTGCTGGGATTACAGGTGTGAGCCACCAGGCCCAGCCGCAAATATCATTAAATGTCATCTTACAAAGAAGGAAGAGCTTAAGAGAAGAAACTTGAGTTGGTCTGACTCTGCCACATTCAGCAAAATAAACTGTTGACTAACGTGTCTCTGAGAGAGGTCCTGTTTAAGCAACATCCACAAATAGATACTTTTTGTAATTTGTTATTTATTGGCTATAAATTAAGAAAAAAACCCTTCAATTTCTCATAGTATCTCTTTCTTCCCTTCCCTTTTTCCTCCTCTTTCTTCCCTCTTACTTTCCTCTTTCTTCATCTGAATATACACACAAAAATAAATATTTATTCCCAGACATCAGCAACGTGGGAAGAATATAAATCACTATCTGGCCTCCTCTATCTTTTGAACAAAAAAAAACCCCACACATCCTTTACAACTTTGTGACCTTCTGTTCATTACCCTGTCTGTGCCTCAGTTTCCATAATGTGAGATAAAAAGGTTAGCCGAAATGTGGAGGCTGTCTGGGGCCCATGAACTCTAGACCAGGAGCCGGCCACGCCCTGCCCTTTGGTGCTATGCCCGGTTTTCCTAGTTCTATGAATTTGGGGAAAATTACTTAAACACTCTGGGCCTAAGTTTTCTTATTTGTAAAATGAAGAGTCTAGGCTTGATTATCTTAAAGATTCCTTCGCTTTAAGGAATTCTTCCGGCCTTTTCTGCCTGCTGGCGAGGTTGCCTGGTGAGGTTACCTACCTTTCTAACGAGCTGACGGAGTTGCCACTTGACTTCCCAGCAGGGGCTATTCATACTCTCTTCGTCACTGGGGTCCCAGGAGCTGCCATCTTCTTTTAAGAAACAAGCAATGCCGCTTTTGGAGTACTTGTCCTGCATCTGCGAACAGATGGAATATCACACGATATTACACATAAGTGCTTTTTATTTTTGTGCATTTGGAAGTTAAAACAACAGAAACTGATGGCAGACTTGGAGAAGTTTTGGCGCGTTGAGTAAGGACCTGCCTGAAACAAGAGTAAACATGCTGTCCTTTGCCCTTTAAACAAAAGAGTAAAAATAAGCTTCTGGATATGGTGCAAAGGATCCAGGTGTTCGTCAAGATCTGACAGCTGTGCTGTGCCTTTCTTGGTAAGTTGCCTCTGTTCTCCTGTGCCTGTTCCTTAGTTTTGAGCTGGTTCACTATGGTGATTCTGAGGTCTCTTCCCGCTCTGCCATGGCGTGTATCCCATTCTGAAGCTGGAAGCCTACCTAGACACAAGGTTGGCAGTGGAGTCAGTTTAAATTCCAAGATTCTAAATAAAAACCAGCCAAATCATTTGGGAGGGGGTCATATTCTGCTTGTGGATCTGAGCTGCGGCTAGCTAAGTAGATTCTAGTAATTGATCTGATTTCCACTCCTCTGGCAGGCAGACTCTGGACCGTGTTGCCGCTAGAAATCTGAATGCTGTCTCATTAACTGTTCACACTAACTAGGGATTTATTGGCAGAGAGTTTAAACACTCTTTGAAGGTTTTCTCCATTTCTGATTGAAAGTAAACAATGGCAATAGCCGGATCATTATCAACAAACTCCTCACCTCATCAACAAATCCTTGCTTGATGTTATAAACATACACACACACACACACACACACACACACACCCCAACCATCCAGAACTCTTCTGGCTGACAATTGTTTAATCAAGAAGAATAAGAAACAGAAGGTCCAAACAAAGCCAGAAGGATTTTGTTTGTTTGTTTTGTTCATTTCTTCTCTTCTCTTTTGTTTTGTTTTTAACAAGTGGGATTGAAGAGATGTTATTTCCCTGAAAAAAAATCTGCTGAATTAACTCTACCCGGGGAAATAAATGGGAAAATGGCAATTTTAATCTGTTATTTGAACTAAAGGACTGCAAAGCTTGAAGGAAGGGTCAAATCGAATGATGATAAACTCCTTCGTATAGAAAGACAATCTCATTTTAAATCAAAATATCTGAACTGTTTATGAGAGGTCCCAGTCAGAATCAGAGTTCTGTCTCAGCCCTGTAACCCCTGGACATTTGACCAAGGTCCCTCAAATGGTGCAAACTTGAGTTAATAAATTTCCTCCACACACCCTGACATAGATCATTCATTTACTTTTAAACAAATGTTTATTTTCTTTCTTCCTCCTTGAAATTACAAGAGAAAAATATGCCCAAAGTATATGTACTGGGAGGTGAAGCTGGGGCCACCAGAGTTGAGATATCACTGGCCATGGAATTGGGCACATTTCCTTGCCCCTGCATGCCCCAACTGTACATATGTAGTTGCATCTCCAATTTACTTGGAAGATGCAAAGCCTTTGCAAGGAAAGCACCCAGTCACATATGATTCAGAAATAAGAGAGCATGTCTAGCCAATGTGGGAAAGAATCATGAAAGAAGAGACGAGGAACTGAGATCAGCCACAAGGCCTGAGGGTGGTTCCAGGAAGAGCAGACGTTTCCTGGACACTGTGCCAGTTCACCCACCGAAAGTGCGTGTGCGCTCTGGCTAAGCTTCGGTTTGATTACACTGAACAAGCAAGCTCATAAATCTCTGTAACAAGTTGGGGCAAAAAGTGTGTATGTACCAGAAAGGAGGAAGCAATATGCCTTTTCACCTCACAGTAGCTGTAAGGTATCTCAGCAGGACATGGCTGAAGATGGGAGGCTCCAGCCATAGGAGGCAAGGTGCAGAGTTCACAGCTGCCTGTGATCAGGCAGTAATGGTGGCAGGCAACAACTTTTCAACTGAGGTGGAGTTTGACTTGGGTGGTGGTGGTGGTGGTGGAGCTTGAGCCACAGGGACTAGCCCAGGTGAGTACAAATTACTGTCTAGAGCCTATAATACCTTCTGAGTATTTTCCAGAAATGCTTTCTGGAGGAGGTGGGGGAACCTGGAGAATTGAGTAAGAGCCCAGGTATGAGTGGATGGGTGATTGACAAGCTAATGTAGTTACATGATTACCCAGGAGTTCATAAAGCCTGGATACCATCAGGATACACGGGCAAACTGGGAAGCATGGAAAAGTAAAGAACACATTTCAAAAAGTTAGAAAAAAAACCCTCCAAAAATTAATAAGTAAATCACAAAAACAAGATCAAGACAACCACTAATAGCAGCTATACTCCCACCTCCTAGTTAACCTTTGGAGGATCTCTCTTGTTTACAAAGGCAAGATCAGACTGTATGTGTGTGCACAATTTTGAGTATGGTTGTTTTCTCATAAGACTGTACAAAAATGGTGTATTCTTTAAATCTGTATGAAAATTATACATGTATAGCATGGATATTTGTATGACATTCCCTGTAGAAAATTTGTAAAATATAGAAAAATAAAAAGGAATAAAAAGCACCCATAATCATATCACTAGTGATCACATCGTTATTTGGTGTTTCTCTTTCTAGACTTTTTATGCATAAATATTGATTTCCGAACAATAGAAATCCAGAGAGGAAGCCCCAGTCACCTTCTCCACCCTCACATGTTTCTTGCATCATGAATTTTGGTAGTTTCTTCCATAGAACTTGGCCAGTACTGGTGACTAGACAGGTGGCGGGTTGACGTGGGGTGCTGTGGTTATTCTCAGAATGATGATTAGCATGATATGCCTCCACCTGCCTCCTCCCATCCTTTCCACTTCAAAGTATGAATTTCCTGCAGCATATCAAAGGCTGAGGCCTACTCTCTAACTAACCACGCGTGGGCACTGGGGGCAGAAGATTGTGTAGGTGGGTTATTTTCATTTGTGTGCCTTTGAAAAGAAAGCTCTTGCACTGGGTGCCTGTTCTTCAGCTCCAGAAGCTCTTGGTTCTGAAAAGTGGATTTCCATGGTGACTGCTCTTGGTGCTGTCGCAAACATGGTGGTCGGCTAGGCCAGGCTCCACCAGTCCTTGACGGGGCTTGAACTCAGCAGGGTAGAATCAGCAGGATAGACGTCAAGATGGCAGCACTGACCATCTCTGCTGCCCAGACATTAGTCTCTGACAATCATTTTCTGCAAACTACAAATAGCATAAAGGATCATTTATGGAGATCTGTGGAGAGGAAGCCCTTCTCCTTTTTCCTCCCCATCTATGATGCCACAGTCATAGGCCATTCCCTAGTCATAAAACTTTCTCAGTGGGACCCAGACTTCAGGGGCTCAGCCCACTTTGGTTGATCATGTTTGCAGGTCTACAGACTTATTTATGAAGGTCCAATCCAATGTTATAAAGCCTTCCTTAACCCTTTACACCCTATAATCCTTGCAGACTGTATCTTCTGCAAAATTTCACCTGCTGAAATGAAGCCTGTGTTCAATTTTAAAAAATTAATACTTACGTTGAATATACTTTTCCAAAGTCTACACTGAAGATTCATATTTATTTTCCCTTGGGAAAATATCTGATGAAGAAAGTGACACTTTAAGGAGACTTTTCAGCAGTAATTACAATGCTACTATAAAAAAAGGATTGCATTGTACTGAAAAAAGATGTATCATTAAAAAAAAGTAGGTGCTTCAATGTATTGAGTACCTCGTCACACTTGGGTTCAAAATCAGGCTTTACCTTTTACTAGTTTTGTAATCTTAGACAAATCTCTTAACTTCACCTAAGCCTTCGTTTGTTCATCTATAATACGGGGTAATTATACTTAGGTTATATAGTTGTTCTGAGAATTGAAACAAGGCAATACCTTTCGAAGTTCCTGGTACACAGTAACTGCTCAGTATCTATAACTATCCTAGCCTTCTAGCACTCTCCATGAATCCTTCAGCTGCCTAACGTACATGTATTCAAATATCAATATGCAATTAAGAAAAATGTGTGCAAGTGGCAAGATCCTAAGGCTTACATGAAATTTCCATTTTTATAGAATTGAAAAAGCAATTTGATTATACACACAGGCAATTGCATGAGTCAGTTCAGCAAAGAACTGGTTGATTCAATCTTAAAATTAGTCCAACTTGTAATGTGAGCACATTGATGGAGCTACTTGTGTATGAAGTAACAGCTTTCCTCTGTTTATGCTGCAAAGTTAAAAAGGTGAGGACATTCTGGCTCCAAAGTGGTGAACATAGTGGCACTCCACTCTCATGTAGACTTAAAGCTAAAGGTAGGATTATAGTTTTATGAATATATGTTTCTTACAAAAGAAAGTCTTTTCTAAATGTGCCCTACAATAAACCTGACTTGACTGGTCATCTAATGGTAGCCATCATTTTCATAATTACTTGGATATCAAACAAGAATCTGCCTCATCCATTTCCAAAAGAAAAATTTCTAACTGATTGAGATAACCAAATTTACACTCCACAGGATATGCAAACTGCATTTCCCTAGCAAATAGTCAACACTCTACGCCTTTTGCACAGTTTATACTTTTCTGAGATGCTTAACCTTTCATTTGCTAGTCAGCTGCCAGAGTTGATGCTGCAGGATGCACTGTGCATTCTTGGTACATCACAAGATGCAAACAGGTTAATCCTATGGCCATCCTGCTGTGGAGGGAGGAGCCTACAGACCTGGGCACTAGCTGCCCCAGCGGTGCCTCCAAAGCCTTGTCTGAAGCTGAGTACATTATTTCTTGTCTCCTCATCTGTAAAAAGGTGGTGGAGGGTGGGAGTGGGTGCGGGGTGGGGGGATCTGAAGTTCCTTGTGAGCTCCTAATTCTCTACTATTTAATATACAATTAGTGAAAATATATATTAGAAGTCAAGAACTGAGTTGGCTTATTTTCAGCAATTTTGCAGTCATAATTCCGGGGAGTTTTCATTGAGAAAATCATAAATTAAAATGGCACTAAGTGTTTTCTTTTCTGTCAAAGATACCTCGATTTGTACATGAACCATTCACAGGCAGAGAGTGGTAGTTTTACGTTCCATTGTTTTATCATGAACAGCTGTGTTTCTCTAATAACTTCTTTATTGCAGATTCTACCAATGACATGCCAGTGCCCCAGGAATGGGCAGAATGCCAGTCCTTTGTATTCTCAGTTATTGTCAACGCAGCAAAACATGTCAAAGGTCTGAAAGGTCACCAGGACTAGGTATATCTGGAACACACAACAGGAGTGTTCAGTGATTTAGAGCCCGTCTTTGGGTTGAGCCTGACTCTACCCTTGTTGTCTGCATATTCGTGGACCTACCATACTTGTGAAGGCTGTTCATTCATTCAGCAAGTTTTTAGTGAATCACAAGTATTAGTATTAGTGGCTACTTGGGACCCATGTGGTAGACCCAGAGGTATACTGGTGAGCGGAAGCAGACCCAGCTCTGATACAGCCACCCTCATCCCCAAGAATTCACGAGTCAAGAGCTGTAACCCACATCCAGGACAACAAAGCAGGGGAGAGAGAGCCGGAGCTTCGGGGGCTCCTAGCAACGGGTTGGGGTGGGAGCTTCATGGAGTTTCCTCAGAAAAAATTATTTGCACTGGAGCAACAAGTGAAGAAGAAGCTAAATTTGGTGCCAGACGTGTAGTCTGCAGTCTGCAGAAACCAGGTTTTCAGGTAATATTTACAGACTTTAAGGTTGTTACGTTTTGGTAGTGTGTAACATGCCATTTGAAATCCGTTTGCTAGGGCAGTCATGCAAGAGAAAGAAATAAAGGGTATTAAAATAGGAAGAGAGGAAGTCAAATTGTCTCTGTTTGCAGATGATCATGATTGTATATTTGGAAAACTCCACTCTCTTAGCCCAAAAATTCCTTAAGCCAATAAGCAACTTGAGCAAAGTCTCAGGATACAAAATCAATGTGCAAAAATCATAAGCATTCCTATACACCAATAATACACAAGCAGAGAGCCAAATGGTGAGTGAACTTCAATTCACAATTGCTACAAAGAGAATAAAATACCTAGGAATACAACTTCCAAGGGGTGTGAAGGACCTCTTCAAGGAGAACTACAAACCACTGCTCAAGGAAATAAGAGAGGATACAAACAAATGGGAAAACATTCCATGCTCATGGATAGGTCAATATTGTGAAAATGGCCTTACTGCCCAAAGTAATCTATAGATCCAATGCTGTTCCCATCAAGCTACCATTGACTTTCTTCACAGAATTAGAAAAAAACTACTTTAAATTTCATATGGAACCAAAAAAGGGCCCATACAGCCAAGACGATCTTAAGCAAAAAGGTCAAAGCTGGAGGCATCACGCTACCTGACTCCAAACTGTACTACAATAACAGCATGGTACTGATAGCAAAACAGAGTCACAGACCAATGGAACAGAACAGAGACCTCAGAAATAACACCAACCATCTGCTCCTGGACAAACCTGGCAAAAACAAGCAATGGGGAAAGGAATCCCTACTTAATAAATCGTGCTGGGAAAACTGGCTAGCAGTGTGCAGAAAGCAGAAACTGGACCCCTTCCTTACAGCTTCTACAAAAATTAATTTAGGATGGATTAAAGACTTAAATGTAAAACCTAAAACCATAAAAACCCTAGAAGAAAACCTAGGCAATACCATTCAGGATGCAGGTATGGGCAAAGACTTCATGACTAAACACAAAAAGCAATGACAACAAAAGCCAAAATTGACAAGTAGGATCTAATTAAACTAAAGAGCTTCTGCACAGCAAAAGAAACTATCATCAGAGTAAACAGGCAACCCACAGAATGGGAGACAATTTTTGCAATCTATCCATCTGATAAAGGGCTAATATCCAAGATCTACAAGGAACTTAAATTTATAAGAAAAAAACAAACAACCACATCAAAAAGTGGGCAAAGGATATGAACAGACACTTCTCAAAAGAAGACATTTATGGGGCCAAAAAACATATGAAAAAAGGCTCATCATCACTGGTCATTAGAGAAATGCAAATCAAAACCACAATGAGATACCATTTCATGCCAATTAGAATGGCGATCATTAAAAAATCAGGAGACAACAGATGCTGAAGAGGATGTGGAGAAATAGGAATGCTTTTATACTGTTGGTAGGAGTGTAAATTAGTTCAACCATTGTGGAATACAGTGTGGTGCTTCCTCAAGGATTAGAACCAGAAATATTATTTGACCCAGCAATCCCATTATTGGGTATATACCCAAAGGATTAGAAATCATTCTACTATAAAGACACATGCACACATATGTTTATTGCAGCACTATTTACAATAGCAAAGACCTGGAACCAACCCAAATGACCATCAATGATAGACTGGATAAAGAAAATGTGGCACATATACACCATAGAATACTATGCAGTCACAAAAAAAGATGAGTTCATGTTTTTTGCAGGGACGTGGATGAAGCTGGAAGCCATCATTCTCAGCAAACTAACACAGGAACAGAAAACCAAATACTGATGGTCTCAGTCATAAGTAGGAGTTGAACAATGAGAACACACGGGCACAGGGAGGGGAACATCACCTACCGTGGCCTGTCAGGGCATGGAGAGGAAGGGGAAGGAAAAAGCATTAGTACAAATGCCTAATGCCCATGGGTCTTAAAACCTGGATGATGGGTTGATGGGTGCAGCAAACCACCATGGCACATGCATACCTATATAACAAACCTGCATGCTCAGCACATGTATCCCAGAACTTAAAGTAAAATAAAAAATATAAAAAGTAAAAGAATCTGTTCGCCAGAATTCACAAAGAACAATAGACCTCGTGTGAGTTAAGAACCTGAACTTCATTCTGCTGTGTGCTCTCGGATAAAGTCTCTAAGAGCTAAGTTACAGATTTTTTCAACAGAAAGTATCAAAGTAACAAGGCCCAATTTACAGGCTTTGCTACTGCTGTGGAACAGATTTACCATTTGTGTTGGAAAGCGGGAAAGAAATTTTATAATTCACCACTTAATTGGTTAGAATTTCTAACTGTGCACCTGGGATTGCTGCACATTGGACTCAAAAGGAAACTGGTAATGAGGAAATATACTTTTATTTATTCACTGCTACAGGGTAAGTCCCAGTCCCTTTGGACTTTATTCCAAACGTTGCTGTAATATAAAGAAGGAAGTTTACAAGACATGACATTACTGCCTTTACAAAGGGACATTCTGTTTATTTTTGCAGTCATTTGCATGTCCCCATAAGCAGAGCTGTCACAGTGTGCACTACCCGAGATTGTTTTATTGTTATCATTGATATTTTTTCCATTCTGAGCTAATTTGTCCTCAGTTTTATTTGTGAATAGTCTTTCACATTTTTGTGTGCTGAATATGGGCACCAAAGAACGTGTAAAGTTATCCTTTTCAATCGAATGTGCACAAATAAAAGTTTGGAAAAGAAAAAAAAGAACTATAAAGCATTTAGCAGAAAGCTTTCATGAACAGTTGCAATGGCTAATATTATAAGATACAAATACTTTCGAAAACAAAAAAGCCCTTGGGAGTTTTGTTGCCCCCATCTGCTAGTAACTCATGGAGCTAATTCTGTGGCTGCACTTAGTTTACACAATTTCCGGAACTTACACTTTGGCAAAGTCCTCAGTGGTTATGCGAGTTAGCAGTTAGAGTCTACCAACAGAGAAAGAAAGCAGTCGGAGCTTCAGAGAGGAGCAAGCTGACATGCAAAGGAGAAGCAGGTAGCAAACAGTCACTAAGCACCTCGGAGACTGAACACACTGCATTGCACTGACCTGCTTCAGCTCATTGGTGAAGTACAGGTAAGTTACGGCCACACAGAGGGACTGCAGGAGCACTGTGAAGATCAGGATCAGCACGCAGGTCTGCCCCGGGCTCGGTCCCCCCTGACCCTCCATCATAGCCATGATCCTGTCAGAGTCTGAGTGCTGTAAGCCAGCCAGGCAGCCGGTTACTGAAGCCCGCCTTCCTGTTTCTTTTATGTCAGCAGAAATGAAAGTGCTCCGAATTGTTTTTCTCAGTAGTGTAGCCTCGCCCCATTCTCTGCCCCTCCCCTTCCTACAAATTCCTCTGAACCTGAGACAGACCCCAAAGACAACACTTGTCTCAAGGTGGTGTTTGGAAAGGGGGGAAACTGAAAGAAGACCCTCTCCTCATCCACGCATTCTTTCTCTGCACACATCTCCACCCCATTCTCGCTTCTCTTTCTTGCTCTCCTTTTCATGAAGTCCTGAGCCGTAGAGGGGTGGGATTTTCTTTTATTTTCCCTAACATATCCTCATTCTACCACAGAGCCCTAAGCCTAATGGCCTGTTTTCTAAATTGCAAGAGAATTGTTATGACCTGAAACTTCCGTATCTGGTTTTTCTCATGCTACTGTGAGGTGCAGGAAGAGGGCAGGTGGGAGTGGATAAAGGAAAATAGAAATACTGTTTCATAGCAGTGGTCCTGCTGCATAACTCCATCTTGAATGTCCGAATCTAAATATTTGACTTCTTCCTCTTTGTAAACCTTCAGACACAAATTCTAATCTCCTTCTCAGGTGTTAGACTGGACCTTGTGTTAGACTGGACAGGTCAGAAGTAGTTGACACTCTCCGAAAGACAAAGGAAAGAAACATGTGGATGTTTTCTAAAATATTAATCCCAACACAGTGTCTCACTGTTACTATTCTTATTTTGTGGATTAGGAAAAGAAGTCACAGGGAGTTGATTACCTTCAGATTCAAGACTCAGCTCCAGATCTCCCCACTATCAGATGCCATACACTGGCTCAGTTGTATATTGTCTGTATATCTTGTTCAACATCTTATCTTTTCTTTTCTTTCTTTCTTTCTTTCTTTCTTTTTCTTTCTTTCTTTCTTTCTTTCTTCTCTCTTTCTTCCTTCCTTTCTTTCTTTTATTTCCTTTCCTTCCTTCCCTTCTTCCTTCCTTCTTTCCTTCCATCCTTCCTTCCCTCCCTCCCTCCCTCTTTCTCTCTCTCCCTCCCCCTCCTTCTCTCCCTCCTTCCCTCTCTCTCTCTCTGTCTCTCTTTCCTTCTTTCTGACAGAATCTCACTTTAGCATCCTGGCTGGAGTGCAGTGGTGGGATCTCGACCCACCTCAGCCTCCACCTCCCAGGTTCAAGCAATTCTCCTGCCTCAGCCTCCCAAGTAGCTGGGATTACAGGCACGTGCCACCATGCCCAGCTAATTATTTTTGTATTTTTAGTAGAGACGGGATTTCATCATGTTGGCCAGGCTGGTCTTGAACCCCTGACCTCAAGTGATGCTCTTGCCTGGGATTACAGGCATGAGCCACTGCATCAGGTCATTGTTTAGTATTTCTTATTCCATTCTTGACCCACTGAATCAGAGTTTCTGACAGTGGACGAAGGAACCTACATTTTTCAGAAAATACTCCAAGAGATCCTTTGATACCTAAAATTTGGGACCGTCGATCTAGAGTTACTTTCCTGAGTTTATTCAGGTACTTCTGGTCACCCTCACTTCCTGCCCTCACCTTGTAGCTGCAGATGAATCAACTGTCTACATTTAAGAAAATATTTCAAATCTTAAGTTTGCCTCTGTCAAATTGCCAGATTTTTAAATGCAGACTTCTTTCAGACACAGACAAATTGGCAAGGTCGCATTTTTCCTAATAAAAGTTTTAGACATTACGTGAACCTAACACTATTTAACCACACTCACACTCTAAGTCCTGGGCTGAACGAGTTTTTTAAATCACGTGAAAGGTGAGTGGGATAACTGGAATGCATAAGACACACAGCCGAGCAGGGCAGAAACAAGAAACCAGAGAGATGGCAAAGAAACACAGGGGAGAAGACAAAGGAAACCAACTTAACACCTTTGTTATATTCCAGAAACGGACGCATTACAGTTATGATGTATGTGAAAAGCAGGAAACTAAGGAACAGGAAATGTGTGGGAAGTCAACATCTCTATCTTGTGGGGAAGGAAGAAAGTCTGGAGTGTGGAAAATGAGGAGGCTTATCTTGTGGTCAGGTCAGGAAAAGGGTGACTACAGGGGTTACAAGAGTCAAGACGTCCGGCCACCTCTGTCTTTGAGCCTCCTAATATACTGGCCGGGCGCAGTGACTCATGCCTGTAATCCCAGCACTTTGGGAGGCTGAGGCTGGCGGATTATGAGGTCAAGAGATCGAGACCATCCTGGCCAACGTCGTGAAACCCTGTCTCTACTAAAGAAACAAAAAGCATCTGGGCGTGGTGGGGCACACCTGTGTCCCAGCTACTTGGGAGGCTGAGGAAGGAGAGTCGCTTAAACCTGGGAGGTGGAGGCTGCAGTGAGCCAAGATCATGCTACTGCACTTCAGCCTGGTGACAGAGTGAGACACTGTCTCAAAAAAGAAAAAAAAGAGAGAGAGATATATATATAGGATATAGAGAAACCCTAATCCTTTTGTTTTGTTATAACAATGTTTAATATAAACGATATAGTGCTTAAGCCATTATTATTATTAGCATGAATCTGCTGACTGGTATTAATACATTATACCCTTTAAGTGGCAATTCAGTTCCTTTTAACTGGAATGAGAACTTTTTATTTTATTTTATTTTATTTTCTTGATTTTGAGACAAAGTCTCATTCTGTTGCCCAGGCTGGAGCACAGCGGAGCAATCTTGGCAACCTCCGTCTCCTGGGTTCAAGTGATTCTCCTGCCTCATTCTTCTGAGTAGCTGGGACTACAGGGGCCTGCCACCACACCTGGCTTAATTTTTTTGTATTTTTAGTAGAATCAGGGTTTCACCATGTTGGCCAGGCTGGTCTCAAACTCCTGACCTCAGGTGGTCCACCTGCCTCGGCCTCCCAAAGTGCTGTGATTACAGGTGTGAGCTACCACACCTGGCCTATTCTATAACTTTTAAGTAATTTTTAAACTCCTTACAAAGCATTCAATTTAGCATTCCAGAAACAACTCATATTTTGTTGGCTTCTATGATATTTATATGAACTATGTAATTACATCTGGCATAACAGTTCTGAGAATAACTGAATTCTTGTTAGGTATATAGATGGAAACAGAAGAATAGCCTGAGCTTTTCATGCCCTCTGCAGAACACGCTGACTGGAGGTTAGAGGAAGTCAGCATAGAGAACTTCCAGGGTATCTTGTTTATTTCTATACTTACGCGATTATTTTATGGCTACCCCATTTATAAGAATGTAGGTTGCGTGAGACTGAAACTTTGCCACATGCATGACTACCAATTCCTAGCACCAAGCCTGGCATACTGTGAGCACAATCCATGCTGGTTGGATGAATGAGCATTTCATAGTCTCCAGAATCTTAAGGCTCTTTACCACAGGAGCAGCAGTGTTTTCTGCAGAATGGACACAGACACTGAACGTTTAAGTCTTTCCCACCAACCCTAACAGGAAATCGATTACTTGCTTCCTGGTGCATGACATCCCATGAATAAGTGCCAAATATTTCATTCTATGAATAAAGACGTTAGTTAAAATGTAAATATGAAAGTCCCTTTAATTAACCAGACTGGGAGGCTTGGGTTGTTTTCCTGATCAGACCAAGGGACAAAAGAGGTGAAGAGAAGACTGTACATTCCTCAAGTAGGAGGCAGGACAAGGTTTCAGGAATATAAGGCTGAGTATTTCTCTGAAAGATCTATACTTCCAGCACTTAATTTTGTCAATAGTTGATCCTGTTTGCTTTTAACATGAAGGGAAAAGCAGAAGCTGTAGCTGCCACTAGTGCCCTGTGAAGATCTGTAATGATTTTCAAGGAATTAATTATAAGAGCTGTTAGGCCAGGCATGGTGACTCACACCTAGAATCCCAGCACTTTGAGAGGCCAAGGCAGGTGGATCACTTAAAGTCAGGAGTTTGAGACCAGCCTGATCAACGTGGTGAAATCCTATCTCTACTAAAAATACAAAAATTAGTCAGCTGTGGTGGCAGACACTTGTAATCCCTGCTACTCGGGAGGCTGAACCAGGAGAATTGCTTGAACCCGGGAGGCAGAGGTTGCAGTGAGCCAAGATTGCACCATTGCACTCCAGTCTGGGAGACAGAGCAAAACTCCGTCTGAAAAAAAAGAAAAAAAAGACAAACAAACAAAAAAACAACAAGGCATTATCTCCAAAGAGTTTGTAAAGAAAGGGACAGACATTTTGTATTGCTTAAGAGGCCCTGCTTGGCAGCCGTTGGACATCATTCTGGAGGCTCAGTTGTCCCAACACCCATGAGATTACTAGCCTGCATCCGCAGCTGTGAGTGGCGGGGTGTGGATGCTTGGGCAGAAGTGTCCAAACACATACTCACTTTCGTATCTAGTGCGATGCAGGGAGGAGGAATAAATGATTTGAGGAATGCAGAAACTTTTCTTGCCCCAGTATAGCGTGGATAAAAGAGCCAAAGGTTAGAGGCATTTACCTGGAAGCAAACAGATGGGAATCCTAGCCATTCTGCCATTTTGTAGCTCTACAACCATGACTAACTCACTTCACTTTCGGTGCTTTAGTTTTCTTATCAATCAAGCAATAGGATTTTCCTGGGAGTCTTTTTTTTTTGTTCTTGAGATGGAGTTTCATTCTTGTTACCCAGGCTGGAGTGTAACGGCGTGATCTCATCTCACCGCAACCTCTGCCTCCTGGGTTCAAGCAATTCTCCTGCCTCAGCCTCCTGAGTAGCTGGGACTACAGGCACACGCCACCATGCCCAGCTGATTTTTGTATTTTCAGTAGAGACTGGGTTTCACCATGTTGACCAGTATGGTCTCGATCTCTTGACCTCGTGATCCACCTGCCTTGGCCTCCCAAAGTGCTGGGTCCTGGGCGTCTTTAAGATGTCTAGCAGTCCAATCATTTTATGATTCTACCATTGTCTGATTATAAAAATAATAGAATTCATTTCTTCACCCAAAGGTGGTGTGTCGAAGACCTCTTCTGACAAGATTTCATTTTTATTTGTTTTCTTTGAGATCATGTGTCTCAAAAAAATGCTGGTGTGCAGTGCATGATCTCAGCTCACTGCCACCTGCTCCTCCTAAGTTGAAGTAATTCTCCTCCCTCAGCCTCCCCAGTAGCTGGGATTACAGGCGCACGTCACCATGCCTGGCTGACTTTTGTATTTTTAGTAGAAATGGGGTTTCATCATGTTAGCCAGGCTGGTCTTGAACCGCCTCGGCCTCCCAAAGTGCTGGGATTACAGGCATGAGGCACTGTGCCTGGTGTCTTCTGATGAGACTTCAATAGCTATTAAAACAATTACGCCAAGCTGGGCAGAGGTTGCAGTGAGCCCAGATCACACCACTGCAATCCAGCCTTGGTGACAGAGTAAGACTGTCTCAAAAAAAGAAAAAAAACTATGCCAACAACAGTGATTACCTGTTTTTTTTTTTTATGTTGGAGGATAGGGGTGGGGTATAAGTTAATATAGATCTTATTATTTTCCCCAATTCTTCATCTGTCCCTCTATTCATACCTTTTGCCATGTGGCTACAGTTCATATCAGTATATAAAGAGTATATATCCCCTCTTGTCCATGTGGGGCTTGGTCATGTGATTTGACCATTCGGATATCAGTAAACCTAACATGAGAAGGCTTAGATTGAAATGTCATGGTTGGTCTTGCCCAACTCCGTTATTTCCATGAGAAGAGAAACCCTGGGAAGTCCAAGGAGGATGAAAGACCCAGTCCACATTTTGGAGCCAAGGTCAGCTGAACACAGCCTAGATCAGCTGATTCCAAGGTGATCCACAGACAAACGAGGAAGAATAAATAATTATTTAATTCACTGAATTGTTGGCCTCAAAATATTATTGTGGCAATAGAAAACTGATAGAGTTTAGGACTGGGGATTATTTAAATACACTCAGCTACAATTAGCAGAGAACGCTACTCAAGATAGCTTCAACCAAATTTCAAGTAGTGTTTTAGTGTCAAGCAACTGACACCAATTCAGACAAATGGAAACGGAAAAATGACTTTATCAAAAGGATATGGGGTTGTTTGAATCTTGGTGGGGGCTGAGGTTGCTGTAAACATAGATTTGGAGCTATCAAATCCTGAATCACCAAAACCTACCCACCAGTCACTCTGATAGCAGTACAACTGCTTCCTCCACAGGGTACACACGTCTCAGCTGCAGCACCGGTGCCACCTACACTAGACATCAGATGCTGCTCCGAGAACCAGTGACGCTGCTGTTCCTGGACACTGAGTACAGTGGTAGTGGACAAAACCCCCGGAACAGAATCTGCTCAGTGCCTTCTTCTGCTTCATAACTCATGAGGCTTCATAATTCATCACTAGTTTCTGTTTCATGTATGTTTATGCACCTGATTATGGACACAATTAGCTGGGCATGCACCTTTAATCCCAACTAGTCGGGAGGCTGAGACAGGAGAATTGCTTGAACCTGGGAGGTTGCAGTGAGCCAAGATGGCGTCACTGCAATCTAGCTGGGTTAGAGAGTGAGACTCCCTCTCAAAAAAAAAAAAATCACAAAAATTATTCCTTAGGATTTTATACATTAACCATCAATTTTTTTTCGTTTGAAAATAAAGACACTTTTACTTCTTTCTCTTGAATCTTATACCTTACTATTTTGTTTTCTTGCCTATTGCAGTGAGTTAAGTCCTCCATAGTATCTAGAGCAGGAGTGATGAAAGTGGATATCCTTGCTTTCTTATCATTCTTATTGGCAAAACATTCAGGTTTCACCAGTAAGTATGGGTTAACTGTAAGTTTTTCTTAAATGCTTTTTATCAGGTTGAGAAAACTTTTTTGCTTGTTTACTGAGTTTATTTTTTTAAACATCGATTGAAATTATAATGTAATTTTTTTCTTTTATTATTGTGATGAGTTATATTTAATTTTGAATGTAATGCCAACCTTGATTCCTGGAGTAAACTTTACTTGGTCATGATATATTAACCTTTTAAGATATATTGTTGGATTTGATTTGCCAATATTTTAATGATGTATGTGTAGGAGAAATATTGAACCGTCACTTTTTTTCTTTCATTTCCTTTTTGCAATGCTTATAACATGTTTTTGTATTGGATTTATCTTAGCCTTATAAAATGAATTGAGAAATTGCCCATTCTCCTTTATTTGATTAAATAATTTATGTAAAGTTGATATTTCTCTCTAAATGTTTTACAAAATTCATTTGGAAAACCCATCTGGGCTTGAAGTTTTCTACAAGGAAAACTTTTAAATAATGAATTCAAATTTTTAATAGATATGAGATTATTTCTATTTTCTATTTCTTCTTGTGTCAGTTTCAGGAAGTTGTGTTTTTTAAGGAATTTGTCCATTTTGCCCAGATTGTTAAATGTAATGGTAAAAGTTGTTCATAATATCCCCTTATTCTTTTGGCATCTGTAAAGACAGAAATAATGCCTCCTCTTTTATTCCTATTACTGGCAATTGCAGTTTTTTCTCCTTTTTTATTCTTGGTCAGTCTTATTAAGATTTCTTCAATTTTACAAATCTTTTCAAAAGATAGACATTTGGTTTTGTTAATGTCTGTATTATTTGTCCACTTTCTCTTTCATTTATTTCTTCTCTTTATAGTATCCTTTCTTCTATTTACTTTAATTTGCTCTTCTTTTTCTATTTAAGTTGGAAGCCAAGATCGATTTTAACCTTGCTTCCTTTTTAAAATAGGCTTTTAAGCCTGCAAATTTTCCCTTAAGGACTGCATTCTGCAAATTTGGACTTTTTAGACTTTTTGGTCATCATTATCATTTAATTTGAAATATCCCTTAACTTTCCTTTGTAATTTCTTCTTAGACAAGAGTATTTAGAGTATATAGTTTAATTTCTAAGTATTCACAGATATTCTAGACATCTTATTGATATTTACTTTTTAATTTAATTCTATTTTGGATAGATAATATACTTATAGGATTTTAATCTTTTCACTTGAGTCAGGCCAGGCACAGTGGCTCATACCTGTAATCCCAGCATTTTGGGAGGCCAAGGCAGATGGATCACCTGAGGTCGGGAGCTCAAGATAAGCCTGGCAAACATGGTGAAACCTTCTCTCTACTAAAAATACAAAAATTAGCCAGGCATGGTGGTGAGCAACTGTAATTCCAGCTATGAGGGAGGCTGAGGCTCGAGAATCGCTTGAGCCTGGGAGGTGGAGGGTGCAGTGAGCAAAGATTGCACCATTGCACTCCAGACTAGGAGCCAGAGCAAGACTGTCTCAAAAAAAAAGAAAGAAAGAAAAAGAAAAGAAAAGAAAAATAAGTGAGTCAAGATATGGCTCAATATATAATCTACCTTAGTGGTGATTTTATTTGCACTTGAAAAGAAAGACTATGAAGCACTAAAAAACGATGAGTTCATGTCCTTTGCAGGGACATGGATGAATCTGGAAACCATCATTCTCAGCAAACTGGCACAAGAACAAAAAACCAAACACCGCATGTTCTCACTCATAAGTGGGTGTTGAACAATGAGAACACATGGACACAGGTGGGGGAACATCATACACCGGGGCCTGTCAAGGCGTGAGGGGCTAGGGGAGGGATAACATTAGGAGAACTACCTAATGTAGATGACGGGATGATGGATGCAACAAACCATCATGTTACGGGTATACCTATGTAACAAACCTGCATGTTCTGCACATGTACTCCAGAACTTAAGGTATAATAGTAATAAAAAATATATATTTTTTGAGATGGAGTCTTGCATGGTTGCCCAGGCTGGAGTGCAATGGTGCAATCTCGGCTCACTGCAATCTCCGCCTCCTGGGTTCAAGCAATTCTCCTGCCTCAGCCTCCTGAGTAGCTGGGACTACAGACATGCTCCACCACACCCAGCTAATTTTTTTGTATTTTAGTAGAGACGGGGTTTCACCATGTTGGCCAGGATTGTCTCAATCTCCTGACCTGGTGATCTGCCCACCTTGGCCTCCCAAAGTGCTGGGATTACAAATGTGAACCACTGCACCTGGGCTAAAAAAAATTTTTTTTAAAAAGAAAAGAATTCAGTGATTGATGTAATATTATGTAAATATCAACTAGGTCAAGTTGCTTGACAGTAAAGTTCAAAATTTCTATAACTTGCTGATTATTTGTCTACTTCTATTTATTTCTGTGAAGAAGTGTTAAAATCTCACTTATAAGGTAGGTTTGTCTGGTTTTTATTTCATTTCTATTCATTTTATTTCTTGTATTTTGAATCTCTTTTATTAGATATGCCTTTTTAATGATTTATTGAATTAAAATTACATTATTTCATATATAAGAATTTGCAGCAGTATAATAGTTTCTCACTTCTGTTCTTTACACTATTGTTGACACATTTTACTTTTGCTTAGCTTGTTACATACACCATAATACATGTTATTATTCTTATTTTAATAAGTATATTGTTTTTACAAAATATTTAAAAATAAAGAAAAATATTGTTTAAATATTGTTATATGTAATGGTAAAATGTGTTTACCATTCCTGGTTCTCTTAATTATTTTTATGGTGCTGAATTTTCTTATAGTCTCTTTTCTTTTCAGCCTAAGAATTTTCATTATTAATTCCTGTAGTAGCATTCCACTCATAACTTCCCCAGACTTGTTTTTCTGAAAATTTCTTAATTTTGCTTTCATTTTTTAAAGGCTAATTTCACTGCATATAGAATTCTAGGTTGGCAGATGTCTTTTCATTGATCACTTGAAATACAGACTTTTGTCATTTTCTGATCTCTATTGCTTCTGACAAAAAGTTGGTTGTAATTCTCATCATTGTTTTTCCTTAAATCACATGTCTTTTTTCTCTTTAAAAAATTCCTGTATCTTCTGTTTTCAGAGTTATATTATGATGTTCCTAAGTGTGTGTGTTTCTTTTAATCAATTTTAGAGTTTATTTAGCTCCTTGGATTACTGAAATTAAGTTTTATATAGAATTTGGTAAAATTTCAACCAATATATCTTTAAATAAATTTTCTGCCCCATTGCTTCTGTTCTCATCCCAAAACTTTAATTATACGTATTTTAAGTTACAGATGCTCCTTGACTTACAATGGGGTTGTGTCTCGATAAACCCATTGTAAGTTGAAAATATTGTAAGTTGAAAATGCATTTACTGGCTGGGTGTGGGGGCTCACGCCTGTAATCCCAGCATTTTGGGAGGCTGAGGCAGGCAAATCACAAGGTCAGGAGTTCGAGACCAGTCTGGCCAACGTGGTGAAACCCCATCTCTACTAAAAATACAGGCACCTGTAATCTCAGCGACTCGGGAGGCTGAGGTAGGAGAATCGCTTGAACCTGGGAAGTGGAGGTAGCAGTGAGCCTAGATTGTGCCACTGCACTCCAGCTCTGGCAACAGAGTGAGGCTCCATTTCAAAAAAGAAAAGAAAAAAAAAGAAAGAAAGAAAGAAAGAAAGAAAGAAGGAAAGAAAGAAAAGAAAGAAGGAAGGAAGGAAAGAAGGAAGGAAGGAAGGAAGGAAGGAAGGAAGGAAGGAAGGAAGGAAGGAAGGAAGGAAAGAAGGAAGGAAGAAAGAGGAAGGAAGGAAGGAAGGAAGGAAGGAAGGAAGGAAGGAAGGAAGGAAGGAAGGAAGGAGAAGAAGAAGAAGAAGAAGGAAGGAAGGAAGGAAGGAAGGAAGGAAGGAAGGAAGGAAGGAAGGAGAAAGAAAGAAAGGAAAAGAAAAGAAAAGAAAAGAGTATGCATTTACTATACCTAACCTACCAAATAGCATAGCTTAACCTAGTCTACCTTACACATGTTCAGAACATTTACATTAGCCTACAGTTGGGAAAAATCATAATACAAAACCTATTTTATAGTAAAGTGTTAAATATCTCATGTAATTCAAAGTTTAAAATACATCAAAATTGCGATAATTTCACACCATCATAAAGTTGAAAATTATTACATGTAACCAACCATTGTAAGTTGGAGACTATACTTGATACTGTTTAATAGGTCACTGATGTCTCCTTCGTTTTTTCCCTGCAATTTTCTTCTTTCTAGTCCAGTATGTACATTTTTTTTTACTGACTTGTCCTCAACTCTACAAAATATTTCTTCTGCCTTGTCTAATTTCCCATAACTTCCATTTGATGAATGTATTATTTCAATATTGTTTCTTTCACTCTCAGGATTTCCATCTGGTTATTTTACAGAATTTCATGCCTTTCCTGAGGCATAACCATTTTTTACTACTGACTTAAAAAATATATTTGTAATAGTTTTAAAGTTCTTGTCTATGAATTCCAATATCTATGTCACTAATGGCTCTTTAATTATTAACTTTATTATAAATTTAATGTTTATATTTTTCTGTTTCTTACCATTGTAGTAATTTTTAGTTATATACCAGACAGCACAAATGATCCATTATATAAACTGTGGATTTTGTAATCTTCCTCTGAAAATTATTGAGTTTTTTCCTGGTGGGTGGTTAAATTATAGTTGGATCACCTTGACCCCGTGGTGACTTGGTTTGAGGCTTTGCTATAGTAAGTCTATTTTGTTTTCCCTTACTTCCAGGGCTTTGGTACTTAGTCTTAAGACCGGGCCCTCACGGGGTCTTAGTAAAGACCAGAGAATTTACCAAGTCTTCTAACCTGGTAAGATTTGAACTCCAAACTCAGTCTCCCCTGGTAATGAGTAGTTGCTAAAATCCTTGCTCATCTCTTCAGGTTTTCAGGGTTGCTTTCCATTGGTCTCCCTGGATTCTTGCTACATGCATGCATAGTTTAGGATTCTGCCGAGCATTTGAGGGAAATTTGTATTCAGGTTTCGGAGCTCACTTCTCTGTGGCTCCCTTCTTTCTGGGATTTTCTCTTCAATTTTCAGCTGCCACTATAACAATCTCCAAAACTATTCTCTGACTCCTCAGTCCAATAAAAATGCTGTTTTCTTTCCTTTTACATTTTATGAATCTTTTTTTCTTCAACTTTTGTTTCAAGTTCTGGGGTACCTGTGCAGGATGGGCAAGTTTGTGATGTAGGTAAACAAAACGGCTGTTTTCTGCTTGAACTCTATTCCCCCGCATTTTGTCCACTGGGGAGCTCCCCCGTGGGAAAGCCAGTTAGGTATCTCATATCTCCCCAGTGTGCTTTCCTGATTTCGAGGCTTGTGTTTCTTCTAGTTTCTGCTTGCTTTTGATTGCTCATCAGTGCCTTGACAGTTGTTTTTTAAAAAATATTTTTTCCCCAAATTTAGAATTGTTATGAGCAGAGAAGTAGTTCAATATTATCTACTCAATCCTTAATAAAAGTCAGAAGTCCAACCCTAGGTAACTCTTAAGATTGAGGAAAAACTTTGGGGGGCCGAGGCGGGTGGATCATGAGGTCAAGAGATCGAGAGTATCCTGGCCAATATGATGAAACCCCATCTCTACAAAATATACAAAAATGGTGGCACGTGCCTGTGGTCCCAGCTATTCAGGAGGCTGAGGCAGGAGAATTGCTTGAACCCAGGAGGCCAAGGTTGTGGTGAGCCAAGATCATGCCATTGCACTCCAGCCTGGTAACAAGAGCAAAACTCCATCTCAAAAAAAAAAAAAAAAAAAAAAATTGAGGAAAAAATTCCTCAGACATCTCCAGAAAATTCTCCTAATGGCTCATTTGCTAGAATTGGGTCACAGGGGTGAATCCCTGTGGCATGGTGCTGTCCTTGCAATAGCGAGTGAGTTCTCCTGAGATCTGGTTATTTAAGCATGTGTGGTTCTGCCCCCACCCGACTCTCTGTCTTGCTATGTGATATGTCTGCTCCCATTTCACCTTCCACCATGAGTGAGAGCTCCCTGAGGTCCCCCCAGAAGCCAAGCAGATGCCAGCACCATGCTTCCTGTCCCGCCTGCAGAGCTGTGAGCCAATTCAACCTCTTTCGTTTTTCTGTCTTTCTTTCTTTCTTTCTTTTTTTTGAGATGGAGTCTCGCTCTGTCGCCGAGGCTGGAGTATAGTGGCACGGTCTCAGCTCACTGCAAACTCTCCCTCCCAGGTTCAAGATGGAGTGCAGTGGCGCGATCTCGGCTCACTGCAATCTCCACTTCCCGGGTTCAAGAGATTCTCTTGCCTCAGCCTCCTGAGAAGCTGGGACTATAGGCATATGCAACCACATCTGGCTAATTTTTTGAATTTTTAGTAGAGATGGGGTTTCACCTTGTTAGCCAGGATGGTCTCGATCTCCTGACCTTGTGATCTCCCTGTTTCAGCCTCCCAAAGTGCTAGGATTACTGGTGTGAGCCAACACGCCCGGCCTCAGCCTCTTTTCTTTATAAACTACCCAGTCTAGAGTAATGCTTTATAACAGCGCAAGAAAGGCCCACTATTGTCATGCATGTCAGAAACAGATCTTACTAGCTGTGTGTTCTTGGCCAGGTCAGTTAACTTCTCTGATCCCAAGTTTCTCTTCCATCTAGTAGGGATTCTAACAGCTAAGGTGGCTTTCTGAGTAGGGCTGAAGATGCAAGTGAGGCAGGACGAAAGTTTCCTTCCCTTTCTCCAAAACTTCTGCCATCAGCACTTGAGCCCAGAGGGTTGCTGGGTTTAGCCAGGAAGTGGTGAAGAAGAACCAGGAAGTTTACCTGCCGGGAGGAGGGAGAGAGGAAAGAAGTGTAACTTGTTTGGGGAAACACTTTCCTGTCATTCTTTCCACACCTGTAGAGTACACAATTCTTCTTTCAACCATTTTGCTCCTTGTTCCTTTGTTTTCAAGGAACCTGTGAGAGTATTGCATTTCAATTTTATTGTAAGTTGGACTCCCCCATAGGACCGCTCCCCTAATAGGCAGAGGCGCATCTTATTGTCTCTGATTTCCAGTGCTAGAAGTTTCTGGCATTTAGTAAGCAGTAGGTGTTTGGGAAGAAGGTATAAAGGGAGAGAAAGAGGCGGGTGGGGATAGAGGAACTGGCAGGGGCCCCATGAAGCAGAATTGGTACAGGAAGGAGGTAAGCATGAGAGGATGCTGAGAGGACTTCCTGGAGGAGGTGGTTTCTGGGCTGCAGGCCCTGGCACTGTAGAGCAGGCCTGGAATGTCTGAGTTAGGGAATGGCAACGGTACCAGAGACGGTGAGGATTTTCATCCCATTTGGCGGTTCAGCCTGCAGCAGTTCCTGGAGACCACAACTGCTCGACGAGACATGTCAGAGGCGGATCTAGGGGAGGAGCTAATGCTAGTAGGGTATTTCCGAGGGAGAGTGATGTTCTTATCAGTGTGGGAAAGGAAGTCTGGGGCTAGCCCGGCTTCTTAGTAAGAAAATCGCTGCCCTGAATCATTATGTGTCTTTCTTTTGCTGTTGCAGGATGGGCAGAACATAGTCTTTGTGCCTGTCAGGGAGAGACACTGATAGGCAGAGACCTTCTGCTTTTGCATTTATTTCAGTAATTCGGTAGCTCAGTATTAAGATGGTGCTTAGCAAACATTTGTAAAATGTGTAAATTCACAAATGCTTCTTCCAAGTTTCTGTAATGTTGCGACCTTTCTTCCTTCCTTGGGAAAGAAGACGGTTCTGGGTCTCCGGGGGGACGGGGGCGGAGGGCTCCTGTCCCCCATTCCCTCTTGTCTCCACAGGACATTCACAAGTAGAATTTTAACTAAAACAAGCGACATAAATGACAAGTTCTGTCTGACTTTCAAACTGGTAAAGATACAGAGGTTAAAAGGCAGACTCCGTCATGGAAGGAGTCCTGCACACAGTGAGTTTAGGCTTCTTTCCAGACAATTACTGTTTGAAACTCAATTGTTTGAATGAATAAATCTAACTTAATCTGCCAGCAGGCCAATTAATTTTCCTTCTTCCCTACTAAAGTGAACAGCTAAACCATCTCTTCCTATAGTGTAAAACAACACCCTTGAAACTGCCTTTGTGAAATTATGACTGAGACGATGAAAGAGATCTAACTTAACTGACTCCATCTTGCTTCTAACCTCCAAGCTGTCCGTGTGCATTCCTGGGCGTAGGCTGAACTAACTTTGGGAGAAACTTAGTTTATAGTTTAAACAAAGACAGTAACAGCCCTTTCCCAAAGCCCTTTCCCAAAAGACTTCCTTCTTGCCTTACATTAGCCACAAGATTAAAAACTATGGTTTAGAAGTCATGCAGCTGGAAGATAAAAGATTCTGAACCTCTCCAAATTGCTCCTGAGATCAGTGCTTGAGATATTTGGCAGATCCTGAACTTGACGGATTTGCTTGCCCCACCCAGATCAATAAACTGGGTCATCTAATCTTGGGTGTAGGAACTGACTGAACACAAGAAGACAGCGCTGATTTCCTTAGGATTTCACCTCTGACCAATCAGCACCCCTGGCTCACTGACTTCCTCCCACCCACCAAGTTACCCTTAAAAACTCTGCTCAGTCTGCTCAGGGAGACTGATTTGAGAAATAATAAAATCCAGTCTCACACACAGGCAGCTCTGTGTGAATTACTCTTTCTCTATTGCAATTCCCCTGTCTTGATGAATTGGCTCTGTCTAGGCAGGGGGCAAGGTGAACCCTTTGGGGTGCAGGATATTTTCCCTATGAAGAAATATGAGACACGATAATTTTGAAGGGTTGCTGTATCTAGATGCTTTGTTGGTTGGTGCCTCAAAAGCTTTAGGTCACTTCTATTGAATACAGAGGAAAATAGAGCATATAATTGGCCAGGACATAAGAAGACATGATGTGTTTTCACCTCCACTGTCTAACTAACAAAGGTCATTATGTATGATGGGAATTAAAGCTAATCATTCTGACAGTTATACTTGGGGAAACTCAGGCTAAGTTTTTTTGCTTGTCCCTTGACTTATTTTGGTTGCTGTTTTTTTCTTCTAGGTATGGTAGGCATTTTATTGTTTCCCAGGGGTTTCTCCCTCTCTCTCTGTCTCTTTTTTCCTTTTCTGCACACTATCTCGACATTTCTTACAAAGTAGCTCTACTGTTCTGCACAGGAATCTGCTTCTCTGTCATCAAGTCAGTCTCTGCTACTTGCCTACTAGAATCACTTAGCAAGAGATGACTCGAAGAACTTACATGGGAGGGTAGGAAGGGGAATGACCAGAAAATAATGACTACTTATTGAAAATTCTTTACTTTCAAAAGTGAATTTAGCTTAAGAAGGTCTCTGAAGTCTATTTATTTATCAGATCCTAACAATTCTAGACTTAGAAGAAGTTTAAGAACTCTAGCTTTTGTTTATCCAAGACTTCTGATGTATGAAGTCAGGCTGATGGCACCTAAATCATGTCCAATATCTGCATTACTGGCAGTCAATCTGTTTTCTTATAGTAGGGTCTTACAGCTGGTGAAGAACTTAGCTCAGTGTTTTACAGCTTGGAAGAGAATGACCTGTTTGATGCCTCAACTATTAGTCTAGGCTGGTAACCAGGTTCCTCCCTGGGCTAGTGACCTATTGAGCTGTCAATTCTTGGAAGGCATGTGGGGTAGTGATAAAATTCATGGCCTTTGGATCAAGAGGGACTGGATTTGATTCTGGGCTCTGTGGTTACTTTTTCTGTGACTTCTTTCGGCTACCATTTTCTTCTTATCTGTGAAGTGGGAATAATACTAACATTTATGTCCTAAGAGTTGTATTGTGGTTCAATAAGACAATGCAAGAAACTGGGTTAACACGATACTTGACACTTATAAGGGCTCAGCACAAGTCTGCTGCTTTTAGTAGGACCAACTTACCCATTAGGCACAGTAGGCAAAGAACCTAAGGCCCATGAAACTTTAGGAGTCCATGAAAATGTTTTAATTTTAACTTCTTTTAAAATCAGATACAAAAATAAATATAATAATAATGAGTATATAAGTAATCAACCTGGGCTATATTTGTCTTTTTACCAATGCAGTCATAAAATATAATTAACATATTTTATGAAAGAAGGGACTGTGACAAAAGGGCCTGGGGCCATGAAAGTCCTAATCGTGAGTCTCACCGTTAGCAGTCATGACTGTGGTAGTATTAATCGCAGAATCCTCAACAGTAATAGAGTGAAAAAACAAAATGTCGAGATTGTAACTGAATGCTTTACTGATCAACTTGTAATCTCTTGATAAAAGAAGTTGGAGTACTAGTTTGTTTGTGTAATAGTTTGTGTAATAGTTGAGTATGATGTTTATTCGTTTTCAGCCATCCTTTTAATAACAGATGAATGAATACCTTTAAAAAGAACCACATTATTTTTCAATACTACTGGACTATAATGAACATAACATCCCTACAGAAAATACGGTAATTGTAAAATCAAATCGTTTTCGCTTTAGCGGTGAAATAGCTCTAGATATGGTTAACTGTTTTTTCTTTTGGTAGTATCAACACTGTGTTGACAGTGAAGAATGCATTTTCTGGAAGGACAGGGATAATCAATTTTCTCCCAGGTTCAATGGGAGAAACTCATACTCAATATGAACTGTATTGAGAAGTTACATATGCCAAGTTTTTACCATATTTTGTTTTTACTAATACATATGTAAATCTTAATTTTTTAAAAGACACAAAATGTCTACATTTTATCCACATCATTCTTAGAACTGATCATGTCCACTTTAACAAATTTCTATTTTAATAAAAATTGGATTTCATAAAACTATGCATTTTATAAAACAAAAACAATTCTTGCTAAACCAGCAATAGGGACACATATTTGTTTAGAAAATATATTTAAAACTGAACAAATTAGTTTGTCTCTCCATTGACCAAAGACAAGAGCTATACAGGTGTTAAGATCCTTTCTTTTTTTTTTTTTTTTATTTGAGATGGAGTTCTAGGATTGTGCCTCTGGCTGGAGTGTAATGGCATGATCTCGGCTCACTGCAACCTCTGCTTCCCAGGTTCAAGCAATTCTCCTGCCTCAGCCTCCCAAGTAGCTGGGATTACAGGCATGTGCTGCCATGCCTGGCTAATTTTTGTATTTTCAGTAGAGACGGGATTTCACCATGTTGGCAAGGCTGGTCTCGAATTTCTGACCTCAAGTGATTGACCTACAGACACCATGCCTGACTAATTTTTGTATTTTTAGTAGAAACAGGGTTTCACCATGTTGGCCATGCTGGTCTTGAATGCCTGACCTTAAGTGATCCGCCCCTCGGGCTCCCAGAGTGTTGGGATTACAGGCGTGAGCCACTGTGCTGGGTCAGGATCCTTTCAAAACTTGTACTTTGGCCAGGCGTGGTGGCTCAATTCTGTAATCCAAGCACTTTAGGAGGCAGAGGCAGGCAGGTCACCTGAGGTCAAGAATTCCAGACCAGCCTGGCCAACATGGTGAAACTGCACCTCTACCAAAAATACAAAAATTAGCTGGATGTGGTGGTGCACACTTGTAATCTCAGCTACTTGGGAGTCTGGGGCAGGAGAATCACTTGAACCCAGGAGGCAGAGGTTGCAGTGAGCTGAGATCAAGGCACTACACTCCAGCCTGGGCAACAGAGCAAAACTCTGTCAACAAAAAATGTAAAAATAAAAATAAATAAATGTATTGAATTTAATCTTAGAGCTTGACTAAATGACAAAGGAAGGGGATAAAGGAAAGGAATGAAGAAAGACCAGGTCATAGCTTTAACCTCCATGATCAGACAGCAGTGTTGTGGCAGGGTGTTGGAAAGGAGAGGAACTTGGTATTAATATTTGTCATTGCAGTTTTCCCCCGAAATTCCTTTGGTTGATGATTTCATTTAAGGTAAGCTTTTGACTTCAAAACAATTTACATCAACAGTACTTGTCAGTCTGGACTTGATCAGCAGTTTTAAATAACTGGCTGGATTCAAACAAATTGCCAGCTGAATTCTATGTAACTAAAATTACATGATAAATATTCTTTCATGACTCGCTTCTTTCACCATTATTCAGACTCAAAGATTCAGACTCAGCCTTGGCTCTTTCCCTAGAAAAATGTTTCCTCTCGTATACTGCACATGATTTGCAAAAAGATATGGGGGACATTATTTCTCCAGATAAGTAAGTCTTCTGGGAATCAAGTGTTTTTCCATACTAACATGTGAAATAATTAGGTAAGACATCTGAGTAGACTCTAAGGAGTGAGAGTTACAGAATAGAAGAAGGCAGAGTTCCTTGCTGGGCTAGAACTGTGCTGACAGCTCTCCGGTATAATTTATTAGCTCCTTTCAGTAACGAGCAAGTTGTCACTGGAAGCATAGCTGTGTGGTACGTGTTATAAAGAATACTCTAGAATGCTCACTAAGTTCCAGGCACTCTTCTAGACTGTGCATGAATATTATAACTTTATATGTCACAACAACCCTATGAGGTCATATTACTCTCATTTTTATGAGTAGAAGAAAAGTAATGTAATTACAGTGCAGAAAAGTAATGTAATTGTCTTATGACATTAAACTACAAATTGGTGGCATCAGAGTTTCAAGCAGTGTGACCCCAGAACCCATAATACTCGAGGTGGATCTATGAACCAGTAGTCCCTGCAGGTTCTCTGGCCCCCCTCAGATCTACTGGGTTAGCAACTGCATTTTATTTTGTGTATTTATTATTATTATTATTTGAGAGGGAATCTCACTCTGTGTCCCAAGCTGAAGTGCAGTGGTGCAATCTCAGCTCACCACAACCTCCCAGTTTCAAGCAATACTCCTACCTCAGCCTCCCAAGGAGAGTAGCTGGGACTACAGACACGTACCACTACGCCTGGCTTATTTTTGCATTTTTAGTAGAGGCAGGGTTTCACCATGTTGGCCATGCTGGTCTCGAATTCCTGACCTCAAGTAATCTGCCCACATCGGCCTCCTAAAGTGCTGGGATTGCAGACATGAGCCACGGGGCCCAGCCAGCATCTGCATTTTAATAAGATTTCAGGGAACTCACTTGCACAGTAAAGGTTGAGAAACTCTGGTGCATTGTCTCCCTTTCTGATTGCATGAACCTGGGCAAGGCATTTACCTTCTCTGGTTTCTTGTGTCTGTAGAACAGGGATAATAATGCAGACTTAGAGACTGTTGTGGTGATAACATGAAACTATGTTGTGACGAATGTGTTGTTTAGAGAGTACTTGATGGCCGCACAATGTAGTGGCACTTACGCATTACCAGACTTCAAAAATATTCAATATCGTAACCAGAGAACTTGAAAATATTCCTACCCCAAATACACTTTCCACTACTGAACAGTTGAGTGACTTAATGTTTGCAGAGACTCTTTCTCTTTTAATATTGAATATTCAGTAGCACCTTCTGGCTCCAAGTTTAATACCGTTCTACTATATTGAGTTTCTTGTTTTGCTCCTTGTAAAATTGTTTTTTTCCCCATAGTATTTTATTTATTACTGAAGGAAAAAAAAATCAGCAGGAAGTTCAGTGTGGCTTCAATAAGGCCAGATGGTTAGGTTCTAACACTGCTACTACACTCCAAAGGTCTTTACGACAAATTCCTGGTTGAATCTATCCTGAAGAAAAAGAAAATTAGGAAGATGAATTTAAACATTCTTCCAAACTACACATTGATAAGTATTGCCATCTTTCAAATGCTTGAAAGGCATGAAGTCTCCATTAATGAAAAAGCAGTTTTCTATGGCAATGTAGAAGCTCAGCTTTAAAATTTGAAAACTGTACTGTTTTGGATTCACACTTGATCAGTGTTTTTGTCTTTATAATAATGACTGCAAAGTGCTTTATACTCACCTTCTTTCAAGTGAATCTGCAGAAAATCCCAAAGTAGCCAATGTTTGTAATGCAAACTTATTTTTATATTATGTATATTAGAAAATACATCATGCCTATAGAAGATAATATAAAACTTATGTATGTATACCTTAGTGATAATTATAAAGCCTGAAACTAGGTTATAATTAGAACCTTGGTCTATTGCAACACCTGGGTCTGGTACACGATCTATTACCTTTCATTTGGACATTCCCTCTGTGCTCATTGTCCCCAGAGTAAATTGCTGTCTTGACTTTTATTGTGATACTTAATTTCTTGCTTTTTAAAAAATAGTTTTACCAGCTGAAGTCTATGTAACTAAAATCACATGATCAATATTCTTTTATGAGTTGCTTTTTTCACTCAACTTTATTATTTGTAAAATTCATTCATATTGATGTATAACGCTGTAGTTTGTTATAATTTTCACTGCTTTGTAATACTCCACTGTTGAAATATTCCACTGTTCATCCACTCAAATGTTATTGGGCTTTTAGGAGATTTCTCAACTGTTCAATAGTCGGAATTGTCATGAACGTTCTCCTATATGTCTTCTCCTGAAGCACATAAACATTTGCCTGGGTTGTAGATTTTGTTCATGTCATTTTACTGGGAAAAGTTTCCACATGCTACAGTCAATTTGTCATCTTTCTAGCAGTGAAAGAGTTCCTGTGGCACCGCATACTCACTTGGTATTGTAGGAGTGTTTTGCCAGCTGGTTAGTGTTTAAGATTATGTCATCGTGGCTTTAATTCGCTTTTCCTTGTAATGAGGCTTTAATTCGCATTTCCTTATAATACTCACCCTCATTATTTTTTTTGATATGTAATTGTTTTTTGAAATGTAATTATTTAGGGTTCCATCTTCCTGTTAGTAACTGTTGAAATTTTTTTCTAAATGCTTTTTTCTTTTCTTTTGAGACGGAGTCTTGCTCTGTGACCAGGTTGGAGTGGAGTGCAGTGATGCAATCTTGGCTCACTGCAATCTCCGCCTCCTGGGTTCAAGCAAGTCTCCTGCCTCAGCCTCCCGAGTAGCTGGGACTACAGGCATGCGCCACCACGTCTGGCTCATTTTTTTGTATTTTTAGTAGAGACAGGGTTTCACCGTGTTGGCCAGGATGGTCCCGATCTCTTGACCTTGTGAACCACCCACCTCGGCCTCCCAAAGTTCTGGGATTACAGGTGTGAGCCACCGCGCCCAGCCACCTAAATGCTTTTTTCTATTGGATTATTTCACTGTTACCAAATGCGGAAATTCATTTTTGTTGTTGTTTGTTTTTTTGAGACAGGGTCTTGCTCTGTCACCCAGGCTGGAGTGTAGTGGTGTGATGTTGGCTTACTGCAATCTCTGCCTCCCAGGTTCAATCGATTCTCCTGCGTCAGCCTCCCAAGTAGCTGGGATTACAGGCACGCACCACCACGCCTGGCCAATTTGTGGAAATTCTTTATGTAGTCTAGATACTTGTCCTTTGCTGCTTATATACTTTGCAAACAATCTAGCTTTTCGTGGATTTTCTTTGCACTCATTAAGTAGTTTGTTTTAATAAGCAGAAATTCTTTATTTTAATGTAGTAAAATGTATTCATCTATTCCTTTATAGTTTATCCTTTTTGTTTCTCTAAGTATTCCTTTTCTACTCTAAGTCATAAACATGACATGTATCTCCATTTATTTAGGCCTTAACATTTATGTTTTTAATCTATTATACCTCAATTTATTTATTTATTTATTTTTGGTATGGAGTAAGGCAGAATGTCCTATGTTACTTTTCTTCCGTATCAATAGCCATCTCTAAAACTAACTCTGTCACATATCCATGTGTCTTTTTCTGAGTTCCTTGGGGCAGTGGCTTACACCTGTAATTCCAGTCCTTTGAGAGGCTGAGGCTGGTGGATCATCTGAGGTCAGGAGTTTGAGATCAGCCTGGCCAACATGGTAAAACCCCTTCTTTACTAAAAATACAAAAATAATTAGCCAGGCATTATGGCAGGTGCCTGTAATCCCAGCTACTCCTGAGGCTGAGGCAAGAGCATCACTTGAATCCCGGAGGCAGAGGTTGCAGTGAGCCAAGATTGTGCCATTGCACTCTAGCCTGGACAACAGAGTGAAACTCTGTCTCAAAAAAAAAAAGCCTTCTTGCTGCCTCCTTCAACAAAATCTTAGGTATTCTTGTCTTTTGCTTTCTTATCTTCAAAATTAAAGAGTTGTTATTATATACATCTGTGGTTCTCTCCAGCTCTAAAAGGTTCATTCTATTCTACAACAGAGCATGTTGTATAATCACATGGTTGCTTTTCTTGATGATTCCATTGGGTCTAACAGTTATTTTACCAAATGTTATTAATACTTGGAAATAATTCTTCATGTTTCTAGAATTATTACATTAATACTTTTCTTTCTTTTTAGGATTTTTTTGCTTTAGCCTTTACCACCATTTTAGGGTAATGGCATTGTTGATATGCAAATATTTTGTTGTTGTTCTTTCTTCTCTCTTTCTTTCTCTTTCTTTCTTTCTTTTTTCTTTCTTTCTTCTCTCTGAGATGGAGTTTCATTCTTGTTGCTCAGGCTGGAGTGCAATGGTGCTATATCAGCTCACTGCAACCTCCGGCTGCTGGGTTCAAGTGAATCTCCTGCCTCAGCCTCCTAAGTAGCTGAGACTACAGGCACACACCACCAAGACTGGCTAATTTTGTATTTTTAGTGGAGACGGGGGTTTCACCATGTTGCCCAGGCTAGTCTCAAACTCCTGACCTCAGGTTATCCACCCACTTCTGCCTCCCAAAGGGCTGGGATTACAGGTATAAGCCACTGTGTCTGGCAAATATACAAGTATTTTTTAAAGTATTACATGTCCCAGCAGTTGTCTGTGGTTTAAAGGAGATGGAAAGAAGCATAAGCCAAAGTTATGATGTGGAAGAACACGTTTGACTACCTGTGGATTTAGTAAGGGAATTTCCACAACTTCGGTATTGTTTTGTTTTCATATTAAAAAATGAAGGGCTTATGGGATTAGTGAAAAGTCCCTTTTAGCTCTAATATTTTATGCATTGTTGTCTTAGTCTGTTGGGATTTCTACAACAAAATATCATAAACTGAGTGGCTTATAAACAGAAATTTACTTCTCACAGTTCCAGGAGGTGGGAATTTTAAGCTCAAGGCAGACTTGGTGTCTGTGAGGGCTAGCTTTCCTGGTTCAAAGATGGCATCTTCTTGCTGTGTCTGCATGATGCAAGGTTAACGAGCTCCTTTGGGTCTACTGTATAAGGGCACTAATCCCATTCAAAGGGGCCTGGCCATTATGATCCCATCGCCTTCCAAAAGACCCCACCTCTTATTACCATCAGCTTGAAGGCTGGGACTTCAATGTATGAATTGAGGGGTCAGGGTGGGGCAGACCATAACAAATGGCCACACAACTGGTCTTTCCAGTCCCTCGCCATGAGAAGGCAGTCAAAACACAAAGAATCTACAAGGTGATTTATTCATGGCATGGTAACAAAGAAAAAGAAAACTTGGAAGGAAAGATATCTTTTAAAGAAATACTTTGATGGGTGAAGAAGTCCCACAACATATTTGCAAAGAGGAAATATAAGTTCGTGTTTCACTTTTCTTCTGTTGAAATCAGTTTCTTTTGTAAAATTTCATGTGTCTACGTCTTGTTTAGGTAGTAGGACCTGGACTCTTGCCATAATAATCTGCTTTCTACTTTGTATTACATCTGAATGTTAGATTTGGTTGCAAAATAGCTCTGTTGGGCACTTTTTTTTTGAGATGTAATCTCTCTCTCTTGCCCCGATTGGAGTGCAGTGGCCTGATCTCGGCTCACTGCAGCGTATGCCTCCCAGGTTCAGTGACTTTCCTGCCTCCGCCTCCCAAGTAGCTGTGATTATAAGTGCCCGCCACCACGCCAGGCTAATTTTTGTATTTTTAGTAGAGACAGGGTTTCTTCATGTTGGCCAGCTGGTCTTGAACTCCTGACCTCAAATAATCTGCCTGCCTCAGTCTCCCAAAGTGCCAGGATTACAGGTGTGAGCCACTACACCCAGCCCTTTGGGCGCATTTT
This sequence comes from Callithrix jacchus, assembly GCF_049354715.1. NCBI lineage: Eukaryota > Metazoa > Chordata > Mammalia > Primates > Cebidae > Callithrix > Callithrix jacchus. The sequence goes on along the minus strand of NC_133518.1, from coordinate 14,499,060 downwards.
GACCCTCAGTGAGAAATAATGAAAGGGAACTTGTTTCCAGAGGTGAAGGCTACAGGTCAAATATTGCCTTGCCCTAAAGAGGTGATGTAATTTTCCTAGAATTCTAGTCATAGTTTTATGACCAGTCTGGTTTCCAAACTCCAGGTTGGCTATTCTCCCATACAAAAATATATAGATCTCATCCATGTAGCATTTGAGGGAAGGGTCTGTGGGAAAGGAGATCTACTCTCTCCTAAATGATTAAATGATTTTAAAGTGAGGATTCCGAATGCAGATAGCATTATCCTAGGATTGGGGAGAGGAAGAACTTGCCTTACAGATGCCATGGAAGTAAACATGCAAAGAAAACGCGTGAAAGCATTGTCTTAAGACTGGCTTGACTTCAAGGCTAATAAATATTTTTGGGAGTTAGATCTTATGCTTGCATGTCAAACAATATGTCTCAGAATGTGACTGTATTTGGAGACAGGGCCTTTAAGGAGGTAAAGAAGGTCAGATGAAGTCACAAGGGTGGGTCCTAATCCAATACGACTTACTTACATGAAGAGGAAGAGACACCAAGGGCATGTACAGAGAAGGCCATGTGAGGACAGAGCAGGAAGCTGGCCATCAACGAGCTAGGAAGACAGGCCTCACCAGAAACCAGCCCTACCAGCACCCTGATCTTGGATCAGCCTTCAGAACTCTGAGAAAATAGATTTTTATTACTGAAGCCTGTTACGACCGTCTGTTATGGCAGCCCTAGCAAACTAATAAAATACCTCTTAAATCTCTTTTTCTGAAAATGTGTCATTATTTTTCTGGATGTTTTATTGTCTGCACTTAATAAAAAACATTCTGTCTGAAGCCTCTCTGAACATGAAGCAGCAATGGTGGGGAACAAACCTCTTGAACACCGAACTGAGGAAGGAAGTGGCTTTTTATTCGGCCAGGAGCTTCGGGAGGCTACAGCCTTATTCACCGAGCTCCCTGAGCTGCAGCTTCTTTCCCCTTTTATAGGCTTACAACGCTAAAGGGGAAACTGAGGCAGAACTATGTCAGTGTTTATTTGCTGAACATCCTCCCTTACAATATTTTGGCTTCATTGATTTGCTAATTCATATGCAGCCTGAGCAGGGACCAGCAGGGGAGGGGGCTTACAGAGACAAGACAAAAGCAACAAGCTGTTTGTTGGCAGAGGTGTTTCCTGAAGGGAGCCTGGTCCGTGGAGACATGGGGGCGTGAACCAGGGCGGGGCTCCAGCTGGCGGAGATAACATTTATTTGCAGTTTGTTTAAGGCTAACAGATAGCAGAGATGCTGGGAACTAAAAAGGGAGTTATTTTCCCAGCTGTTTGATATCTTATTTTATTTTTCCTTCTTCACCCTCCTTCCCATCTGGAAGTGGGGAGGGAGGAGGTGAAATAGAAGGAGGCGAGGGGGCTTCCCTTTCAAACAAAGCACAGTTTCCTTAACCTGGCTGTTCTTGGCTCCAGCTTTTGGCTTTCCTGAGATCGACCCCCTCAGCCAAACTCTTCCTTCTAGAGCACAGCCTCTTATCCTTTGCCGTTCCATGCCCCCCTAGGATTCCTCTCAGGAGTGCAGTGAACGCAGGAAAAATGGGGTAACACAGACTGTATTCCACCTAAGATACAGGAGGATAATTGTTTTCAAGTTTCGACACATAACCTGTTATTAAGTAAACAAATACCTAGAGTATTTTGGCTAAAACATGCAGCCAAGGTGAAATTTTAACGTTGATTTGGAAAATATGAGCAAGGCAGACTCTTATTTTCTTAGAATTAAATTAATGACCTTTCTTTCTTTTTTCCTTTCTCTCCTTTTTAATGCAGAGAGCTCCGGAGTGTCATTAGGGACATTCGCCTGAAGTTATCCTGCTTTATTGTTTACACAGCTCAACTGCTTCAGATAAAATTTGTGATGAGCAAGCACGGTCCAGTTTCACTAAATCAGCAGTTCATAAAATGCTTCTCAGGGCCTGTCTCTCTCTCTTTCTGTGTGTGTGTGTGTGTGTGTGTGTGTGTGTGTGTGTGTAAAGGAAAAGGGTTCTCCAGGAGGCAGAGGTTACAGTGACCTGAGATCACATCACTGCACTCCAGCCTGGGTAACAGAGCCAGATTCTGTTTCAAAACAAATGTTAAAAAAGAAAAAGGATTCCACGGTGAGGAAAATTAAACAGTTCTCTGCCTCGTCACTCTACCCAAGGCACTTATTTTTATTTATTCACTTTTCTTATTATGTTTTATGTTATATGCTATGTGTCTGGCACTGTGCTAAGTGCTTCTTACCCATTCTATCATTTAATTCTTGCATTATGATGGTGAGACATGTACTAATCTATTTTCTGTATCAGAAACTTAGAAACAGCAAAGTTAAATGGTGGTCCTAATTAATGGCGTATGGTTGAGCTAGGATTTGAACACTGCTCTGCCAGAGGCATTGACAACCAGCAGCGCTGCCTCACGGTCTTCAATGGCTAACACACATAGTGAATTCTCAAGAGTGAGATGTTTAATTCTGCGTTCCTCAAACCATTTAACACAAAGTTATCTTTTTCTTCTGAGTCCTAGATTATTTTGAGATACTTGCTTTTCACAAATCACACCCTGCGAATCCTTAGAAACTGGAGAAAAATGGCCCAGATATGTCATCAGTTTTAATTGGAGAAAAGGATCATTTTACAGAGGACAATTAAAATGCCACCAGAGACATCAAACTCCTTGAAATGAAAAAGAAAATATTTTTACATGAAATATTTAATAGTGACTGTTTGGGATCCCCTAGAAGCAGATTCAGGGTTCTTGTGCAAGGGATTTATCGAGGGGGTGCTCTAAGGAGCAGGGAGAAAGCTAAGCCAGGATGAGGCCTCAACTGGAGCCCAGCTTCAGCCCATCCCCAGGCAGCTCTGGAGCATGAATTGCATTTTATTGTTTTTGCACTAGGCCAGTCAATCATTGCTGCTCCTGTGTGGCAAGGTGGAGGGGTGGAGGGGTGGAGGGGGGTCATAACTTCTTGAGGTAGTTCTTGCTGCTCAAAGACTGTTCTCTGGAGAAGGAGCAGCCAACACAACAGCTGGGATGTGACTCAGGCCCGCTCAGTAAAGGGCATCCATGTGAAACATCAGTAGCACCCACTGCATCCTCCTCATGTACTGGTCAGATCCTCTTGCTTCTTATCAAATCATACAGTCTTCAGGATTCCTGTTAGACCCAGTTTCTGGGGATGTTTACAAGAAAAGATTTGGCGGGATGAATTATAATCCTTGCTGCTGAAGTTGGTCCTGGGGTGGGAACTGATGCTCAATCCTGCTCCTCCTCCCCCTTCCCTCCTCCTCCTCCTCCCCCTTCCCTCCTCCTCTTCTTCCTTTTCCTCCCCTTCCTCCACTTGTTTTAGATTACCATCCCTACTGTGTGTATTTATGCTGGTCTACTTAGCTTGCCTAGTTAAGTCACGCAGACCTTCATCCGTGGAGTGGTCCGAGCCACTGGTTCCCACGATCTTAACAGGCTGTGGTTGCTGTATTTGTCCACCCACAGCTAAAACTGAGTATGGGAGTGCTAATAAAATACCTCTTAAATACCAGTGGATTACCTGAGAGCCTAAGATAGTCCTCCTTACCCCATTACGTAGTATCAGATTTACCTTGTCGTGACCATCAGAGGCAATTAGTCCTGATAGTATGCTGCCTCTTCTTGTGCCTATTGGTCTATTGGCACAAGCAATCTAAAATTACCAGGGGGCAGCTACAACTTTAAATTTAGTGATGTTTTACTGTGTGCGCAGTATAATTAACACTCTTTTGGGAACCAGAATATTCAGATTCACAGAGACTAAAGTTGCAGGCATAGGAAGTATAAATTCCCCAAAGGGTCACTGTAAGTGATGTTAAGTGGGGCTTCTCCTACCTCTGCCTGTTGTTTTCCAGACTGTACTTTGCCTGTTGAGTTCAGCATCATACACTGGCCATTGGTTTAAGGCACTACTGCATCTGGAAGTCTAGTGCCCGTCATCCTGGGGTGTTACCTCCAAGCCGGTGCCACGGGGGCACCTTCAAGAAAGTATCTATCGCTCTGGTCGTGGTCAGCATCTTGTTGATGAGTCCGTTGCAGTGTGTGATAAGGTTAGTGGATCTCACTGCTGTTTTTCCACCAACTCCTGGACTATAGAAAGGGTCCCTTGGTCTGAGGCAATATTATATATGATCCCAGGTTGGTAGATGAGCCTTTGAGTGGTGGTGCTCACTGAGATACTATAGGCAAGAGCAAATCACTCATTTCCCCATCAGGAAGAAACATTGCCTTTTCTAGAGTGGAAGAGGTCTGATCTAATCAACTTGTGACCAAGTGGCCGGTGAGCCTGTTTGAGGAATGCTTCTATGCCAAGGGCTCAGCATTCATCTCTGTGCTGACAGGGTGGACATGCAGCAGCAGTCAGCCTTGACAAAAAAGAGCCTGTGCAGTTGAGCACATGCATAGCCTCCCTCTCTGTCACCACGGCTACTCCATTCTGAGCCCATTGCACAAGCACTGGCAGGCCGAGCCCTCCTGTCCATGTGATTGTTCAGTTCCCCTTCTCTGAGGGTGCTCTCTGGGGGGTATTTACACATGACAGAAAAATCCTCATCCTCCTTCAGGTCCATCCGCAGGCGCCTTCCCTGGACCTCTTTAATCTTGACTTTGCAATCTTGCTTCTTCCAGGTTCCCTGTAACCAGCGAAGCCACTCGATATTCCCAGGCAGTCTGTATATATCCTTAATTCACACCACCTTTGTTTTCACACAGTTTATAATCACGTGCAATACTGGAGCTCGGCCCACCAGGAGGATGTTCTCTCTGCAGTGTCTTTCTAATACTCTGATGATCCTCACACCACATCTTTGGATGTGTTTCTAAAACCATGTTAAAGCAGACAATTTTATTTTACAAAGGTAAAAGCTCTGGTCTGTGTTGTGTCATCGTCACTGTTCATAAGGAATATTTGACATTTTGGTTGCCCACCGTCCAAACACCCTTCCTAACTGAGGAGATTTCCAACATTAGTGAGAGGTCAAACTTCAACTCCTGCTAACAGAAGTCAAGAAAGATGGATGTTACATTGCCTTTGCTCCTGACAGCTACGTGGCTGAGCGGATGCCCCTACCAGTTCTGGGCTCTTCAGAGAGAATCAGTCAGCTATCAGTCCCTGTATCTGCAGTAACAGAAGCAAGACCTCAGCATCCGGGGCTGGAAGAGCTCTTCACTGCAACAAAGTGAGAACAGAGTTGGCTGGCAGTAGGTAAGCATGGTGACAGCAGCAATGATGGTGTCCTGATAGGCCATTCATGTGACAAGGACTCAGTTCTTGTGTGTGTTAGTTTTTGCATTGCTGCAAAGAAATACCCGAAGCTGGATAATTTACAAAGAAAAGAGGTTTAATGGGCTCATAAAGCATAGTGCCAGCATCTGCTTCTCATGAGGGCCTCAGGAAGCTTACAATCATGGCGGAAGGCGAAGAGGGAAGCAGCAAATCACAGGGCAAGAGCAGGAGCAAGAGAGAGAAAGAGGAAGTGCCACACGATTTTAAACAACCAGATTTCACCTGAACTCAGAGCAAGGACTCACTCCTCACCCAGGGGATGGTGCTAAGCCATTCATGAGGGATCCACCCCATGATTCCTTACCTCCCACCAGGCCCCACCTCCAACACTGAAGTTACATTTCAGCATGAGATTTGAAGGGGACAAATCCAAACCATATCAGCCCTCCTGTGTCTGTATCCTGCTGGGTTTGGATCTCTGGTTTCCCTTCCAGTTCTGTCAGCCGCCCAAGTGATCTTCAGTCAGTTTCTACTTCTTGCAACGCAGAACTCAAGCTAATATATACTCTTTCATTAGCATTAATCAGACATGTGGCATGGTACATAGCACAGGGTAACAGACGCAGAAAGATGTAAATTATGGTCGCTAGAAAGACGAATACCAGACTAACAGAGAGTAAGCGAAACGTCAAATGAATCCATGTGACAAGTATTCACATAATCTGCGCAGTTAGGTAAGGGCCCCACTGAGAGAGAGAGAGACTTTAACCGTGTCCCAGGTAGCTGATTTCTACAGTTACTGAGGTTACTAAACACCCCTGACACCTTATTTACCTCTATTATCTTTTGTGAACTTCAGGGACCAAAGTCCACCTAAGGTGAACTATTAGATCTCATTCTGTCGGTTGCCTGCCTTTCTTTCTCCTGCTGTGAAACAGTTTGAAAAGAGAAATAATTGTATCTGCACAGACATTCAGCAGTCCAGTCAAAATGTTCCTGTTTTCTTTTCTTCCAGAATAATATTTTCTTTATCAGACAGGAGAATTTACTTCCAAATCATTATGAAATACATTTTTCCTTCTTTCTTTCTCCTTATTATTTCCTTCTGTCTCTCTCATTCTTCCTTCCTTCTTTCCTCCCTCCTTTCATTCTTCTTTTTTTCCTTTCACAACAACTCTCATTTTATAAAAGTTCATATGTATTCATTTTAGGGGAATCAGAGCAGGCAGAAAAATGTAAAACCAAAAGCAATAATTATCAACAATCACATTGCCCACAGATTTTTTTGTGTTTGGATTTTTCTTTGGCATATTCATTTAAAGAGTCCTTTTCTATTCATTCAAGTCTACATTAACAAAATTGTGATTAGGAATTGATAATGTGAGAAAATATTTCCATGTCTACAATATATGCATTATATATGGATTGTCCTGCTTTACTTACCTAACAATTTCATTTTCCATTTTATAAAAGAAAGTTATTTGAGGACAGCATTTTTATGACCACATCATATTCTATCATAAAATATAACTTTCTAATCCTTTCCCGTAACGGCGTCTGGATTGCTTCCAAGTGATACTACAATCAATGCACTGTGAATGTTTTACTTGTTCACAAATCTTTTCCTCCACCTCTAATTGCCCTTTTACTTTAGTGGAACTACTAAGCTAAAGCATACAACAATTTTAAGTTTATTAAAGCATATTGTCAAGTTGTTTTCAGAAAGGTTTTACTTGTGCACACTCTCACCAGCACTTGCATAAGAAAACCAATCTTACAAGTGTAATTTTTAAGCATCTTTACTGATTTGAAAATTACTATTTCAGTGTTGTTTTCCCAAACTTTAAGTTGTAAATTCTGCTCTTGCTGTGATAATCAGAGCTGTCACTTATCTGTTACTTCATATTTCCAAATACACAGCTTGGTAGAGAAGAAGTACAGAGATTTTTAAAACACATTTTTATTAAAAAAATCTATTATATTACTTATTCTAGGAAAAGAGAAGGATTATGTTGGCTGTAATTTCTTAATATGACTTAATGACGCCAATAATGTATAATAACTCAATAATGTGCACATTGTCCGTTTAATGTACATGCAGATTATCAGCATATGTTTTCTATCAGGTTGTAAATCTCCTATTGTAAGCTTTTCTTTCAAAGTTAGGTAGTTTAATCTGAGCCTAAAGTCAACAGGCTGGGTGTGGTGGCTCACGCCTACAATCCCAGCACTTTGGGAGACAGAGGTGGGCTGATTACTTGAGGTCGGGAGTTTGAGACTAGGCTGACCAACATGGTGAAACCCAATCTCTACTAAAAATACAAAAATTAGCCAGGTGCAGTGGCGGGCACCTCTAATCCCAGCTACTTGGGAGGCTGAGGTAGGAGAACTGCATGAACCTGGCAGGCAGAGGTTGCAATGAGCTGAGATTGTGCCATTGCACTCCAGCATGGGTGACAGAGTGAGACTCTGTCTCTAAACAACAACAAGAAAACATACAACATATTTCCTTTGCACTCAGTCAATTGTTAGCTACCCGTAGAAGAGTGACCGGCAGGATTCCCTAACATGTACTCATATATACACTCATGTACGTGCACACATGGACCCATACTATGTCTCCCTCTACTACATCACCACTCTACGTGGTGATTGCATTTAAGCAAAGTTTATCCTCAAATCTACATTAAATAAGGATTTATGAGGGCTCTGGGCACATACAATATTGTTTGATAAAGTATAAAAACTGGACTGTGCTGAAAGGTAACCAGTAATCACATGATTTCACGGTATTTAATACGAAGTTTAACCGAACAGAATAATTGAGTCTTAAAAAAAACAGCAGAGGAGATACCAGAGAGATTATAAATCAGCATTATTCAGGAGGAAAGTTGGCATTGTGTGTCAAAAGCCATAAAAATGTTCATCCACCTTGGCCCGGCAATTCCACTGCTAGGAATTTCTCCTAAGAAAATAATCAGTTTTGCAAAGAGATTTATGGGAAAAAATGTTCAGTGCGTCAATGTTTATGAAACAAAATTTGGAAATAACCTAAAAATCTAGTGATAGAAAAATATGAGGTTGAAACACTGAAATTGATGATACTCAACTAGTTTAATCTACTAAAAAAATAGCTCTTAAATGTCGTTCAATCTAAATATATACATTTTTAAATATGTAAATTTAGTTTAGGGGCCAGATACACCAATAAAGTGACATGATGTGTGGTATGTGATAGAAAACTGTTTAATGATATAAAAAATTAAAATATAGTAATTAGATTTTTAAAAAATTATATAACAAAAAAGTGAATAGAACATGTCCTTTTAGTGACTTGGTGGATACCGGTTAATACCTACATACTGACATGATTAACGTGCATTATCTGTGGCTGTAGGACTAAAGATTATATTCAACTTTATGCCTTTCTTTGTTTTCCAAATAGCTATGGCAATTTTGTATTATTTTTGCAATCACAAAAATATACTAAATACTACATACACACCCCTCAGTAAAAAGAATTGGCGGAGTATTCCTGCACCATTATAGCTCTGGAGAAAAAAGACTTTGCTTCCTCCATGACCTTCCACAGCTCTTGTCATGGTCTATTTTCTATCTTCATTTTATTTATTTATTTATTTATTGAGTCAGAGTTTCGCTCCTGTTGCCCAGGCTGGAGTGCAATGGCACAATCGTGGCTCACCACAACCTCTACCTTCTGGGTTCACGTGATTCTCCTGCCTCAGCCTCCCAAGTAGCTGGGATTGCAGGCATGTGCCACCACTCCAAGCTAAGTTTGTATTTTTAATAGAGACAGGGTTTCTCCATGTTGGTCAGGCTGGTCTCAAACTCCTGACCTCAGGTGATCCGCCTGCCTTGGCCTCCCAAAGGCCACCAAGGGATTACAGGCCTGAGCCACCACGCCTGCACTTGGCCTGTCATGGGTCCATTTTCATTTACAATTGGGCACATAATCCTGTATGTAAAGCAATTTATTGTCTACCCTTAAATAAAGGTTGGCTTTATGTTCACAGTTGACTGGGAGGTATGCCTTTCACAAAGATCATTCCTTGTGCTTCCCAGCTGGCTGAAATGCCTTTCACAGAGGAAATTTTTAAAAAGGACAGGCATCATCCCTGAGAGGTAAAATCCTCATTAGGATTAGGGGAAGGGCACAGAGACAGCACACAAAGGCTGAGAGGTCAAGGCCAGCGTGAGAGCAGCACATGGAGCAGGCAGTGATGACTGAAGAAAGAAGACATCGGTCCCAATACAGACCTCCTCAAGTTCACAGCTGAGAAACAAAACAAAACAAAACAGAAAATAGCAAGGACAAAAGCAGTAGCTTTCTAATACATTTTCGTAGTAGGACATGAGTGGTGAATTAGAGAAAGTTCTTGAAATTCCTCTGAGTACCTATGTTCAGAACCAACTGTTGAGAAATCTATTTGAACTGGATTTCATAATCTACTAGAGAGGCTAAAAACATGTTGAAACACGAGAGGAAATGATGAAAAATATAAATAAATCCAGACTTAATTCAATCCTTGTGGCATGTCAAAGTACAAATGTTGTTGCTTCATATTTTGGCTAGTTCTGGTTTTTTTCATCCTTTGCCGGATAACTCCAGATGAATGACTGGATCCACCCAGGATTCCAGAATTCCTCTTCAGTGATAAGGAAGGGACACTTTCCTAGGGTTTGATAAAACAAAGGGTTGGAAAAAACACAAATGACATTGTTGGTAAAATATACAGATTACCGGAGAGTTCATGTGCAGGAGCATTATAAACTACATGGGTGTCATTCTGATGATTGATTCCTCAACTCAGTAACTAGTCATAGCATGAATGGAAGTTCCAGCCTCTGGGCTTGACTCACCACACTGCCACTTCCTGACTATGTGGCCACAGTCAAGTTACCTAACCACTGTGTGCCTCAATTTCTGTATCTAGAAAAGGGGTTAGTAATAATACCCCCCTTATTGTGAAGACTAAATGAGTTAAAATATGTGAAGCACTACAGCACCTGGACACGGTAAGTAATAGGGAGGTGCTGGCTCCCCGTCTCTCAGGATTCCTTTGTCTTCTACATCAGCAGTTATCAATCTTTCCCCCAATTCATCACGTTGAGAAAAATAATATGTTTTTATCAGTAATGGGAGCTTACTATGGCAGTAATTTTTAAGAAAAAGGCATGGAAAGTTCCCTGAATGGGGTGAGGGTTGGAGGGCGGGGAATTAGATTCCCATGGATGCCTTCACCTTGTAAATGCTCCCCAGATGACTTTGACATCCACCTGGTTTTTTGTTTTGTTTTTTTTTTGAGACGGAGTCTCCGTCTGTCACCCAGGCTGCAGTGCAGTGGCGCAATCTCGGCTCACTGCAACCTTCGCCTCCCAGGTTCAATCGATTCTCTTGCCTCAGCCTCACGAGTAGCCGGGACTCCAGGCACACACCACCATGCCCGGCTAACGTTTTGTATTTTTAGTAGCGACAACATTTCACTACATTGGCCAGGCTGGTCTCAAACTCCTGACTTCAGGCCATCCATCTGCCTCGGCCTCCCAAAGTTCTGAGATTACAGGCATGAGCCACCATGCCCGGCCTTCCATTCCATTTTATCAGAGTAATAAGATAGAATAGTCCATCAAGAGACACTGTTAGCATTAATTATTCTAGTCTGCGCTAACATACAGTGTCTCTGATGACTTGCTGGTCCCTGATGGAACAATTTTCAGACCCTGCCCACCCCTTTGTACCCACTGTGTCAATTTATCATCATTATAGGTCTGCTTCGCTTTTTACGGTAAGAGAATATGCACACCCAAACTACCCCCATTCCTTGGGGAGTCATGCCGCCCCCCTGAGCAGGAAGCAGCTGTCCACACTGGGGACACAGGTTATTCAACTATCCTGTGATTTGAAGTGAGGATCAATTGATGAGGGTGCTTTTCATGAAACATTTTTGTTTTGCTGTGGGGAAACCCAAAGAGGGCATCTCTATGCAGAATTCTCTCTTCTAAATATTGCGGTCAGACATTAAAAGCTGCCAGCAGATGAGACCCAAACAAACGCGACAAACTACCTGTCCCTGGGGCCACAGCCAGGGCTACGCTCTGACTTTCAAGGGCCTGGACCCCTTTGCTTTGCAGGACCCTTCCTCTATTAAAACACATTAAGTCCTATTTTATGACTGTGTTGGTATAAAAATACATGTTTATATATTAAAATGTTTTCTTTAACGTAAAATTTAGGGGGTTTTATTTTAAAATAAATTAAAACCTTTTAATGGGTCCCTAAAATGCTCTGCACCATAGGCACTATGCCTGCTGTGCCTAGTAGGTAAGTTTTCCCTCGCCACAGAGGTTGCCTGGGGGCCATAACAGAAGAATCGTGTCGTCCTTCCTGGCTCCCTACAAGTGGTCACGTTAACTTCAAGGCAAAACTCTAGAAGGACCAGTTCAACAGGTAGAGAAGCGGATACGTGAGTCTCCCCCATTAGCAGACTTGCCACATTTTGTCCTGAAGCAATGACGGTTACTAATGTCTGCAATGCATCACTGTAAATGCCAGCGCCTTGGGTTGTTAGCTGAATTGCACCAAAATAAACTGCGAAGGGAAAAACTGCTCAAGTAAAGTGACCAGGTACAATCCACTGTCTGGATACCACCCAGGGAATGCCTGTGAAGTCTGAACTGTTTTAATCTTCTAAGTTACTCTCTTCCTTGTCCTATAATAGATACAAGCATACCCCATTATATGCTGCCTCGTGGGCAGTATCAATTTGTTGCAACGCTATTTATCTCAGCAATAAATTTGCCCAGTCTTCAGGATTTCTGGTTGCCTCATGCTAACTCTAAGGGTAAATGGAATGTTCAGAGCGCATGCTCTCACTCATTCCATTCCTGCTATGTGAGTGGAAATCCTCACCTTCCTCACCTGTTTAATGGGAATAACCAGAAAGCCTCTCTTACACGGTTGTTGGAAATTAGAAAGCAATAATATAACTGCCTGCTATATAGTAAAGCATAAGCAATTATTATTTTCATGCCATAGAATCCTATAGGCCTCCTACAGCAACCAATGCAAAGATCAAATGAATCATGGCTTTGTTCACCTTTAGCCTCAGAGCACAGCCAAATTCCTAGCACATATTAGACAATCAAAAATATTTCTTGAATAAATAGTTCTTAACATGTTTTAACATAAATTATTAACCTTGCGGCTAGCTGCAACATTTCTCTTTCTTATGTCTTGTTTTTAATTAATGTATGATTTTCCCTAACATTAAATGTATAATGTTGTTGAAATTTTGGATATGACACAGAAACGTGCAAACGAGAAAATATAAAACCCCACATATCCTAAGACCCAGAAGCAACCTCTGGTAATGTATTGGTATCCTTCCAGAGCTTTTTTCAATGTGCATATAGTACAGCCTCCCATATTGTAAATCTATGGCTATTTGTCTGTACTCAAGGGCTGTGTAACTCATGTCCATTTGTCTATACTCATGTGCGTTTCCATCAATGACAGACTGCATAGGTGGCCCCATGGTATTATTAAGGAGCTGAAACATTTCTGTTACCTAGCTGTGCCATAGCTGTCGTATGTTGTAGCACAGCACATTACTTGCATGCTTTTAGTGATGGTGATGTAAACAAATCTATTGCACTGCTAGTCATATAAAAGTATAGCACATACAATTATGCACAGCCTACAAGGCTTGATAGTAACAATAAATGACTTTGTTACTGTATTTATTAAACTGTATTTTTTATTTTAGAGTGTACTCTTTCTGCTTACGTGTTTTTTTTTTTAAAGTTAACTGTAAAACAGCCTCAGCCATGTCCTTCAGGAGGTATCCCAGAAGAAGGTATTATTATCATGGGAGATGACAGATCCATGCCTACAACTGCCCCAACCTCCTGCGAGAAGATGGAAGATAAAGATATTGATGATCCGAACGCTGTCTAGGCCTAGGCTAATGTGTGTGTCTGTGTCTTAGTTTTTGCTTTTGTTTTGTTTTTTGAGGTGCAGTTTCACTCTGTCACCCAGGCTGGCGTGCACTGGTGCAATCTTGGCTCACTGCAACCTCTGCCTCCCGGGTTCAAGCGATTCTCCTGCCTCAGCCACCTGGGTAGCTGGGATTACAGGTGCCCACCACCACGCCCAGCTAACTTTTGCAGTTTTAGTAGAGACAGGGTTTCACCATGTCAGGCTGGTCTTGAACTCCTAACCTCAGGTGATCTGCCAGCTTCGACCTCCCAAACTGCTGGGATTACAGGCATGAGCCACCGCACTCGGCTTGGGTCTTGGTTTTTAACAAAAAATTTAAAAACTAAAACTAAAAATTGTAAAAATAATAGAGAAAAACGTATAGACTAAGAATATAGAGAAAAAATATGTTTGTACAGTTAGACAACGTGTTTCAGACTAAGTGTTATTACAAAGGAATCACAAAGTTTAAAAAATTAAAAAGTTTTTAAAGTAAAAAGTTACACAGTAAGCTGTTTATTATTGAAGAAAGAAAAAATGTTTAATAGATTGAGTGTCGCTTCAGTGTACATTATGTATAAAGTCTACAGTGGTGTAGAGCAATGTCCTCAGGCCTTCACATTTATTCGCCACTCATTTGCCGACTCCCCTACAGCAGCTTCCAGCTCTGCAAGCTCCATTCATGGCAGGTGCCCCATACAACCACACCATTTTTACCTTTTAGAGCGTATTTTTACTGTATACGTACCATTGTGTTACAGTCGCCTGCAGTATTTAGCACAGTAACATGCTGTAGAGGTCCGTAGCCTAGGAGCGTCTAGCCCGGGTGTGGAAGGCTATAACATCTACGTTTGTGTAAGTACAATATGATATTTGCACAATGACATCACCTAACAACACATTTCTCAGAACACATCCCCATCAGTGTTAAGTGACACACGATTATATTTTAATATAGTCTCTGAAAGTGCTCTGGGAACACTTATGTATAAAGTCCCCCATATGTGGTATGAATGAGTGAATTTGTCAAAGGTTTTTACCATTGACTGAAAAGATATACACAGCCTGAAACTCACAGTCATCAGGGCCAAATGAAAAATACATTTTTGAGAAGGAGGAAATGTACCCATTTTAAAATTGAGGCCAGGCGTGGTGGCTCACACCTGTAATCTCAGCACTTTGGGAGGCCAAGGCAGGTGGATCACCTGAAGTCAGGAGTTCTAGACCAGCCTGGCCAACATGGTGAAATCCTGTATCTATAAAAATACCAAAATTAGCTGGGAGTGGTGGCAAGCGCCTGTAATCCCAGCTACTTAGGAGGCTGAATCACTCGAACCTAGGAGGCGGAGGTTGTAGTGAGCCAAGACTGCACCACTGCACTCCAGCCTGAGTGAAAAGACCACAACTTTATCTCAAAAAATAATGAAATGAAATAAAATAAAATAAATTGAGCCTCAGCTGGCCTTGGTGATGAACACCAAGTCGGTATGGCTTAGTGCCAAATCCTAACAACAATGGTCCTGTCTTGCTAAAGAAGTAAAACAAAGACCCCATAATATTATCTGCATTTACATGTAAGAAGAAGGACAAAGAGGTTTTTTTCTCAAAAGTTGTTTTAAGATTCATAGGCATTCACCTTTCACTTTTAAAATTAATGTTAACTTATTTCCACAAAAAGTGTGAGTCAATGGGTCAGGAAACAGAGAAAGGGTGGGGTGGGAGGGTGGGAGACAGAGATGGAAAGAGAAAACTCAACTGGGGAATATAGGTGGGGTGATTACGCCTGAGTAGTTTCACTGTCCTCCTCTGGGTTCCCTGAGACTGGGAAAGTACCAGGAAACCTACTGGCGTTCTTTCCTATTCATCTGGCCTTTTGCAAGTTATTAGGTAACTAAAGGTGTTTAACTGTTTAACAATGTTCTGTTTTCCTGTGGTTTCTGGATTATCTAATACCTAACCAAAGAATAAACAACCAAAGAAAATACCTTTTTCTTCACACTTTGGCAAGAGTATTCAAAAGTCAAAGATGTAGATCTGAGAAACAGTTTGGTAAAAGTGAAGTTGCAATTAGAAAACTAAATGTCACAGAAATGAAGCTACTGGCCTCTCCGGGGGAGGTTTTCACGGTGAATTTCATTTTTGGTGAAATGAATTGTACATTTTTTTAAATGTTTTTTATGGCTACTGGTCAAAGTGAAGGTTACTCTGTACAAAAGGAATGTTGTTTTGATTCTATCGGTCTGATGGTGAGACTGCCCCTGAATTCAGATTAAAGAAATGTTTATTGCTGGTGTCTACAGCACTGATATATGATTCTGTTTTGCAGTCAAACTCAGGTCACCTTTCATACTGTTAGGAACTTTTTTTTCAACCCACGAGACAAAGGAGCAGATGATTTAACTGATGTTAAGTAGAGTTAATAATTAAGTTATTAATTAATAACTGATATTATTACCTTTTGTATGGTCACTTTCTGATCTGAGTTGAACCTATGAGAAATGTAAACAAACTGTATATGCATTCAAATGTGAAGTGAATTCTTCAAGCAGAAAGCACAAGGTTATAGCCACAATGAAGAAGAAAAAACAATGAAAAGGTCACCCCAAAGGAGGCACCAACCTCATATCTGGTTTCATTTATGTGATCTTGGAGACGATTGCCATATCTAAAATGCAGATAATAACAAATATTTATCCTACCTACCTCATGGAGACTCACATAAAGTACTGATGGACACCATTTTCACAATAATTTGCCTTCTTTTCACATTAACCGTGCTAAGCATTATGCTAAGTACATTGTATTTTATATCTGCTCTTTTCAACTATTTTGCACCCCGAGTGTTGTCTCTCCTCCCTCTCTCTTTCTCTTTTTTTTTTCTCTCTCTCTCTCATAGAAGGAGAAATTAAAACTCAGAAACTATAAGTAATTTTTCCAAAATGTAAGTGAATGATCTGAGATCACAAGACGGAGAAAAATAGGCTATTCTTTATGAGGAAATATAGGTCATGTGACTTTGGATTGACACTATTTTCATTTGGTTATTGTATCTGACAAAGTTCAGATAAAAAAGCAGAAAGACTTGCTTTTTCACCTTAAATCATTTTTTCCTATGAAATGTTAAAAGAAAAATCATTGCTAAAAAATAACATATTGCATTCATTTAAGTGCTTTTCCAGTTTGTTCAATGCTTTCTCAAATGTAACCTCTGCTGGAGTGCTTTCTGATTTTTTACTTTAGCTCCTAGCAAATGTGAATTTTTGTTGTTGTTGTTGTTGTAATACCCAACAAAGCAAATTAAAATGTTAAGAAGAAATATACAGAAGTGAACCACACCACCTTACAAATGGCCAAAGTTAGCATCACCAGCAAAGGGACAAATCAACATCATGTGCCTCCTAGCATACTGCACTGAGGAGAACATAACAACACTTGAATGATATTCCTGACAAAGGTTGCATAACCTCGATTTAATGACCCTAAATTGAGAGACATTCTACAAAATGACTTATCTGTACTCTTCAAAATGTCCATATCATGAAACACAAAAAGACTGAGGAACTGTTTGAGAATAATGGAGACTAAAAGGCCACGATAGCTGAATGCAGTGCCTGATCCAAGATTTTCATTTGTTATAAAGGACATTATTGGAATAATTGCCCAGATCTGAATAAGTCCTGCTCATCAGGTAGTGAAATTAGATGAATGTTAACGTTTTGATTCTGATTATTGTTGTGTGGTTATATAAAATAATTCATTAAAGTTTTTAAAGGTAAAGGGCATCATGGCTGTAACTTATTCTCAAGCAATTCTAAAAATGTATTGAGAAAAAAAAAATCAAGCAGTGCAGTAAAAAGTTAATGCTTGGGTAATTCCAGATGGAGAACATCTGGGAATTCTTAGTGATAATCTTGCAGCTTATGTCAGACAGAAATTGTGTCAAAATTTTTTTTAAAACCTTCTTAAAGTGCCTATATGCAAATTTATCTTTTTATTTCTTAGATTTTTCATTCTTAATTTTTAAATTTTTACCAGTCTTCCACCATGATTGTAGGCTTCCTGACGCCTCCCCACCCATGTGGAACTGTGTGTCAGTTAAACCTCTTTCCTTTATAAATCATCCGGTCTCAGGTATTTCTTCACAGCAGCATGAGAATGAACTAATACACAACCTAAGCTTTCCTCTGGAAATTGCAAGCCTTGGATTACTCCAGGGTTCCAAGATAGTTAAGTCATATTCTGCCAATGCATTAGTTGGGTAAGTGGGGAGACAGATTCCTGGTTCTTCCTACTCTGTCTTGTTTCCAGAATCTTCTTCCACAACTTTGTATTACTGCAAATAAATGAAAATTACCTTACAACCACATACCATGCTTATCTGAAGAACTTAAAAACTCTCTCAAGTATAGAAATGCAATACCTTATAACAAGCTTCTTCCTCCTTGAATTACTTCTCATAATGAAACCACGAGAAACAAAAGTATCACCTTAAAAGAAACTAAGAAAAGAAACTTAAAGCTTCTGTTTGTTCCTGGAATAGAATTTGAATCAAATTTAGGAAGGAAGCTCTTCCTCTTGAAAATTAACTGTGTAAAAACAAATCAGAAGAAACAAAAGTCAGTTATATAAGGCTGGTTGCTAAGGAATTTAACAATGGAGAGGACAGTCATACAGTTATTTTACTTTATATTAAAATGATACTTTTTGTCCCTAAGTAGGGTAAAGATTTTCAAAGTTACATTCAGGGCTTATACCATTTGTGACATATCGACTTCCTTTCAAAAGCTGCCTTATGAATTACCATATGAAATGAATTTTTCCAGAATCTTTGACGGACTTAACCTAAGACTTTCTCCTCATTATACAACAGTGAATAGATTTTTCTGCCTGTACAACACTTCATCTACATGGAACAGGTTAAGTCTCATTGGATAATTCAGATTAGTAAAGGTACAAAATGATCGCAACTGACCATCATACCTGAAACTCACCCTAACCCTATAAAATGAATTACTACTTTCCCTCCTATTTCAGCCTCATCCCAAGCAAAAGAAAAAAATTTTTTTGAAGCACTACTTATTTTTTATTATACGTGAAAATTTACACAGAATTATACATTCGATGATTGTAAAACAGCATGCATTCCCCAATGTAATATCACAAGGAATAATTTTATTTCCCTAAATATCCTCTGTGTTCTGCCTATTTATCCCTTCCTCCCCTCTCACCCCTGGCATGTATTACAATAAATGTTTGCTTACTACCAGATCATCTCAGGGAGCAGCAGTGACATGCAAATAGACTTTTGGAAACGATGGGCTGAAGCTGTTTTAGCCACGCACAAGCCACTGTAGTCTTTCAAAATGTCTGTACAATTTTCACTTCCCACCAACATTGCTCCACAATCTCATCGGCATTTGGTGTCATTAGTGTTTTGGATTTTGGCCATTCTAATAGGCATGTAGTAACATCTCATTGCTGTTTTAACTTGCAATTCCTTAATGACATATGGTGTTGAATACCTTTTCATCTGCTTATTTGATGAGGTATCTGTTTCATATCTTCCTTGATGAGGTATCTGTTGAGGTCTTTTGCCTGTTTTATTTGGTTATTTGTTTCCTTATTTTTGAGTTTTAAGAGTTCTTTGTAAATTTTAGATAACAGTCCTTTATCAAATGAGTCCTTTGCAGGTATTTTTCCCTGATTGTTTTTAAATAAACTCAGACCATATCCTTATACCAAGGCCTGATTTGGAGGGATTTAGTGAGGAGACATCAGGATGTGTTTGTTGACCAACTTCCTGCAAACATCAGTAAAGTCTTATAAACGACAGACATCTCTCAACTGTAGCCAGTGGTAAGGGAAGAAAAATGCAGCTCTTCTAAGAAAGACACATCTTGCCAGTGTCCAGAAACCCAATGTAGTTGAAACCTGTATTCTCTGCACCAAGATAAAGTAAGAGGAATCCAATCAGGGTAAAAACATGGTTAGATACAAGATTGAGATCTGGGGATGTTTGATTCTCTTGGTCTCCAGCTTATCCTTTTGGCTCTATTTATTGACAAAGTTGGCAACTGCCACCATTGTTAAAACCATTCCATGAGGTAAAATGTGAGGAAGGGAAAAGGGTAACTGTTCTCCAACCCAGCCTACAGGTTTGCACGGTCAAGATGCCCTCTCCAGGTTGAATGCTGAAAACTTAGAGAACAGACAAAGTGCTGGAGCTTGTTGGTGCATGACAGAATCCCTCAGATTAAGCTCTGGATGCAAGAGCTATAACTAATCAGATCTGCGTAACTGGACATACAAATCAACAGAGGCTAATAAACTTTAAAGGAACTATATTTCTGGATAAATGCCAAGCCTATTGCTTAAGAAAGCAAAAAACCTGCAAAAATACAATCCCTGCTGCAAACGCTAACCCTTAGGACCTACAGCAACTGGAAACAGACTAATATAGTGCATCCCTCAGAAAGTGAGGTCTCACTGGTCCCCACCTTAGCTAAGATCAGTGGTTAGCTTGCAGAACTGGGGAAAGCCAAGCTGCTTGGTTTAGGAACTTGCTCTGCTGTCTTGGCAGGCGATAGTTGCTATCCTCGTCTAGCAGCATTAAATTGATGCTATGAAGCGGTGTCCTTTGTATTTTGTTTCCCCATTATCCCATTTGGAAAAGGAATTTTTATCATAGTTATGATGTTTCCCCTCCATTAGTTTACACTGGGAATATAGAGGATGAATAAATGTGTCATTTAGTCCAGATGCCATTAACATAAAGTCTTAAGAGAAATGTGCATCTCCCAGAGATCCTGGAACTTGTGTGCAAGAACTGGTGCAACTTTACTCTATCTCCCTTCCTAGAAGAGAAACTCTATGTATTTTTAGTTGTATGTTGATGGGTGAATTGTATTAGTGGGGAGAATTCTGATGATTGTTTATATGAGGAAAAAGATGAATGTGAAAATTGGACTGCTGAGAGACGCACTTGGTAGATATCTATAGTTTAGATCTATCCAGGATCCATTCTTCTTTTTGGTATTCACACTTAGATTTATCCTTGAGAAAACCACCTTTCCCCCATTTTGTTCATGAAATTTCAATAAAACTGATTTTATCCTCAGGTCTAGGCAGAAGCATTATTGGCTTAGGAATGGCAGGTAACCCAAATCAATCCAATGAGAGGGTCAGCTCTGGAAGATTCGTTAGAGTCGGAAAAGATCCCTTCCTTTCCCATTCTTTACTAACACAATAAACTAGAATCCTGGACTATAATGGTAATCTTACTCCTACCTGGGAAGAATCTGCTGAGAATGAAGTCAACACAGAGATCTGATTTTCTCTCTCTCTTTTTTTTTTTTCTTTGAGACAGTGTCGCTCTGTTGACCAGGTTGGAATGCAGTGGCACAATCTTGGCTCACTGCAACCTCTGCCTCTTGGATTCAAGCAATTCTCATGCCTCAGCCTCCCAAGCCGCATATACCACCATGCCTAGTTAATTTTTGTATTTTTTGTAGAGAAAGGGTTTTGCCCTGTTGGCCAGGCTGGTCTGGAACTCCCAGCCTCAAGTGATCTGCCTGCCTTGGCCTCCCAAAGTGCTGAGATTACTGGCATGAAACACCACACCCAGTCCTGATTTTATCTCTTGATCAGATTAAACTGTACCAGAAGACACTCCTGGGACTTTTGCGTTGTGCAAACCAATAAATTTGCTCTTTTGCCTAAGTAATTTTGTGCCAGGTAACTGTCCTGGCTGTTATAGTTACATTAGACTGATTCCGTGTTTAGTGTGAGTAATTATTTCCTAGTTAGTAGACTATTAGATATCTTACCTCCAAGTATATATTTTCTTTTCTTTGCAATTTTTGTCAAGTCCTTAAGTATTCATTTCTGACTCATTTCACCAAACTGAACTTTCTGGGAGAGGTAGACAAAGGGTTGCTATTTCCCTAGGATGCATGCTTCAGTCAGACAAGTGTTGACAACTGGTGTCTGTGTCAGTGGGTCAGTGACTATGCCCTGCCAGTGATTAAATATTTTGAATATCATATCTAGTTGGTAGGGGGACACTGGTCTAAGTTGTTCTCTGAATATATTTTTTGTTTGTATACAATAATCTTAATATAACTGACTCCCAGATGGCTTCAAGTATAGTTATGACTTTAATCAAATAATAGAAGAGTATGGAATTTTACCTAACATTTAAATCCAGAATAAAGTTGTGTAAAAAAAAAGAGCTCTGTACGGAGCTCAGGAGGACTTGAGTAAGCCACTAGTCTTAATTTTCTGGATCTGTAAATTAAGAAGTTACTATCCTTTGAACTCTGAATTTTTACGATTCCATTTGGAATAAAGAGAAACAAAAGTGAAAGCACTATGTTAAAAACAACTTAAGGTCACTTTAGAACACGGCTAATTCTGGGAAATCAGGCACAAAACTCGGAAAGGGAGTGGACTGCATAAGCATGCAAATGCTCACAGGAGCACACGAACACACAATGGGAGAAGGGCATTGCATAAGCACCTTGTTTTATTTAAGCATGAGGAAGGTATGAGGGAATCCATACTGTATGAGATATGAAACTGTGTTACTGGCATGCTTTCTCCTTCTGAGATTTGGACCTTAAGTACACCAATCTTCTTCAGACTACACTGAGAATATTTAAAGCAGATTTTGCCAGTTAATCTAGGCACACCCAGGCTTAAGTCTTTCTCTATTTGCTTACTCCAGTACAAATACATTGTGAAGTTATTTTTTTGTTGTTCTTTTTTGCTAGTTTGCTTGTTTTTCTGTTAAGGATTTTATTGGCTGGGGGTGGTGGCTCATGCCTATAATCCCAGCACTTTGGAAGGCCAAGGCGGGCGGATCAGCTGAGGTTGGGAGTTTGAGACCAGCCTGAGAAGCCCTGTCTCTGCTAAAAATACAATTAGCTGGATGTGGTGGCATATGCCTGTAATCCCAGCTATTCAGGAGGCTGAGGCAGAATCGCTTGAATTCGGGAGGCGGAGGTTGTGGTGAGCAGAGATTGCACCATTGCACTCCAGCCTGGGTACCAAGAGTGAAACTCTGTCTCAAAAAAAAAAAAAAAGAATTTTATTGATGATAACTTCTAGTAACTGGAGGAAAATGTTGAATATTCACCTTTACTATGGCATTTTTCATGAACACAGAAATTTGGTGATATTAATTTTATCATAATTTAAAAGTCAGTACATATTACATCCCTCTTGACTTATTCCTCAACTCTCTGGAGTCATTCTAAAAATCAGAGATCAGGGCCGGGCGCGGTGGCTCAAGCCTGTAATCCCAGCACTTTGGGAGGCCGAGGCGGGTGGATCACGAGGTCAACAGATCGAGACCATCCTGGTCAACATGGTGAAACCCTGTCTCTACTAAAAATTACAAACAATTAGCTGGGCACGGTGGCGTGTGCCTGTAATCCCAGCTACTCAGGAGGCTGAGGCAGGAGAATTGCCTGAACCCAGGGGGCGGAGGTGGCGGTGAGCCGAGATCGCGCCATTGCACTCCAGCTTGGGTAACAAGAGTGAAACTCCGTCTCAAAAAAAAAAAAAAAAAAAATCAGAGATCAGCCACTATGCAGTGGTGTCCTTTAGCTTCCCAGTAATATATATTTAAAACAATAAGTAAAATTTTCATATGAATTTGTGTTTATTGATGTTAACAGGTGCACTTGGAGATTGGGTGGGGACCTTTCCAGCTCTACCTTCTCTGCGTTTCATCCATTGTCATCACTTGTGATTATTGAAGGACTTCCCTTCACATGCTTTTATATTCTGATTCCTTTTAAAACCTGAAGATAATTTTTAAAAATTTTTTGTTTTTTTTTGTTTTGTTTTGTTTTGAGACAGAGTCTCACTCTGTTGCCCAGGCTAGAGTACAGTGGCACAATCTTGGCTCACTGCAACCTCTGCTTCCTGGGTTCAAGTGATTCTTGTATCTCAGCCTTCCAGATAGCTGGGACTACAGGCACGAGCCACCATACCTGGCTAATTTTTTGCGTTTTTACTAGAGATGGGCTTTCGCCATGTTGACCAGGCTGATCTCGAACTCCTGACCTCAAGTGATCTATCTATCTGCCTGCCTTGGCCTCCCAAAGTGCTGGGATTAGAGGTGTGAGCCACTGTTCCTGGCCTGAAGATAATTTTTAAAAGTCATTGGCTCGACTCACCAGATTTCTCTTTGGTTCCAAGATTATGTGACCACTTTGCCCATAAATCTACCACTGCCATCTATTCATCCCATTTCTTCATCTTTAAGGGTATTTGCTCACAATTCTCATATAACACAGAATAGAGAAATAATGCTTCTAATGCTGCTGCCTGCTTAGATTTATTTTATTTCTTCTAGAACTCTGTCATGCAAACTAGTAGTTAGTTCTTGCCTGTTGTTTTTTCTTTCTTTTCTTTTTTTTTAAAATAAATTTTAGGTTCAGGGGTACATGTGCAGGTTTGTTATATGAGTAAACTCCTGTCATGGGGTTTCCGTTGTGTGGATTATTTCATCACCAAGGTACTAAGCCTAGTACCCAATAGTTATTTTTTCTGATCCTCTACCTCCTCTTACCCTCCACCCTCAGGTGGTCTCCTATGTTTGTTGTTCACTTCTTTGTGTCCACGTGTCCTAATCATTTAGCTCCCACTTATAAGTGAGAACATGTGGTATTTGGTTTTCTGTTCCTGCACTAGTTTGCTAAGGATTATGGGCTCTAGTGCCATCCATATTCCTGCAAAGGACATACTCTCATTCTTTTTTATGGCTGCATAGTGTTCCATGGTGTATATATGCCACATTTCCTTTATTCGATCTGCCACTGATGGGCATTTAGGTTGATTCCATGCCTTTGCTATTGTGAATAACGCTACAATGAACATGTGCATGCATGTGTCTTTATGATAGAACAATTTCTATTCCTTTGGGTATACACCCAGTAATGGAACTACTGGGTCAAATGGCAGTTCTTCTTTTAGCTCTTTGAGGAATCACCACACTGCTTTCCACAATGGCTGCACTAATTTACACTCCCACCAACAGCATATTGGCATCCCCTTTTCTCCACATCCTTGTCAGCATCTGTTACTTTTTCAATTTTTAATAATAGCCATTCTGACTGATGTGAGATGGTATCTCATTGTGGTTTTGATTTGCATTTCTCTAATGATCAGTGATATTGAGCTGTTTTAAATATGCTTGTTGGTCACATGTATGTATTCTGAGAAGTGTCTGTTCATGTGTTTTGCCCACTTTTTAATGGTTTTCTTTTCTTATAAATTTGTTAAGTTCCTTATAAATGCTGGATATTAGACCTTTGACAGATGCAAAGTTGACAAAAATGTTCTCCCATTTTGTAGGTTGTCTGTTTACTCTGTTGATAGTTTCTTTTGCTGTGCAGAAGTCGTTAAGTTTAATTAGAACATATTTGTCCATTTTTGCTTTTGTTGCAATTGCTTTTGGTGTCTTTGTCATGAAATCTTTGCCCATTCCTATGTCCAGAATGGTATTTCCTAGGTTGTCTTCCAGAATTTTTATAGTTTTGAGTTTTACATTTAAGTCTTTAATCCATCTTGAGTTGATTTTTGCATACACTGTAAGGAAGGGGTCCAGTTTTAATCTTCTGCACATGGCTAGCCAGTTATACCAGAATCATTTATTGAACAGGGAGTCCTTTCCCCTTTGCTTGCTTTGTCAGCTTTGTCAAAGATGGTTGTAGGTGTTAGCCTCATTTCTGGGCTCTATTCTTTTCCAATAGTCTATATGTCTCTGTTTGTATCAGTACCATGCTGTTTTGGTTGTTGTAGCCCTGTAATATAGTTTGAAATCAGATAACATGATGTCTCCAGCTTTGCTCATTTTGCTTAGGATTGCCTTGGCTATTCAGGCTCATTTTTGGTTTCATGTAAATTTTTAAATAGTTTTTGTTTTTTTAGTTCTATTAGGAATATCACTGGTAGATTGATGGGAATAGCATTGATACTATAAATTGCTTTGGGCAGTATGACCATTTTTAATGGTATTGATTCTTCCCATCCATGAGCATGGAATGCTTTTCCATTTGTCAGTATCATCTCTGATTGCCTTGAGCAATGCTTTGTAATTCTCATTGTAGAGATCTCTCACCTTCCTGCTTACCTGTATTCCTAGGTATTTTATTCTTTTTGTGTTAATTGTGAGTGGGATTGCATTCCTGATTTCACTCTCAGGTTGCCTGTTGTTGGAGTATAGAAATGCTAGTGATTCTAGTGATTTTTGCATGTTTCTTTTATATCCTGAGACTTTGCTGAAGTTGTTTGTCAGCTCAAGGATATTTTCGGCTGAGATGATGGGGTTTTCTGTATAGAATCATGTCATCTGCAAACAGATATAGGTTTACTCCCTCTCTGCCTATTTGAATTCCCTTTGTTTCTTTCTCTTGCCTGCTTCTCTGTCCAGGACTTCCAATACTACGTTGAACAGGAGTGATGAGAGAGGCCATCCTTGTCTTGTGCCAGCTTTCAAGGAAAATGCTTCCAGCTTTTGCCCATTCAATATGATGTTGGCTGTGGGGTTGCCACAGATTGCTCTTATTATTTTGAGGTATGTTACTTCAAAACCAAGTTTATAGCTTTTAACATGAAGGGGTGTTTAATT
Source organism: Callithrix jacchus (assembly GCF_049354715.1). NCBI lineage: Eukaryota > Metazoa > Chordata > Mammalia > Primates > Cebidae > Callithrix > Callithrix jacchus. Next base: position 14,473,127 of record NC_133518.1, on the reverse strand, counting down.
TTATTAAATACCTTTTCTACATCTATTAAGATAAGCATGTGTTTGTTTGTTTTTTTTTTGTCTTCTGTTAGCTTTGGGATTGTTTTGCTCTTGGTTCTCTAGTTCTTTTAGTTGTGATGTTAGGTTGTTAATTTGAAGTCTTTCTAACTGTTTGGTGTGGGTATTAGTGCTATAAATTTCCCTCTTAACATTGCCTTACCTGTGTCCCAGATATTCTGTTATGTTTTATCATTTTTCTCATTAGTTACAAATAACTTCATGTTTTCTGCCCTAATTTTATTATTTTCCTGAAAGTCATTCAGGAGCAGGGTGTTTAATTTTTGTGTAATTGTATGGTTTTGAGAGATTTTTTAAAATCTTGATTTCTATTTTTATTGTGGTCCAAGAGTGTTTTTGGTATGATTTGGTCCTTTTGCATTTGCTGAGGATTTTTTTTCTTTTTTGAGATGAAGTCTCACTCTGTAACCCAGGCTGGAGTACAATGGTGCAATCTTGGCTCACTGCAACCTCTGCCTCCCAGGTTCAAGTGATTCTCCTGCCTCAGCCTCTTGAGTAGCTAAGACTATGCCTGGCTAATTTTTTTTGTATTTTTAGTAGAGACAGGGTTTCACTGTGTTGGCCAGGATGGTCTCTATCTCCTGACCTCATGATCTGCTCACCTTGGCCTCCCAAAGTGCTGGGATTATAGGCGTGGGCCACAGCACCCAGCCAAGAATTGTTTTATGTTCAATTGTGTGGTTGATTTTAGAGTATATACCATGTGGTGATGATAAGATGGATATTCTGTTGTTTTGGGGGTGGAAAGTTCTGTAGAGATCTATGACATTCATTTGGCCCAATGTTGAGTTCAGGTCCTGAATATCTTTGTTAATTTTCTGCCTCAATGATCTGTCTAATACTGTTGAAGACTCCTACTATTACTGTTTAAGAGTCTAAGTCTCTTTAAAGGTCTCTAAGAACTTGCATCATAAATTTGGGTGCTACTGCATTGGGTGTGTATATATTTAGGAGAGTTAGGTCTTCTTGTTGAATTGAAACCTTAATCATTATGCAACACCTTTCTTTGTCTTTTTTTTATGTTTATTGGATTAAAGTCTGTTTTGTCTGAAATTAGGGTTGTAACCCCTGCTTTTTTTTGCTTTCCATTTGCTTGGTAGATTTTTCTTCATCTCTTTGTTTTGAATCTATTTGTGTCACTGCATGTGAGATGGGTCTCTTAAAGACAACATACCACCAAGTCTTGCTTTTTTATCCAGTTTGCCACCTTGTGCCATTTATTTATTTATTTATTTTTGAGACAGAGTTTCTTTCTTTTTGCCCAGGCTGGAGTTCAGTGGTGCAATCTCAGCATACTGCAACCTCTGCCTCCCAGGTTCAAGCAATTCCCTGCCTCAGCCTCCAGAGTAGATGGGATTACAGGCACCCACCACACCTGGATAATTTTTTGTATTTTTAGTAGAGATGGAGTTTCCTCATGTTGGCCAGGCTGGTCTCAAACTCCTAACCTCAGGTGATCCACCCACCTTGACCTTCCAAAACACTGGGATTACAGGCATGAGCCACCACACCCGGCCTCTGTGCCTTTTAAATGGGGCATTCATTTCGATTTATATTCAAGGTTAGTATTGATACGTGTGGACTTGATCCTGTCATTGTGTTGTCCCCTGGTTATTAGGCTGACTTGTTTGTGTGGTTGCTTTATAGTATCACCAGTCTGTGTACTTAAATGTATTTTTGTATTGGCTGGTAACAGTCTTTTCTTTCCATATTTAATGCTCCTTTCAGGATCTGTTGTAAGACAAGTCTGAACTCCCTTGACATTTACGTACTTGGCTATTTCTCCTTTGTTTATTGATATAGTTTGGCTTTGTGTCCCCACCCAAATCTTATCTTGAATTGTAATCCCCACATGTCAAGAGAGAGACTTGGTGGGAGGTGATTGGATCATGGGGGCATGGGGGCAGTTTCTCCATGCTGTTCTCATAATAGTGAGGGAGTTCTCATGAGATCTGATGGTTTAGAAGTGTCAGTTTCCCCTGCACACACTCTCGCTCCTGCTGCCATGTAAGACGTGCTTGCTTCCCCTTTGCCTTCTGCCATGATTTTGAATTTCTTGAGGCCTCTTAGCCGTACATAAGTATGAGTCAATTAAACCTCTTCCTTCATAAATTACCTAGTCTCAGGTAGTATCCTAGCAGTGTGAGAATGAACCAATACACCTAAGAAGCTTAGTTTGGCTGCATATGAAATTCTTGGTTAAAGATGTTTTTGTTTAAGAATGTTAAATATAGGCCCCCAATCTCTTCTGGCTTGTAGAGTTTCTGCTGAGAGGTCTACTGTTAGCCTGATGGGGTTCCTTTTTGGATGACCTGCCCTTTCTCTCTAGCTGGCTTTAACATTCTTTCATTTCAATTTTGGAAAATCTGACAATTACATGTCCTGGGGATGATTTTCTTGTGTAGAATATTATACAGGTTTTCTATATTTCCTGAATTTGACTGTTGGCCTCTCTGGCAAGGTGAGGGAAGTTTTCATGAACGATATCCTAAAATGTGTTTTCCAAGTGGTTTGCTTGCCCCCACCATCCCTTTCAGTGATGCCAATGATTTATAGATTTGCCCTCTTTATATAATCCCATTTTTATTGGAGGTTTTGTTCACTCCTTTTCATTCTTCTATTCTTAATTTTTTTATTGCATTTTAGGTTTTGGGGTACATGTGCAGAACATACAAGATAGTTGCATAGGTACACACTTGGCAGTGTGATTTGCTGCCTTCCTCCCGCTCACCCACATCTGGCATTTCTCCCCATGCTATCCCTCCCCAGCTGTCCCTCCCCTATTCCCCCAATAGACCCCAGTGTGTAGTGCTCCCCTCCCTGTGTCCATGTGTTCTCATTGTTCATCACCTGCCTATGAGTGAGAATATATGGTATTTCATTTTCTGTTCTTGTGTCAGTTTGCTGAGAATGATGTTCTCCAGATTCATCCATGTCCCTACAAAGGACTCATCATTTTTGATTGCTGCATAATATTCCATGGTGTATATGTGCCACATTTTCCCAGTCCAGTCTATCATCAATGGGCATTTGGGTTGGTTCCAGGTCTTTGCTATTGTAAACAGTGCTGCAATGAACATTCGTGTGCATGTGTCCTTATGGTAAAACGATTTATAGTCCTTTGGATATATACCCAGTAATGGGATTGCTGGGTCAAATGGAATTTCTATTTCTAGGTCCTTGAGGAATCGCCACACTGTCTTCCACAATGGTTGAACTAATTTACACTCCCACCAACAGTGTAAAAGTGTTCCTTTTTCTCCACATCCTCTCCAGCATCTGTTGTCTCCAGATTTCTTAATGATCACCATTCTAACTGGCGTGAGATGGTATCTCAATGTAGTTTTGATTTGCATTTCTCTAATGATCAGTGATGATGAGCATTTTTTCATATGTTTGTTGGCTTCATGTATGTCTTCTTTTGTAAAGTGTCTGTTCATATCCTTTGCCCATTTTTGAATGGGCTTGTTTGTTTTTTACTTGTAAATCTGTTTTACTTCTTTGTAAATTCTGGATATCAGCCCTTTGTCAGATGGGTAAACTGCAAAGATTTTTTACCATTCTGTTGGTTGCCAATTCACTCTAGTGACTGTTTCTTTTGCCATGCAGAAGCTGTGGAGTTTGATTAGGTCCCATTTGTCTATTTTGGCTTTTGTTGCCAATGCTTTTGGTGTTTTGTTCATGAAGTCCTTGCCTACTCCTATGTCCTGAATGGTTTCACCTAGATTTCCTTCTAGGGTTTTTATGGTGCCAGGTCTTATGTTTAAGTCTTTAATCCATCTGGAGTTAATTTTAGTGTAAGGTGTCAGGAAGGGGTCCAGTTTCTGCTTTCTGCACATGGCTAGCCAGTTTTCCCAACACCATTTATTAAATAGGGAATCCTTTCCCCATTGCTTGTTTTTGTCAGCTTTATCAAAGATAGTATGGTTGTAGATATGTTGTGTTGCCTCCGATGTCTCTGTTCTGTTCCATTGGTCTATATCTCTGTTTTGGTACCAGTATCATGCTGTTTTGATTACTGTAGTCTTGTAGTATAGTTTGAAGTCTGGTAGTATGATGCCTCCTGCTGTGTGTGTGTTTTTTTTTTTTTGCTTAGAATTGACTTGGCTATGCGGGCTCTCTTTTGGTTCCATATGAAGTTTAAGGTGGTTTTTCCAGTTTTGTGAAGAAGGTAATTGGTAGCTTGATGGGGATAGCATTGAATCTATAAATTACTTTGGGCAGTATGGTCATTTTCACAATATTGATTCTTCCTAACCATGAACATGGAATGTTACTCCATCTGTTTGTGTCCTCTCTTATTTCATTGAGCAGTGGTTTCTAGTTCTCCTTGAAGAGGTCCCTTACGTTCCTTGTGAGTTATATTCCTAGGTATTTTATTCTCTTTGTAGCAATTGTGAATGGCAGTTTGTTCTTGTTTTGGCTCTCTCTAAGTCTGTTATTGGTGTATAGGAATGCTTGTGATTTTTGCATGTTGATTTTGTATCCTGAGACTTTGCTGAAGTTGCTTATCAGTTTCAGGAGTTTTTGGGCTGGGACGATGGGGTCTTCTAAATATACTATCATGTTGTCTGCAAATGAAGACAATTTGGCTTCCTCCTTTCCTATTTGAATACCCTTTATTTCTTTTTCTTGCCTGATTGCTCTGGCTAGAAATTCCAGTAATATATTGAATAGGAGTGGGGAGAGAGGGCATCCTTGTCTAGTGCCAGATTTCAAAGGGAATGCTTCCAGTTTTTGCCCATTCGGTATGATATTGACTGTTGGTTTGTCATAAATAGCTTTTATTATTTTGAGATACATTCCATCAATACCGAGTTTATTGAAGGTTTTTAGCATAAAGGGCTGTTGAATTTTGTCAAAGACCTTCTCTGCGTCAATTGAGATAATCATGTGGTTTTTGGTTTTGGTTCTGTTTGTGTGGTGAATTATATTTATAGACTTGCCTATGTTGAACCAGCCTTGCATCCCCGGGATGAATCCTACTTGATCATGGTGAATAAGTTTTTTGATTTGCTGTTGCAATCGGCTTGCCAGTATTTTACTGAAGATTTTTGCTTCTATGTTCATCATGGATATTGGCCTGAAGTTTTCTTTTCTTGTTGAGTCTCTGCTGGGTTTTGGTATCAGGATGATGTTGGTCTCATAAAATGATTTGGGAAGGATTCCCTCTTTTTGGATTATTTGGAATAGTTTCAGAAGGAATGGTAACAATTCCTCTTTGTGTGTCTGGTAGAATTCGGCTGTGAATCCATCTGGACCTGGGCTTTTTTTGTGTGGTAGGCTCTTAATTGCTGCCTCAACTTCAGACTTTGTTATTGGTCTATTCATAGTTTCGACTTCCTCCTGGTTTAGGCTTGGGAGGACACAAGTGTCCAGGAATTTATCCATTTCTTCTGGGTTTACTAGTTTATGTGCATAGAGTTGTTTGTAATATTCTCTGATGATGGTTTGAATTTCTGTGGAATCTGTGGTGATTTCCCCTTTATCATTGTTTATTGCATCTATTTGGTTATTCTCTCTTTTCTTTTTTATCAATCTGGCTAGTGGTCTATTTTATTGATCTTTTCAAAAAACCAGCTCTTGGATTTATTAATTTTTTGTAGGGTTTTTTTTGTGTCTCTGTCTCATTCAGTTCTGTTCTGATCTTAGTTATTTCTTGTCTTCTGCTAGGTTTTGAGTTTTTTTGATCTTGCTCCTCTAGCTCTTTCAATTTTGATGATAGGGTGTCAATTTTGGATCTCTCCACTCTTATCATGTGGGCACTTATTGCTATATATTTTCCTCTAGAGACTGCTTTAAATGTGTCCCAGAGATTCTGGTATGTTGGGTCTTCATTCTCGCTGGTTTTGAAGAACTTCTTTATTTCTGCCTTCATTGCATTGTTTATCCAATCAACATTCAAGAGCCAGCTGTTCAGTTTCCATGAAGCTGTGCGGTTCTGAGTTAGTTTCTGAATTCTGAGTTCTAACTTGACTGTACTACGGTCTGAGAGACTGTTTGTTATGATTTCCGTTGTTTTGCATTTGCTGAGGAGTGATTTACTTACAATTATGTGGTCAGTTTTAGAGTAGGTGTGATGTGGTGCTGAGAAGAATGTATATTCTGTAGATTTGGGTTGGAGAGTTCTGTAAATGTCTATCAGGTTTGCTTGTTCCAGGTCTGAGATCAAGTCCTGGATATTTTTGTTAATTTTCTGTCTGGTTGATCTGTCTAATATTGACTGCAGAGTGTTAAAGTCTCCCACTATTATTGTTTGGGAGTCTAAGTCTCTTTGTAAGTCATTAAGAACTTGCCTTATGTATCTGGGTGCTCCTGTATTGGGTCCATATATATTTAGAATCTTTAGCTCTTCTTGTTTTATCGATCCTTTTACCATTATGTAATGGCCTTCTTTGTCTCTTTTGATCTTTGTTGCTTTAAAGTCTATTTTATCAGAGACGAGAATTGCAACTCCTGCTTTTTTTTTTTTGCTCTCCTTTTGCATGGTAAATCTTCCTCCATCCCTTTATTTTGAGCCTTTGTGTATCCTTGCATGTGAGATGGGTTTCCTGGATACAGCACACCCATGGGTTTTGGCTTTTTATCCAATTTGCCAGTCTGTGTCTTTTGATTGGTGCATTTAGTCCATTTACATTTAGGGTTAATATTGTTATGTGTGAATTTGATACTGCCATTTTGATGCTAGCTGGCTGTTTTGCCCGTTAGTTGATGCATATTCTTCTTTTTGTTGATGATCTTTAGCATTTGGTATGTTTTTGGAATGGCTGGTACTGGTTGTTCCTTTCTATATGCCTCTTTCAGGAGCTCTTGTAAAGCAGGCCTGGTGGTGACAAAATCTCTGAATACTTGCTTGTTCGCAAATGATTTTATTTTTCCTTCACTTCTGAAGCTCAGTTTGGCTGGATATGAAATTCTGGGTTGAAAGTTCTTGTCTTTAAGGATGTTGAATATTGGCCCCCACTCTCTTCTGGCTTATAGGGTTTCTGCCGAGAGAGCTGCTGTGAGTCTGATGGGCTTTCCTTTGTGGGTGACCCGACCTTTCTCTGGCTGCCCTTAGCATTTTCTCCTTTATTTCAACCCTGGTGAATCTGACGATCATGTGCCTTGGGGTTGCTCTTCTTGCGGAATATTTTTGTGGTGTTCTCTGTATTTCCTGAATTTGAATATTGGCCTGCCTTGCTAGGTTGGGGAAATTTTCCTGGATAATATCCTGAAGAGTATTTTCCAGCTTGGATTCATTCTCTTCATCACATTCTGGTACAGCTATCAAACATAGATTAGGTCTCTTCACATAGTCCCACATTTCTGGGAGACTTTGTTCATTCCTTTTTGCACTTTATTCTCTAATCTTGCCTCCTCATTTTATTTCATTGAGTTGATGTTAGACTTCTGATATCCTTTCTTCTGCTTGGTCAGTTCGTCTGTTGAAACTTGTGCATGCTTTGCAAAGTTCTCATGTTGTGTTTTTCAGCTCCTTCAATTCACTCATATTCCTCTCTAATTTGTCCATTCTTGTTATCATTTCCTCAAATCTTTTTTCAAGGTTCTTAGTTACTTTGCATTGGTTTATAACATGTTCTTTTAGCTCACAGAAGTTTCTCATTACCCACCTTCTGAAGTCTGATTCTGTCATTTCATCACACTCATTCTTCGTCCAGCTTTGTTCCCTTGCTGGTGAGGAGTTGTGGTCCCTTGTAGGAGAGGAGGTGTTCTGGTTTTGGGTGTTTTCCTCCTTTTTGCAGTGGTTTCTTCCCATCTTTGTGGATTTATCCACCTGTCATCTGAGTAGTTGCTGATTTTTCGCTTGGGTCTCTGAGTGGACGTCCAGATTGTTGATGATGAAGTATTTCTGTTTCTTAGTTTTCCTTCTAACAGTCTGGCCCCTCTGCTGTAGGACTGCTGAGGTCCACTCCAGGCCCTGCTTGCCTGGGAACTCCTGTAGCAGCTGCGGAACCATGAGGGTTGCTACCAGTTTCTTCTTCTGCTATCTTTGTCCCTGAATGATGCCCGCCAAATGTCAGTCTGATCAATCCTTTGTGAGGTGACTCTTTGGATATACGGGGTCAGGGAGCTGCTCGAGGAGACAGTCTGTACTTTATAGGAGCTCAAGTGCTGAGCTGTGAGCTCCGTTGTTCATTCAGGGCTGCTAGGCAGGTATATTTAAGTCTGCTGCAGCAGAACTCTTAAAGCTCCTTTTTTTCCTCAGGTTCTCTGTCCCGGGGGTTTAGGGCTTTATTTATGAGTATCCGTTGCACTGTCCTGCCCAGCAAGGAGGCAGTCTAGTCACTGCCTGCCTGCAGTGGCTATGCTGAGCTGCTCTGGGCTCCACCCTGCTGCCATGGGCTCCTCCCTGCTGCTGTGTGTAATTCCCTGTAGTCCTGTTTATATGGGTGTGATTAGAACTACCGTGGTGATGGTGGCCCACCTCTGTATTGGCGGACTCTCTCTGTTATGGCAGGTGGCGTCAGCAACAGCAGGCTGTGTCAGCAAAGGCAGAGTACCTCCGTAGGGGTCGAGTGCCTCGGTAATGGCGGATGACCCTCCCCCACCGAGCTGCACTGTCCTTGGTTCAGCTGTGCTTGCCGTGAAACTTTCAACCCTGAGCATTTCCAATTGTTGTTTTGTTTGTTTTTGTGGGGGTGGGACCTGCCGAGCCTGATCACCTGGCTCCCTGCCTCAGAGCCCTTTTTTTTTTTTTAAGTTGAATGGTTGACTCTCTCCTAGGTGTGCCAGTCGCCTGCTGAAAGGGCGCCAGGATCTGTGTGATTTCCCATGTGGCGACCCACTGCGCAGGCTGAAACAACGTTGCTGCCCAGGAATCTCCTGGCCTGGCTTTCTGTTTAAGTCCTGTTTAATCAGATGAATGTGCTAATCTGCATTCCGAAATCTCCAATTGCCGGTTTAACAGGGCAACCAAACCAGTGTATTTTGTATGGAGTGTTGTTGCTGCGCTGCGGTGCCGGCCCAAACAGCCACGCTGGTGGCCTGTGGGGCTCCTACACCTGGGAATCTCCTGGTCTGTGGGCAATAAAGATCCACCTGTAAATGTGGCATCCACTCACCCTATGTGCTTTCACTGGGAGCTGCAATCCTGAGTTTTTCCTACAGCGCCATCTTCTCCGGGTCTCCCTATTCTTTATTTTTGTCTGGCTGTCTTGTTTCAGAGAGCCAGTCTTCAAGTTCTGAGATTCTTTCCCCAGCTTGGTCTATTCTGCTGTTAATACTTGTGATTGCATTGTGAAATTCCTGCAGTGTGTTTTTCACCTCTATCAGAGCTGTTAGGTTTTTTTTTAAATAAAATTGGTGATTTACCTGTCAGTTCCTGTATCATTTTATTATGATTCTTAGTTTCCTTGGATCGTGTTTTGCTGTTCTCCTAAATCTCAATGATCTTCATTCCTATCTGTACTCTGAATTCTATTTCTGTCATTTCAGCCAACACAGCCCGGTTAAGAACCCTCACTGTAGAACCAGTGCTGTTGTTAGGAGGACATAAGACACTGGCCATTTGAGTTGCCAGAGCTCTTACATTGGTTCTTTTTCATCTCTGTGTATGGGTGTTCCTTTAACCGCAGTGATTGAGTACAGTCAGAAGATTTCTTTCCTGGATATTTTCACAGGACTGAGGCTTTGTGCAGGGTCTTTATTTGTAGCTGACTTCTTGTGTTTGATTTTACAGGGTGGTATGTTAGTGAGGTATTTTTGGTGTTGAAACTGTGGGGTGTGATCCAGTAGGTGGTGCTTAGGTGTAGTAGTCAGTAGGTCGACTGTAACTTTCAGTCATGTAACTTCCCTATATTTCTTCATGGCTTCAGCCATGCTCCTTCTCAATTCTCTGAAAGTGTGGACTCCTCTCCCACTTGAGTGCTGGCTGTAGATTGTGGCTTGGCACTCCCAGCCTGCCCACCACAGCTCTGGGGAGATCTCAGAATTTATGTTTCCTCCCGAGCTTGGAGGCAGCAGAGGAAAGGATCTTAGCAGTGGTTGGCTGAGAGTCTTTTACTTATCTCCTTGTGGGGTCCCCCCACAGAGATGCATGTCAGCAATTGCTCAGTATGATCAGCCCAAAATGGGGGATCTGTACTGTCGGTCCAAACTGGGGGTTCCCTGACTGGTGAAAAACAGCAGGGGTGGGTGACACCCATGGGAAATGGACTGGTCTGCATGAATTAACTGCAGCTCGTTGGGGGTGTGGATGAGGCACTTAGGGTCTTTGTGTCTTGATTAGTTCATGTGTAGTAGGGGTAGTACCACTGCAGAGGCAGTGGCAGAGGGGCTATCAGTCACTCCTAGGGGCTCCAACCCCAAGAAATGCAGAGCCACTGGGCATGTTCAGCCAATGAGGTGCGTAGCTGCACTGCTGGTGTGAGTTGGAAGCTCCTCTTGTTAGAGAGCAGGGGTTCAATTGCTCACTGAGACAGCATACTGGTCTCCTCTCCATGTGATCACAGTGGTGTGCTATAAGCTCAGGTGTAGCCCTTGGGACCTTTGTTTCTTCCCCAGACTGAGGGCAGCAGGGCTAGAACTGCTGCTGTGGCAGTGATATAGGGACTGTCCTGTGCCTCTCAGAACTTTTCCCCAGGGAAACTCCAGGCCACTGTCATTGGGTATGCTCGGCTATGGGTGGGGTGACTGTTCTGTGGTCATGAACCAGGTGCCCTGCCTGGTGAAGAGTAGGAGTTGGGGGTTCCCAGGAAAGAGAAACTGGACGCCTTTCTATACGTTGGCTGCATTGTGCTAGAGGTGCCAGTGTAGTGACTAGGACCTTTGTTTGTTCCCCAGCCTGAGGGCTGCTAGAACAGGACCACTGCAACTACAGAGTCAAGAGCTTGTGGGTTCATGGTGCAATTTCTTCCTCGAAGAAATGCTGCAGTGCCTCTGATTGACATGATCAGGCGGAAACAGCGTGGTTGTGCTGGAGTCCCACATCAGGCAACCCTATCCAGTGAGGATAAGTGAGGACTGGGGATTGGGTGGGGACAGTCTTACCACTTTGCTAAGGTGGGTGCTCTGTGCTGGGGTCCAGACCAGCCCCTGGTACTCCCAGAGGACTTTTCAGAGCCTGGAGAGAGTAAGGGCAAGGGCTGCAAGACAGCAAAAATCACAACACCCACCCTCTCACCTCCTCACCCCGACACACTGGGAGCTCTGTCCAGGGAGCTGTGGAGCTGTGTTAATGGCTCAATATGCCCAGTAGGGGGTGGCCGGAGACCCAGGCCAGGAGAACGTGCCCAGGGAGAAACAGGTTTAGAGACTTGTGTAGAAAAGCAGTCTAGCCACTTTTCCACAGGACAGCCATGTTGTGCTGGGGTCCACTCCAGCCACTGGTCACCTTGTACTCTCTAAAGCCTGAAGGCAACAATGGCTATGGCGATGAAACAGCAAAGATGGCTGCCCACCCCTTCCTCTGAGAGCTCCTTCTCAGGTATGTATAATGCTGCTACCAGTAGCTGGCTGGAGCTCCAAGCCAGTGGGTCTTATCCTGTGACCTCTGAAGTGCTATGGAAGTGAGGCCAGCAGATCATCGCTGCTCAACCCCCTGGATTCAGCCCCTTTCATAGGAGTATGTCTGGGGATCTGACCTCCCGTTTTGCTGGAGTAGCAGTTACTTTTGCTAGGAAGCTCAGCTATCTAAGGCTCCTGGGGCTCGGTGTGTACCTGAGCAGCTGCTCTGCCAAAGCTCCACATAGCTCTGTGTGTCAGACTGAAGGCCCTAGCGGAGTGCGTTCATGAGGGGCTCTCCTGACTCAGCGTTGCAAAGATCCATGGGAGAAGCACTGGTCCGCAGGTGGCTCATTCACTCACTCCTTCCCTGAATGGAGTGGTTCACCTGGCTCCATGTGGCTCCTGGGTGGGCGGTTGACCTTCCTTGCTCTTCTCCATTCTCCATTAAGTCAAGTTGTTTTCTTGATAAATTCCAATGTGTGTATCTGGATGTTTCAGTTGAAAGTGCAGTATCTTGGTGGCTCACACCTGTAATCCCAACACTTTGGGAGGCCAAGGTTGGCAGATCACGTGAGGCTGGGAGTTAGAAACCCTGTCTCTACCAAAAATACAGAATTAACCAGGTGTGGTGGCATATGCCTGTAACCCCAGCTACTTGGGAGGCTGAGACAGAAGAATCGCTTGAACCTGGGAGGTGGAGATTGCGGTGAGCCGAGATTGCGCCACTGCACTCCAGCCTGAAGAATAAGAGCGAAACTCCATCTCAATTAATCAATCAATTTAATGCCCAGGCTGGAGTGCAGTGTTGCCCAGGCTGGAGTGCAGTAGCACAGTCTCGGCTCACTGCAACTTCTGCCTCCTGTGTTCAAGAGATTCTCCTGCCTGCCTCAACCTCGCAAGTACCTGGGACTACAGACGCGTACCACCATGCCTCTGACACATTCATTACTGGTAATGTATTTTTAGTGGAGATGGGGTTGCACCGTGTTAGCCAGGATGGTCTTGATCTCCTGACTTTGTGATTTGCCTGCCTCAACCTCCCAAAGTGCTGAGATTATAGGAGTGAAGCACCACACCTGGCCACAAAACATTAAAAGTTTTTTTCTCCCTTTTCTCTTTCTTTCTTTTTCTTTTTTCTTTCTCTTTTCCTTCCTTCCTTCCCTTCCCTTCCCTTCCCTTCCCTTCCCTTCCCTTCCCTTCCCTTCCCTCCCTCCCTCCCTCCCTCCCTCCCTCCCTCCCTCCCTCCCTCCCTTCTTTCTTTCTTTCTTTCTTTCTTTCTTTCTTTCCTTCTTTCTTTCCTTCTTTTTCTCTATTGTTGCCCAGGCTGGAGTGCAATGGCATGATCTCAGCTCACTACAACCTCCACCTCCCGGGTTCAAGCAATTCTCCTGCCTCAGCCTCCCATGTAGCTGGGATTATAGGCATGCGGCACCACATCCAGCTAATTTTTGTATTTTTGTAGAGATGGGGTTTTGCCATGTTGACCAGGCTGGTGTCCAACTCCTGACCTCAAGTGATCTGCGTGCCTCAGCCTCCCGAAGTGCGGGGATTACAGACATGAGTCACCATGCTCAGCCCCCATTTCCTGAGATGAAGGAAGAGTTAATCATTCGTACTCCTTTTCCTGGGTCCAGCTGCCCCTCTTACTCACCTTTGATGGAGGACTAGGGATTTCTGAGTCTTGAACTTCTGTTATAGAAGGTCAGATTAGCCTGAAGCTGAACAGCAGCAGCTACCTGGGTCTTTGTCCCCTGAATAAAAGTTCTGAAGATCTAAAATGAATATATGAAGGGAAAGAAATTATCAAGTTCTGTCTATAAATATTTCAGTGGATTTCGTTAGACACTAGAGCTTCAACTGGCAGGTTTGTCTTAAGGCCTTTGTTGGGAGTGTTTTCCTCCAAGTCTTGAAGTGTAGCCAAGGCAGGATTTCACGGTCAAGCTCTGCCAAACTTGCCACATGACCTGGGACCTGAAGTAAACTTTCCTCTTTCCCCTCGTCTCTCTTTCTTGCCTTCCCTCCCCTCCAAGGCAATGCAGACAGAAACTCAACACATTCTGAGTTCTCCATAGGAAAAGAATTATTATTATTATTATTAAAATAATAAGCTATCAAGGCAAATACCTATATATATATATATTCATATATACATGACTATATACTAGCTTTCATATCTATGTTTTTTTTCTTTCTCGCCCAGAACTCAAGAAGACATATCTGTGGTTTTTTTTTGAGATGGAATTTCACTCTTGTTGCCAAGGCTGGAGTGCAATGGTGCAATCTCAGCTCACCACAACCTCCGCCTCCTGGGTTCAGGCAATTCTTCTGTCTCAGCCTCCTGAGTAGATGGGACTACAGGCACGCGTCACCATGCCCAGCTAATTTTTGTATTTTTAGTAAAGATGGGGTTTTGCCATGTTGACTGGGATGGTCTCCATCTCCTGACCTCGTGATCTGCCTGCCTTGGTCTCCCAAAGTGCTGGGATTACAGGCATATCTGTATTCTTAAAGCTGTAGAAGTGTCTTTGCTATTTTGTTCTCTAGGGTGAGAATCGAGTCCTCACCTTACACTTTATTCCTCAGGTGAAGAGACTGTGTGTGTGTCAATTCAGGGAAGCATGAGAGTATTTGAATTCAACTGAGCAGGCTTAGTCATCTAGGACTAAGTGTCTAACACAATGGTTAATAAATTAACTCAGACTGGCAGGAAATTAATCTGGAAATAGTAACTATAAGTTTTAATCGAGTCCAAGATGATGTGATAGTGCATGTTCATAATTGACTAAGAGACTGAGAAAAGCTTTTAATCTAAAAACAAAGCCAAAAACTTTCCACAAAAGGAAAGAAAAGCTTAATTGATTAACTCATTAGTGGAGCAGGGAAAAGAAAACAAAAGCAAAAAAACTAACTTGAGATATAGCTGAACTCATAACGTGTATTTGTTTTATTTCCAGTTGCAGTTACCCTCGTTAGCTGTGCAAGACCAAAGGATTTTGTCCTTTCTCTTGCCTGACAGTTGTACCTTCCAAAGTTTAACCCTGTTGCTTTTTTTGTTATTACCAGTTACCAGGAGCAAGAGGACATGTGTATTGGCGAGAGAAGAGGGGTGAGGGGACAGGGATGAGATGAATCCCATCTACTTCAGGCCTTATTAGAATAAATCTTGTGGGCTTGAAGAATCTAGAGAATCTTGTTGGCTTGGAAAATCTAGAGTTCTGTGAGAAATAAGGGTAAACAGACTTTATAAATCCTGGCTTGGTTACTGCTAGGACTGGTTACTGCTAAAGTAGCAGAAATAGAATTCTTGGAAAATAGAAGAATTTCCCAAGAAATAGAAAGTAAAACTGGCAAAGCTAATGGAAAGAAATCAGTTCAAAGCTGTTTTCACAGAAGCTGTGCTCAGTAACCGCCCTCTATCGGCACACCATATGAGATAGAGAATCTGAAAGGTCTTTTTGCTGGTTTTCTTTCTAACAGAGAGTTCATAAGCCGGGTCTTCTTCAGCCTCCAAGCTAAGGAAATTTGTGATCTCAAAACTCCCTCTTGTATGTATTGTGGATGCTGCTGTCAGAAGGAAAACACCAGTTATTCGCCTGGAAAATGTTGCGACATGAAGACCATGTATTGATGGAGATTTTATTTAGCTGCCAACTTTGTTAATGAGTTTTTTTGCTAACTTCCCCTTTATTTTCATGCCAAAAAACAGCGGGGTACAGAGAACAAAGCACTGCACCATTGCCTAAAAACGAAAACTACCCAGCATAAAATGACCTAAGAATGGGAGATGCGGGCCAGGGGCGGTGGCTCAAGCCTGTAATCCCAGCACTCTGGGAGGCCGAGGCGGGTGGATCACGAGGTCAAGAGATCAAGACCATCCTGGTCAACATGGTGAAACCCCGTCTCTACTAAAAATACAAAAAATTAGCTGGGCACGGTGGCGCGTGCCTGTAATCCCAGCTACTCAGGAGGCTGAGGCAGGAGAATTGCCTGAACCCAGGAGGTGGAGGTTGAGGTGAGCCGAAATCGTGCCATTGCACTCCAGCCTGGGTAACAAGAGCGAAACTCCGTCTCAAAAAAAAAAAAAAAAAAAAAAAAAAGAATGGGAGATGCCTAATGGACATGTATTGAATGAATTAATGAGTTAATGATGTAGCAGGCAAATAGGTACATATTTTAAAATATTTATTTATGAAACAAGCTTGGGGGGCACACATCGTAATGTATAGAAATACCTCCACCCCTTTGCCTGAATATTTTAATGTAGAGAGTGACTTACAGATTCTATCTGCATTTCATTCATAAATATGTTTTCAGGTTTTAAAAATAGGAGTCTTGTTCAATTGTCCTTGTGTCTGATTTCATCAAGACACCGAAAATGAATTTGCTCTCCTTTTCCAGCACATTAACTCTTGCAGACCACAGAGATGAGGCACTTAGAAAGAATTTCCTGAATACCAAATGGATCAGAGAGTGAGGGCTGGAGCCCACTGTTGACAGATAGGCAGCCAATCTTTCCCTGGTGGGTCAGGGTGTTCCTGCCCTGAGCAACATTGTATTCAGCTGATTTGTTTCACAGACTGCTGAATATGATAAAGGGACTGGTTGAGAATGCTCTCTTACATATGGCATAGTGGATTATATAATACTATCTAATGCAAAATGTGATTCTAGAATTGGGTGAAATACGCATTTCAATTTTTAATGCTCTTCCTCATTACTTAAGACATGAGTTTTATATAGTTGTTTTTTCATTTTGTTTTGTTTTGTATTTTTGATGGAGTCTCGTTCTGTTGCCCAGGCTGGAGGGCAATGGTGCAATCTTGGCTCACTACAACCACCGCCTCCTGGGATCCAGTGATTCTCCTGCCTCAGCTTCCCGAGTAGCTAGGATTATAGGCACCACCACCATGCCCAGATAGTTTTTTTATTTTTAGTAGAGATGGGGTTTCACCATGTTGGTTGGGTTGGTCTCGAACTCATGACCTCATGATCCGCCTGCCTCTGCCTCCCAAAGTGCTGGGATTACTGGTGTGAACCACCATGCCCAGTGGAGTTTTATATGGTTTTAGACATATCTAAGTGATTTATGCAGTATATCTTAACTATTAAGAAGTCTTGAACTTCTTGAATATGCAAACTAAAGGTACAAAAATAAATTTAGATTTTGGAACCAAAGAATGTGCGATTTTGAAAAGTAATTTGGGAAGGAGAGAAATGGTGACATGTAGGTCAAAAGATACAAACTTGAGGAGGTCTGTATTGGGACCAATGTCTTCTTTCTTCAGTCATCACTGCCTGCTCCATGTGCTGCTCTCATGCTGGCCTTGACTGCTCAGCCTTTGTGTGCTGTCTCCATGCCCTTCCCCTAATCCTAATGAGGATTTTACCTCTCAGGGAAGATGCCTGTCCTTTTTAAAAATTTCCTCTGTGAAAGGCATTTTAGCCAGCTGGGATGCACAAGGAATGATCTTTGCTAAAGGCATACCTCCCAGTCAACTGTTTGAACATAAAGCCAACCTTAATTTAAGGGTAGACAATAAATTGCTTTACATACAGGATTATCTACCCGATTGTAAGTGAAAATGGACCCATGACAGGCCAGGCACGGTGGTTCATGCCTATAATCCCAGCACTTTGGGAGGCTAAGGCAGGCAGATCACCTGAGGTCAGGAGTTCAAGACCAGCCTGGCCAACATGGTGAAACCTCGTGTCTACTAAAAATACAAAATTAGCTGCACGTGGTGGCACATGCACCAGCTGCTCAGGAGGCTGAGGCAGGAGAATCGTTTGAACAGGGAAGGGACAGAGGTTGCAGTAAGCCAAGATCACGCTATTACACTCTAGCCTGAGGAACAAGAGTGAAACTTCATCTTAAAAAAAAAAAATTAGAAACCCTTAGCTTTTTTGGACAATAAGCTACTTTTTGTTGTCTGATTCTTAGTAATCCCAATGTAAATGAAGTGAACTTTGCCAAAAAGGAAGTGCAGTGGGAATTTCCAGAACATTACCAGCTATGAATGTATCAGAGGCTTGGAAATGAGTCAGATAAACAGAAGTAACAGCTGGGTGATCTCAGAATATTTGATGAAAAGAGTTTTTAACAGGATCTCCCCCATATCCCAAAACCATCAATGTAGCTCTTAAAGCTGGAGCTTGGGATCGGAAAACTCACCTCCTTTGGGTAGAGTGATGTAATGAAAAACTGTGAACCTTACTGATCTGTATTTAAATCCCCCATCTCAGCCACTTTCCAACTATGCCTTGATGATTAATTTTGTGTGTCAATCTGATGGAGCCATGGGGTGTCCAGACATTTGTTTAAACATTATTCTGGGTATGTCTATACCCAGTATAAGGATGTTTTTAGATGAGATTAACCACAGATTTGTATCTGTAGACTAAGTAAAGCGGATTGCCCTTTCAGTGTAAGTGGGTCCCATCCAATCTGTTGAAGTCCTGAAGAGAACAAAAGACTGAGTAAGGGAGAATTCACACTCTGTTTGAAAGCTGAGACATCAGTATTCTCCTGCCTTCAGACTCAGAGTCAACCTTACACCGTCAGCTCTTCTGACTGACTCTCAGGCTAGAACTGTTACCATTGGCTCTCCTGAGCCTCCAGCTTGCCAAATACAGATCTTGGGACTTCTCAGTCCTTATAATTATATGAGTCAATTCCTCAAAATAAATATTTTTAGTATACTAAGATAAATATCACACACACACACACACACACACACCCCTATTGGATCTATTTTCTCTGAAGAACGGAGACTAAAACGTATGTGATCTTCGATGGGCTAATTAACCTCTCAATTTCTGGATTCAAAAAGCACAAAATATTGCAGAACATTAGAGAAAATGTTTGTGATGTGCTTTATATGTATATACAAGCATCCAATACTTTAAACCTATTATTATTGTTTCCCTCAGAATTTAGATAGCATTGTTCCAAAAAATAATTATTTTGCTGTTTGTATTTTAGGTAGCATAAAAAACAGTTTGTAAGTGGAAGGTGAGTCAAAGTAGCTTAAGCGAAATATTTTTAAAGTATATTCAGTGTTCTTTCAAAATCCCTGAAGTCTATCTGTAACTTTAAATGGTCAAGTCTTGAAAATTAAACCAAACTTTGACATTAGTACTTTATATGCCTCACGTTCCTTTATTATGTGCTTTAGTTTGAGACATCCTGAATCTTCACTGGGTTTCTGTTGTGCCATAGTTAGAAAGCTAAGCCAAGGAGGAAATAGGACATGTCTGTCTACTGATGGGCCATAAAGTGTTCCCTCTTGTTTACAGCACTCTTTCCCTAGTAGGTCATGTCAATTTGCAGACTGGAAAAAACATAGTATTGGGACCACTTAGAGGGCATTTTAATTTGGCTACATAGAACTTCATGTGCCATTTGGGGCACAAATTTATTATGGCCCCAGTGAATAGAACAAATACTGACCACAAGGACCAATAGAACATCATTTATCACGTTATGCTGGTACCCAACTCCCACTCAGCAAAGCTGGAACAAATAATCCAAGCTTGATTCTAATTGACCTGGCTATGGACTCAACCCTAGAAATGAATCTTGGGGGCAGAAGTCACTGAGTCCATGTAGGCAACAGGGCCAGACCCAAGCGAAGCTGTGAAGCAGTGAATGTTGCCTGGTGGTGACCTTCATCTCTTATTTGTGCCCTATTTTCCTACTTACCAAGCCAGCTTTTATTATGTACTTCGTTTCTGTGTTGTGGTCTCTCAAAATGCCTTATTCCTGTTACAGTTAAAGCTGATTTATATTTTGAAATTAGTGGATTAATATTTTACCCTTCTGGTTGTATTTGTCTTTTAAACAAAGATGGCAGCTCTAGAGCAATGCCAAGCATAAAAATGCCAATTCGGAGACTTTTAGTTTCATCTCTACCAATTAGTTGGTACGTAGCCTTTCTGAGTCTCAGTTACTTTCCCATAAAATCAGGTCACTAAAATGACTTCCCAAGTTACAGTGAAAATTAAATAATAACTGCAAAAAAATGCTTTGGTAGGATTTCCAGTTTCTGGCCCAGCATGTAAGGAGGTTGGAAGATACCACTCTATCCTAACAAGTAAAAAGCTACACTTAAAAATCAGCAGCTTCTCCTTGATCCACAAGATAAGTGAGGTCACAGGGCAAATCACAGCCGCCAAAAGTGGAGTGACCAAGAGAATCACCACACGGCAAACAGAAGCTTGTGAGTAGCAACCTCCGCAGGTACCAAAACCAGACTAGGAAAATCCAAACTGTAATTGATGAATTGTTGGAATTTCAGTGTAGAGAACTGATGTGGTTCCACTGTGTCGTCACCCAATCTCATCTTGAATTTTAGCTCCCATAAGTCCCACATATCATGGGAGGGACCCAGTGGGAGATAACTGAATCACAGGGGAGGGTTTTTTCTGTGCTAAGTCTCAGAAGATCGGATGGTTTTATGAAGGGCAGTTCCCCTGCACATGTCCTCTTGCCTGCCATCATGTAAGACATGACTTTGCTCCTCCTTCACTTTCTGCCATGATTTTGAGGCCTCCTCAGCCATGTGAAACTGTGTCAATTAAACTAATTTTTTATTACAAGTTACCCAGTCTTGGGCATGTGTTTATTAGCAGCCTGAGAACATACTCATACAACAACTATGAGCATTAAAAACTCCAGGGGGACCCACCTAGGGGAGCCCTCACACTTTTGTGTCTTACAGAGTGAATATTAGGGAAAAATCCCCTTGTGCTTCTGGCAGGAAGAGGAGAGTTCATAAAGGAACCATTCTGAAATACGCTAGCGCATTCTGTCCTTCTTAACAAGCTCTTTCCTCAGGAGAAATTATTTAATGAGAGCCAAACCTGCTGGGCTTTTATCAGAGTCTAATTGACCTGGAAGAAAGAAAATACTCAACCTCAGCCTGCTCTGGCCACCCTGTTCCACCAAAGGTGGGGTCGGGAGGACTAAGAAGCATGGGTGAAGTTCACAATCTAGAGGCATAGACTCACTAAAAAGCTGAAGCCCAATCACAGGACTACAGAATGCTTCCTGCCCCCCTCACACCTTACCGCCACATTACTAAGCAGTTTCCTTCACCCAGTGTCTAGCTATTAAGAAAAAAATCACAAGACATAATAAAAAGCAAAATAAAGAGTTTAAAGAGACAGAGTAAGCATCATAACCAGACTCAGATATGGCAGGAATGTTGGAATTATCAGATAGGGAATTGAAAACAACTGTGATTAATATGCTAAGAGCACTAATGGAGGCGGATGTTCTAAGAAAGAACCAAAAAGAAATGCAAGCCATCAAAAACACTGTAACAGAAATTTTAAAAATGCCTTTGATGGGCTTACTAGTAGACTGGACATAACAGAGAAAAGAATCTCTGAGTTTGAGGATATATCAATACAAACCTCCAAACCTGAAAAGCAAAGAGAGCAAAGACAGAAACAAAGAGAATATAATATCCAAGAATAGTGGGACAAATATAAAAGGTGTTGCACGTGAGTAATGAGAGTCTCGGAGGAGAAGAAAGCTCAAACTACAAGACCCAGCTATATCTTGTCTGTAAGAAACCCACTTTAAAGATAAAGATAATATGGATTACAAGTAAGTGGATGCAGAAAGATATACCGTACTAACAATCATCAAAGGAAAGTAGGAGTGCTATATAAATTTTAAACAGAGCAGACTAGAGCAAGGAAGGTTATCAGTGACAAAGAGGGGCATTATATAATGAAAAAGGGGTCAATCATCTGAAAGATATATCAATCCTTAATGCGTATGCACCTTAATGGCAAAAGTCTAAATCCGTAAGGCAATAACTAATAGAACTGCAAGGAGAAATAGCTAAATCCACTATTAGAGGCTTTGACAACCCTCTGCAAGAAATGCTTAAACCCCTTAGCAATTTTTGCATGAAAACACACATAGCAGAATTCAAAATTTGTAAAGCAATAACTAATAGAACTGCAAGGAGAAACAGATGAATCAATTGTTATAGTTAGAGACTTTGACAACTCTCTGCAAGAAATTAACAGATCCAGCAGGCAGAAAATCAGTAAGGACATAGTGGAATTCAACAACACCATTAATCATCTCAGTGTAACTAAGATGCAATCTTTGCATGAAAACACACATGCAAAGATTGCTAAGGATTTTTGCATCTGTGTTCATGAGAGATACTGGTCTAGAGTTTTCTTTAATGCCTTGGTCTAGTTTTGGCATTATGATGATTCTGGCCTCATAGACTGAGATAGAAAGTCAGAGGTTGGTAATATAGATTTTGCTTATATATATATCAGTAGACTGAATTCAGCAATATATAAAAAGAATTATGTATTGCAACCAAGTGGGATTTATCCCAGGTATGCAAGGATGGCTCCACATTTAAAAATCAATTAACGGGGCCACCATGTCTAGCCCCATTAATTGATTGTGCCTGTAATCCCAGCAATTTGGGAAGCCAAGGCAGGTGGATCACAAGGTCAGGCGTTTGAGACCAGCCTGGCCAATATGGTGAAACCCCATATCTACTAAAAATACACACACAGACACACACACACATTAGCCAGGTGTGGTGGAGCATACCTGTAATGTCAGCTACTCTGGAGGTGGAGGCAGGAGAATGGCTTAAACCCAGGAGGCAGAGCTTGTAGCGAGCCAAGATTGTACCACTGCACTCAAGCCTGGGTGACAGAGGAAGACTCTAAAAAAAAAAAAAAAAAAAAAAGAAGAAGAAAGAAAGAAAGAAAAATCAATTAATGGGCAGGGCACAGTGGCTCATATCTGTAAACCCAGCACTTCAGAAGGCCAACGTGGGTGGATGACCTGAGGTCAGGAGTTCAAGACCAGCTTGGCCACATGGCAAAACCCCATCTCTACTAAAAATACAAAAAGCAGTCAGGACGTGGTGGCCCACGCCTGTTATCCCAGTTACTCTGGAGGCTGAGGCAGAAGAATTGTTTGAACCTGGGTGGCAGAGGTTGCAGTGAGCTGAGATTGAGCCACTCCACTCCAGCCTTGGTGACAGAGCAAGACTCTGTCTCAAAAAAAGAAAAAAAAAAAGACTGCAGCCATAAAAAAGAATGAGTTCATGTCCTTTGCAGGGACATGGATGAAGCTGGAAGCCGTCATTCTCAGCAACCTAACATAGGAACAGAAAACCAAACACCGCATGTTCTTACTCATAAGTGAGGGTTGAACAATGAGAACTCATGGACACAGGGAGAGGAACATCACACAGCAGGGCCTGTCGGGGATTGGGGGTAAGGGGAGAGAGAGCATTAGGACAAATACTTAATGCATTCAGGGCTTAAAACCTAGATGACAGGGCTGGGTGGGGTGGCTCACACCTGTAATCCCAGCACTTTGGGAGGCCAACTTGGGTGGATCACTTGAGATCAGCAGTTCAAGACCAGCCTGGCCAACATGGTGAATCTCTGTCTCTATTAAAAATACCAAAAAAAAAAAAAAAAAAAGTTAGCTGGGCATGGTGGTGGGTGCCTGTAATCCCAGCTACTTGGGAGGCTGAGGCAGGAGAATCACTTGAACCTGGGAGGCAGACATTGCCGTGAGGCGAGATCACGCCACTGCACTCCAGCCTGGGCAACAAGAGCGAGACTCCATCAAAAAAAAAAAAAAAAAAGGAAGAAAAACCTAGATGACAGGTTGATAGGTGCAGCAAACCACCATGGCACTTGTATACCTGTGTAACAAACCTGCACATTCTGCACATGTATCCTGGAACTTAAAGTAAAATTAAAAATTTTTAAATTAATCTAATATATCAATAGGTTAAAGAAGAAAAATCACATGATTATAGCAATAGATGCAGAAGAAAACATTTG
Organism: Callithrix jacchus; assembly: GCF_049354715.1. Taxonomy (NCBI): domain Eukaryota; kingdom Metazoa; phylum Chordata; class Mammalia; order Primates; family Cebidae; genus Callithrix; species Callithrix jacchus. The sequence goes on along the minus strand of NC_133518.1, from coordinate 14,449,769 downwards.
ACAAAATCCAATTTTCATGAAAAATTCTCAGTAAACTAGGAATAGGAAATGACTCCCTCAAGTTGATAAAGAATATTACAAATAATCTACAGCTAACATCTTACTTCATGGTGAGAAACTAGAAACTCTTTCCGTAAGATCAAAACCAAGGCAAAGAAGTCCCCTCTCACCACAGCCTCTCAACATCACACTGGAAGATCTAGCTGATGCCATGAGATGCTTAAAAGAAATCAATGGGATCCAGATGAGAAAGAAGAAACAAAAGTGTCTTTGTTTGCAGGCGACATATTGTCTATGTGGAAAATCCAAAAGAAATGACAAAAAACACTCCTGGAACTAATAAGTGATTATAACAAGGTCACAAGAGACAAAATTAATATACGAAAGTTATTTGCTTTCCTACATAACATCAACAAAAACGTGAAATGTGAAATTAAAAACACAATACCATCTACAGTAGTACCACCCAAAGTTAAAAACTTAGGTATAAATCTAACAAAATCAATAGCTGCATGGTTCTAACACTTATGAGCAGATGAACCATTTATAAAGAAACAGTTTTTATAACTTTGTTCATCTGAAATACTGTGATGGACAATCTAAGTCTTTTTAGGAAATCCATTGAAAACTGCGAAGAGTCACCACCACATATGCAGTCACCCAGAGAGCTGAGGTTGTGAGAAATGTTATCTTTCATAAACACAGGTGTGCAAAAAGGATACCTCCTCATTTACTGAGGAAGTTCCAGCATTTTTACATGTAAGCACAATGCTTACACATGAAATTGACGTTGTGATAATGCATTTTCATGGCATAAAATTTGCAAAAAATGCATAAAAGAGAACTCTATAGAAGAGTTTACACAGTTTATACCTCCAGTATTGTAAGTGATGTGAAGATGAACTACATGGCATAGTGAATTGTAAACAATAACACTGACAATTTAAAATAGAGAAAAAGAGCTTTAAAACCGCTGAAAAACTAAAAGGAAAATTCAACATATGAAAGTGTATTATAGGATTAGACTATGGGCAATTGCCCAGAGATAGTACATAGGAACTGGCCGACTTTTATGATCGTTAACAATAAAGAAACTTCAAAATGGAATTTAAAAATTCATAGAAAAATGGAATTTAAAAGTGAAAACAAAAATGTAAACTTTATGTCTCAATGTAAGTTCCATCGAGGTCAAGGCATTTTTGTAATCAGCGATGCCCACCATTTAGTTCATCTCTACAGAACTGAGGGTCCTGAGAATGTAACCAGGTCCATGTCACCATTCTTAACACTGTTAACTGAAGAAACATGGCTGCCCTTTACAGATTCTTTTTTAAAGTTAGGAAATAAAAGAAGTCAGAAGGAACCAAGTCAGAACTGTGAGGTGGATACCTAATAATTTCCCATTGAAACTCACAAAATTGTCCTTATTTAATGAGAGGAATAGGCAGGGGTATTGCTGTGGTGGAGAAGGACTTCCTGGTGAAACTGTCCTGGATAGTTTTCTATGAAAGCTTTAGCTAACTTTCTCACAACATTTTCATAAGAAGCAGATGTTCTGATTTTTTGGACCCCTAGAAAATCAACAAGCAAATGCCTAGCACACTCCAAAGACTACTGCCTCGACCTTGGCTCCTGACCAGTTGCCTGTGCTCTGACTGCCCCACTCTCACCTGTTGGTAGCCACTGCTGTGATCGTGCTTTGTCCTCAGGGTCACACTGGTAAAGCCATAGTTCACCTCCTGTTACAGTGCTTTGAAGAAATACATCAGAATCTTGATCTCACTTGTTTAAAATTTCCATTGAAAGCTCTGCTCTGGTTTGCAGCTGATCTGGGTGCAATTGTTACGGCATCCTACATCCTAGTGGGTGTTGCTTTTCTGGCCAGAAACATCTGTGGCCAGTGGTACATTTGCCCAAGTTTTGCTTGGACCTGCTGGGCTTGTTCCACCCACTTGGTCTGGCAGGCTGCATTTGGCTCATGATACCAGCCTGGATCTCATGCTCCCGAGGAGGCTGCAAGTCAGGTGTGGAATGGTGAAGGGTGTGTGAGTGTAGGGTCTGGCCACTGCACAGTCAGACACATTGGTTGCTGCCATGGGGCAGGCAGCTCCAGGTCCCAGCATGGGAGCCAGCTCTCTGCAAGTCTGTAGCTGTACCATGTGCACAAAAAGTAGCTTCCCCAGCTGGCACTGGGGAATGCAGTGGTGCCCAGTTGCTTGGAGATGCCAGGAACCACAAGGCCCCCAAAAGGGTGTCATAGCCCTGGCTCAGGATGCTCCCAGGTCTGGGGTCCCCAAAGGGTTGCAGCTTTTCTCTCCTCCTCTTTGCCCATAACACGGCGAGCAAGGGGCATATCTCAGCCCTGATTGTGGGGCGTGTTTCAGCCCTGTTTGTGTTACAGCTCCTTTAGCCTCACCATTTTGTGGGCCCCAAGTTCTTGTCCTGTGACCAGGAAGAATGAGGTACGCACACAAGTGGAGGGAGAGCAAGACAAAGAGGAGCTTTACTAAGGATAGAACAGCCCAGAGGAAACCTGCAGGGGGTAGCTCCTTTTCTCAGCCAGGGTGACCTGATCAGTGTTCTGCTCCTAGCAGACAGGAGACCCTGGAGTAGGAAGCACCTCTTTGCAGGCAGGTCATCCCATTGAGTGTGCAGCTTTTAGTACAGAGGAGGCTCTAGAGTGAGTAGCTCCTCTCTGCAGACAGGCAGGCCCATCATCTCTGCAGCTCTCAGCAAAAAGAAGGTCCTGGAGTGGGTGGCTTCTTTTTGCAGGCAGGTCCCCTCATCTTCCATCATCTCTCCATCCTCTCCCTGAGTCTGGCTGAGTCTGGGTTTTTTATGGGCCTCAGAGGGGAGGAAGTGCATGCTACTTGGTCCATTGACAGCCATGGGCAGGCCCAAGGAAAAGCACCACAAGCTCCCCCTCTGGTTCACAAAACTGGTGGTGGCCCCAGGCTTCTGGCCCTCCCGGCTTGAAGGTGGGTCTTCACTGGGAACCAGCTCCCTTCTGCCCTGGAGCCTGTCTGCTTCCTGCCACTGTTCATGGTGCCCAGGCTGAACGGTGGCAGGTTTTCATGCTAATGAGTGTCTGCAGGCCAGTGCCAGGCTGTCCTCAGCACTACCTTGGGTCTCCCTCCCATGCTTGTCAGTGCACAAAGTCAGGAGGGGCTGAGACATCAGGAAGCTGGTGTGTAAGTGCTGCCCCAAGCCTGTGCACACCCAGCCAGGCTCTGACAGCTCCAGGTCTTGGTATCATCCTTGCTCCCAGATCCCAGCAGGTGCCGACAGTGGGGAGAAACCAGGCAGTGGGAGCAGGCACTTCTGAGACTGGAGGGGTGGAGGAGAGAGGGATAAGGGGAACCTTCCTGGACCCCCAAGAGCACAGAGACCCCCAGGTCCAGAGAGGCAGCAGGGCAGCTGCAGCACAGCTGCAGCTATACCCCAGGAGCTTCCACCCCACCAACTCAAAAGGGGCGGGCTTCCACATGTCCCTGGCTCCCACCAGCGCCTGGCCACACCTCCCCGCAACCTGGGGCAAGGGCTCCAGGTCCGAGCTGCGTTCCTCTCTGGCCACTCGCCCTGGGCACCTCCTGTTCTGACTTACATACTTGGTAGTTGCAGGGCGCCACAGTTTCCAGCGGTCCTGCCTGAGGAGCAGGTTGTGATGCGGGCTCTGACCCTGGCTTCCGGAGGTGGGGGTTCCGGGGGGTGCCGAATTGCCATGGTTGTGCCGCAGTCCCAGGAGGGACTGCATAGCTCATGGGAGGACCATGGCACCCCTGTCACTGGTGGCAGCAGCAGGCTGCAATGTGAGCAGCATGGGCGAGAGCGGGAGTGGTGGAGGTGCCAACTCCTCAGGGGCTTCATGGGAGCCACTGCCATGCCCAAGCATACACCCACTGGCAGGTGGCTCAGCCAGCCCCATCATGATGGCCTTAGGGCAGTGGGCTGGGGGGGGACTCCCATGGGCAGACTCCAGGGACTGTCCACCTCCTCCCTGCACCCTGCCCACAGTGGGGCAGGCAAGAGCTGTGACGCAGGGCCGGGGTCCCACCACCACCGCTGCTGCGGCCACTGCCTATGCCTGCCCCCTGCAGCCGGCTGATGGCAATGGTTGCCCTGGACGGCCTGCTGCAGCCATCACAATGGTTTTGGCATCCACTGAATGGAAAGTTTGCTCAACTTTAATTTTTCAGTTACATTTGTGTAAACTAAACTAATCAAGACATCTATGTCAGCTATTGTTTTGGCTGTTAAAATAGTCCTCCTCAATTGGCACAGAAACAAGATTTTTTCTTTACACACCGATGTGGATGGTCTGCAGCTGTGGGCTTCATCTTCAACATCGTCCCGTCCCTTCATAAAATGAATTACCCATTTGTAAACTGCTAATTTATTTGGGGCATTGTCCCCATAAACTTGCCCCCATGAAATAGCAATGATTTCACAAATCTTCCACCCAAGCGTTAACATAAACGTGGTATTTGTTCTTCTTCAGTTTTAGCAGAATTCCTGTTGCTCTGATGGGGTTCTTTTCAAACTGATGTGTTATTTCTTCATAGTGCCTCAAACTAGATCCTGTTCAGACATGTTAGAAGAAGTTAGTATAAGTTTTTCTGAATGCAAAAAAAATTTAGAAATCCATACATAGTTGTTTTCATTGTTTTCACTTCCCATAAATTTTTTAGAGCCCCTTCATATATTTTGAAGTATTGCATTGTGATGAATAGCTGCTTTCTCTTTTAGGGCATGACTCTTCTTGGAGAATATATTCACATTCATTTTCTACCTGGTCCTGCTCTTTTTGAAATTCTTTTATGATTTCATATGCACTGATATGAGCATCCCCTGTTACATTTTCTGTCTTCTGTGCCATGCTTCTATGATGTTTAGAGGCACAGCAATTCATTCCACATTCACTCATATACAGGCCATAAATTTGCTGGAAACAGTACTGGAGATTGAACAGCAACATCATTACGTAAGTGTTTTCTTATCCTCCTGTGCACATAAGTATTTGTGAGCCAGTCAGTAACTTTGCTGGCTTCCTCAAGCAAATGTGACATTAACTCATTAAAAGCTCCTGGAATTTTCATCAGTTGGAAGCAACGCCAAGCAGATAAATATGTATTTTTAAACCGATGTTTTTGTTGTTGCTGTATCACGTGGCCAATCTACTCATCTGAATTTTCTGCCAAACTCATCGTACTGAATGGAAAAACATACTTTACTGGTGATGCCTTGAAATTCACTTTTGGAGGTCTTGATTGCACCTAATTGCAAATCTATCACTATGGTTTGGGGATTCAGTTAGAAATTAGGGATTTGGATCTTTTGGGATTTCAACATTTGAGATGGTGGCATCTGGGATTGTGTTTTTTGGATTACGATCGGCCTCATCTTATTATCTGTGCTAGTTAACTATAGGATGCAAAGCGTTAGATGTGGGGTTCAGTCTAGAGGCCCTGCAGGCTGGATGTCTTCTATTTGCCCTTCCAGATCCACTCCGCGGTACTCTGCCCTGCTGTGTGGGCCCAGCGTCTGACCCATACGGCCTGCACAAACAAGCTACCCTAGTTTCTCTTTAGAACATGAAGGCACTGGCAGAAGAATGAAGTCAGAAGGAGAATGTATTATGCCGTTCTTCCATTGCTGCTAAGAAATACCCGAGACAGAGTAATTCATAAGTAAAGGGGTTCTGTTAGCTCACAGTTCTGCAGGCTGTACAGGAAGCATAGTAGCATTTGTGTCTGGGGAGACCTCTGGAAGCTTACAATCATGGCGGAAGGCCAAGGGGCAGGGAGCATGTCAAATGGCTGGAGCCGAAGCTAGTTGCGGGAGGTGCTGCAAACATTTGTTTTTTTAGCAAATGTTACAGACAGGGTATTGCTCTGTTGCCCAGGCTGGAGTGCAATAGCGTGATCTCAGCTCACTGCAACCTCCGCCTCCTGGGTTCAAGCTATTCTCCTGTCTCAGCCTCCTGAATAGCTGGGATTACAGGCACCCACCACCATGTCTGGCTAATTTTTGTATTTTTAGTAAAGACTATGTTACTTTTATTTGAGACCATGTTGGCCAGGCTGGTCTCAAATTCCTGAGCTCAGGTGATCCACCCACCTCAGCCTACAAAAGTGCTGGGATTACAGGTGCTGGGGTTACTGTGCTGGATTACGAGCCACTGCGCCCGGCCGGTGCTACACATTTTTAAACAACCAGATCTCACAAGAACTCCCTCACTCTCATGAAACTGGCACAAAGGGGACGGTGTAAATCATTCGTGATAGATCCAAACCCATGATCCAGTCACCTTTCAGCAGGCCCTGCCTCCAACACTGCGGATTATAACTGAACCTGAGATATGGTGGGGAAACAGAACAAAACCACATCAGAGAATGAAGCCTGGAGAATATGTTTTCGTGCCTCCTTCTCTATTGGCTTATACAGCTGCCTCCAGCCTTTCCTCACACTGCAACCCTCTCTTAAAGTGGGGAATAATTCCCTTCTTTGTCCTACCAGGCCCCGAGGAGGTAATAGCTGCCTGTTGCTACTAGACACAGAGCATTGTACTGCCCCTTGTTGGTTTCCTTAACCATGCCCACATCTCTGCATAGAATCCTTTTGTTAAATGCTCCTCCAGGACCCGTTTGAGCTTGCCATCACTTTCCTGTCTGCACTTGACTTATGTACCTCATGTGCAGGGAGAATCCTCAAGCAGGCCTTTCTATTTTAGATCCTTAAAAAATTAGGACAGGCACAGTGGCTGTAATTCCAGCACTTTGGGAGGCCAAGGCGGGCAGATCACATGAGGTCAGGAGTTTGAGATCAGCCTGGCCAACATGGTGAAATGCCTCTCTTCCAAAAAATACAAAAACTAGCCAGGTGCAGTGACATGTACCTGTAATTCCAGCTACTCAGGAGGCTGAAGTGGCAGAAACACTTGAACTCAGGAAGTGGAGGTTGCAGTGAGCTGAGATGGCACCACTGCACTCCAACCTGTATGACAGAGTGAAATCCTGTCTCAAAAAAAAAAAAAAAAATCAGAAGACATAATAGATGCCTAGGGCCCAGATCAAAATTGCCAACCCAGTGGAAGGCTCCTCTGGTGGGCAGGTTACTATCACTGGCTCTGCTGCAGTATTAGTCTGGCCCAGTATCTAATCAATGCCAGGCTTTCCTCTGAGAAGGGCATGGGGTGCAGCTAGAACAGTGTAGATTCCCTCGATAACCCCTTTCTGCTGTTTTCCCATGATCCAACTGTGTAATTTCTGGTCAGTGATTCCAGGTTTTAAATAATTTGTAAGTGTTCAGTTTCTACACAATTTTATCATCCCTAAGAATTTAAAAATCACATTTTCTGTTCAGCTGTTAATGCTGGGATCCATATTTAGTTTTATAAGCTTGTCTCTGTTTTCAGTTTTGTTTTAGGTTTTTTGGCTCATGAATTTTATTTCTTGTTTGTCAATAAGAAATGTAAGAGTGGAATGTTAATAAATTTCAGTTTAGTTCTGTAATGTCAAGAATTTAAGAATTTAAAAAACGGATTGGTTTAAAAAAAAAAGGCATAATAGAGATCATGTTCTACTCATTTCTGTGAGCAATTTCACCAAGTACTGTGGGACATTTTTTATAGCTCTAAACTATTTTATAAGTGTTTACATACATTCTTTCCACCAATCCTGTTTATGAAGCAGATGATCATCAGTAGTAGCTTTACAAAACACAGGGGCTCTCACGATACATTCAAGGTCAGCAGCATAGGTCAGCAGCATCACTTAGGTCCTCGTTAAAATGTAAATCATTGAGTCCCACTCCAGACCTACTGAATCAGAAACTTCTGGGGTAGGGCTGACAATCTGTGTTTCAAGAAGCCCTCCAGAGAATTTGAAAACCGCTGAGGTAACATGATTACATATGTATTTTTACATAAGGAACCCCATCCACTATCCCCAAACCTTCATCCCAATGCAAAGTAATATATATTTTTTTAAATTCAGGCTGGTGGTTCTCAAACTGGAGTATATCAATACATCAGAACGAGCCTTGGAGCTTGTTCAAAATCCCATGCCCAGGCCCTACACTGGACCCACTGAATCAGAAGGGGCAGCATCTTACATGTGAGAACGTCTGTGATATGGTTTGACTGTGTCCCCACCCAAATCTCATCTCGAATTGTAGTTCTCATAATTCCCACGTTTTGGGAGGGATCCCGTGGGAGATGATTGAATCATGGGGTGGCTTCCCCCGTACCATCCTAGTGGTAGTGAATAAGTTTCACAAGATCTGATGTTTTTATAAGGGGTGTCCCCTTTCACTTGGCTCTCATCATTCTTTCTGTGTGCCACCATGTAAGACGTGCCTTTCACCTTCCACCATGATTGCGAGGCCTCTCTAGCCATGTGGAACTGTGAGTCCATTAAACCTTTTTCTCTTTATAAATTAATCAATCTCTGGTACATCTTTATCAGCTGTGTGAAAACAAACTAATACACTCTGCTTATTCCATCAGTTCAAGACACCTGGAACAGATTACAACAAGCCAGAAGGAAGAGTGTACATCACCTAGAGGGTTAACTGGTTACCACTGAGGATTGGGAACAGAAGTCCTACGGGAAGATCCAGCTGCGTACAATACAACAGAAAACCCTCTCTCCCTGTTTCAAACTTGCAACAACCTGGAATCAGTCTGAAGGCAGCCCCCACTTCCCTCAGGGTTGTTGCAGGTTTGGAATAGGGAGAGGGGGTTTTCTGTTGTTCATAGCTGGATCATATTTGTGGCAACTTTGGATGCGGTAAGGGCATAATGTTTGATCTGTTCTGAGCTGCCTGCCCACTCATGTCTCTCATTCTGAGACTCTGCTTCCAACCACAGCTCCTGATAATAGGAGCCTACCCCAGACCCCAGATGACTGCATCCAACCAATTTATTGGCTGGCTAGCAACCAATCAGATTCCTTCTCAAAAAACAAAGCAAGTGCAATAAGGTCTTGCTACACAAAGTGTGGTCAGCTGACCGCAGCATTAGGGAAACCCCTGGGAGCTTGTTAGAAAATTAGACTCTCTGAGAAAAAAAAAAAAAAAAAAAAAAAAAGAAAAGACTCTCTGGCCACCTAGGCCTCCTGAATTAGAATCTCCTGAAGGTCCCCAAGTAATTAATACGCCAGTTAACTAAGTCTGGGCAGCATGGTGAGAACTCGTTTTTACAAAATAAAAATATTAGCTGGGCTTGCAGTGCATGCCTGCATGCCTGAGTTGGGAGGCTGAGTTGGGAGGATTGCTTGAGCCCAGGAGGTTGAGGCTACAGTGAGCCATGATTGCACCATGCACTCCAGTTTTGATGACAGAACCATACCCTGTTTCAAAAAAAAGAAAAACAACAAAAACCTACTGGCTTAGGAAACAGACATGTTAAGAGAATCAGCAGTCGGTGCCATACGCCATCTGTAATTGTTTTTTTTTTAAATACATTTTTGGTATGTCGAGAGAAAGAGGAAATAGCCTGGGTCTGTATCAAGCTCTCTGTGGGGAAAGCTTTCCTTTGTTTTTTGATCTTGGATGTCCAGTAGATTTTTGGTTGTATCCCTATGATAAACCTCCCTTTACTTAAGCTATCTTGAGTGAGTGTCTGTTTTTTGCAAGAGATAACTTGCCAAGTGACGAACTAAATCCTGACTAAAAGAAAACTAAAATGGACATTTTGAGTCCTTTCACAGATTTTGTACAGAGTATTAGTTATGGGCAAATCAGTCTTTCTTCCCCTTTTTACAAATATTAAATAATAAATTGTCATAAAAAATTCAAAACCTGCAGGGACATGGATGAATCTGGAAACCATCATTCTCAGCAAACTAACACAAGAACAGAAAACTAAACACTGCATGTTCTCACTCATAAGTGGGAGCTGAACAATGAGAACACATGGACACAGGGAGGGGAGCATCACACACAGACGGGTGGGGGGTGTTAGGGGAGGGATAGCATTGGGAGAAATACCTAATGTAAGTGACGGGGTGATGGGTGCAGCAAACCACCATGGCACGTTTATACCTATGTAACAAAGCTGCATGTTCTGCACATGTACCCTAGAACTTAAAGTATAACAAAAAAAAAAAAAAAAATTCAAAGCCAGTTGCAGGGGTGCACACTTGTCCAGCTACTGGGGAGGCCAAGGTGGGAAGTTCACTCAGTGCCATGGGTTTGAAGCTGTAGTGCATAATGATCATGCCCATGAATAGCCACTGTGCTCCATCCTGGGCAACATAGCCAGATACTGCCTGTAACCGCCCCCCAAAAAAATTAATAAAAAATTGAAAAGTTTCAGAGAGTAGCAAACTGGGGGAAATAAGTTTTTCTTCCCTTAAGATCTCTTTTCCCAGTCTTCAAAGATAATGAGTTAAAAACTTGCTGTATAACCTTTAATAATTTTCATATGCACCTATAACCTCTTTCTTTCCCTTAGCCCCAATAAAAGAAAATCAGAAAGCAGACCATCTTATTATCAATACACATCCAGGGACATATTTGATAATATCTAACATTTGACTTAGTTTAACTCAAACCTTTTTAAATCACCTTGCTGTAGCTTTTTTTTTAAATCATCCTTAGAGACAAGTAATAGGACAAACACTGTCACTTTCACTGATTCAATGTATGGTTACACTGATGTTTGAAGTCACGTCCACAGTTCTCATTGAGGTTCATTAAATAGTTACAAGAAAGTTCCTGCTGTATTGCTTTAAAATAATTGAGAACATTATTTGGTAAGTCACATGTAGGGATTTTCTTTTAGAATCTAGTGCTAAGGAAAGATGATCAACTCTGAGAAACTGGAAGACTCTTTCCTGTCTAAAATAAAGACTGAATCACTGACTATATTTCCCACTTTTTGCCTTGACTGCCAGGGTCCTCGGGGCCAAATTGGAAGTTCAATCATAGAAATTGATTTTTCTAGTTAGTATATTTTTGTGGTTTTCCTTGGCTATGAGATTGATATAGTTTGGCTCTGTGTCCCCACTCAAATCTCATCTTTAATTGTTATCCAAATTATAATCCCCAGGTATCAAGAGAGGGACCTGGTGGGAGGTGATTGGATTGTGCAGGCACTTTCCCCCATGCTGTTCTCAGGATAGTGAGGGAGTTCTCTCACAAGATCTGGTTGTTTAATAAGTGTGGGACTCTTCCCCCATGTGCTCTTCTCTCCCTCCTGCCACCATGTAAGATGTGCCCTGCTTCCCCTTCACTTTCTGCCATGATTTTAAGTTTCACAGAACTGTGAGTTAATTAAGCCTCTTTTGTTTATGAATTATCCGGTCTCAGATATTCTTTATAGCAGTGTAAAAGCACACTAATACAGAGCTACTATTTCTATGCCATGATTTCATTGTATTTTTCGTTTAATTATAAGCTGTTTCAAGTATTTGGGGGGAGCATGAAAAAGATTTAGATAAAATGGGGAACACAAAGTACCAATAAAAACTTAAATTTACCAAGATATTTACTGGAAGAGCTGGGTCTGGAATTACAGTTTCCCAAATTTTAGTTCATGCAATTTCCTCTCTTCTACATGAAATGAACAGTGAGCGTTTCCTTCTTAACCATTTTATGTCTGTTCTTAAAAGTATGGTAATTCCACAAACATCGTGGCTGGGTGTTGTTTGCTGGAACTTGTGCTCCAGCATTTGAAGGCCACCACCCCTTCCTGCCTAATTTGTTGTTTTCAAAGGCAGTTTTTCTATAATGCAGTGCTGGGTGCCTGGGGTTTGCCAGCAAACACAACAAAAAGATAAAGGTGGCGTATTTTTTGAAGGACCAATAAACAGTCCCTCAAAAATGCAGAACACCATTGTTCTGTCAGCCTTTCTACAAAGGAATGGCAAATATCTACCTTGAATAAAAGAATGTTTAAAAAAAAAACACTTTGGCGAGCAGAGAGTGAGTCATATTTCAACAAAGGATCAGCACAAGTCCTGTTTTGTTTGAGAGTCAGTCATTTTTTAAAATCAGGTACTTATGAGAATTTTAAATTGTATTTTATTAAAAAACCACCTAACTTAATATATCCTGTGATGAACTATGACTTTTTTTTTTTTTTTTTTTTTTTTTGAGACGGAGTTTCGCTCTTGTTACCCAGGCTGGAGTGCAATGGCGCAATCTCGGCTCACCGCAACCTCCGCCTCCTGGGTTCAGGCAATTCTCCTGCCTCAGCCTCCCGAGTAGCTGGGATTACAGGCACGCGCCACCATGCCCAGCTAATTTTTTTGTATTTTTTAGTAGAGACGGGGTTTCACCATGTTGACCAGGATGGTCTCGATCTGTTGACCTCGTGATCCACCCGCCTCGGCCTCCCAAAGTGCTGGGATTACAGGCTTGAGCCACCGCGCCCGGCCTGAACTATGACTTTTTATTGACTGTGTATAAAAAGCACAAGAAAGCTATTGGTAAATCTTTCCTTTTTTGTCAAAAAAAAAAAAAGAATCCCGATGAAACAAAACACACAAAACCGTAGTGTACTGGGATGGCGAATGCCATAGACTTTCAAAAGCGCCCTCTACTGCCAATGGCTTTAAATTTTTAACTATCTATTATATAATAACAGGCTTTGGGATTTCATTCTTTAACCAAATGGGATTTTCAATATATTAGTAGAAAGAAAACATATGCAGGAAAAAAGCCCCAGACATATTATCTCGAGAATATAAATAAGCAAATATATATAATAGTATCAGGCATAATTTTACATATCCTGAAAACGCCGTGTTAATTGTTAACAGGAAGAAGAATACGGTCAGTCGTTCATCAAAGATTTATTGAGTCCTTCTAAGAGGCACCATGTCAGGCATTCGGGTCACAGAGGTGAGGCTGACGTGACCCCCACATCAAGGGTCCTAGCCTTGAGGGGGAGTCAGACCTACTTGCAGATAAGCAGTGTGTCATGTGTAGAGTGCAGTGTGAGACCTGAAGAACAACCCCTAAATCCTCCTGAGAAAGAAGGAGTTAGGAAAGGGTCCTGGAGGAGGCTGGCAAAGAAAGACAAGAGAGAAAGGCTCTCTAACGAGAGCAGGGACTGTTGGGTAAGAGAACATGGCATGTGTGCGGAAGAGAACGTGGCGTGCGTGCGGGGGAGAACGTGGCGTGCGTGCGGGGGAGAACGTGGCGTGTGTGCGGACTCACGGTAGTAAGTTCTGGCTTGGCTGGCTGTACTACAGCACAATGCGCAGGGGCGGCCGAGAGAGGATGCTGTAGAGCAGCAGCTCTCAAACATTTTAGTGCCAGGACTTTACAGTCTTAAAAATTATTGAGCACCCTTCCCTCTCCCCACGAAGAGTTTTTGTTTATGTGGGCTTCATTTATTTATGTTTACTTTTAAGAAACTGTTGGCTGGGCACGGTGGCATGTGCCTGTAGTCCCAGCTACTTAGGAGGCTGAGGTGGAAGGATAATGAGCCTGGGGGCATCGAGGCTATTAGCCGAGATTGTGCTACTGCATACTGCAGTCTGGGTAACAGAGCAAGACCCGGGAGGGGAGGGGAGGAGGAGGGGAAGGGGGAGGGTGGAATGGGGAAAGGGGGAGGGGAGGGGGGAATATGGGAATGGGGGCGGGGGAGGGTGGGAATGGGGAAGAGCGAAGGGGGAGGGACGGGGAGGGTGGAGCGGGGACGGGGAGGGCAAAGGGGGGAAGGAGAGGGGTTGATAAATTTGAAATGTAGTTATTAATGTACTTAATTACATGTTATGTTAAGCTCTATTTTATGAAAAAAACCCCTGAATTTCTCAAATACAAATTAGTCAAAAATGAGGCATTATATTATGTTTTTACAAATCTCTCTAATGTCTAGCTTAACTGGAGACAGCTGGATTCTCATACCTGCTTCTTTCTTGGATCTGCTGCAACATCATATGTCTGTAGCAGCTGCAAGACTCCACTGTGCACTAATGAAACAAAAAGTGGCAAAGTCAGGCTGGGCGCAGTGGCACCTGTAATCCCAGCACTTTGGGAGGCCGAGGCGGGTGGATCACGAGGTCAAGAGATCGAGACCATCCTGGTCAACATGGTGAAACCCCGTCTCTACTAATAATACAAAAAATTAGCTGGGCATGGTGTGCGCGCCTGTAATCCCAGCTACTCGGGAGGCTGAGGCAGGAGAATTGCCTGAACCCAGGAGGCGGAGGTTGCGGTGAGCCGAGATTGCGCCATTGCACTCCAGCCTGGGTAACAAGAGCGAAACTCCGTCTCAAAAAAAAAAAAGTGGCAAAGGCAAATAATACAGTATTATAGAAAAAATTTTGATTTTGTGGGCCCCCCAGACCAGTTCCATGTAAGGAACTGCTGCTGCAGAGGTAGGCAAGGGCAAGGTCATGAGGGAGAGCCGGACATACAACATTAGGTGGCTTGAAATTTGCCAGTAGGCAGAAGGACTTGAAGCTGAGAAATACCCTGTCATGTCTGAGTTTTAGTTCATCGTTTTTGCAGCTGTGGAATGGATATATTTGAGGGACATGAAATTGAGGGAGACAAGAAAAGTAGAGAGTTATTGCAATTGTTTGGGCAAGAAGTGATAACGCAAGTAAAACAGTGTGTCCAGGGATGGGAAAAAAAGGGAATTGAGTTGGGAAATATTTGGGAAGTAAAACGGATTGGGCTTGGTGATTGATTGAAAGTCGGAAGACTGGAGGAAATATGGAAAATGTGTAATTCTAGCTTGGGTAAGTGAAGAGAAGGTGATACGATCAAATGACATAGGGACCATATAAGGTAATGGCAGTTCAGGGAAGAAGGTAATGCATCTAGATTGGGGCTTGCTTCCCTGGTGGGCCCAAGGATGGCTCAGGAGAGACATTTGGAGGGAGGGTGAATGTATGACTCTGAATCTTGTGCATGTGCATATTTATTATAAAACTTGAGCTTAGGGCCCTTTATCTGCATGGGCCCCTTTTATAGGTACACAAGATGTTGCTTTTTAAAGATACACATAGGTAAAAATACTTTTTAACTGCAGTTAGTATCGCTGATTCTTCCCACCGCAGCTTCATCGTGATTCCCCACATTAGATGGCTGAGTGGCTACCGGCATTTTGGGGACTCCCTAAGGAAAAACTGAGCTGGGGATACATTTAGCTTGAGTTTAGAAGGGTATATTTGTTATTTGCAGCTGTTTAAGTTAAGTTATTGCTGGCTCATCCAGTAGAGGAACAGCTTCCAGGAATATCCCATTCTATGCATTGCAATATGAATTTATTCAATGGCACCCAGCAAAAGAAATTTCAGCAAAGTGAAGCAAAAACAAGGTTAGAAATGTATGGGGTCAGAGGGAAGCTGTGAAAAATTCTCTCAATCATCAGACATAAAAAATGTAAAAAGACTTTTGTTTCTATCAATGACTAATCAAGATGGAATTCTCTTCTGGAAAGAATTGTGGTGCATAAAGATGGCTCTGAACTCTTCATCACTCCCTCCATTGTGTGGTAGCGTCTGTTTCCCCTCTCCTTAAATCTAGGCTGGTCCTGTAATTTGCTTTGGCCAACTGAATATGGTGGAAGTGATGCTGAATAACTTCCAAATCTGGACCTTAGAAGACAAAGCTTTTTGCTTTTGCACACTGAGAATGTTCTATCTTGGCCT
The DNA here is from genome assembly GCF_049354715.1 of Callithrix jacchus. Lineage (NCBI taxonomy): Eukaryota > Metazoa > Chordata > Mammalia > Primates > Cebidae > Callithrix > Callithrix jacchus. The sequence goes on along the minus strand of NC_133518.1, from coordinate 14,434,155 downwards.
CCAGATGCCATGCTTTTAAAATTACAGTTTGGAAGGAAAAGCCATATAAAGGAGAACCAAGGCTATCAGCCAACAGCTGGCACAACTGCCAGCCTCACAGTGAGCCATCATGGAGGTTCTAGCTCGGTGTGACTCCGATGTTTGCAGTCCGGGGAAACATCAAGTTTAGCAGATGGCCTGTCAAGTTAAGCTCAGCCCACCCAGAATCCTGAGAAAAGAAATGGCTGTTTTAAATTGCAAGTTGCATAATAAGTAGTTGCTTGACAATAGATCAACAAATTCCTATTGCATCATGCATAATTTTAAACTCTCCTTTGGTGTAGTGGTGCGTGTGTACATACACAAAAATTTCTCATTAATGGAAATTGCATGAAGTAGAATTTTGTGATGTTGATATTTGTCAACTTTTAAAACTACAGACGATTCAGTTTTGGGAGCAGAAGGAAAACAAAAGGTCAAGGGAATTTTTTGTTGAGAGGACAAATTTGACTCTATTTAGAGAGCTAAGAGGAAGGAGTGAGTAGGAACGGAGAGTTAAAGGTACAGAAGAGAAGGGAAGTACTTTAGCAAGTCCTCGAGTGAGACAATAATGAATTGGATTAATGACACGAATTGAGATGCTGGCTTTGTCCAGAAGGACGTTAACTTCATTCTGTGAGAGTGGTGGAAATGAGGTAAGCAGGAGAGATACTACTTACCTAAGTCAACCATTTATCTCAAAGTACAGTACTTAAAATAACGTCAACCTGCAGCTAAGCAAAATATTATTTCTTGATTTCATGGATTTAACTGGAATAAAAAACATTTTCTCTATTTAAAAAAATGAAAACAAAAAACCACATCTCAAAAGTGGTAGAATTGCTTTGTCTGGTTCAAATTTCTGAAACTCTAGGGTTAACTTCAGGCTGGGCAGAGTGGCTCACGCCTGTAATCTCAGCACTTTGAGAGGCTAAGGTGGGAGAATTACTTGAGCCTAGGAGTTCAAGACCAGCCTCATCTCTTTCTAAGAGATGATGAGACCACCATCTCCTAAAAAAAATTCTGTGGAACACTTACAGAATATGGTAGATAGGTCATTCTTTTAGGGCAGTTTACAATGGTTTTCCAGCAGAGCAAACAACTATCTGCTGAGAAAAACTTAGAACAGACCTCAGTTGTGGGAAAAAGGAGAAAAAATACTTCATTCAAAAGCATTTTTTGCTTTAAAATGGTAGTTAAAAACAGGGCTTCCTTTTTGTTGTTTAATTTTGTTTGGAAATATTTACTTTTTAGTCTTAGGTAATTATACTTGACATAACTTACTTCTAAAAAAAAGGCAATAATACTCTAATTTTTGTAAGTTTCATTTTTCTTGGTGAGGATTTATTCAAAATCAACCTTAAAAAAACTACTCAAGCCAGGTGCGGTGTCTCACACCTGTAATCCCAGCACTTTGGGAGGCTGAGGCGGGTGGATCACTTGAGGTCAGGAGTTCAAGACCAGCCTGGCCAACATGGTGAAACCCTATCTCTAAATACAAAAAGTAGCTGGCACAGTGGCATGTGCCTGTAGTCCCAGCTACTGAGGAGGCTGAGGCAGGAGAATCTCTTGAACCCAGGATGTGGAGGTTGCAGTGAGCCGAGATCATACCACTGCACTCCAGCCTGGACAACAGAGGGAGACTCAGACCATGTCCTCTCCCTCTCACTCCCCCCAAAAAGAGAAGAACATGGCAAATGGCAGTTACAGTGAAGCGACACCCTCAGGAAGGAGGCTTCAAAATCATTTTTTTCAAAGTCTACTGTGTGCCGTATTCTAAGTGCTGAGAAAATAGGAATGGCCAAGACAGACAAAGCTCCTCACCTTGTGGAGCTTACAAATACGTACGGGGAGAAAGGAAAACAGCCACATACATAAAGACATGAACATCAGAAGGGAGATGGAAAACAGCAACCATCAGTGTTGCAATCAGATGAGAGGGCCTGGGGACAGGGAGAGGAGTGGTGACTGGGGGGTTGGCAGATTGCCTGGCTGAGGTGGACTTCTCTGAGGCAGGAGTATTTCATCTAAAATGTCAACAATGAGCCAGCCACGAGAAAATCCGGGAGGGGATCCTTGCAAACAAAAGACACGTGCAAATGATGTCACCAGCCTCTCTCACTCTAATGACACAAAATGTACAGATAGCAGTGAGCTACCCATGTGTGCCTATTAGAAATCATATTTCCATGTCCATTCTTTGGGATTTGAGGCATCTGGTGCTAATATGTGTATCTTCTAGATGTTTAAATTGAGGGTTCATTAGAAAATCTGATTTATAAAAAAATTTAAAACATAGGGAATAAAAAGAGAGTAACAAGAAACATAACATTAAAATGCACATAGAATTTAAATTTAAATTCCCCAAAGGAGACGTCTTGACCATCCAGCTAAGTATAACCACACAGCAAGAGGTTTCTTAGGGAAGATGAAAGTCACTCTAACAGAACAGGAAAACCAAATTTATACATTTGTGTGTGATCATTTCAAACATTAAAAATTCTGTCTAGAAAAAAAGTTTTATAATTCCTATGTTATTGACATAAACTAAGCATAATAAACTCAAGAGTGAAATGATTAGATTTATTTGTAATGATAGCGTCAGTTCGAGAACTTGCCTTCAGTGATAGTGATGCTTTGGCTGAAATAATTCAGCTCAAACTCTTTGCATTATGATCATCCTTTCCTAACATGTATATTAAGGTCATAAGAGTCTCAGGGCCCGCCTGGGTTTTATGGATATTCTAGCCAGTCCAAAGCAGGTATCGTGTAAACAGAACAACACATACTTTATCCAGATATGAAACGAATGTCATCAAGAGGCCCCGGAAACACGTCTGTGATTGATTGATAGCTCAAGTACTTCAGTGGGCAGAAGACTGGAGAGAATTGTGGCTAGAGATGTGGGATACAGAAAGAAGAGAACATTGTCTTCAAATGGGAAACAGTAAATGAGACAAGGGGAAATTGCTGGGAACACTGTGGACCCCTCGGTGCTGACTGCGCAACCCGAAGCTTCTGGAAGAATTGGCAAAACCTGAACTATCTGAAATAGTAAGAAACTGTTGTTGATTTTTAATCTGTAAATTCTCTTAGAATCTGGTTTCCCCAAAATGAGTTATTTGCTTTGGGATGCTTGTTACTTACTGTATCGATTATATTTGAGAAAATGAAGAATAATGTGAAAAGTTAAAATGTAACTTGTGACTTTGGCTCTGCTGAGCTGTAACTTGTAACTTTGGCTCTGCTGAGCTGTCGTTGTAAAAACAGGAACTCTGTCTAAAAGACCAACCACATAGCCTGGCTGCCGGAGAGAGATGACAGCACGTAATAAGCTTCTGGCTGCAGAGAGCCTATAAACGGACGTGTAATGGAGAGGCTCATTACCCAGATTCCTTTCCCAGGAAAGGCATATTGATTATGGCCCTGGAAAGGGAATGCAGCCCTTATGGAGGGACGCATGAGGGGCGTCTCTTTGAAGGGAAACCTCTGTGGAAATATGATACAAAAGTCTTTCTTCTCCCACTGCTCCTCCCTGCCTGCATGGGGGCCTCCCCGCTTGCAGCTTTGTGGTCAAGCTGGTTGCCCTGTGTCAGATCCTGTTCCCCCTGCAGCTGTGAGCCCAGTGTGTTTCTTGCTGATAGTTTAACCTCTATTCTTGCTAAGGTATATGGTTTTTATGCTAACGCACAGAAAGTAACTTTTACATGGTTCTGCTTTTACAATACATTATGATCTTTGGTCAACAGTTTTTACTTATGTTTCTTTTTGTATAATTATCACTGAAACTTTGAGTAACCTCACTCACCCTCCCCTATTGAAAGAGCCAGATAAAAAACAGGTTTTCAGGGGAATGTGAGACATCCACGGAACAGCATTATGTGGTGTCTCCCCCGGGCCCAGCTTTAACGAAAAATGTTTCCTTGTCTTTTCACGGACACACTCGATCACTTTGAGAGACATTGAACCCACGTTGATGTATTGGGAGCTGGTCTCGTAATAGGAAATGAAAGAGCACATTCCCAGATGGAGCAATTTTATTTCCAAACATGATTCAGAACAGATAGATGCTCTGCTACCTCCACACTGGATTTTCATTTTATAAAATATATTTACAATTAAAATCTTTCATAAAATCTACCTTTCCCTTTGTAGTGGGAAGTAAGCAAAGTCAAAGGTTAAAAGGTCATGCATAAAATATATCCACCAAGATCAATTATATAATAGTCTTAAATTCTTCACAAATCAATGATAAAACTTATACTTCGCTATATAGCACTTCAAGGTTTTTCTTTATATATTAATGTTCATATTTCACAATTTTACAAAATGATTATCATTTTCATAAAATAGGAAAACAAAGCCACAGTACAAAAAAAATCAATCTGCAGAGTGCAAATATTTTTTATAAGAATAAAAACTAAAATAATGAAACTCAAATCCTTTATCAGAAACAGTGGCTGGCCTCTTTTTCCCTTTGCTCCCTTTTCATCTGAGAGAGCCTTTTAGAGATCAGGATTCATTCGTTGTCTGCAATTACTATAGATTTGGTCTCACAATTTTGGGGAAAAAAGTCATTTTAAGGAACTCTGTGTATATATTATATTTTCTTTTTCTTAAAGATACACAACCTCAAAATAAGGTCCAAATATTGGTTTCATCATGTGGTATCAAAAGAATAGTATAGGCCGGGCATGGTGACTCACGCCTGTAATCCCATCACTTTGGGAGGCCGAGGTGGGCGGATCACAAGGTCAGGAGATCAAGACCATCCTGGCTAACATGGTGAAACCCCATCTCTACTAAAAATACCAAAAATTAGCCAGGCATGATGGCATGTGCCTGTGGTCCCAGCTACTTGGGAGGCTGAGGCAGGAGAATCACTTGAATATGGGAGGTGAAGGGTGCAGTGAGGCTTGTACCACTGACTCCAGCCTGGTGACAGAGTGAGACTCCATCCCCCCCGCCAAAAAAAAAGAATAGTAGTATATGAGGAGGATACTTATTATAGAATAAGAACTAAAATCCCAATTTTTTAGGAAAAAAAAAAAGACCCTCGATAATGTATGTGTCTGTGTATAAGGAACTATGACCTACCAACAAACCACATAAGAAGAGGTGAATACAATTTGCCAGTCTGACAAAACAGTTGGTATGTATAGTTGCAAGCGATGGAAGAGATCTCAAGGATCACATAATTCAGCTCTTTGATTTCAGAGGCAGGAAAGAAGAGGCCCAGAGATGATAAGTGGCTTGCCTAAGTGCATTAGCAAGTTAGCATCAGTGGTTATTTTTATACACACACAGGCACACAAACATACTGTTGCATTGACTTCTGTTTTGTACATAAACTGCTACTGGCTCATACAATACATCAATAGGTATGCAAATTTTCATTTGCTGTTTCATAGCCGGAGGTGGGAAATACCCATGCTTCCCAGGAGTGAAATGGTTCTACTTTCTCTCCGTGGTGCACTGTAGCATGACTTGGCTCCACTGCTGCTCTCTGCAGACCCTAAGAGTAGCATTGGGGAAGAAGGTAGGATGGCAGGAAGGCAGGCAGAGATGCTCAACTCAAATCAGCATGGGAGTGTCTTGTGTCAAAGATGTTCCCATTGGCAGTGAAGACTTTACATGGAGTTAAGCTTGGCTGTTGAAACTTCCAAACCTGGCTGGAAGGAAATGAGGGATCTAGGCACCAGGTGCCAGTGTAAGCCCTTCACCCAAAATATGAGCTTCTGTTCTTCTGACCCTAAAAAGCAGAGCTGAGCAGTGTGTGCCTTGCCTAAGCTATTTAACTATAAACTTGGATGACTTCGCTAGGTGCAGTCATCGTTTCTAATTATTTTAACTTGTATACGCATATAAACATGAAAATATTTGTGCCTATGGAATAGTAGTATTAATAGCTATTATATCATTTCCACAGAAATATATAGTTTTAACTATAGGGAAAGGTTTAAAACCCTAAGGTGGTTTTTTAAAAAATACCATTGTTTTTAATATTTATGACAGACAGCTTTCTGAAAAACCTTAAGTCTAGCTATGTATACTAATATTAAATAACTTAAAAAAATAAACAGTACATTATGTTGTACCAAAATAGCTCCATTTAAAGCCATATAAGTGAAAAAATTGAATTTTCAAGAATAGACTAGACCTTTTAAAGGTATTTTTCATAATTTTAAACTAATATTAAATGCATTTTTTGACTGTGCCAAATATATACACACTGCTCTTGGTACCTTATGTCAGAAGTATTTTTACATGAAACAACAGGTTGTTGTATTTATCTGTTTTTACCTGTTCTATAATGAAAAGTTTACTCTAAATCTATATAAATTTGCTCCCAAAGATGATCTCAAGGAGAAGGGGGACAGCACAACCAAAAAACAACAAAAACTTAATGCTGTATAGATATCCAGTGCATGCAACTCTGTATTTTCTAGTAACAGTGATGGAAAGTAACTTTCAAGTATCACTGTAAGCCAACTGGACTTACAGATAGTTATCTCATAAAATAAACATTCTAGAGGAACAAAGTCCTTTGAGAAACTTGTTCTTTCTAGAAAGCCTTTGCCAGAATTCCCATAGGAAACAAAACCATCCATTCACAAAGAACAGAGGGTACTTGGTCCTCAGTACTGACCTGAAAGTGCACACATTTAACACTGCTCTGAACTCAAGGTAAACTAGCAGAATTGAGGAGTCCACGTTTTCTTAACTTCTTAAAAGGTCACTCTACCATCCACAGCTGGAAGAACTGCTTCTGAAAAGAAAATCCTGATGAAGGCGGGACCCAAAGCTATTTCCAGTTCCTAGTCCTGCTTTCTGTAGCTCTTCGTATGAGTATAGTTGGCTAAAATAACAAGAACAGAGAGACTGGCCCACTCTGGGAACCAGATTCAGATGTTTTTGCACTTCAGTTAGTTAAATTCATTTTTTAAAATTAGGTTATCACAAAGTCTTCAGTTATGGAATTGAGATTCCATAATTCACAAATAAAAGGGGATGGGAGAAAGAATTAGTCAACTAAAAAGTGCATGTCTTTCCAAAGCAGGTGAAGGAGGTCAAGAGAGGCTCGAGCCTTCTGGAAGTTTTGCTCATTTATAGGTTTTGATCCAGCCAGTTGATATAACTATTCCTAGTCCGGATTCCCACTGAGAAGTTGGTGGGCCAGCTGGTGAAAATCATACATCCATGAAAGCCATCCTCAAAGTAATCCAGGGTCACCTCCACACCAGCACTCTCCAAACGCTTGGCATACATGATCCCATCGTCTCTGAGGACGTCATGCTCACACGTCAGAATGTAGGTCTTTGGGAGGTCCTGTAGCACCGCCTGGTCGGCAATGAGCGGGGCGGAGCGGGCATCCAGCAACTGAGGAAGCTCCCGGACAATCCCGGCATTGCCTGTGGTCTGCACGACAGGCTTGTAATTCTTTATGATGGATGCAGGCAAGAGGGATGTCCAGTTCAGACGGGCCCTGAGGGCAGCAGCCTCTTCCACATCAAGCGAAGTGTGATTGTTAACGATCATTGCCTGCACAAAGTCGTAGTTGCCTTTGAAGTAGTCCACCCAATATTTCACCATGACATAGCGGGGCAGGATTGGGGTGTTCATATTTTGCTGATAAGATGGTGTGTTAAAATCTAAAGCTTGAAGAACTGGATAGATTAAAGCTTGCAGTTTGAGCTTATTTTTTAGGCTGGCGTCTTGAGTAAACTAGAGAAGAGGAAGCAAATACAGTATTTCATTTTGCACGGCTTCTTTATAGAAACCATACGTGATAGAGTAGCTTAATGTGTTACTTTTAATTTGTCAGTGGCATAAGTGTTACATTTCTACCAGGCACTGTATAAATAACATAGTTTAAAAAATAATTCTCCATCATTACCATCACCACCCTACCAAGCTGCTAGATACTTAATTAAGAAAGGTATGATGTTGGCTGCGCGCGGTGGCTCACGTCTGTAATCTCAGCATTTTGGGAAGCCGAGGCAGGAAGACCATAAGGTCAGGAGTTCAAGACCAGCCTGACCAACATGGCGAAACCCCATCTCTACTAAAAATTCAAAAATTAGCCGGGCATGGTGGTGCATGCCCCTGTAGCCCTAGCTACTCAGGAGGTTAGGCAGGGAATCGCTTGAATCCGGGATATGGCGATTGCAGTGAGCTGAGACCGCACCACAACTCAGTTTTGAGTGAACCCTATACTTTATCTTTAGGCACTTAAGACACCTGGGTATTATGAATGAATAATGTGTGAAAATTATTTAATTTTTCATTCTCTACAAAACCCCAAAAAAGGTCATGGCTTCCCAGGGAGAAAAAAAAATTAGTTTGACTCTTCCAGAAGAGAGAAGCAGAAGAAACTTATTAAACAGATTACGAGACTCCAGAGTGTCTTAGTGGGACCTCAGGGCATGCCTTCTGGTCAGCATCAACACGCTTGATGAGATGAAATTTAAATAGTCTGGCATTGCACCCTCCATTCCACATAATGAGCACATGGCATAGAGTGAAGTTGTCCTGGGAACGTGAATGAGTCCCCTACCTCAACAGATCTCAGTTCCCCTGCGCCTCCCCACAGTGTTAATATATTGCCCCATTTTGCAATTCTAGTGTGCAAAATTATATATTTGTCACATAACATCTAAAAGAAAGCTAACTAGCCATGAAGCTTCATACACAACTAAATGATCTTCAAGGTAACTTTAGCTTTGCACTTTTGCTTCACACCTGGACTTTAGAAACCCATCCCAGGGAATATGTGACTGCTCCAAAAGCATGAAGGATGGTCAGTAGACAGTACTTTGAATATGTGCCAAAGAGCGTACACGCATCACCTCACGCAGTCCTTGCCACAGCCCTGCAATCAGATGGCATTGTCCTCATTTTTCTGAGGCTCAGCAAGGTTAAGGGACTTACCTAGTGCCCCGTTAAGGGTGGGCCCTGAGTTAGATCCCAGTGCTGTCTGGCTTCAAAGCCAAGAATGCTCTCTCCACTGAGCCATGACTTTCTTCTGACTGTATTTGAATGGGAAACTTACCAGTGCCAAATGGAGGATCAAGTTAGTGAATTATAGCAAAAGAGTTAGATAGAAAGCAAGGGACATTATAATTAAAATGACAGATGCTATTTGAGGACACCAAATGAAATGTGGAGGTGAGAAGGCAAAGATTAGTAATGTCATCCAAACAGGAAGAAGATGTGGTGTTATCTTTGAGTTTTCAACACTGCCAAAAATATTGGGGTGCTATTAGAGCTAGACATAGTTTTCAAAGAATTCAACCAGGTAAAGCTCATAGTAACTTGTAATATTTAAACAGCTGAATTAATTTTTTCTTTTACATTAAAAAAAAGTTGGGGAGGCCAGGTGCAGTGGCTCATGCCTGTAATCCCAGCATTTTGGGAGGCCAAGGTGGGCGGATCACGAGGTCAGGAGATTGAGACCATTCTGGCTAACATGGTGAAACCTCATCTCTACTAAAAATACAAAAAAATTAGTCAGGTGTGGTAGCTCACACCTGTAGTCCCAGCTATTCAGGAGGCTGAGGCAGGAGAATCATTTGAACCTGGGAGGTGGAGGTGGGAGGGGGAGGTTGCAGTGAGCTGAAATTGTGCCACTGCACTCCAGCCTGGGTAACAGAGCAAGACTCAGTCTCAAAAAAAAAAAAAAAAAAAAGTTGAGGAAACAAATTTTGATGTTTTAATTTGGCTCAAAGTTTTATAGAACCATCTTAGGAACTGGAATTTAAGCAAAAATACTCTATTCTGCAAGTCAAACATGAAAAAGGAACAGGGGATCCTTGAGTTCCATACATAGCCCTGAGAAGCAAGGGATGTCATCAGCCCTTCTCTAACAGTGATTGTGATCAGGGATTTTACAAAGACCCATCAATGACACTTCCTCCACTCACCCGTCTTCCTGCTTCAATAAGATGTCTGAGAGCTCTCCAAGTATAATCACATGAACAACTTGACCATCTAGGGACCCGCTCACCCAACTATGCCTTTGCTGGATGTAACGGAGAATGCGTTGGTCTGATGGACCTTACTTATGCACCACTCCACCCAGCAGCACCTCAGGACTGTGGGGTTACCTGTTGACCAACGGCAGCAGCCAGATTTCCACCAGCACTGTCACCAGAAATGCCAATTCTGCCTGGATCAACCATATACTTCTCTAAGACTTTTGGCTCCAGGAAGTACTTTGTGGCTCGTACAACGTCATTAATTTGCTCAGGAAAATAAACCTTTGGAACTAGCCGGTATCTGTAGAAACAAAAGTTGTATTCATTTAAGGCCTTCACCCATTTTTCAGGACGGTTAAAATTTACGGCTAAAAGAAGTACTTCTTTTAAATCTGGAAATAAATAGATAAGAAATTCAATGAAATTATTGTATGAAAAAGAAAAAGATAAAATATAAAAGTAAACCATTTTCTTGTGAATCAAATACTTAGTTTTAAATGTGATGATTTTGTATTAGTAATAGTACTATTTTTCGTTATCAGCCATCAAACCAAACCTACTTACCACCAAGAACCAAAATAAAATTTCAAAGTAAAAGGCGGATGTTGATTACAAAGACGTGGATAGGTAGCACTGTAATAGATTTTAGAATTTCATTTCCGGAAGTCAGTATTCCATTCATAATGCCTCTGGGTTAAGAGGTGACTAGGCAGCATTAGCCACTTCATTGATCTCACATTTCCTAAGTCCA